>NC_084467.1:21863055-22481944 GCF_027409185.1 Cynocephalus volans
TATGTCCTCACATTAGAAACTTAGAAAAAAAATGCTGATACTTTGGTCCCCGTACCCCAAGGTTCTAATTTAATTAGTATGGAGTATAGCTTGGGCATAGATTTTTTTTAAAACTCCAGGTGATTCTTATGTGCAACCACAGTTGAGAACAATTGGTTTGGAGGTCAAAAACCAGACTGGGGATGGAGAATCTTAGCTCTGCTGTTAACTTGCTGAGGGTATTTGGACAAGTCACTTAACCTGTAGGCCTCACATTTTCTTTCTTTTTTTTTTTTTTTAAAAGATGACCGGTGGGCCGAGCCTGTGGCGCACTCGGTAGCGTGCGGCGCTGGGAGCACAGGGACACTCCTGCCGCAGGTTCGGATCCCATATAGGAATGACCAGTGCACTCACTGGCTGAGTGCCGGTCACGAAAACGACACAAAAAAAAAAGAAAGAAAGAAAAGAAAATTTAAAAAAAGAAAAAATAAAAAAATAAAAGATGACCGGTAAGGGGATCTCAACCCCTAGCTTGGTGTTGTCAGCACCACGCTCAGCCAGTGAGCAAACCGGCCATCCCTATATAGGATCCGAACCCGAGGCCTTGGTGTTATCAGCACCGCACTCTACCGAGTGAGCCACGGGCCGGCCTGGCCTCACATTTTCTCAGTAGCACTTTTCCAGTTATAAAATTCTCTTATTATAAGGACCACATTTGTTTAGTTTGAACATAAAAATTATGTTTGCCTTTGTATTCCTTTCCTTTTCTCATTTCCTTTTCTACTTCCTTTATGAATGATCTAGCATTTTCTGTTCAAATGAATTAAAACTGTAGTACTATATAGGGTAAAGTAGAAATACCATTCTGGCCACTTCATCTGGGAATGTGCCTGAACATGAACTTGCTAAATGCTAGACTGATGCTCCTAGGGCAGGTCTGTGTTTGTGTGTGTATATTTTCTTTTTTGCTAAGGGATGGGGATGGAAGTGTTTGCCTACCGCAATGCATATACTAGCTCTCAAGCGAAATTTATACTTGCCTTGTACTGTTGGGCAAAAATATCGAAATTACTGTCCAATCTGGGCAAAGTAAAACACTCCGAGCCTCCTACATTTAGTTTTTCTTTGTATTCAGAGAAAGTCCTCAGTCATAATGAATACAGTTTTTGCTTTTGGTCACTAAGTACAGATTAGAGCCCAACTCAGATCTCAGTCCATCCTGTTCCCTAGGGCTAGGAATCATTTGCCTCTTCCCTGCTTTTCCAAGCATGTTTAGTGTATCCCTAGGATTCAAAGGATTTTTCAGTATTGCTTTCCAGTGCCACAAAATACAACTACTTTAGAATCTCCATTTAACCAGGAAATAGGTTGAGAGATTTTCATTCCCAATCTCGATCCTACTTTTAGACCAACTTAGTAGTTCATTTTAATACTTTATGAAAATGAAATCATTGCTAATGTAGCACATTTAAAAAAAATAAACTTGCAATAATACAATTTTTAATGTTGGACTTTGATTAAGGACCAAATTTTTTACCAGTCCATGGGAGAAATGACAAAAATGATGTACTGGGCTTTTTAAAAAGATTCCATCTGAGTCTGAGATAATGTCTTTCCAACTCTTTTAAAAGGATATTTTGAGATTATAAAAAATGAAATGGTGGTGATATTAGATGGAAGATTTCATTTTTAAATCTCCTTAGTTGGAAAAATAAAAGTTGACACCCTATATTACTTTTTTTTTTTTCCTGGTCCATGACATCTTAAGTCTGTGAACCACTGATCTAGACTAGCTTCATCATTTTACAACTAAAGAAGCTGAGGCCAGGAATGGCCTGCCATTACTTAAAGGTTTGAGGAGGTGCTCTACATGTGAATGGTCACTTGTGGGATAATGTTTGAGCCCACACTACCAGTAAATTACTATGCTAAATGTTTTACATTTATTATCTTATGCCCACAAAACCACCTATGAGATATATTTTTCTTGTCTTCCCTTTTATGGATCAGGAAGCTGAGGCACAATAAGTTAAGTAGCTTGCTCATGGTCATACAATTTATAAGTGATGGAGCCAGGATTTAATCTCAAGCAGTCAGACTTCAAAACCACACCTTTAGACACTATACACTGTCTCATGCATCACTGATACAAACTTTCCTGCTCACCACCTTTCCCATGAAGGTTTCCCAAAAATCTGGAGAAGTGGCAATTTCTACCCAATTTTTCATGAACATCCTTTCTTTCATCAGCGCCTTGTAAACTTCTTTTCATTTCCTACCCTGCTAAATGAAGCCTCCTGCTTGTACTATTTATATACACACACGATTTTTCCAGTGTCTTCATTTGATCAATCATAAATCATATCAAAGGGGTCGGCCTGTAGCTCACTTGGAAGAATGTGGTGCTGATGACACCAAGGCCATGGGTTCAGATCCCTATATGAAGATGGCCGGTTAGCTCACTTGGGAGAGCGTGGTGCTGACAGCACCAAGTCAAGGGTTAAGATCCACTTACCGGTCATCTTTAAATAAATAAATAAATAAATAAATTCGGGACGCTTGCCTTCTGATTGGATCTGCTCCTGGATCCAGCTTGTCCAGTTTTCATAAACATACTAGATGATCCCTAGTGCAGGTTCCCAGATCATCTACAGAAGCCCTCAAGGCCCAGACTTGGATTAGAAAGGGAAGTAAGTTGCAGTCTTCTGGAGAAGGGACAGAAGAGGAGAAACAGGAGTGCCCACTCCAATCTCCGAGATTTGCCCTCTAGCTTCTCCCTAGATTGAGGGCAAAAGGCTGACGGTGCAAGCTCTGGAGGAGGATGCAGTCGCAAGATTTTAGAGCTCGGGTCCGACTGCAAGAGGACGTAGGGGAAGACCGCAGGTCCCTCCCTACAGGTCCCTTTTTCTCTGACACCTCCAGGCAAAGGAAAGCCCTAACCTCCGGAGACTATTCCACAGAAGGCCAACTCACACACTAAACCAGCCTACAAAATCGGACCTCAGTCCCCACGGCCACTAGAAGAACCACCCCGCGTGCGTGCGTGCGTGAGCGTGCGTTCGCACAGGCTGCTGGGATACCACCCCGCCCCTCTCGGTCTTCCAGTTTCCCGGCGTGCTTAGGGCCCGCCAAATGGGAGGGGGAGACGCAAGATGGCGGCAGCCGCGAACTCCGGCTCCAGCCTCCCGCTGTTCGACTGCCCGACTTGGTGAGTGGTGGGGCGGCCAGGGCTGAAGTGGCCTGGCCGAAGCTAGCCTGCACTGGAAGGGTGGCTCTTTTTTTTGCGGCGAGCCGAACGGCTCAGAAACCCTGGAGTGGTTGAGGGAAAACTCCGCCGCGCCGGGCCGGGCGACGTTTGGAGGAACCGGGAGCCTGGATCTCGGGCCCAGAAACTGAGGAAACCCGGGGTTGGGGACTCAGAGGCGCTCACTTAGGCAGCCCCTTGGACGATCAGTTGGTCGCTGGGGCGCTTCGCGGCCTTGGCCCCGAACTTACCGCCAACTCTTGAGTGTCTGGTGCTCTTGTGTACTGCTCTTGCTGTACGTCCCGAGCGCGCAAGAGCCAGCATCCTTCTGTCGTTGCTGCATCCGCCGTGCGGTGCTTGTCTGTCTCCCGCAGACTGGGAGCTCCCTGAAGCCAGGGGCGGTGCTGACCTATCCGCGTGTTCTCGGAGACCAGCGCGAAGCCCGGCACAAGTGGCATCAGTAGTTGTTGGAGTGAACCCTTTTCATCCCTTCGAAAGTTCTTGGGAATAAAAGAATAATTTAATTTAGTCTTTGGGTAGGGTACAAGATGAATTTCCTTGCAAGGAGACACATCGTGGTTAGAGCTTTTTTGCTGTAGTGCATCACGGTATATTGTATTACTCGTCTCTGTCTCCCGTTATGTTGGGATTCTCAAGGGCAAAGACTGATGCATCTTTGTATTCTCAGCTCCGAGGCCTGAAACAGGCACATAGTAGGAGTTCAGAAAGTATGTTTGGGATGTAACATTCCTTTCCTTGTTTCCCGGACAAATGGGCTTTTTTCCAGTTTACTGTCTTTTTTAGCAACTACCATAGAGGGGTTGGGGCAGGATTGTGAGATTACAGTGTTGCATCTTCAGTTAGATAGACAAGGATACATTTTTCATGTGCAAATGTAGGGACTCTGGCAACGTTGTACTTTCTTCAAACATCAAGTGAGCAAATCCGGGAAGCAAGTGAATGTGTGGCTGTTTTCTGGATCCTTCCGCACTTTTGTAACACTCAGTTGCTTCGGTTTACAAATTCTTTGTCTGTTTTGGTCCCGCACTGCACTGATTTCAAAATTTGGACCAGGATAGCAAACAGTTAGAAGAGAGTGTTTGAAATCACTCACCATTTCCTCAGGGCCTGGTATGTACCAGGTACAGTGTTGGATGCTTTGACATATGTGTATCCTCCTTGAGTGGTATGGCTGTAGGAGTATACAGAAAAGTTCCCTTAATCATGCTGTTGTAGAAAGACCTGTTCAAGGATAACTCTTGTATTCATTTGGTACCTGGTTTCATGGGCATGATTTTGAATTGTCCTAGTTCCCTAATTATGCACCTCTGATTTGGTCTCAGAGCTCAGGACAGTACCTTCTGTTTATCCTGTAGTGAGACTAATCTTGTTCAGCCCAAAACAACTGATTTATTCTACCTTTGTATGATATTAGGGTAGTGGCAAATCTTAAGTTCAAACTCCAGATGACCAGACTAGCACAGCTATAGTACTTGCACTCTCTATGCTGCTTTCTCTCCGAAATGAATATCCAGTATTAAAATATAGGTTTCTTTGGTGCTGCTCTAAATACAGATCCACCAAAATCTGTTTTAGAGCAGTTGAATCACTGGGGAAGTAAGTGTCAAACGTAGAAAGGAGCTGTAATAACAGTGAAACAGATGACATTTTTGCTTGAACATGAACTAAGTATAGGCTGGTAAGAGAGCTGCAATGTTGAATGGGACAATTATTGTAAGTAGCATTTATGAACTCATCCTGAAAATGCTTTTTTCACTCTTATTTTTCAGGGCAGGTAAGCCCCCACCTGGCTTACATCTGGATGTAGTCAAAGGAGACAAACTAATTGAGGTATGGAAATACATGTCTTCCCTTTTTTTCCCACCATGATAAAGATTTTTGCCAGTGACTCACTTTTCCACCCCCTCTCCTGTGCTTTGTTTTCCAGCAATGCTACTTTCGTTCATCCTGAATTTCTATTAAAAGCACATGGTGATGTAACACATTCAAAGCTCATATCACCCGCAGACATTCAGTTTTTTGTGACTTCTCTCACCTGCCAAATGAAGGGTTTTTTGTTTTTGTTTTTTTGGCGACTGGCTGGCATGGGGAACTGAACCCTTGACCTTGGTGTTATGACACCAGGCTCTAACCAACTGAGCTATCTAGCCAGCCGTAAATGAAGGGTTTTAATAGGTCGTGAAAGTATTGTCACCAGTCAGACTGGAAGCCCTCTAACTTGGTAATTTTCTGAGTACATGGAATTGTGTGGAACTCACAAGGTATGCAATAACTGAAGAAGAAAGTGAATGATACAGATTAAGTTTAACTTTTTAGTTGCTTTTATGAGATTCAGGCCCAACCCCTTTCAAAGAAGTATGGTAAACTGACACACTTGCTCAAAAAGAGAGTGGAATGCTGGCAACATTTAGTCATTCATTCAAAACATTTAGTAAGGGTCTGTGTGTGTGTGTGTGGCTGGCTGGTACAGGGATCAAACCTGGGCTTTGGTGTCATCAGCACCACACTCTGATCAACTGAGCTAACTGGCCAGCCCCATTCATCCAAAACATTTATTGAGTATTTACTATGTGTCAGTTACCGTGCTGAGCATAGGGAGTACAACA
The DNA here is from genome assembly GCF_027409185.1 of Cynocephalus volans. NCBI lineage: Eukaryota > Metazoa > Chordata > Mammalia > Dermoptera > Cynocephalidae > Cynocephalus > Cynocephalus volans. The sequence goes on from NC_084467.1 coordinate 21,868,906, forward strand.
GTGAGCAAAACAAACACGGTTTCTGTCCTCAAGTCATCCAGTGGGAGAGACAGAATCACGCAAAAATTACAAAATTATAATAGAAATAAGTACTGTAAAGGAAAAGTTTAGCAGAATTCCAGATTTCATACAAGTCTGTAGAGTGAAAACCACATAGAACTTCAAGGGAACATAAGTTTTGATTAGCTATTAGATTGTATAAGTTTTTAAAACTCCTTACAGTATTATTTATTTACTAAGAATGGAGATTGAGTACAGTTTTTTTGGGTTTTTTGTGGGTTTTTTTGGTGGCTGACCCATATAGGGATCCAAACCCTTGAACACCATGCTCTAACCAACTAAGCTAACTGGCCAACCCCAAGTACAGTTGTTTTTCTTTGGTATATATAAGAAAAATATTGCAATTCCACAGTTGCCAGCTTAAAAAGCTATCTGAGATCTTCTGAAGGATGATCTGTAAATATGTTGTGACTTGAAGGATATCGTAGAGATAACCAGATATTTTGCAAAGAATTAAGGCACGAATGAGTCATAATGAATTCTGTTATTAATTCATCATGTCGTCTACCAGTCACCTAGAGCCCCTTTGTCCTGTGTTCTTCTATTGTAAATATCAAAACATTAAGATTATTCAATTAAATAATTTAGCTGAAATATCTGTAAGACCTTTTTTCACTATAGATTGTTCCACAGATACAAAATATTTGTTGCTAAATAACATGAAGCTTGAAGACATAGGAATCTACTTTGTTACTAGAGTTTAGTAAGTCTTTTGTTTGCAGCAGGAAGAAATAGACAAGGAGGCCTAGCCTTGATGGTAACACATTTCTTTGTGAAATAGTTTATATTTTCAAAGCACTCTAATTTGTCAAATACCCCTCTGATTACTGATTTCCATTAGCCAATAATGATCTCTGTCTTTCAGTGCTGTTAGGTGTGCCAAGTTGCCTGCCACACAGTTGTCAGGTTACAAAATCCTTAGATATCACCGTAAGAAATAGCCCTGAAATGTGCTTATTTTTCATGACTTAAACTTGATCAGCACTTGATACTAACCGAGCTATCTATATCCTAGCCTTGTGTCAGAGGCTTGTGATGTGTTGTGATAGCTGGGTTTAAGAAGTGCAATATTAAAACAAAAGCCATGAGTCTTTTAAGCCCAGCGTGTAAAGACACACTCTGAGTTATAACTCAAAGGCACACTGGATAGTGGTACTGGCCATAACTAGTCAAGAAGTTAGGGCTTTAGTGACAATTAAAAGACCAGTCCATTATTTCATATACTTGGACAGAAGAAATACATTATCTAAGAATTAACACATTTCCTTGATTCTAAGACATACTATTTTCTGTTAAAATTCCTTACATTTTAACATTTCTGTAATTGGTATGCCTTTAAAGGTGAATGTGTACATTTAACTTGGGGGCCCTTTCTCGTTTTTTCCCTTCAAACAAATTCCTAAATGTCTGGTACATCTTTGGCACCCAAGAATCATAGAAATTTGGCCATTGTTATATTGCAACCCAAGAACTCGTGGTCTTATATGTTCCTTGAAGCCAATCTGTGAACACCATGGCTTACAAATTTAAATTTGTGAGAACATAATCTGTGTGCATATAAACATGAATGACAGATGCAGTGAGATTTAGCCCGAATAGATATTACCTGAAGAGAACAGGATGTTGAAATTTCAGAGCTCTCTTTTAATTCTAAAGCAATGTCTTATTTTTAATCCAAGTCTTAAAATTTGGGTCAAGGCAGACATAGGAGTGACAGTTGTTAAGTCTTTGTGCTCCATAATGGTATGGGCCTGGAACGAGCTCTGCCAGCAGCAGATGGGCACTGCTGGACAGGGTTTCCCAGAGGTGACCCATATATCCAAGTTCACTTGAACCTTAAGGCTAAGCTTGAAAGAAAAAATAAGAGTGTAACCCACAGTACTTATTCATTCCTTAAAACATTCCTTGCCACATGGTGTGTCTTTTGATGTAAGTAGAAAGAAGAAAATATTTAGTATAGTGGCTAAAAAAGCTTAGACTCCAAAGTCAGACAAATCTTAATTTCTAACCCAACCCATATACTTGAGTATGCTAATTAATTTCTCTATGCCTTAGTTTTGTCTTCTTTTAAAATAGGAAGACTAGTACCTGCCCACCTCATACGGTGGTTGTGGGAATGAAATGATATAACATAAAATTCATAGCACAGTGTGTGGCACATATGTGCTCAGCAGGTGTTACTCTCATCAGTGCTAAAGGTCTGTTTGCATGAGGTGTGTTTGCAGGAGATATATTTTTTGGTTTTGAAAGGGGAACACTAAAGCATAGAGGAGAATAGTAGCTCACTGTGAGTTCAAGGACTTAGCCAGGAATGAAATACAAGCCTCTTGATCCCCAGACTGGTACTAACTCGACTGTACTTCTCTACTCAGCTTTGTAAGAAACTGAGTAAGCAATTGTTTAAGGAAAAAATAAGTGCTGTCTTTTCTTAGGAATTTTAGGAGTATAGTGTGAAATGTGAACAAGAGCTTAATAAGACCTTGTTTTTAAAGGAAAAACACAACATATCTAAATGATGGTTACTCTTCAAGTAGATTACTAGACCACTAGCAGTGGCCTAGACTGCTAAAATTGGAAGCAGTGTTAGCAATAAGTCATCTACTGTGTTTCATCTATGACAGTCCAGTTTATAACCAATCTGTGGCAAAGGCTTTATTGATCCAGGATTAAAAGAAATATAGGGACGGTGTAGTGAGTTTTTCTTAAAGCTAAATTCAGCTCAAAGAATGGTCCTTGTGGTGGATTGAATTATGTATCCCCAAAACTCACTGAAGCTTGAATTGTGTCCCCCAAGTTTTATGTATTAGAAACTTAGCCCCTCTTGTGACTGTTAACAGGGTGGGAACTCCTATTATGGTAATTGTAAGGTGGAGCCTTGAAGAGAATTGGGTTTTAGGACCGTGCAGTAATGAATGGATTAAAAATAGTGGTCAGGGATGTGGTTGTGAGAGCTATAAAAGAAGAGGAGAGTCTGTCTCTCTGCTATCTCTGCTTCCACCATCTTTTAATTTGAGATCCTTGGGTCATTGTCGCCACCACCAGATGGACTTTGGACTTCCCAGCCTCAGAAACTGTATGCAAATAAATTTCATTTTCTTATAAATTATCCAGTTCCGTGAATTTTGTTATAAGCAACAAAAATGGACTAATACAGTCCTTTATCCTTGCTGTTCCACTCATTTGCTGATAAAATGACCTTTCTTTTATAAAATAATGACAATGATGATGATGATACTAATCCATGACAATTTTTTTTTAATGTCCTTATTTGGCAAAATAAAAAGTTAAGACTTATGTCATCCCCTTCTCCCCCCACAATTTTTTTTTCTGGCAACTGTCCAGTATGGGGGTCCAGACCTGTGACCTTGTTGTTATCAGCACCACACTGTAACCAAGTGAGCTAACCAGCCAACCCTAAATTTTTTTTTTTTGTTAAATAAACTATGCTTTATTTTGTTCCTTCTTTTTTTTTTTTTTTTGGCAGCTGGCTGGTAAGGGGATTCGAGCCCCTCACCTTGGTGTTATAAGGCGGTGCTCTAACCAACCAAGTTAAGCAGCCAGCCCCTTAATAACAGTTTGCTGGTTCATGAAATCCCCTCTTCTGCTATTATACTGGGGCATTATATAGTTTTTTTCTAGCACCACAGCAGCAGCTGAAAATATTTTGGAGCTCTTCTCTTAGAATTGTTCAAGACCCATACATAGCACATTGTTTAGAATGTTAGCATTGCAAGTCAGTCACATCTAAGTTTAAATCATAGCTCTGCCACTTAATTAGCCAGGCCACCTTAGATGACTGACTTCATCTCTCTGATGCTATTCTTTTATCCTTAACAATAGAGATGATACTTGCTTCAGAGTTGTTTTGAGGATTAGATGAAACAGTGTTTTAAATGCCTAGCAATAACAGTCCTTCAATAAATGTTAATCCACAGCTCCCTCCCCCAAACCTGACAGATCTTTCCTATTTGGACATAATAAATACCCATTTAGCATTAACTGTGGATAATATGTTTTGTGGCCTAGGTGAAATGAGACAATGAAGTTGGGTTTAGAGGCTCATACAACATTGTCTATTGTAATTCCAGTTAAAGTTCCAAAATTACTTTGGAGCTATGGTAGCATGATTAGAATATAGATAGGTATTTGTACCTTATTCCTTTTCCAAACAAGTGATAATCTTTATTTGAAGGTATATTTGCTGAAAAACAGTCTTATTACTTTATAGACAAGCTTTGTGCTTCTTCTTTCCTGAATGACCTAAAATTAAGAACCAACAAAACATTAAATTTCCAGAAGACAGGTTACTGCCGCTCTTGATAGATTGTTCATCTCCTGGGGGTGGGCAGCTTACAGCTAATAGAATTAAGAATAGTTATTTTCATACTAACACTAGACAATTGAGCACTATGTTTGGGGAGGTTAATTGCCTTCCACCCCATCTTAGTAAATTATTCTGAGCTCCTTATATTGAAGAATAATGGAAACTTTTTTTCTCCTTGGCAAGGAATTTTATCTACTCAAGATCCTCTACTTATTAGATTGGAAGAGTTTTTAGTAAATCCTGTTGAAACAAGATTTAAGTAATATTTAATTTAATATTTATTTAGAAACTGATTATTGATGAGAAGAAGTATTACTTATTTGGGAGAAACCCTGACTTGTGTGACTTTACCATTGACCACCAATCTTGCTCTCGGGTCCACGCTGCACTGGTCTACCACAAACATCTGAAGAGAGTTTTCCTGATAGATCTCAACAGTAGTAAGTAACTCCCTCCATTTCACATATTCCCTTTGGGCAATGCAAAAATGTTCTTTGGGTTCTTTAGTTTGGAAAAGGTGTTTTATTGCTCATCAAGGAAAAAGTTTATGTTTGGTTTTTAAATCAACCCTTCTGTATTGCTGTGATTGTCCTATTTTCCTGCAATATCTGATGACTGACTGGAGAGAAGAGGGGTTTGGGGACCACTGTTTTGGAGGAGGCATTAAGTATATAGAGATGGTCCCTGACTTACAATGGTTCTACTTTATGATGGTGCAAAAGTGATACGCATTCAGTAGAAACCATACTTTGAATTTTGGATTTTGATCTTTCCCTGGGCTAGCAATATGCCGTAAGATACTCTTGCATGCTGGGCAGTGACAGCGAGCTGCAACCCCCAGTCAGCCGAGGATCACTCGGGTAAGCAACCAATGCTCTACAGTGTACTGTGTTGCCAGCATTTTTTGGATATTGTGTTTTTGCATCCCATCATGTCTACAAAACAACTGTCTGTCTCTTGCTTCTTGTGAGAAGAGGAACACAATTACTCTTGAGATGAAACTCAAGATAATTGCCCAGCACAAAGGCGACAAGCCAGTAATGGCCACTGTGTGTGAGTTACAACTTTTGCAGTCCACCACTTTGACCATCTTGTCCTTTAAATACATTTTCGACTTACGATATTTTCAACTTACAGTGGGATTATCAGGATATAACCCCATTGTAAGTCAAGGGACATCTGTATAGAAAACAAAAAAGTACCCAGGAACTAGGGACTGTGAGTATTCAAGTATTTATAGGACCATGATAAATCGTGGTCCAGTTTAAGCAGAAGCCATGATTAGCCCCATTAATGTAGCAGAGCAGCAACACAGGACATTTAAAAAATGTTTGTTTTGCTTAATTTAGACCACAATCCTGAGTGGCATTTTTAATAAGTTAAGAACAAATAAAAAAGCAAAACTGATGTGCTGAGAGGAGCTGACATGATAAGAGAATTGAAGATAATGTTCTTCCTTCTGAAATTCATGCTGTTCTTGGTTTCTCCACTTACATTTCTGATTTGGTTATTCCCAGCTCACGGCACTTTCCTGGGTCACATTCGGTTGGAACCTCACAAGCCTCAGCAAATTCCCATCGATTCCACGGTCTCATTTGGTGCATCTACAAGGGCATACACTCTGCGTGAGAAGCCTCAGACATTGCCATCGGCTGTGAAAGGAGATGAGAAGATGGGTGGAGAGGATGATGAACTCAAGGGTTTATTGGGCCTTCCAGAGGAGGAAACTGAGCTTGATGTAATTCCATGTCTATGTCAGTGTTTTAACTTTTGGGACCCTGGGTTTTGCAATATGTGGCTGTTCTGTTTTCATTGAAATGCTAGTGACTTAGCAGCAGGAGGTTCTCTTGAGCTCAGTAATGGGTCTTTGGCAATGTAGTGTGGCCAGCTGTGACACACCTTGGAGAGTCACATTGTGTGAATTTGGTTATATACAACCAGGGCTAATGAGGAGATTGGGTCTCCCAGCCACTAGACGCCCCTTGTTTTTTTGTGGACCTTCATTGGCCACCCATTGGCCACCCAATGGCTTAGAAGCTAAGACTGGGAGTTACATTTTTCTGTCCCTCTGACTGCTTAGAGCTATGTTGTCCAATATGGTAGCCACTAACCACATTTCAATATTTAATAGTCACATACCGTTAGTGGCTATAATATTGGATAGCACAGATAGAGAACATTTCCAACATTACAGAAAGTTCTATTGGACAGCATTGGCTTAGAGAGACTGACAGTTTCATTCATTTATGTAGCTTTTTTGGGTACTGTGTCAGCAGCCCAGAAATCTTCATAATAGAACCAGACTGCTATTGTTCTTATGAGCCTGGGTTGCCCCAAAGGCCATGAATTTTACAGAATTTAATTTTGTGGTGTAGTCCTTCATATGTCTCACCGCACTGGTGTGACTGGTCCGTTCAGATAGACCAAATGCAAACATGTCCTTAACCACCCGCATGCATTTACTATTCCTGTACACCAAGGCAGTTTCCCAGCCCTTAGGAAAAAAAGCATAATAGAAATCTTACAATTCACAAGTCATTCTGTTCTGAAGAAGTGGCCCCATAGCTAGGGATCTTGCCAGCAGTCACTCTTGCCCATTTCCCCTCCAGGCTACTTCCATGCCTCCTTGTCTTTAGTTCAGTAAGTTAAGTTTTCTCTGGGCTTTCATTCTTAAGACAGTTGAAATATCTAAAAACTGGTGGTTTCAACTGGGTAGGAATAAGTCCAATGGATTGGGAAGAGGCAGGTAGCAGTGCTAAGACCCAGTTAATCATTGAGATGGTTGATGGTGAATAGAATCAGGGCCAGATGCAGGATGGGAGGGTGACAAACATTAATGCCAAAAACTAAGTGCAGTGGCAGTATCCTTAAGAATTTTAAAAGAGGATTTCCTTCCAATTACATTTTTAATTCTCAGCATAAAGACACGATAGCCTTTCTTCAAAAAACAAAGGCTCAAATCAAGGGTGTTTGTACAGATGACCTGTTCTCTACTCAAGCCCTTCTCCTCCTTTTGAATCACTGCCCCACTAGTCAATGAGGATGTTCCACATTCTTTCAAATGAGACTTGTTAGTATTAGCAGTCTAAGGGCAATATGAATCTTCTCTAAATGCAGAAGAGAGTCTCATTTTCTGCCTTGGGAGTTCAAGGTTAGCCCCTAATACCTTCCTGCCTTTTATTTAGTAGTGTCTTCTCCATCAAATTCCCTTTGTACTGACTCTTGTTTTTCCTATGTGAACCCTGGCCTAGAACCTGACAGAGTTCAACACTGCCCACAACAAGAGGATTTCTACCCTCACCATTGAGGAGGGAAATCTGGACATTCAGAGACCAAAGAGGAAGAGGAAGAACTCACGGGTGACTTTCAGTGAGGATGATGAGATCATCAACCCAGGTGAGGAATCTTCCTGGTTTCTTCTGAGGAAGAAGCTGTGGTCTCAGAGAGTAGTGTGCACAACTGACAGGTCGGTTGTGAGGTTGCTCAACAAGGTTTAGGATAAGAGGTGCTATATTGAGGGAGATTTTTTTTTTTGTCTTTTTCATGACCGGCACTCAGCCAGTGAGTGCACTAGGTCATTTCTATATAGGATCCGAACCCGGGGCAGGAGCGTCGCCACGCTCCCAGCGCAGCACTCTACCGAGTGCACCACGGCTCGGCCCAAGGGGGAGATATTTTTGTACAATTTATTAACAGAATATTGTCAACACTCAAACATTATTCAGTTACGATGTGAAAGAAATGGCTAAAGGAAGGGCTCTGTGTAATACAGCATACAGAGCAAGGTTGTAATTCTCTTCTGATTGAAGTATGTCTTATGTCATATAAGTGTTTGTTGTCTTTACCTCAAAATGGGACATTGTCCTTTTGGGGTTCTGAGTAGGACTGATAACTCCAAGGTTGGAGAAACTTCTGCCACCATTAATAGCATTGAAGACTTGCCTCTGTAAGGAACTTATAGTTAGTTGGTTTGGAAATTTCAGCAAGATGTTTATATGGAAGTTTTTAGGGAAGGCCACTAAATTTTGGTAAATTTGTTCCATCATTTAATATTTATTTATTGGGCTCCTGTTATATCTGTGTGACCTTGGCCAAGTGACTTAGCAGACTACTCACCTCACAGGATTGATGGGAAGATTAAATGAGTTAATACATGTAAAAATACTTAAAATCAGTGCTCATTGCTCAGTAAGCCCTCCATAAATGTTAGCCATTATCACCATCCTCGCCTACCTTTCACCCATGCAACCTTTCCTATACCAGTAGAGTTAGCAAGGAGTTTGTTGGTAGGTTTTCCAGGAGCACAGACCTCCTGGAACGAGTGTATCCTTTCCTTGTAGGGCGAGAATGGGGAGAGGGTGAGTGCACCGAGCACCGCTGAGCCAGCATAGGAGAGTCCCCCAAGCAGCTTGGCCCCGTTCGTTCGTCTGCAGGCCTGAGCGCACATCAACCATTCACATCAGTGGGGCGCATCAGCCACTCACCACTCCTCTTGGGCTGCAGTCACTCTTGTGCTTCATTTAGCTCTCCTTGCAGAAAGTATGGTTAAAACCAGCTTCCATGGCAGTGAGAGACAAGGTTGAGCCACCTTTTTAGTGACCTTGTCTCCTTCCTGATGAGCCTGGATGTCTTTTCCTCTCTCTTCTGCCTTATAGAAGCCATGCATTCATTCACTGAACAAAGATTGGTAGTGAACCTAATACTGGAGTATATTCTTTAGAGGCATCCTAATATGTGAAAAGCCAGATTTAAAACAAATAAATTAGGGGCCTAATTATTCAAATTAAGCAGGGATTGTTTGTTTTCCAGAGGGATTCACAGGAGTGTTTCTTTTTAATAGTAAGCAATCTCAATGCATTTAAAATAAGATATACAACATCTATTAGGGAAACAATTCCTTCTCTATCACTATATTAAGCTAAAGGGGACATGAAGTAGTTTACTGTAGTAGTGATATACATCTGTGTCTGCCTGTTCCACATATTCAACCTTCAGCAAGAAAACTCCTGCATCGTAGGTGAGCCAGCCCAGCCAGCCCTCTGTGCCCCAGGAACACCATTTTGCACTTCTCTTAAAACTTCTGTTGTGTTGTAGCCTGTCTGCCTCTGTAACTGGGAACACCTCAAAGGTGGGACAGTATCTTGCTCTTTATTTCCATGCCTGACAATCCAGTAAATGAGGCATGAGAGAGTGACTGAAAAGCAAGTCCCTTACATGGGCTTAGTACTTTCTCCCTGCAGAGTAAATGAAGCTAGAAGCTTTATAGGGCACAATAATGCATGTGTAAGTTGTGAAAAGGGAGCTGCTGTCCCTCCCTCCCTAAACAGGGGACTACAGATCCTTTCGTAAAAGACTTGATTATATATAGTTCAAGTTATCTAAGTCAAAAGGCCAGATTAAGTTTGAAGCACGAGGTCTGAGTCCTTAAATCTGTTATTTGCTAATGAACAGGCATTAGCAATGAATGTGGTATGTGACCTCTTGACATATCATTGTGTTACCACTAAGATGAGATTGACAATGTCTACTCTTTTTCTCTCCCCTCAAAAGAGGGAAGTGTATGGAATGGGAAAGAACTTGGGGAAGCAGCACATAGTGGTTCAGAGCACAGGACTGTTTCTGGCTACTTGGACACAAGTCATAGCTCCTCCCCTCTCCGGCAGGGTCTCTTTACTCCTCCATGCCTCAATTTGTTAATGTTTATTATGGGAGTACCTACCTCAGAGTGTTGTGAGGATTTAGCACATTGCCTAGCACATAGTAAACACTTGAAGTGTTAGCTGTATTTTACGATTTTAATGTGAGTGATGATTGTTTTGTTTGCAGTGAGCCCTGTACCCTTATTCCTCCCAAACCAACTCTGCCCTCATGTCTTTTTGCAGAGGATGTGGATCCCTCAGTTGGCCGCTTCCGGAACATGGTGCAGACTGCAGTCGTCCCAGTCAAGGTAGGAAGCACACTGTGACAGTGTTTGAAATGCCATACAGTCTGGGTTTGAAAACACTGTTTTATGTGTGGGTGGGTGTTAAGTGAGTGCTTAATTTTAAACACTTCCATTTTTCATTCTGTGGAAATACTTTTACCCGATCTATGTCTAGGAAGTCCTGGAGTACCACAGAAAGGTTGCAGGTGACCAGCCAGCTTGATGTTACATGTAAATTATGTGCGATGTGAGTCTGTAAATTTTCCTTCCAGAAGGGTGCAGAGAGAGGTCCACCTTTCTTTTTCTTTGTCCTTTCCCTTCTGACTCAAAGTAAGCTGTTAGGTGAGGGAGACACATTACTGCAGTACTGCATGGCACCTGTGGCTTTTGTCATACCTTGATTTTGTGAACAGGAATGGCACAGATAGGAAGGTCAGCACAGATCTGAGTTAGGTTTAAGATCAGGTAAGTTGAGGGACCAAGAGGGAGGAAGTTATAGAGATGCTCTCTGATTGCTCAGCATGTGTTGGAGCTAACTGATAGCTAGATACTGTCCGAAAGGAAACAAACTGCCCTTGAAGTATTGAGGTTCCTGTTAACAGGGGTATTCAAAAAGTGATTGGAAGATGCTGGATAGAGATGCCAGTTTTAATTTTTTAAAAATCTTAAGAATATATAAGACTAAATTGATAAGATATGTCACAGTTCCTGCTTAGTGTTTGTTTAATCCAGAAGGGGTATAGGGGTGAGGAGGATCTTTTATGGGCTTTAGTCCGGTGTGGAAAAGGTAGAAGGTGAAATTTTTTCTGTGGGACTCCATAGTATTCATGTCATATTTCCCCTGAGCTCTTTTCTCTCCTTTTTTTGTAGTTTTGTTTTGTTCTTCCTTTGGAATATCCTGTTGTCATTAAAGTACAAAATACATTTGTGTGACCACCACCGTAAGCAAGATACAGAAGATTTCCATCACCCAAAAAGTCCCTTTGTCCCTTTGCAGCCAGTCACCTCCCACTCCAGACCCAGACAATTAGTAACTATTCTCTTTACTATACAGCTGTTTTGCTCTCAGATTAATGTTTAAAAGTTGAGCTCCTATCATGGAGATACCAACTTTTTATTTTCCCCCAAAAAGAAAAATTTGAATACCAATTACCATCTATTATCACTTCCATTTTTTCCTATAAAGGCATTTTAACATCAAAATAAGAGAGGAAGCAGTGTGCCTTAAAGAATAGTCATTTAAATTGGATAAGTTTACTTTACGTGTCAAACTACACTATGGATGCAACTCAGATTCTGTTTTGGTGAAACCTTTATTGTCGAGCAGTGTTTGGGAGCCATCATGTTGGGTAACCAATAAGGTCCCTTCAAACCCTGAGATTTCAGGACCATGAAATAGGTTGTCTGGGAAATTGAACAGGCTAGAATTTGGGGGTCTTTCACAAAGGCTCTTCTTCTAAGACTGGAATAGAAAAAGCTAACTAACCACTCTTGTGCCTCACCTCTTGTTTCCTCTCTCCATTCTCTCTCCTCTCCTCATTGCAAACCACAGAAGAAGCGGGTGGAGGGCCCTGGTTCCCTGGGCCTGGAGGAGTCAGGCAGCAGGCGCATGCAGAACTTTGCCTTCAGCGGAGGACTCTATGGGGGCCTGCCCCCCACACACAGTGAAGCAGGCTCCCAGCCGCATGGCATCCATGGGACAGCACTCATTGGTGGCTTGCCCATGCCATACCCGAACCTTGCCCCTGATGTGGACTTGACTCCTGTTGTTCCATCAGCAGTGAACATGAACCCTACACCAAACCCTGTGGTCTATAACCCTGAAGCTGTAAATGAACCGAAGAAGAAGAAATATGCAAAAGAGGCTTGGCCGGGCAAGAAGCCCACACCTTCCTTACTGATTTGATATTTTTGGTCATGGAGAAGGGTGGGATTGGGTGGGAATGGGGTGGAAGGGTAATGGGGGAGCTAATGAATTAGGGAGAAAAACTTTCCATATGTGCAGTATCGTCTTTCAGAATGTCTCCAGGGGTCCTAACCATGTGTTATTAAAACTGGGGTGGGGTTGAAATATCCTATAAAGACCTGTCTTCAGAGCAATTTCAATGTAGAGAAAGGTTTCATATATCCTTTTAAATAGACTGCCCTGGCTCTTTCCCAGGCTTTCCATTACCTCCTCCTTCCTTTCTCCTTTCTAGGGTCATTTTTATGTAAAGTCATGTATCCCAGACCCTCAGGTTGAATCCAGAGCTGCTGAGGTTACAGAAGCATCACCAGCCTGGGGGGTCTGGCAGCCTAATTTATATTTACTACCCTTGAAGTCGCAGGTAGCAAAAGGGTTGCCATGGATTGCAGATTGATCTAAAATGTTTAGAATTCTGCAGTTAAGCCAAGGTTTAAACTCAAAAATGTTTTCTTGGGTCAGTGGTTTTGAGGTCCAGTAGTTAGGCTTTTCTCTTTTGTCCTTTCTGTTGTAATGAGAACATTTTGATTTTCCTTCATCTGAGACCAGTGCCATAAACACAGGTTTATAGTTTTTAACTTACAGTGTTATTTGAACACTTCCTGTTTTTCTTGTCAAACCTGAGCACTCCACTTGCTGAAGTTTCTCATTTAATTCCAGAGTGCTGTCCTCTACTCTCTGAGGCATTAATTCTCAAGTGTATTATGGAGGCAATTTTTTAAGGATATGACCAGTTAGAGCAATTTAAGTTAAAAAGGAAATGATTTTACTTTGCAAGTAACTGATGTCTCTAAAAGGACATTTTTAGATGTTGATTTGGAAGCTCTTTACCCCCCTCGATTGAAAGCTCTTGTTCAGAGCTCCACGACTGCCCCGGCTAACAAACACAGGAGACGAAGGTAGGAAACATTGATATGAGCTTTGTACAGAGATTTGTACATTTGTGTAATAGGCCTTTTCACGCTTTATGTGTAGCTTTTTACCTGTAACCTTTATTACATTGTAAATTAAACGTAACTTTTGTCATTTGGGTGCAGTCTGTGACTCCATCCCTGGCACTGATTCGCACTGTCATCAGGGAATGTTTGTTAAAGGCATGGTTTTCAGGCTTGGGAGGCGATGCTCTGTCCCCATTTTATTACCACAAATAAAGATGCCCCCTGATGAATATGGAAATTCTAATTAGAGATTCTAGTCCCCAGACTAAAGCCTCACAAAGCTAAGTGGGTTAAGATGTGCTTGCCCTTCATCAGGAAACAACAGAAGACCTCATAAGGGGAGGCTAAGGCATTTGTACTGGGGTGGGCATGGTGTAAGCCTGGTCACCCACTCTGTTGTGAGCTACATGTACTTGAGCAATAGCTCAGTGGCACAGGAGCAAAAGGAAGCTAAAGTTGAGTAAGTTTAGGAGGGATTTAAGCAAGAGTTTGGATTGAAAGCTTGTGTTTTACTACTGGTATCTTATTCGCAGTAAATGCACGATGTGTGTGGTGAGACTTCTATATGTGGCTTTGTGGTGAAGATGCCAACCAGGTTCCAAATCCCTTGGATCGAGAGTGTGGACTTGCAGCAGGAGCAGCCTTCTAAAGAACAGAGATCTGTAATATCCCAGCTATACAGAAAGTTGACTTTTCCATAGGTTCTGCAAAAGGAAAACTGAGGCTCAGAGGCAAAGTAAACTTCCCTATGAGCCACTGTAGTGAAGACAGGATTGAAACTCTAGTCTGAATCCAGACCCTGAGCACAGGTTTATGGCTTCATGAGTTAAGGTGAAAGATAGGTTTGGCCCATGGGTGGCACGCAGAAGTGTTAAAAAAAAAAATGCCCAAACTGGACAACTTATTGGAAGTATATTAAAGGTTTGAGACCTAGTTTAGATAAAATAAATACTGGTGAGATGGATTATGCCATACATTTTTGGTTTCAGAATTTGAGCTGCAGGTGAAAGTTGCACTGGCATCTCAAAGAAGGCTCAACAAAATATCCAAACCTGCAAGAATATTTTTTTCCCTTCAAGGGCCCAGTCAACTTAGGCAGAAGCATCACTGGCTGAATTTGGTAGTTACGTGACATGAAAGAGGCGTGTATGTGGAAACCTGGCTAATTGGCACCATATTTCTGATTTATTCCAACCACGTTTTAAGTTGACTCTCTCCTGTGATCCAGCTGTAGACAATGACTGTACATAGATATGCCCCTCCTGTTCACCATCAGGATTGGCAGATGATCTGTATTGCTCACATGAGCACAATGCTGCTGAGGGACACGGCCTGTCACCATCCTGGGACACAGGCCCACTCTGGATGAGAAGCAACTGTTGGTTTCCCCAGAGTCCTGTGCGCACTAATGGGCCACCTGCTAAGGAGGGATGGTGTTATCCTCATTTCCCTCCCCAAGACAGGAGAGGGACGTGAACCCTGGAGGACACTTACAGAGTTCCCCAACTCATGATCAACAGTTTGAAAACTACTTGCCTAAAATATGCTTACTATTATGTGCAAGTCATAGAACTGCAGAGTCAAAAGAGACTCAGGAGAGCCTGTCCAGACCCCTCATTTTGCTGGTGATCAAACCATGACAGTGGAGAGTTGCTTCATTCTACTCCCATAGATTAAACATCTGTGAGGGGCATGTGGAAGTGCACTCCCCTGCTTACAAGAGGCTCACTTTCTAGAGGGAAACAGCCACACACACTAATAATGCTGTCCAGATGTTTTAATAGAGGGAAGGATAGGGTGAGGACAGCAAGCCCCTGACCAAGACCTGGGGGGGTCCAGCAGTCTCCTAGGGAGATGTCATCTGAGCAGGACAAGTAGAAATTTGCTACCTGAGGAGAGTGGACCAAGGTTATCTAGGCAGAGGGACCACTATTAGAGAGTCATGGGAGGAGAACCCACACTGTAATCCTCACTGGGGAATTTGAAAGTTCCAGCAAGGCACCAAGGGCTTTTTTTCTTTCTTTTTTTCTTTAACTTAAGAATTCAGAAAAAGATGATAAAAGACATACACATATATTTTGGAAAATCCAGAAAAACACATCACACAATCACACATAATCTCGCCCAGAGTGAGGGGAGACTTCTTGAGGAGGTTTCAGGCAGCAGTAGTGACTGGCCAGAGGCCGAAAAGACAGGCAGGTGTTCTAGTGTTCTCTCTCACAGTTAGGCAATCTAGAAATAGATTGAAATGTTGAGATAATATGGGAGAGAAAGTTCCCCATTAGCTCTGCCTGTGGGAGGGGAGGGGGACTATAAGGAGAGGATCATGGAAAGCTTCAAAGAGGGGCAACGTCTCCAAGTGGTGGAGGGGAGGGCACTCCAATCAGAGGCAACGGCAGGACAAAGATGAGGTGGAGTGGATTAGAGCTCCTGGCATGTTATTAAAGGTCATGGCAAGGCCCTTGAGTGCCTTTGGAGTTTGGATTTTCTCTGTGGCAAGCAAATGAAAAAATCTATTCCACGGAGGATCTGGATTCTGAGGCTTCCACCTCTGAACAGGGGCAGGGGTGCAGTTCCAGAATCTACCAGCAGGCGGGGCCCTGTGCCCACCCTTGGAGCTGCTATGGTAACCAGTGAGGACCCCCAGGGCTGCCAGGCAGGAGATGGGGAGAGAGGGAAAGAAAAGGATCTGTCACCCTGCCAGGCATTTTACATGTGTTGTCCCCTTCAGCTCTGAGAGGAAGTAGGTAGTGTCCCCATTTTACAGATGGGGAACACCAGGCTCAGAAAGAGTATACAGATCAAGGTCACACAAATGGCAAGTGATAAAGCAAGCATTCTGACCCAGCCCTAATGTTTTAGACCATGAACAGTGCAGGGGTCTCCTGACTCGGGCTGCTGCCCCTGCCTGTTCCTAGGGTCTGTGAGAGACTGGATTTTGGTCCCTTTCTGGTTTTTCTCCCTCTTGATTTCCTGACCCTTTTGTCCCCATCTCTGGTCCCCTCTGGGGTATGTGGGATTTCAAGTAGAATCATCCCCCAGTATCAGCAGGGGATTGGTTCCAGGGCACCCTCAGATACAAAAATCTGTGGATGCTCAAGTCCCTGTTATAAAATGGCATAGTATTTGCACCTACACACATCCTCCTGTATACTTTGAATCATCTCTAGATTACTGATGATACCTAATACAATGTAAATGCTGCGTAAATAGCTGTTGTATTTTTATCTGTATTATTTTTTATTATCGTATCATTACTTTTTGTTATTATTATTCTCAATATTTTCCATCTGCAGTTGGTTGAATCTGGGGATGAGGAACCCCTGGATACAGAGAGCTGACTGCACTGAGTCTCCACACCTAGGACAGGTTGGGCCCAGGAAGCTCTCCTCAGACACTGGCACTCATGGCCCCGGACAAGGTTACTCATGGAGTTCAGGTGAGATAGGAAAGTTGGCGCTTCCAAGAGAACCTGTGATACTCCCTCAGTCACGCTGCCCACGCCTGCCTAGGCCTCCCTGTTACTGCAGTCTGTGGACCCTGTCTCCCCTCACCTACTGCAGTTATTCTCTCTCATACTGACACTGGATCAGCTGCAGCAGCATTCAAGCTTGCCATTATTGCTCTCATCTTAAGAACAAAGCAAAAACCTCTTGATTCCTCTTGTCCACCAGCTACCTCACCTCTTTCCCATTTCTCTGCTCCACCTGCTGTCTCCAGTTCCTCTCCTCCATTCACTGCTAAATCCACGCCAGTCAGGCTTTTGCCCCAAAACTCCATCATTCTGCACTTGATCATGTTCCCTTCTCTGCTCAGAATACTCCAGAGGACCCTCATTGCCCTTCTACTGGGAGCCAGCTTCACCATGACCTGCAACTCTTGCCAAGCTCTGCACGCCCTCACCCTCCCATCGCCTCTCTGCCTCCCCTTGCTCAGTCCCCTGTAGCCACATGGGGTTTTGGCTGGTTCTTCAACCCTCAAGGCACACGCCCGCTCTGCCCCTGTGACTGGAACTCTCCTCCCCCAGACGTCAGCATGGCTCCCTCACTCCCTGCCACCAACTGGAGAAAGAAAAAAGCAAACCCTGACCTCTGGAGTTGGCCTGGCATTCAGATGGGCTGTGGCATTCTCCAGCTGAACATAAACAATTTCACAGAATATCAATAGCAGACAAAGGAACTCTGTGACCATGATAGATCATGACACAAACTGGACCACTCCATGATCATATCTGAACACTGACAAAATATGAACAGAAAGGGCCAACCATTCCTGTAGTGGGTTGACTTGAGGCCCCAAAAGATAATTCCACGCAGAACCTAGGAATGTGGTATTATTCGGAAGAAGGTTCTTTGTAGATGTCATTAAGGTATGGATCTCAAGATAAGATTGTCCTGCATTAGGGTGGGCCCTAAATCCAATGATGTGTGTGCTTATAAGAGACTAAAAAAGGAGAGGATAGAGACACAGACAGGAAAGCCATGCGAAGACAGAGGCAGAGATTGGAATGATGTCTATACAGCCAAGGAACGCCAAGGATTGCCAGCAACTAAGAGAGAGGCATGGAACAGATTTTCCCTCAGAGCTCCCAGAAGGAACCAACCCTTCCAACACCTTGATTTCAGACTTTTGGCCTCCAGAATTGTGAGAGGATAAATTTCTGTTGTTTTAAGCCGCCAAGTGCATAGTCATTTGTTATAGCAGACCTAGGAAACTAATACAATCCCCCTATCTTGGCTAATATGAGAGACTGCTGTTTCTTACTAATGCCAGCTTTATCCTTGGTCTAACTGTCCCTCCTTCTAGATAAAATTTATTAAGATACTCAGTTATAGAATTACTCCTGCTTCCTGACAGCATCCAGTCCAGAGTGCTCTTAAGCCCTCCAGATCATCTAACCCAAGCCCAAATCCTGTAAGTCCTTTCCAACACTTTCTTACTGAGTTAACCCATGGTTCCCGGTGGTGGGTGCTATCCCTATGACAACAAGTCATAAACCCAGCTTGTTCAACTGCCCCTGTGTTCCCATTGGTCTTTGCAAAGTCTTTGCCCAAAGGCCACCATCTCAATGAGGCCAACCCTCACTGCTCCACCTAAAATTGTAGTTTCCCCATCTCCCTTACCCTTGAGATGATGCAGCCTGGACTGCAGTGGTGGGACGCAGCTGTAGAGTCTAGGTGGGGAGGAAGAACACCCAGGTAGATACCGGGTCTCTGGCCTGGGTGTCCAGGTGTTCAGAGGTGTCATTCACTGAGAGGGGAACACGGGAGAGGAGCAGGTTATGGGAAAGGTGGTTTGAGGAAATTCATGCCGTAGAACATCAGGGTAGATGCGTGTACACCTGGAGCTCAAGCTCAGGCTGGAAACACAGGCTTGGAAGATAGCCACAGTGAGACTGAAGCCCTGGGGGAGGAGATCCTGAGGACTTGTACCTGGGAAACCATACAAATAGCGGGTTTCAGAGAAGGGCAGAGGGTGCCCACTTCCCCCATCCCTGCTCCTCTTTCTGCTTTCTGTGCTATCTCTAAGCCTCTGCTTGCCTCTGCAGCCCCCAGTGGCTGAGATCACGCCCTCAGATAGCAATCTCTTGTCTATCCTAAGAGCTCACTGTTGCACGCTTCCTTAGACAGCAGACAGGAGGCCTGAGCACAGATGGCTGCAATTGTAGCCACTCTGGAACCAGATCCCTACCTGGAGAGCCCTGGGCACTCAGGCCCTGTTATTCTGGGAAAGCTCAGGACTAGGGCTGAGGTGGGCATTGCTGGTGGCATATGCACAGCAGGGCTGCAGGGCAAGCCTGGCACAGGCTGACACACTCCCTTCTTGTCACAATGGCCCTAAACCCCGCCCCATTCCAATCAATAGGGGGCTCATCCCCAAAACCTTCGGGACAAGGCCAGACTCCTTACTGAAGCTTCAAAGGCCCTGCAGGACTGGCCACTCCCTGCCTCCCAGCTGAGATTTCTTTCAGTCCTTCAATGGGCTCTTCTTCATTTCCCACTCACCCTCAGCTCACTCAGCACTTCCTCTGGGCAGCCTTCCCTGGTTCCCAGGTTGTGGAAGGAAGGTCCACTTGAGTAATCCTCACGCACTGGGTCCTCCCCATGTGGGTGCTGGGAAGGCAGAGACTGTGTCTGTTATGTTTACCCCATTTCCCAGCAACCACACTGTATGCTCTAAACAGGCAGGCCAGAGATATGGACAGCATTGAACTGAGATGCATTAGGAAACTCCTCTCTTTCCTCTCCTCCCAGATGCTTTGATCCTGCCCCATTGGTATTATTCTCTGCTAGGGTTTGAATGTGTCCCCCCCAATTTCATGTGTTGGAGACTTAATCCCCATTGTAACATCATTAAGAGGTAGGGCCTTTAGGAGGTGATTAGGATTAGATAAAGTCATTGGCATGAGGCCCCCAGAATGGGGCTGGTGGCTTTATGGGAAGAGGAAGAGATACCTGAGCTGGCATGGTCTTGCCCTCTCACCATGTGGTGTCTTCTTCCATGTGTCATAACACAGTGAGAAGGCCCTTGCCAGATGTGCCTCCTCAACCTTGGACTTCCCAGCCTCCAGAACTGTAAGCAGTAAATTTCTTTTCTTTATAAATTACCCGACCTGTGGTAAGACACCCTCCCTCCCAGCTAGAAGGAGCAGCTAGAGGGTGAAGGCTGTGCCATCCACATGGTCTCAGCCCCGAACCCACTGACACAGTGGTGCCAGGAGAAGACACCACCAAACTGAAGTCCTGTTTCAATGAAACTCCCAAGCCCTTAGGGGAAGTAAGAGCAACGAAGAAATAGAGCAAAGAGTTCCTGTGGGGAGAACTCGAGAAAAGTGAGAAAGGGAACTTGACCCTTCTGCTCTGAGCAGCGTGGTGGGGCAGGGAGGAAAGTACCCAGGGTTCCCACCCTCATCAAATCCTGGTGCAGTCTCTCCCTAGTTGTAGGACTTTGGCCACAAAGCTTAACCTCTCTAGGTAGCAGTTTTCCTATCTATAAAATGAAAAGAACAAGATAACCTACATCTCAGGGTTGTTGTGAGCTTAATAAGCCAGCAAAGTACAGATCCCCTTCTCAGGGCCCCAGGCCTTCCCATTGCCTCCATGTACATGAAGATTCAAAGGCTAGAGACGGACGGGACAGAGGACATCTTATAGTGCCTTTGGGTGGTGGGACAGGGCCCTGGGGCTGGGGAAGGCTACAAAGTCCTAATGAGCAGAGGAGGAGGAACCTTTGACCTTCTACTTCAGTCCCTTTCCTTTGCAACTAGAAAAACAGACTGAGAAGTGGAAGCAGCTATTGCCCAAGTGTTATGTGGAGCCAGGTTTGGTACCACAGCTTTTGTGAACTTACCACATTTGTATTAGTCCATTTCTGTTGCTCATAACTGAATACCCAAAACTGGATACCTTATAAAGGAATGAAATTTATTTCTTACAGTTTTGGAGGCTGGGAAGCCCAAAGTCCAGGGAACACATCTGGTGAGGGCCTTCTTCTGGGTGGGGACTCTCTACAGAAACTGAGAGTGTCACTGATGAGAATGGGCTGAGCAGGAGAGAGCTAACCTCCTCACTTGCTCTCCTGTTAAAGCCACCAGAACCATGTCCATTACTCCATGAGTGGATCAAACCATTCATGAGGGCACAGTCCTCACAATCTAATCACCTCTTAAAGGCCTCACCTTTCAAATACCATAATTGGATTTCCACCCTCTTAATACTATTACAGCGGGGGGGCAAGTTTCCAATACATGAACCTTTGCGGACTTATTTTACCTACAGCAGCACTGAATGTAAGTCTTGCAGCACCCCTGGAAGCCAGGCTAAGGGAATCGTGGTGGTTTTAGACTCATGCTACACTTCTCTCTGTGTAACAGAGAAGCAAAAGGATTACTACTCAAAGCAACATCAGTGCGTTGAGAAGCCCAGAGAGTCTGTATCCCACAGAAAATGGGAACAGACTCCATTCAAAGTTAGCTTCTTTGGGGCCGGCCCGTGGCTCGCTCGGGAGAGTGCGGTGCTGATAATACCAAGGCCACGGGTCGGATCCTATATAGGGATGGCCGGTTAGCTCACTGGGTGAGTGTGGTGCTGACAACACCAAGCCCAGGGTTGAGATCCCCTTACCGGTCATCTTTAAAAAAAATTTTTAAAAAAAGCTTTTTTTTATTGTAAAGACAAGGAAATTTCACAAGAAAATTCAGTTGATTAAATCATTAGAAAAGGACACAAGGACATGGGCAGTGTTAACAAAAGTTACCTAAAATCTAGCTTAAGCAATGGAAACTAGTGACATCAGTAAAATTAACAATGTGACATTCCAAAATACAATTAGTGAAAAGCTAAGTTGGTCAAACTGGCTCATTATCCAAAGTATAACCTCTCCTTAAGCAAAAGTTACATTCTTATGATAAAATCTAAGTATAATTATCTCTAAAGTTTCTCCCAACAGACAGCTTGCCCCTAGCAAATATATTTTTTCACATCTTTTCCTTCAGCAATTCTTAAAATCTCTTAACAGTATCAGTATGACAACCACCTGTTAGCTCTAAAATCATTAAAGTATATAATCCCATACCTAAACGGTGGTTAGAGTTGATTAAACGGGCTTTTGCTCTCTGGCTCTAGGCCATTACCTCCTACTCCGAGGGCTTTTGCCCCAATATGTATTTACCTAAAAACCCTATTCTAAAAATCAAATGAGAATCAACATTATTTGATTAGAATTGATTAAATGGGCTTTTGCCCTCTATCTGTAGACTTTGGTCTCTTATCTGAGGGCTTTTGCGCTCTATGTATTTACCTAAAAACCCTATTCTAAAATCAAATGAGAATCAAGATTTCTAACCCACTACAGACTCAGTCAGTTTTTTGGTACAAGATCACAAGGAAGAGGATGTAGCTGAGACAAGCAAGAAACCCAGGGCTCCACACTCTCCAGAAAACATTCCCCTACTCCAGGGGGGTCGTCCTCACAGAATATGGAGGAGAGTGTGGGGGTGGAGGGGTGAGGACAGAACTCACATTTCAGAATCTTCCCATTGTTGTGAGGCCCCCTCCCACAAGAAATGCACCTACACGCCACTCGTGCAGAAAAGGGCAGTTTATTCACTCCAGCTGGCCAGCGTCCATCTCCCAAGGTGCAACCAAGGAGGAGCAGCCTCAGGCCTTGGTCTTGTGGGGTTTTTAAAGGCAAAAACGACATCCCACTGGCACATGGGTTTGTCCAGGTGCACAAAGCAAGCTAGGGAGCTAGGTCACAGAGGCTGAGAATGAGCCGTTCAAGCAGTCAAGCATACAAGTTTTCACTGTGTATGGTTCCTGTTCCCATGTAATAATTCACTGTTTATGGCTCCTGTTTTTATGCAATTGTTTTTTGTTTCTATGAAAAGGTCAATAATGGTTTCTCATGTAGAAGGGGGGGATAGTCTGCAGGTCAGACAGGGGGCAAAATGGAGTTACCTAGGTTAAGCAAGCAATTTTACAGAAGCAGATAGCACACGTTATGAGGGTGTAGGGAGCTCTACCATCTATTCAACAAATGCCAGGCTCTGTGGATATAAGTGAAAAGAGATCTTCTTGAGGTTGTGACACTTAAATTGAAACTAAGGATGAAAAAGGTCACTCAGGCAAGGGGACTGTGTGCATTTCAGGTAGAGGGAATGGCATATGTAAATGTCCTGTGGTGGGAAGAAGCACAATGTTGTCTAGAAGGCCCCAAATTTGTCTTTTCACAAGGTAGGAGTAGAGGCAATCTTCTTTCCCTTTTCTTCTACAAAATCACCCACACACAATGAGGAGAACAGAAACAGAAACTCCATCTTCTAGGAAGATATTTCTGACCTTACATTATAATACTGTAGAAAACATCAAATGCCCCTGATTCCAGTATCATTTTTTTTTTTTTAAGTTTTATTTTGTCGATATACATTGTGGCTGATTATTGCTCCCCATCACCAAAACCTCCCTTCCTTCTCCCTCCCCCCCTCCCCCCCAACAATGTCCTTTCTGTTTGCTTGTCGTATCAACTTCAAGTAGTTGTGGTTGTTATATCTTCTCCCCCTCCCGTTTGTGTGTGTGTGTGTGTGTGTGTGTGTGTGTGTGTGTGAATTTATATATTAATTTTTAGCTCCCACCAATAAGTGAGAACATGTGGTATTTCTCTTTCTGTGCCTGACTTGTTTCACTTAATATAATTCTCTCAAGGTCCATCCATGTTGTTGCAAATGGCAGTATTTCATTCGTTTTTATAGCTGAGTAGTATTCCATTGTGTAGATGTACCACATTTTCCATATCCACTCATCTGATGATGGACATTTGGGCTGGTTCCAACTCTTGGCTATTGTAAAGAGTGCTGTGATGAACACTGGGGAACAGGTATACCTTCAACTTGATGATTTCCATTCCTCTGGGTATATTCCCAGCAGTGGGATAGCTGGGTCGTATGGTAGATCTATCTGCAATTGTTTGAGGAACCTCCATACCATTTTCCATAGAGGCTGCACCATTTTGCAGTCCCACCAACAATGTATGAGAGTTCCTTTTTCTCCGCAACCTCGCCAGCATTTATCGTTCAGAGTCTTTTGGATTTTAGCCATCCTAACTGGGGTTAGATGGTATCTCAGTGTGGTTTTGATTTGCATTTCCCGGATGCTGAGTGATGTTGAGCATTTTTTCATATGTCTGTTGGCCATTTGTATATCTTCCTTAGAGAAATGCCTACTTAGCTCTTTTGCCCATTTTTTAATTGGGTTGCTTGTTTTCTTCTTGTAAAGTTGTTTGAGTTCCTTATATATTCTGGATATTAATCCTTTGTCAGATGTATATTTTGCAAATATTTTCTCCCACTCTGTTGGTTGTCTTTTAACTCTGTTAATTGTTTCTTTTGCTGTGCAGAAGCTTTTTATTTTGATATAATCCCATTTGTTTATTTTTCCTTTGGTTGCCCGTGCTTTTGGGGTCGTATTCATGAAGTCTGTGCCCAGTCCTATTTCCTGAAGTGTTTCTCCTATGTTTTCTTTAAGAAGTTTTATTGTTTCAGGGTGTATATTTAAATCCTTAATCCATTTTGAGTTGATTTTAGTATACGGTGAGAGGTATGGATCTAGTTTCATTCTCCAGTATCATTTATATAGTGGAATTATTAAATAATTTTATCTTTTCTATAGTTCCAGAACTTGGCTTCCTCAGGCCTGCTCTTTCTTATAGTGCTAACTGATGAAATGCCAGTGCCTGGCCCTAAAAATGAAAATCTTCCTGATTAACAATCGCTATGAAACAAGCCTCGGAAAGACTAGAAGGAGGTGTCCTTTCTTCCCTGAAGCTACAGAAACAGACTTGCTATTCTCCATCATAAAAATTAGTTGAAGAATCAGATACGATAGGAATTGCTATGGTTTGAATATTTGTCCCCTCCAAAGCTCATATGGGAGCTTAATCCTCAATGTGGCAGTGTTGAAGGGTAGGGCCTTTAAGAGGTGATTGGATAGTAAGGACTATGCTCTCATGAATGGATTAATCTATTCATGGAATAATGGATTAATGGTTTGAAGGGTTATCATGGATGTGGACTTGTGGCTTTAAAAGGATTAGTGAGTGAGCATGTTCAAATCGCTCTTGCCATTCTCATTATGTGATAACCTGTGTTGCCTCAGGACTTTGCCTAGAGTTTCCCCCACATTCACCTGAGGTGCCCCCTGGACCTTGGACTTTCTAGCATCCAAAACTGTAAGAAATAAATTTCATCTTCTTATACATTACCAAATATCAGGTATTCTGTTAAGCAACAGAAAACAGACTAATGCAGGGGTCAAAATAAGAACCTTTTTTTTTTTAATGCTGGCCTGTACAGGGATCCAAACCCTTTCCATTGGTGTTATTGACACTGCACTCTAACTAAGCTAACCAGCCAGCCCCAAAACAAGAACTTCCATAAGAGCATCAATCTTGTTTTTCTGTCCAACGTGGGAATTTGTGGGACTATTCATAAAACAGGTGATCTCTGTTAATATAAATCTGTCCTGGGAAGAATTGTTTGCATAAGAGAGTCTTGAAAGACAACTGTACTTCAGATTGTACAATGCCCTATGAAAGTAAGTTTTAAATTGCAAAAATAAGTCTGGGATGGCAATTAGTTATGTTAATCAACAATCTGAGCCATGATAATATGTTAAATTAATATTTCTTAATTGCTTCCAAGCTTTTTTCTATAGGGGGTGGGTCAACACAGATGACAATCTTTGGCAACTCTCTTCTCTCCCACATGATATATGATATCCATGAAATTAAAATAGGATGCAATAAAAAGAAGAATTTTAAAGAAGTTCTTGGAAATTAAAATTATAAAAGCAGAAAATCTTAAGTAGTAGTAGAATGATTAGAAGATGAAGCCTATGAAATCTCCTAGAAAGCAGAACAAAAGGACAAAGAGATGAAGAATTGGTCCAGAAGATCCAACATCTGACTAACAGGAGCACCCAACGGAAGAAGCAAAACAAAACAAAAAACAACCAAGGAAGTTTCAAGAAGTGAGAGGCATGAGTCCCAGATTTAAAAGATCCATAAAAGCCCAGAAGCAAGAATAAAAGACCTGCAGATGGATGAGCATGTGAAATATCAAAGCACCAGGGACACGAGCAAAGGCTCTCAACCTTCATAGACAAAGGATCTAGAATAAGAAAGGATATCTTCCCAATAGCAAAAATGTTACTTAAGACCAAAGAACTATGCTTCCAAGTTTTGGGTGAACATTGTTTCAACCTGGAACTTAATACATGCCAGACCATTGTTGAAGAATAAACAATGCTGCACATTGGGTTTAGGTTAGAAGCAGTCCAAGATAACTTTTTAATTGTGGTAAAATACACATAACATAAAATTTATCATCTTAACCATTTTAAAGTGTACAGCTCAGTAGTGTTAAGTACATTCACACTATTGCACAACCAATCTCCAGAAAATTTGCATCTCGAAAAACTGAACCTCTGTATGCATTAAACAACAACTCCCAATTTCTCCCTCCCCCCAGGCCCTGTAACCATCATTTGACTTTCTGTCTCTATGAATTTGACTGCTCCAGGTTCTTCATGTGAATGGAGTCATACATTATTTGCCTTTTTGTGACCAGCTTATTTCACTGAGCATAATGTCCTCAAGTTCCATCCATGTTGTAGCATGTGTCAGAATTTCCTTCCTTTTTAAGGCTGTATAATATTTCCTTGCATGTATAGACCACATTTTGTTTATCAGCCATCTGTCAATGGATAGTTGGGTTCTTCCACCTTTTGGCTATTGTGAACATAGGTGTACAAATTTCTCTTTGAGAGCCTACTTTCAATTCATTGGGGTATCTGCCCAGAAATGGAATTGCTGGATCATAAGGTAAGTCTATTTTTAATATTTTGAGAAAGAGAAAACTTTTTATTTAACCTCTGCTGAAGGAAACAGCTGCCCCAACTGCTGCCCTATAACCCAGAAATTACACAGGTTTCTATAATGTTTGGAGAATAAATTCTGACCCTTGTTCCCAGAACTGGGTCCACTTCCTTCCCTCTGCAGGGCTGTGGTCCCTTTCCTGAAAGAAACATCTGATAGAGTGAGCACTGAGTACAGTTTTCACCCAGTCCCAGTTAGGAAGGATAGGGGCAAAAATCTCCCTGCACGCAAACCCACTTCCCCAGGCCCAAAGCCAATGGTTTCACTTTGTGTTCTGGCTCTGCTCCTCCCCCAGGTCCCCACCTTGAGACCCGGCCTATCCCCAGGCTTAGGCAGCTCCTGCCCAACTTGCCTCAGTTGCCACCCCTACTGATCCTGGCCCCTGCAAGATATGGCTTGGGACCTCCATTCCTGGAGTGCTAGAATCCCTACATCTTCCCTACAACCCTGGGGCTGGGCTGTGGGAGCTTTTCAGTCCCTCCTCTTCTCTCCTCTCTCTTCCCTCTTCTCTGTTCCTCATCCACCCCACCCCCATCTTCCTTTTCACCTTCCTCCCACCTCAAGAGGTTGTGAAAGGTCCTTTATCTGCTTCCTGGTTCACAGGGTCAAGAAACTGGGAGGAGTTGAAGCTCACTTTTCTACCACATGGGAGCATGAGCCAGTCCTTCAAAGCTTTACACCCAGACATGACCACCTGTTTGAGGATATACATATTTGGGGTATCTTTTTCCAAAAGTGACCAGCTTTTCCCCCAGTGAAAATCTGTGAAGTGAGGGAGCATCCTTCCCAGATGATCTCCACAATTGTGTCAGGATTCTGTAGAGGATATTGACTAAGAAGTTATTAATGAGACAGAAATAAAACGCATGTATTTCACAGGACCAAAGTCCTTAGTTTAGAAGGCCAAAGCCTGTAGTTTAGAGGACCAAAGTCCTTAGTTAGGGGGCCAATGCCCAACTCTTTAGGAAAACACATAGGAATGCTAAGATTGAGAAAGACCAGAAAACTTTCAAAGGACTAAAGCCTTTGATGTAGATAAGAGAATTGAAGCAGAATAGGGATTGTTCTGGGGGTAGTAGCCCCTAGTTCACCTAAACCTAAATGACTGGAAAGTATGTAAGCTAAAATCTTCAAGGATATTCTGCTAGATTAGTCAGTGCTTGGGGGAAATTCCACATCTCACCCTAAGCTGTTTCTTTAAAATTCTTAGGAAGTTAAACACTTTGGTAATTATCTCATTGTTTTTCTTTTCTTTCATTTACATGCTGTGCAACCGCAAGGAAGTCACATAGCTTAGTTTTATGACTCCTTTTGATGGTAAATTGCTTGAACTATTTTAGGCTACACATGCTTAAATGAAGTTTGTCACATAGCCAGTTTATGTTTTCACTATGATTGATTAACCCTCTGTTTTTCTTTTGTAACTTTCTTTTCTTTATAATAAAAACTGAAGCAAAAACTGACTTGGGGCTGTGCCTGGGCTCTCCTCTCAAAGTTTTTCTTGGTGCAGTCCCTTTGGGCTTCTCATTGCTCTTAACATTTGGGCTCTGAGTAATCTTTTGTATCTCTGTCACTCTGCAAGAGGTGACAGGATTCTTGGCGGAGAGCTGTTCATATTGTCTTTGTTAATATTAAATACTCAAACCATGTTATGGAAAATCTAGGAAGCAGATGAAAGACAACAGATGGCCTTTTACACCATCATTCCCAGGAGCTGTGAGCATTTCTGTTGTCAAGATGTGAGTTTTCCTTGGCATTTGCTTTGCACTGTGGTCATTACACTGTTCAGGGTGCCACAAAGCCACTGGGCACAGGATGGATCTCACCCTCCCAGGGAGAAAGCAGCTCAGAGACAACCTCAGGGACCCATAGGGTGGGGATGTATCTGCTCTGGTGGGACATCCTGGATGCCCAGAGGTACCATCACATGAAAAACTGCATGGGAATTATGAAAGGGCACATTTCTCAATGCTACTTCATAGCAGCCATCAGGGCCCATGCCAATGAGAAAGAAGACGTCCATCCATGAGAGCCTGGGAAGCATCAGGCTGTGGGCTCACAGATGACTTCTAACCAGTATGCAAGGGCTTCCAGCCCTTCCACGGGTTCACCTATGTGTTGCAATGTCCTCACTCTCCCCCTGAGCACAGGTATCCTCTGTTTCTCCCTCACTGGTCTTGACCTTTCTGACTGCTGGAGTGTTTTCCACCACTGGGCAAAGGTGCCACGCTGGGGGACATTTAAGTAAGTAGCAGGACACTGTAACAACCACTATCCAGTGCTGCATCAATGTTAGGCCCTTTGCCCTCCTCTAAAGGAGGAAGTAACACAAGACGGAGAGGAAAGACCAGCCCCTGCCTTATAAGTTGCTGGAAAACACGAAGTCACATGGTACATATGACTTGTGAATAGTGCCAATGCAGCAGGAAAGGGTCCAGTCCCCATCCTGTCACCCTGCTCCTGGGACCCACTGCTACCTACAGCCACCCTTGGGAGGTCCTGAGTCATCCACCTTCAGACTCTGAAAACTCTGACAGAGATGGCTGAGGAAATGAGAAACTCCAGTTCTCCGTAGTCTTAGGCATCCTCCTCTCTGCTCTGGGCCTTCCTTTCCACCTTACTTTCCCCACCTCTGTGTGAACCTGGGCTTCCCTTTCTGCATCCCACTCAGTTCTTGAGGAGCCAGGGGTAAAGCCCAAGCCAGTGCTCCCAGCCTGGGGAACTGAAAAGGGCTTGGGCTGTGATGATTGCAGGCCTGGGCTGGAATTTGAGTTCCTCCATTTACATGCTGTGCAACCGCAAGGAAGACAGTTTCCCACTCAGTCTTGTTTCCTAAAACAGAAAGCAGGCTGTGGAGAGATGCAAATGAGATGCCATCTTCTCCAAGATGTGTCGGAGGCACACAAGGCCTGTGGGAAATATTAATATAATGATAGTAGATATTGAGCACTTGGTATGTGCCCATGTGCCTGTGTGACACTATCATTTTCACCAACACCCCCAGCTCCTGTCAGGCCCCATTGTCCAGAGGGGATTGAGGCTCAGGGAGGTTAAGGAACTTGCCTGAGGTCACACAGCTAAGTGACAGAGCCAGGATATGAGCCCATCTTTTTATTCTTCATCCTCTACTGCAGTTCTAGGCAAAAACTGGGCTGAGCACAAATTCGTCAGGCTTACATGGTCTGCTCAAACACATGGAAAGGGATGAAGAACTGCCATTTTCTCTGTCCTGCAGGCAAAGTCCAGCCAAGCTGGGTTAAACTCATAGCATCTTTACCTTGCATGGCCCTTCACTTTTCTGAACCTCAGTTTCCTCATCTGTGAATTGGGGATAATAACGTTTGCCTTGCTTGTTTGTAGGGAGGGTTAAGTGAGTGAATGGCTGTACAGGGCCTGCTCAGAGTAGGTGCTCAGTGAATCACACCTGCTGGTGATGCTGGAAACATAGAAATGCCCCCTCTGACCCATCACTTCTGTTTAGCAACATTCCTTCTGGGCCCAGGGCCTCTTGAATTCCTCTGTGTCCCTCCTCTCAGCTCTTGCAAATGTCCTTCTCCTTCCTTATTTTGTTGGGTCCAGGAGAGGCTCAGCAGCCTTTCATCATGACTGAAATATACCCGTAGGGGCTATAATAAGCATCCCCTTTGACCCAGAAATTCCATTTCAAGAATCTATCCCAAGTAAGTATTCATTCAGTCAGTCATCAACAGCACCAGTTTTATTGTGTGCCCTACTATGTGCAAGCCCCTGTGCAATATGCTGGAGACACACTGAGGGGCAAGGAACGAGTGTACCTTGATCTCTGCCCAGAGAGCCAACTGTCTAATTGATGAGGAGACATTACACAAATAATCACACAAATAAATATATAAATACAAATTATAATGACAAGAAAATGGTTATAATGACAAGAAAATGGTTATAATGACAAGAAAATGGTTTTAATGTACCAGGCTGTTGTCTGGTAATTTTGGTAAGCCCACTTCTGTGCCAGGAAAAATTACACTTTCTAGAAGTTGGGAAAATGCTCACAAGATAAAGGCAAGATGAAAGGGAATGTATTAGTATGTTTCTGTTGCTTATAACAGAATTCCTGAAACTTGGTAATTTACAAAGAAATGAAATTTATTTCTTACAGTTTTGGAGGTTGGGAAGTTGAAGGTCCATGGAACACATCTGGTGAGGGCCTTTCTCTTGGTGGTGACTCTCTACAGCAACACAGGGTGTCATATCACTAGAATATGGCAAAAGCAAAAGAACTAACCTTCTTACTCACTCTCCTTATAAAGCCATAAAAACCATGCCCATTACTCCATGAATGGATCCATCCATTCACAAGGGCACAGTCCTTGCAATCTAATTACCTCTTAAAGGCCCCACCTTTCAAACACCATAATCAGATTTCCCATGCTCCTCACACTGTTGTAATGGGGATCAAGCTTCAATGAGGTTTGGGGGGACATTCAATCCACAGTGGGGGGGTTTGAAATTTTCTGTTGAACATTATCACCAAGGAACTTCTCCTTGAAGGGCAGGAGTGGGCCTGATTTCAGCTGAGTCATGGGATTGGTGAATGTGTCTGTAAATGTTTATGCAAGGAAAGAAAAAACAAACAAAAATAATAGGCAACCCCCTGGCAAGGAGCACTCCCAGTACCCAGATCTTGGTTTCTAAACACCATTTTCCAATAAAAGGCATGAGGGCTCCTGGGAGAAATGGTGGCGTCTAGGGCTGGGGCAGGGAAAATACAAGACGAACCTGGAGCATCTTGTAGGGCCAGATAATAAGGAAGTGCTCAGGAAACAAAATATGGGGGCATGTCACAGGGACTCAGGACCCAATCTGAAGAAACTCCCAAAGCTGGAACAATCTGAGCAACAAAATAGTAGTAGATTATATTAGAAGATAAGTCAAAGTATAAAATAAATATACATGAGTCCATTCTGATATAAATAAATAACTGAATGAATGGATAAACAAACAAACAAACAAACAAATGAGGGAGAGGAGACAAATCTTCCCTGCAGAAGAATTCCAAATAATTGATTTAGATGCTCCCCCCTTCAGGAAGTTGAGCTTAGTTCCCCCTGAAGGTGAGCTGGACTTAGTGACTTGTTTCCAAAGAATAGAATATAAAAGGGGAAAGTAGTAACTTTACTGTGAAGAAACCTGGGAGTACCAGCTTAACCAAGCAATCAAGGTTAACACCATCAGTGATGTCATGCGGCTATGTCATGTGCTACCTGCTATGATGTCATGAGAAGGTCACTTCTGCTTTGTAGTATTATCCCCTAAGATCCCATAATCCTAGTCTGGACATCAGACAACCCCAACTGAGGGACATGCTACAAAATACCTGTCCAATACTCCTGAAGACTGTCAAGGTCATAAATGTTCACAGATAGATGGGATGACTAAATGCAGTATGGTCTCCTGGATGGGATTCTGGAACAGAAGAAAGACATTAATGGAAAAACAGATAAAATCTAAATAAAGTCTGCAGTTTAGTTATAGTAATGTACCAATGTTGTTTTCTTAG
Source organism: Cynocephalus volans (assembly GCF_027409185.1). NCBI lineage: Eukaryota > Metazoa > Chordata > Mammalia > Dermoptera > Cynocephalidae > Cynocephalus > Cynocephalus volans. The sequence goes on from NC_084467.1 coordinate 21,901,084, forward strand.
TTTGGACAAATGCACCATGGTAATATGAGGTGGTAACAAAAGAGAATCTGAAACTAGGTGACACATGGGAGATCTACTATTTTTGCAACTTTACTGTAAATAACAAATTGAAAGAAATACACAGACAGAATAAAGAAACACAGCAGGGGCTGCCCCATCAGCTAAATTGGTTAGAGCACAGCCTTCTAACCCCAAGGCCAGAGGGGAAAAAAAAAAAAAAAGGAAGAAACACAGCAAAATGTTAGTAGTAAGTATATTTGGGTGGTGGGAAAAAAATAATGCCCTCTTTTTAATTGTCAAATATTCTTTAATTAGGATTTTCCCTTTTACTTTAAACTTTTATTACCTCTGATTAGAAGTCTTCTGTTACTTTTATAGTGACAAACTAAATAAAGCATTTTGCACAATACCTATATCATCTCATTTAATCCTCACAACCAGCTAAGAAAATACTTTTCCCTCTATTTTACAGATGAGGAAACTGAGGCTCAGAAAATCAAAATGAAAGGAGCTGGAATTTGAACCTATGTTAGTCTGACTCCCGAGAGACAGAAAAATGGAAACGCCTTGTCCCCCCACCCTCTGCAGAAGTGATTGGTCTGTCTCCGAAGCAGATTTCTCTTTTAGCCTGAAGAAAACGTAAAAAAAAATTTTTTTTTATTTATTTTTTGTTTTTGAGGAAGAATTTTTAACTAGAATTGTCCAAAAGGTAAGGGCGTCCTGGAAAGGTAATCGAGTTCCCCGTCTATAGAGGTGTCCAAGTAGAGGACCATGGAGTGTCCTGAAAAGGGATTTAGGAGACCTGAAACATCTTCCTCCTCAGACCCAAAGGGCAGTGGTCTTTCTCTCCTGCGTGACCCAGAACCCCACAGAACGGGCCGTGTCTCTTCGTTGTAACTGGGAGCACCGCTGAGGGGGGCGTCTTCATCTTTAGGCCAGGCCATGAGTACATCACTGCTGGCCTAGGGAAGTGGGGACAGCTTTCATTTACTCAGAATCTTCCTCGTGTCAAATCCTGTCCGACCAACGTGAGAAAGTAGGTACTGCAACCCCATTTTAGAGATGAGGAAGCTGAGGCAAGGAACGGGAAGAGACTTACCCAAGAGCGCGGAGTGGGGCCCCGCTAGCGCCTCCACGGCGGGCCCCTCCCACCCCGTCCGGATGGGCGGGCCTTCGGCTGGGCGAGGCTTCGACTGGATGGAGCGAGACTGCCGGGTCCCGCCGGGGGGTGGGCGTGGCTGCGGCGGGGCGTGGTGGGGCGTGGCTGCGGTGGGGCGTGGCGGGGCGTGGCTTCGGCGTGGCGTGGCGGGGCTGCGCGGCTCTGCAGGCTGGCGGTCCGCAGGCCGTTCAGTCTGCGCCCGGCAAGCCGCGGGGACCATGGAGGCGGTGCCGCTTGAAGATTTCGTGCGTGCCCTGGACCCCGCTTCCCTCCCGCGCGTGCTGCGGGTCTGCTCTGGGGTTTACTTCGAGGGTGAGTGGGGGCCGGGACCCCTCCGATCCCCGGCCCCGCTGCGGCTAGACTCCGCAGCAGTGGGACCCGGGCAGAGGCCCTGCGAAGGCGTTAGAAACCCAGGGATGAACCCGTGGTAAAAATGAAAAAATAGAAGAAACCTGGGGAAACTGTCCCCGGGTTCGATCCCTGACGCGCCATTGAGCAGGTTGTGTGATTGGGGACCACTCTCAACCTCTCTGGACCTCGGCTTTGGCTTCCGTGGAGCGGGGATGTCAGACACCGCAAGGCGGTGGTGAGAAATCCGCGAGTTCAGGCAGGAAAGGCGGCTGGAACCGAGCCGAGCCGCGGTGGAACCACGGGGCTCACTGGCGGAACTCCGGTGTGCGGGCGCAGCATCAGAGCTCTCGTGATTCTTGCTGTTGCTTGATTTGTTGTTGTTGTTTGTTTGTTCGGGCGGCTGCCCGGTATGGAAACCCTTGAACTTGGTGTTATAACTCCGCCTTCTAACCAACGGAGTAACCGGCCAGTCCGCTTGATTTCTTAAGTGCCAGGTCAGTCCTCCCATCTCGGTGCCTTCCCACTCCTCCCCCCACCCACATGCCCATCTACACGGTTTTCCTTCAGTCCCTCCATTCCACCTGGGCCCTCTGCTTGAGGATGGGCAGTACTTGATCTGAACAGGCTCTTCAGTTCTCAGCTCAAATGTTCCTTCCTCCGGGAAGCCTTCTGGGCTCTTTACTACTTTAACGGCCGCTCATCTGGCCTCTGCCCACAGCCCACCTGGCTCACAGGGATGGGTACACAGCAGGGGCACAGTCACTGGTTAGTCATTGCCTGAAAGAGCAAGAGGCGAGGGGTTGACAGGCAGTGGAAGGGGTGTTGAAGTGCAGTGGGTGGGGAGGAGGAACCCTCCAAGTGGGAAGGAAGAGGTAGAGGAAAGAGAGAACTGAGAGATGTCCTGTCGGTGTGCAGTCTCCTTCCTTAGAGAGCAAAATGCATGAGTGCACTGCCCTATCCTGTTCTCTTGCTGGAGGAAAACTTGCTCTGCCACCGCAGCTTCCAGCACAGTGTTTCTGAGGTCCCACGTGGGGTCCTCGGCCAAGGCTGAGACACCTCACAGTGAGTCTTTCCGGGTCCATCTGGGAATCTGATGGATCTGGGTTCAAACTCTGACTCTACATCTGGGGGCTTCCTACAGGTACATGCCTGTGATCTGTTTGCTCTTCCTCCAGCCCAGGATCAAGCCCCTCTGTCCTCCCAGCATCCCTTGCCTGCCAGTGTCACAATACTTTAGTTTCCTCATTCTGCCTGACCCCGGATGGTGGGAAGTGGCGGAAGTTAGGGTGAGGTTGATCAGAGAACCTGACAGGGTGTGGTGTGCAGATGGGGGTGAGTGTGCCTCGAGGAGGCAGATGGCCATACCAATACGGGCAGGTGGCAGGGTAGGACACTCAGAAGTGGTTGGAGTGTGGTTAGGAGCACCAGCACTGGAGGCAAACATCCTGGGTTCCGTTCCCACTTCTGCCTCTTATTACCTAATTATCTTGGGTGACCCACACAACTTCTCCGAGGTTCAGTTTCATTGTTTAGGAAAGAGAAACTGCCCATCCTCTCAAGAGCAGTCATGGGTCTTAAATGCAATGATGCAGCCCTTCGTTCAGTGCCCAGTATGAATAGCACTGCAGCAGAAGGCCCACACCCTGTCCGACATTGTAGACGGGATTGTGTTTTATGAGCCTATGGGCATTTTCCTGGTTTTTATCAGTTTCTCAGGGCTGATGAGAAGGGCCCTGCTGGGGGTGCCCTAGGGGGTGAGGGTGGGGTCAGGTGGCCTCAAGGCCCTGCCATCTGCGTTTCCTGTCCTCTGTCAGTTGGATGGAGGGCCTGTGCACTCTTGTGTGAATGTGAGAGACCTTTATTGAGTACCTGCTATGTTCTCGACACTGCTTCAGTACTTAAAACCGGGAAACCAGCTAAGTGTATAGGTGGGTGCCCAGAACCTTGCCCACTGAGCCTTATCCTGTCAGTGTCCCTCCATCCTGTCAGTGTCCCTCCATTCTCTCCTGTGCTTCCTTTAAAAACAACTTGTCTGTGGCTGGCCCGTGGCTCACTCAGGAGAGTGTGGTGCTGATAACACCAAGGCCACGGGTTCGGATCCCTATATAGGGATGGCCGGTTAGCTCACTTGGGAGAGCGTGGTGCTGACAACACCAAGTCAAGGGTTAAGATCCCCTTACCGGTCATCTTTAAAAAACAAACAAACAAACAAAACAACTTGTCTGAAGAAGAAAGCAAGGTGTTGGTAGGGCTGGGTACCCACCCTGGCTTTGGGTGACCTTGGGAGAGCCACTGACCCTCTCTGAGCCTGATTTCATGGCTGTACAATAAAGGAGTTGGGACTCACTGGGTTATTTACTCATTCATGGATTTAACACATACTCAGAGGCCAGGCCCTGGCTTCAGTGATGCTGAGATGAGGCAGCCCTACCTGTAAGCTCAGTGTAGGAGGCATGGGGATGTGAAAAAGGTCAGAGGGGTGCACCACAGAGGGGTGTATCCAACACTGCAAGAAGGCAAAGATGGATTTATGCTGCCTGAGGACAGCTGAGTCTGTGGGCATGGGATAGGGGAAGAGAGGGAAGGACGTTTCAGGCAGCAGGAACAACGTGGGCAAAGGGGTGGCAGAGCAGAGCTTGTTGGGGAATAGGGCACAGGATGCCCAGCACTTGGTCCTCACTCAATGTGGAAACTGACTCCATGTCTCTGCAGGCTCCATCTATGAGATCTCTGGGAGTGAGTGCTGCCTCTCCACAGGGGACCTGATCAAGGTTACCCAGGTTCACCTCCAGAAGGTGATCTGCGAGGATCCCACGACGGGCCAGACCATGGAGCTCGCCCCCAACTTCCAGGGTAAGGTGGGCACCTCTGCTTCCCCACATGCCCTGGCATCCTCCGGGCATACCTGCAGGCCTTGTGAGCTTGCCGACCCCAGCACCCACTCCCACCCCTCTGGTTTGCATATGAGTTTCTCCTGTCCACCACTACCCAGCCTCAAAGCTGGGGATGTCCTCAGAGTGATCGGACAATACCCTGAGCCTGGTGTGGCCATGCCCTCTCCCTATCGGTCTCTCTGATCACATCTGCCTCTATTCTGGATCTTTGTCTCTGTGTTTGCCCACACATTCATTCACTGAACATCTGCTGACACCATGTGTGCCAATCCCTGTGTGGGGGGATGGGGCTCAGGATGGATGAGGTGAGGCATGTCCCTCTCCAGCAGGGAGCTTCTGGGATGGCAGTGAGAGGAAGACAACAGTAGAAGTAGGCACAAGCTTTAGAAAGAGCTCTAGGCTAGAGTCACCTGCCTTAGGGGTGTATAAAGTCTTCCTGGAGGAGGTCTCAGCTGAGCTAGAGGAAGGATCCCAGCTAGAGGGAGTAGCATATGCACATTTGGTGCTGAAAAAGCCCCAAGGAGCTCAATTATTGCAGGAGGTGGGTAGTGTGGTGGACCATGGGCCTCGACCCTGAAGCCTGTGGCTTGGTTACAAATCCCAGCTCTGCCAGCTGCTAGCTGTGGCCTTGGGCAAGTTCTAGGGACCACTCTGGGCCTCAGCTTCCTCCTCTGTAATGGGGGTAATTAGGCTTGATGCAAAGATTGAATGACTTGGAATGTATAAAGTAATTAGAATGGGGCCTGGGACAAAGCAGGCCCACTTTGAGGGCTCGCTCTCAAGTTCTTACTGTGATTGCCAGACGGATGGATGGACGTGTGAGGGTGTGGGTTCCAGGTAAGGGCAAGTGATGGGGGAGGTGAGCAGGAGTCCAACCACCCAAAGGTTTGTGTAGCAAACTGACACAGTTTGGTCTATATTTTGAGGACATTGAGAAGCCAGTGAGGGTTTTTTTGTTCTATTTTATATGGGGATCCGAACCCTCGACCTTGGTGTTATAACACTGTGCTCTAACCAACTGAGCTAACCAGTCATCCCCCAGTGAGGGTTTTTAATATGGAAGTGATGTGGGGTTTTTTTGTATTTTGAGGTTTTTGTTTTTCTTTTTATTTTGAAATAATTTCAAGTTTACAGAAGACTTGCTAGAACTCCTGTACATACACCCTTTATCCAGATTCACCAATTGTTAAACATTTGTTATATTTGTACTCTCTCTATATATATATATCCACACACACACACATACATATGAACGTATGTATGTGTATATGTGGATATATATACGTATTTTTTTCTAAACCATTTGAGAGCAAATTGCAGATATGATACCTCTTTGCATCTAAATATTACCCCTAAATACTGTAGTGTGTGTCTCCTAAAAACAAGGACATTCACCCACAAGACGATACTTCAGTGATCAAATTCAGGAAATTTAATTTTCATGCAATACTATTGTCTAATCCACAGTCTATATTCAAATTGAACAAAGGTTAATAATGTTCTTTGCAGCAGTTTTTCCCCTCAATCCTAGTTCACACATTATATTCAATTGTCCTATTTCTTTAGTCTCCTTCAGGATGAAACAGTTCCTCAGCCTTTCTTTGTCTCAACATTGACATTTTTGAAGAGTCCAGACCAGTACTTTTGTAGAATGTCCCTCAGTCTGTGTTTGTGCAATGTTTCCTTGATTAGATTCAGGCTGTAGGTTTTGGGCAGGAAAACCCTGCTCTCAGAGTGATGTTATGTCTGGAAGTGGGGTATTTAGACCAGTCTAGTGGCAGGAAGAGAATGGATGGGGCTGGGGTGGGTAGTTGTGGGGAGAGCAGTCAGGCAGCCAGTATTGGCAGACAGGATGTAGGGTTTGCGGTGTGGCCAGAGGTCAAATTGGCCAGTAGCTCCTGGGGCTCTTGTTTAGGAGAGAGGAACAGTGGGGTTGCCCCAGGATGGGGGCGATAGGTTTTGTTTTTTGGGGTTTTTGTGGTGGCTGGTTGGTATGGGGATCCGAACTCCTGACCTTGGTGTTACAACACTGAGCTCTAAGCAGCTGAGCTAACTGGCCAGCCTACAGTAGGTTTTGGATGTGTGGGATTGGAGCTGTGGTGAGGCATCTGGAGGAAATTGTAAGTCGGCAAAATCAGAGGCAGATAGGGGTCAGGAGGCAGGAAAATGTGCAAGTTGTTTATGTGTGTGTTGGCAATTGTGTCCCTGTTCTGTCCTCTGTGTCTCTGGGGACAGTCCCTCTGTGTCCCCACCTCTGCCTCTCATTGTCCATTCATGCACTGTCATATCCTCAGCCCTGCAGCCAAGATGTCCAGATGAAGGACCCTCCAGGACACCTGTCCTCGAGGGATGCTGGCTGGATTATATGCAGGGCCCGACCAGGGCCTGGACCCAGCAAAGGCCTGCCTTACCCTGATGCCGCACAGTGACTCTCCTGCCCTTACTGTACCCCACAGGCTACTTCTGCCGCCTCACCAGCCCTCAGAGCTATAGAACCCTGGAGGAGCTGGTTTCTGCTGCAGCTCGCAGCTCCAAGAAGCTACCCATTTGCTTCTCGTCGACCCACAGCATCACTACAGAGGCCAAGGTGGTGCCTGAGGACCAGCCCCTCATTCTTGAGGATGTGGAAATGCACCTCGGGATCCGCTGTGCCCGCTGCATACTGGACATGGAGGACCAGCAGGTCATCCTTTACCTGCCCCTGTCCCAGAAAGGGCCCTTCCGGAAATGTGAGCCCAGTACCCCTCTAACACTGCTCCAGGCCCTGCAGGACCCAGCCCTGAGGGGCCTTGCTTTCACCTGCCCCACCCTACCCTGGTGCTCGCTGATCCTGAGGCCCCAGTATGAGATCCAAGCCATCATGCACAGTGAGTTGCCTGGGCAGGTGGGTGGGAGGGAAAGAGGGGGACCCATGGGAGCTGCTCTGATGGAAGACATTCCCTCCCCCCAACCCCATCCCTGTGGATAGCCCAGGAATTCCAGATGGCTTACACAGTGTATACAATGTTGCAGAATAAAGATGGCCAAATAAGTGGGAAATTTGGTGTACCCATAAATATGTACACTCTAAGTAAAAATAATAAAATGTCCTGTAGAATCAAAAAAAAAAAAAAAAAGGAATTTGGTCTAAAAGGAGATAGGAAAATGGGATAAACCTGAGTGAGGGGCTGGCCAGTTAGCTCAGCTGGTTAGAGCATGGTGCTGAAAATAACACCAAGGTCCAGGCTTCAATCTCTGTACCAGTCAGCCACCAAAAAAATTTTTTAAAAGAGCAAGGTCCCATGTGCTTTCTAGAATTGGATGAAAGTTGGGTTCTGAACTTGCTATCACAAAGAGACATGATATTACAAAACAAAAACCTAATCATTTGCTTGCGAAAAGTATACTTTTCCTGACTTTAGGGAGAACAGGATCATTCCTAAAGGTCCTGTAGAATCAAAAAAAAAAAAAAAAAAAGGAATTTGGTCTAAAAGGAGATAGGAAAATGGGATAAACCTGAGTGAGGGGCTGGCCAGTTAGCTCAGCTGGTTAGAGCATGGTGCTGAAAATAACACCATCTGATCTGAGTCACAGAACACTGTCTAAGCTATTTCTTGGGTTTGTTTTTTTTTTTTTTTGGTTTTTTATTTGTTTGTTTGTTTTGGCTGGTGGCCGTTACAGGGATCAAACCTTGGAACTTGGTGTTATCAGCACCACACTCTAACCAACTGAGCTAACCAGCCAGCCCTCATAGGTTATTTTTTAGGACATTCATTGGTGCAGGCTGGTGGCAGCATAGAGAGCAGGGTTGGGGAAACAGAGGCAGAACCCAGCCATGTCTGGCTGGTTGGAGGCCAAGCCTGAGGAGAGGTGGAAGAATGGGTGCCCGAGGACCTTGTATAGAGCGAGTATATAGAGAGTTTGAGGCTCAGCTCCCTAGCAGTTGTCTACAGAAAAGTTAGTCAGAGTTGCTGGCAGACTACAGAGCCAAGTGGGGATTCTTTGCCCCCCCTTCTTTTTTTTTTTTAAAGATGACCGGTAAAGGGATCTCAACCCTTGACTTGGTGTTGTCAGCACCAGGTTCACCCAATGAGCTAACTGACCATCCCTATATAGGATCCGAACCCATGGCCTTGGTGTTATCAGCACCACACTCTCCCGAGTGAGCCACGGGCTGGCCCTTCTTTACCCTTTTAAAAAATGTATTTTAAAGCGTTTTTATTTTGGGAAAATTCAAATGTACATAAAATCAGGGAGTAGTGTGACAAGCCACCATGACCCAGCATCACAATGACCAACTCATGACCCATCTTGTTTCTTCTCTACCTATCCCCACTCTCCCCACCTTACCCTATTTCAAAGCAAGCCCCAGACGTCATATAATTTTTTTGGTAAAGTACAGGGATCTGAACCAGTGACCTTGGTGTTATAAGACTGCACTCTAACCAACTGAGCTAACCAGTCAACTGCCTCTCTTTTTAAAAGGACTTTTTAAATAGATCACAATACCATGATCCAAATACCAAAAAAATTAATAATAACTCCTTAATTCACCAGTGGTAGTTTCCACTTGGTATTTGAATTTCCTCTACTGTCTCATAAATTTTTTTTACAGTTTATTCAAATCAGGATCCACATAAGGTCCACAACCCTGCCACTGATTGTTTGGTTATGTCTTTTAAGTCTCTTTTAAGGGGCCGGCCCGTGGCTCACTTGGGAGAGTGCGGTGCTGAGAACACCAAGGCCCCGGGTTCGGATCCCATATACGGATGGCCGGTTCGCTCACTGGCTGAGCGTGGTGCTGACAACACCAAGTCAAGGGTTAAGATCCCCTTACTGGTCATCTTTTGAAAAAAAAAAAAAGTCTCTTTTAATCTGTAGGTTCCTCTTCCTTCTCTATTTTTCTTGTAATTTAGGTGTTGAAGAGACTAGGGTTTCTGACATTTCAGGTTTTGCTGACTGCATCCTTGCAGTGGTGTGCAACATGGTCCCCTGCCCTGTATTTACTGTTGTGTTGGGGGATGAAGACCACCTCCGGGTTCCATGACTTACTAGGAGGACTCACAGGACTCAGCATATAGTTGTATTCACGACTATGATTTAATACAGCAAAAGGATACCGAGCAAAGTCTACAAAGGGAAAAAGTGCATGGGCAGAAGGCCAGAGAAATTCAGGCACAAGCTTGCAAGAGTCCTCTCCCAGTAGAGTCACACAGGACACACTTAATTTCTTCAGCAACAAGTTGTGACAATGTGTGTGAAGTGCCATCTAACAGGGAAGCTTTTCAGAGACTCAGTACCCAGGGTTTTATTGGGGCCTGGTCATGTAGGCATGGACCAAAATTCCAGACTCCTGGAAGGAAAGCAGGAGTTTAAGCATAAACTTTATTGTTTATACGAAGAGTTTAGGCACAGCTCCCCGGCAGTTCGAGCCTGTTTTCAGGGAATGGTCGGGACCCTCCTGAAATTTGAGCTCCCAGATGCCAGCTCAGGGCTAACCTGGCCTGCAAGCCTTTCCAGGGAGAGCAGTCTCAGGCCTGCTGTGTTAACTCTTTTCTGCACATCTGTAAACTGGCACTTAGATCTAGAGGCTTGATCAGATGCAAGAGGCGTACAATTTCTCGCTGCTGTATGAGGTGTGGGGCAGAGAATTCCTCTTGGCTCTGGAGTCTGCCACCAATCCTGACTGACTAGCAACGCCAGCCTTGCCATGTGGTGTACATCCAGTCACACAACGGATGGGCCAGTTCCTGTGGTGGGGGCAGCTATTGATGATGACTGTCTAGATCCATCACTCCATTAGGAATTGCAATAGTGATATTTTAATCCAATCATTCATACTTCCTTTGTTAGCTGGGACACTACGTTAAGAGAAACTTCCCCTCATGTACACTTTGGTTACAGATAGTACAGGATATTTTGTCTGTACGTCTAGAGGTCACTAATGCTTCTATCTCTACTCAGGCTTGGCCTCTGACCAGCCAGACCTGGCCAGGTTCTGCCTGTTTCCCCAACCCTGCTCTGCATGCTGCCTCCAGCCTGCACTGAGGAACATCCTGAGAAATAACCTATACTTTGTTTACCAGTTTTTAAAATAATGAGTTGGCTCCCTAGCATCCTTCAGGGGTGACAAATGAGGGGTTTTTTGTGGGGGTTTTTTGTTCGTTTATCATTATGAACTCACATATGAAATGTTTTCGGTGTGTTTCAGTCCCCTGAAATTATTATTCTCATTGATGCTCTAATTATCTCAGCTTTGGCCAGTGGGAAACTGTTCAAGTTGGTTCCTGAATCCTTTTGACATACCTAGGTGGTTTGGATAGATGTACTTGCTTTCTGGTATAAAATGTTCCAGGCTCATCTTGAACATTTCCTCCCCAGGAACTGAAGTTACTCTTTACCAGGAAGCTCTGGACCCTTTTAGGGGAGAATGGTAGTAAGAGATTGTAGTCTGGAGAGCCAGAGGTTTTAATGGTGGGAGGGGCTTGGGAGGCTGCCCTGGATAAAGAGGCAGCTCAGGTAATCCATAAATTATTTTGAAGGAAAAACCAGAGCAGTAGAATGAAGCCCCGTGTGCCCATCTCTCAGCTTCCACCAATTATCAGCTCATCTGGCACAGAGCAAAGTTCCTGAAAATGTGACCCAGGGGAAGTCACCACCCCTCTAAGCCTCAGTGTTCTCATCTGTAAAATAGGGAGCCTTCTCTGCCATGCCTTCCAAGTGGTGGGGATCAAACACACAGTGGATGGGTTAGTTTTACTCACAGTCTTACAGAGCCATGTCTTGAGTTTATATATCAGAATGCTAATCAATGCCCAGAGAAGAAATAAGTTGTCCGAGGTCATTTGGTCAGCATTTTTCTTGATTTGGTTTTATCTGTTTAGGTAGAGAAAGGATTTGGAAAGGCAGCTGATACAATTACATGCAAAATTAAATTTCAATTTAAAAAGTGGTTGAACTGACATTAAGGACTTCCAATAATTAGATGCATTAATGACATTGTGGTTATTCTATTTTAAAATTTTTCAGTTATCCCCTATTTTAGAGGTACACACTGAAATAGACATACATGGCATGATGGGATTATTCTAATTCAGAATAATCCAGTGGAGGGGGAGTAGATAGGGGTACAGATGAGAGCAGATGGGCCACCAGTTAAATGCTGAAGCTGGGTACATGGGAATGCACAAAACTATTCTATTTTATAAATGTTTGAAAATAATGATTTTTTTAAAAAGCTTGAAGGAAAAGTGGGGGTGAGGAATTTGATTACAATAGGAAAATGCTGGTAGGAAGGAAAACAGGAAAGAGGTCAGCAAGCCTAGACCAATGCTCTTTGCCTAGGGTGGGGGGTCCACCACTGGGGTGCACCCCTGAGGTGACCTCCCCCCTCCACAGTGCGCAGGACCATTGTCAAGATCCCCTCCACCCTGGAGGTCGATGTAGAGGACGTCACCGCCTCCTCCCAGCACGTCTCCTTCATCAAACCGCTACTGCTGAGTGATGTCCTGGCCCGGGAAGGCCCCTTCCCCCTGCCTGTGGAGATCCTGGAAGTTCCGGAGGGGCCCCCCATCTTCCTCAGCCCGTGGGTGGGCTCCTTACGGAAAGGCCAGAGGCTGTGCATCCATGGCCTGGCCTCGGCACCCTGGCGGGTCCTGGCCTCGAGCAAAGGCCGGAAGATGCCCAGACACTTCCTGGTCTCCAGGGCCTACCAGGGCAAGCTGCGGCGGCGGCCGAGGGAGTTCCCCACGGCCTATGACCTCCTGGGTGCTCTCCAACCAGGCCGGCCCGTCCGGGTGGTGGTCACAAAGGACTGTGAGGGTGAGGTGGAGGAGCACCCTGAGTTTGCCTCCCTGGCTGTGGGCGACCGGTTGGAGGCATTGGGGTTTGGCCAGGCCTATGGGGCCCAAGGCAAAGACATAGATGTTTTGATATGTCAGCGGCTGAGGGAACAGGCTGAGGAGGACGAGGAGGACAGGTGTGAAGAGGAGGCAGAGGACCAAGAACAAATTCTGCTGCCCCTCTATTTCCCCGGCGGCTTCGTGGAGGAGATGAACGATGGCCGGCGCTACAGCCTGGCGGATCTCACTGCCCAGTTCTCACTGCCCTGTGAGGTCAAGGTGGTGGCCAAGGACACCAGCTACCCCGCTGACCCTCTGGCCTCCTTCCCAGGCCTGCGGCTGGAGGAGAAGATCACAGACCCCTTCTTGGTGGTGAGCCTGGATTCTGAGCCTGGGATGTGCTTCGAGATCCCTCCCCAGTGGCTAGACCTGACTGTTGTGGAGGCTGAGGGGCAGCCAGGCTGCCCAGCTGGGTCTCCCCCTGTAGCCACAGTGGAGGAGCTGACAGATGCCTTCTACTATCGCCTTCGGAAGTTATCAGCCTGTGAGATCCAAGCTCCCCCACCAAGGCCCCCAAAAAGTCAGGGCCTCAGCGAGCAGAAGAGACAGAGCAAGGAGGGAGGTGTCCAGGTACCAGTATAACCAAAGCGGCAGGGAGGGGTCACCTGCAGGGATCATTGCAGGTCCTACCACTGCTGTGTACACCGTTCAGTTCATCAGCCCACACACTTTGCACCTATTATTCAGTCCTCATGATCCTGAGGTTGGTGTGATCATCCATATCTTACGATTGAGACAATGACTCAGAGACCCTGAGACTTGCCCAGGGTCCAAGTCAGTAAGTGGGAGGCCTAAACGTGAGCAGAAACATTCTGATTCCAAGTTCGTTGTGCTTTTCCTCTCTTGGCTACCCCTGCTTGTCACTTTTCACCTAAACTGTTCCAGCAGCCTCTTCAATCCCTCCCTCACAGCTGTCAGAATGGCCTCCCAAGTCCTTCCCAGGTCACCGATGGGCCTTGGCTCCATCTTCTAAAACCTTCAACAGCTTCCCACTGCCAGGAGCATAATGCGAATCCCTTAACATGGCACAGGGGTCCTTTATAGTTGATTCCAGTCTCGCCTTCTCAGGCCCCCCTTCCACCACTCACTCTGCAGTCCATGCTTCAGCCACAGAGAAGCCCCCAAAGCTCTCTGTGTGCCAGGACTCCCGCTCAGCACCTAACATGCTGGGCCTTCTGCAAGCAGTGTTCCTCCTTTAGGCTCAGGGGCTTGGCTCGGCTCACATTTCCGCCCTGGCAGTGACAGTCCGGCTCCCTCTTCTGTACTCCCACTGCACGTTGTATGTAGCTCAGGACACGTAATTTTTAGTCCGTCATACTTGAGTCTCTTTCTCTGGCTAGAAAGAGAGTTCTGGGGGGGGCAGAGGCCTCCCCCACCCCCAGGCTGGTGAGCACCTGTGGAACTGAGCCAAATGGAATCGCAGGTGGAGGGGAAAGAGCCAGGCACGGAGTCAGAAAGACTAAGCGTACGTTCCAGTTTACTTACTCTGTAGCCGGAACAGGCCACGCCTTCTCTGAGCATCCGTTTTCTCACCCGTAAACCTGACATAATATCACTGAAAGTGCTGTTTTGTTAGCTGCTTCCTACTGGGTGCTTACTCGGTGGCATTGTAAGCATTGTCCCACCTAGCTCTCTCAACACCCCCCTGAGGTAGGCACCGATATTATCTTTTTACAGTTGAGAAAACAAGAGCCGCAGAGAGGTAAAGTGGTTTACCTGAGGTCACACAGCTAGCAAGTGGCGGGGCTGGGGTTTAAAATCGGGTCTGACTGGGCAGCCTGAGCACCTAACTACTGTGCTCTGCTGAGGATGGGAGGGGATGAGCTGTATAAAAAGTACTCTGTAAACTGTAACAAGCACATTGTTTTGGAATCTTGAGAAACTCATATTCATACCCTGTGGGTAGGTTGTAGGATGGCAGTGGAAGTTAAAAAAAAAAAAAAAGATGAATCCTGAGCGGTCTCAGGTCCGGAAGGGGCTCATATCTGTGAGCTAGGGCAGTCATTTTCTGACAGAGGCCAGACTGGGACATCTGAAATACAGACTTGTGACAATGCAGGAGAGAACACAGCACAAAGAATTGAGAGACCTCAGCCTGAGTGCTGGCTCTGATAGAGTGACTTTAGGCCCAGTCACTGCTGTTGCCCTTGAACCAGTAACTTTTCCTCTCCGGGCATCAGTATTCTCCACTGCTCATCAGAGTTGTACCGTTTGCCTTCTAAAGCATGGTGTGGTGGAACGACTTAGAGCTTAGAGGCCACAGACATGGTTCTGGGTCCAAACCTTGGCCTGGCTATAGATCTCCTGTGTGAGGTTTGATGAGGCACACTCTCTCTCCATACATAAATTGGGAAATGAAACTACTCAGAGAATCACTCGAAGATTAAATGAGCAGACATGCATATAGCACCTGGTATGTGGTAAGAGTTTAATAAAAGTCCTTCTGGGGCCCCTCTCAGCTCTGGCAGTCTGTTATAAGGCTTTCTTGAGTTGTCTCCAGTTTGCTTATTTTCCCTTCAGTAATAGATTTTTTTTTTTTTGGTAGCTGGTGGGTACTGGGATCCAAACCCTTGACTTTCCTTCAGCAACAGATTTAAAGGACATTGAGTGTACTCCTGCGTGGAGAATCCCAGGGAAACCTTGTCTCCAGGCCCCAACCATATCCTCATCTTACATCCTGACCCTTTTCTCCCTTGCCAAAGGGTATTTCATGTGCTTGTATCAAGAACACCTGGGGTTCTGGGAAGCCCTACCCTGAATAGTAGAGGGAAGCAGAGGAAGTGACATTTTTTTTTTTTTTTTGTCATTTTTGTGACCAGCCGCACCGTGCTCAGCCAGTGAGCGCACCGGCCATCCTTATATAGGATCCGAACCCGCGGCAGGAGCACTGCTGCGCTCCCAGTGCCGCACTCTCCCGAGTGTGCCACGGGGTCGGCCCGAGGAAGTGACATTTTAACTAAATTACCTTTCATGGACTCTGCTGTGCATTTCTTGGGATCTTGCTGATTTCTGTTCTTTTTCTCCCACTCAAAGTCTTCTCAAGTCTTAGAACTGCCGCATCTCCCTCAGCTGCCCAAATCCAAGGCGGAGACCTTGCCAAACGTTATCAAGGACAGCTTAAGTGTATACAGCAAGATTCCTGCCCACAAGAAGGACCTCAGGCCCACTAAGCCCAAAACATGGTATCGAGGTGAGTCCCTGTCAGCCCCTCCCTCTTGTCCTTGCGTCTCCCTTCTGCACCTCCACTCCTCTGCTGCTTCCTTCACCTCTGATGGCCCTGTCCACTGCAGATCCTTCTGTGGTCCCAGTTTGATGGACAGGCCTATGTGGGGTTGGCTCAGGTGGAAAGGTCCGCCACTTCTCTCTCCCATGGGCACCAAAACTCTGACAAAGAAAATGAATTCAATCCCCAACATGCAACCTTCCTCACAGCACACAGGACGGTGAAATGGTTGCAAACCATTCAGACAGAGCAAGTTGTAGTTTCTGGTCTAGGAAAGACCTTAGAATGTTCAGGACAACCCCTTCCCTGTATAGGTGAGGACACTGTGTCTTAAAGAGAGGAAGGAAGTTGCCTACCATCAAAGATTCTCATTGATTCAGACTGTTTTTGCAGATGAGGATGAACATGATTATGAAGAAATACTTGAAAACTTTCGGAAAACCATCTAAGTGCTGGAGGAACCACACTTCCTAACTGCTGCTTCTCAGGGAACCTGTGACACGAACCAACTCTTACAACCCTCTAAGAGACCTTGGACAAGGTCTTGCAGAAATCAAACTGCAGACAGGGAATGGCTTTGTGGGGACTGCTTTGAAATGAAATGGAATGTCCCTGCAGCAGCTTCCTTTGGGTTCTCGGTTCCCGCCACTGAGGGTTGGCTTGTTTGGGCTCAGTACCTCACACATGTCTCCTTCAGCCTCAGAGCTTTGGTATCCAGAGGAGCCAGCTGGGTTCTACTCAATCCTGCATCCCTTCCAGTTATTCTACTGTTTGGTGCAGAGGAATCAAAGAGGCCACCAACCTTAGTAATGACAGCATAGGGCTGACTGCCCCTTGGTAAAGGGGACTGTCATGCTCACATTGCACTGAGAGCCCTTTTTAATATTTGCTAACCCCCTTTGCCCTAAGCCCCTGAGAGACCAGGACTGTGTCATCTTCATCTCTGTAGCAACCAGACATAATAGATAGCATCTTCATCTCTGTAGCAACCAGACATAATAGATAGCATATGGTAAATGGGGGTTGTATGAGTGAATGTGGGATCATCACCTTCATGAGCAGAATCTTAGGGCCTTTGCCCCTGCCTTGGGTTGAATGTCCCTCCAAAACTTAATCCCCACTGTTACTGTTGAGGGTGGGAAATCCGATTATGTTAATTGAAAGGAGGGGTCTTGAAGAGGTGATTAAGTTGATGGTTGATTGGTGGTCGTGGGAATGTTTGTGAGGGCTTTAAAAGGAGAGCACATGAGCTCTCCCTCTTCTGCTCCTACATTTTCTGCCATGAGACCCCTGGGTCACTGTTTCCACCACCAAGGCCTTCACCAAATGTGTTTTCTAGACTTTGGACTTCCCAGCCTCTGAAACTGTAAGCAATAAATTTCATTTTGTTCATAAATTACTCAGTTCCAAGTATTTTGTCATAAGCAACAGAAGGAGACTAATACAAACTGCAAAAACTTGTGGTAAAACTATGGGAGCCAATTTTAAAAGAACCTTATGGAGAACTGAGGCTGTGGAAGAAAAACTGGCAGGTTTGATCTGTTCTGGAGTTTGGCTGTACTGTCCCCTCCAAAACTCATGTGGAAATTTGATCCCCATTGTGGCAGTGTTGGAAACTGATTGAGTCATGGGGGCAGATCCCTCATGAATGGATTGATGCTCTCCCTGGGGGAGGGAGGATTAATGAGTGAGTTCTTGCTCGATTAGTTCCCACAAGAGCTTGTTGTTTAATAGATCCTGGCACTTCCCCTCTCCCTTGCTTCCTCTAACCATGTGATCTACTCGTACCCACCAGCTGCCTGCCACTTTCCACCATGAGTAGAAGCAGCCTGAGGCCCGTGCCAGATGCAGCTATCCTGGAATCGTAAGCCAAATAAACCTCTTTCCTTTATAAATTACCCAGTCTCAGGTGTTTCTGTTATAGCAACACAAAACGGACTAATACAATCAGGTAGTGCTAAAATACTGTCAAAGTTGTGACTATCCAAGATTATTTCATTCTAAAACCATAGAATAAAACTGACATCTGAGTTTTTGTACAAACAATAACATATTAAGTTTTGCCTTGTGCCAGACCGTTTACAAACTATATCCAAAGCCTCAACTCTCTGAGGTAGACAATGGCCTGGTTTTACAAATTAGGAAACAGGCTGAGTGATCAAGTGCCTCAGGAGGCAGACTTATGCAGCAGTTAAGGGTGAAGCCTCGGAAAGTATGAGCCTGGGTTAGGATCCCAGCTCACCACCTAGCAGCTGTGACTCTGAGCAGGTTATTATTTTGTCTTTTTCGTGACCAGTAAGGGGATCGCAACCCTTGGCTCGTGCTCAGCCAGTGTGCGAACCGGCCATCCCTATGTAGGATCTGAACCCGCAGTGGGAGTGCCGCTGCGCTCCCAGCGCCGCACTCTCCTGAGTGCACCACGGGGTCGGCCCGAGCAGGTTATTTTAAATTAAGCTTCGGCCGAGCCCGTGGCGCACTCGGGAGAGTGCAGCGCTGGGAGCGCGGTGATGCTCCCGCTGCGGGTTCGGATCCTATATAGGAATGGCCGGTGCACTCACTGGCTGAGTGCCGGTCACGAAAAAGACAAAATAAATAAATAAATAAAAAATAAATTAAGCTTCAGTTTCTTGACATGTAAAATGAAACTAATGTTTATTTACCTCACGACTATTTTAAGGATCAAATGAGATAATCCTTGTAAAGCATTTAGCAGTGTCTGGCACATATTAAATACTCAATGATCACATAGTTGTGTCTGTCTCCAAAGCCTATACTCTTTCTACACCTCCACACTATCTCCTAGTCATGGAATTCATCCCATTGTTTAAAATATACCATGTTCGTAGACTGTGGAGACAATATACTGACTGGCTGGAAAGCCTCACTGTCCAGTGTAGTAGAGATAAGAGAACAGATACAAGCCTTTGTCCATGTAGAGACTAACTCAGCTTCTGGGGTCAGTCTAGGCATGATCAGCGAAGGCAAGACCATGGGCTGCATTTCCTGGAAATAGTGGGACTTCGGTTTGTGGGCGGATGCAGTCATGAAACTAAGCACCTTGGTCACCAGAGAGGATAGGAGACAGACAAAAAGATGATCTGAGTCTCCAGCTGAGGTGGAAGCTGAAAGAGGGTGAGATTTCCAGCTGCTGGATTCTAGGTCCTTGCACCTGGGAGCGTCCTTCCTTTGCCTGTTTACATCTTTCTGGGCTGCCTGGACCCACTGCACTTCTCAAGCATGGAGATCTCTAGGTGACTGCTGAGTGGCACCGCATCCTCATCTGTGCACCAGATCCCATGCCCTCCTCCAGAGGTCAATTTACACTGCACAAGAGGACTCTGAGGAAGACTACTGTGGAAAGAAGCAGTAAGCAAGACAAAGTTCCTCCTTGGCACAGAACCCCAAGGGGCCAGGTCTACAGACAAAATGCCAAGTTTTCATTTCCACATTTGCACTTCAATTTGGCACAAAATTGAGCAAGATGAGTAACAAGGCTACAAAGGGGAGCAGAAGAGAGGGCCATCAGTTCCCACAAAATGGGCTAAATAGGCAAATGATGCAGTGAAGAAAAAAGCAATTTCACAGCAGCAAAAGCAGGGCTTAAGAGGAAAACCTGTTTGAAAACCACAGCTGTGAATGTTTTCTTATCAGAGCAATGGGGTTTGGCAGGGAATGAATCAGAGGTAGATAAACCCTCAGGTGCTTTTGTTTTCTTTGCCCCTAGAATGAGCCACTGGACAGTGGGGAGGGTGTTGTAATAGGGCTAAGGATTCCCCCTAAGCAGTGGTCTCCCAAGAGAGCAACCACCGAGAGTAAAGAATGATCCACTGGGAAACAGAAAATAATTACATCCCTTCATATTTATTTTTAATCCTTTCCATTCCTATTTTTAATGTTTTATAATGTATGTAACATAATAATAGAGTAATATATGTAAATAATTCTAAATAAATGAATATAAACTGGGGGTACATGCTCAAAAACTTTTTTTCCCCCCGGCTGGCCAGTATGGGGATCCGAATCACAAATTTTCTATGTTTTGAAATTCTCTCAATTGTATTTTCAAAAACAAATTTATTAATCCATGTCAGCCACTAATTCTTACTGGCCTTTCCCTAGTTAAACCCAATAAAGTACTATTTCTGTCTCATTTCCCACCTGTACCTAGAGAAAGATTCTCCAAGGCTGGCTGGTTGGCTCAGTTCGTTAGAGTGCAGCCTTATAACACCAAGGTCATGGGTGATCCCAGTACTGGCCAGCCGCAAAAAAATAAATAAATAAAACAAAAGATTCTCCTGAGGGTGGGCTGAACCCATTGCTAGGCTGTGACACCAGGTGGTTTCTAAGAACTTGGGTTGTACTGCTCTTCCTGCGGTTTCAAAATGTGGCACAAGAACGCTGTACATCTGACATAGCTGGTGACCATAAATGTCCAAGATGCAAGTTCTTCACACCTGAGCAAAGCAGAAGCTGTATAAAGGCTGGAGTTTCATTCTACTCAGGAGTGGCCTGGGTGGCTCTCCTGCATGTGCTCGGCCCCCCAGGCCCCTGCAGTGCTTGGAAATGACACAACTGTGGAAATACCAAGGGGGCAGGGAATTCAGTATTACTGAACAGCTGCTCCGTGCTACTGAGAATTCTGAACCAGCAAGTCCTATGATGCCAATCTCCTATTGTGCTTTATATTTCTAGTACCCAACCAATGGGATGGAGGAAAATGTACACATATTAAAGAAGGAGGCACTCTTGCTCTCCAGGACTTAGACTGTGTCAGCAGAAATGCAAAAAGACTGGGTCAGCAAGAATTGGCAAGGCTTAACTGCAAACCACAGACTTCCTATTGAGTTGCCTAGGAGATGGGGAGGTATGAGAGGGGCTCACAGCTGGCTAAAACATATATAATACGTGCCTGTAGACAATAAAGTTGCTTTGTGTGTGGTAAGTCCCAGAACTTTGTGTCTGGTTTCTGGTTGTCCACCTCCTGAGGCGGCAGCCCCTAGTTCAAGGCGTGCCCTGAGCAACTCACAGTGCTGCACTCTCTTGGCAGGGCTACGTGTGGCCCTGCTCCCTGGGGGACTCCTGGCAGAGGCTACATGTAGTCCTGCCTCCTGAGACCCCCAGGACCAAGAGAAACATGCAGGTTTACATAGTAGGCATCCAATAAGCACACTTAATGAGTAAGTCGTTTTTAATTGTTAGGTCATCATCTGATTCTATCACAAGAAAAAAAAACCCTCCACCCAGAACCACTGCTATTGCTTTGCCCACTTAAGGGCACTAGCCCAATATCTAGAAAGAGAAGCCCACCACCCATGAAAATATCCTATCATACATTACAAATTCAAATATAAATGATTTTTTAAAACCTGTTTTTACCTACTGTTCTTGATGAAGAATGGAGATACTTGCAAATAAACACACTGGTTGACTGAGTTGCAAGCATCTGTATGATAGCTCCCCAGATGGGAACTACTCTACACGTACAGAAAATAACAGCCAGATGTTGTTCTCTGTTAGAAACTAGGGGGATGGAGCCTTCACACAGCTGCTAGATCTCATTTAGAAACACAGTTAAAGCAGATATAGAATTCTTATTTTCATGTTACATGACACTAATTTTATCTCAAAACTGGTTCTGTCACTCAAGATGTAGCTTACTTCTGGAGTTGTCAAAAACATTCAAGTTGATCAAGATACAGCCGTATGCCTTTGGAAAGTCTCATCTTGAGGTCAAATGGTAGATATTCGATTTGGTTACATGACCACACACTGCTAAAGATTCAACATTAAGGTCCATGTTATAATCCTATTAATTGCAATGCTAAATGCTTTATAGACTTTATTCAATCTTCAGAACAAACCTATGAGGAAATAATACTGTTTTCTCTTCATAAATGAGGAAACAGAGAGGCTCAGAGCTGATGTAGCATTCCCAAAATCCTAACTAAAAAGTAGGAGAGCCAGGATTCAAATCCAAGTTTCACATTATGCTGCCTCAGGTGATATGGTAAACACATCAGCTTAGAAAGAAAAATGAGAGCTTCCTTTCAAGATGGCGGTGGCTGCGGCGGTTGGCGCGGAGTAGCTGAGGTGGAAAAGGCAGCCACTGGGCCTCAGGCAGCCGGGAAACTTGTGGACCTTCCTCTTGCCATCTCTTAAGGGAGGACCGCTGCTGGTGGCCGGTCGTGGGGGGTGACCGCCACTTTGCCCTCGGCAGGAGAGGCTGCCTCAATTACAGGCAACAGCTTTGAAGTGTGAAGCAGGAAAAGAACTGTTTCTTAGCTGCAAAAGCGAGTCTCGAAACAGGGAACACGGCACCAGGGCTGCTGTGGATGCAGCCAGGATCCCGGAGGCCGGGGCTGCGCTGAAGGCAGCCAGCTGCCCTATTCAGGATTCGAGGTTTCAGGCCGGCATTAAAGAAGATTCCTGGGAGCACCCGAGCCGCGCCGCGACTGAACAGCCCGAGGCAACAGCGGCCGAGAACAGGGAAGGCGACAAACCAGAGACAGAGAGTGAGCGCCCGACCTGGCACAACCCTGTGAGTGATGCCTGGACCAGTCCTGTGGGCGGCAGACGCCCACCCGGCTCCCGCCTGCATCACCAGGCCACTCACCGCCCCGGGGCTGCCTCCATTTTCCCAGGTCCGGGCAGCTCCACCCGGCTCGGCCACCACTGAGCCCTCCCACTTGCTCGGCCTGGCGCGGGGCTTTCCAGAGCCTGCAGACCGGCCTCCCCTCCCACTCCCTCCGCGGTTCTCTGGCGGGTTGGTGGCATGGGGCGTCCCCGGCCAGTGTTGGGAGGGCAAGGAAGTATGGGCGGGCCGACTGTCACTCCACCGCACCCTGGACTCCGGCCCCCGGTAAACTTCCTGTTACTGGGAGGCAGATACCATCTCTGCGGCCACCAGTTTGGGAAAAAAAGCCTAACCAATTTCTGGTTGGGAATAGTGTGGTAGGAGAGTTCCCAGGTCCGCTTGAACCTGCCGGAGAGTTGGCTGCAGGCGGGTGCTAGACTCGGTTTATACCGGGGGGATACGAAGGTGAACAAGTCCCGAGAAAGATCTACACAGTGCTACAAAGGCACCCAGAGCGACCGGTCGTCTGTGCCTAGCAGAAACCTGGTAGACTTCCTGGGCGAGGCAGTGCCGAGCAGGGTCTTGAAGGCCCAGCTGATAGACGAGGGTTGCAGAAGACACGCCCCAGCCCAGCACAGTGCGCACAGAGTGGGGAGATGTGTGGCCAGGGAGGCGGAGACTCGACAGAAACCACACACCCTGTGGGGTCGCCACTGCACGATCCAACAGCCTGGGCCAGAGCACACGGAACAGGGAGAAGTCCTGCACAGGAAGTGAAAGCTCAGCAGCGATCACACACCCTGTGGTACGTGATCCACCAGCCCAGCAGAGTCCAAGCTGACCAGAAAGGTGGCTCCCTGGAGAAGCCCAAGACCCGAGGCAACCACACACACAAGGCACTAGAGGCCAACTGAGCAGCCACGGAGGTAGCCATACGAAATTGGCAACCACAGCAACATCCTAGTTAGTCATTAGTCTCAAACCGGTGGACTGTGAAACCCCCTGCCACAATGAATAAACATCAAAAAAAAGATACCAGAAATACAAAAAATCAAGAAAGTACACCACCAAAAGTTAATAAATCTCAAACTCTAGACCCTATAGAACAAGAAGCCCTTGAAATGACTGACAAGGAATTTCGAGTGATAATTCTAAGGAAACTGAATGAGATACAAGAAAACACAGCTAGACATCATGATGAAATGAGGAAAAGTATACAGGATCTGAAAGAGGAAATGTACAAAGAAATCAATGTCCTGAAAAAAAATGTAGCAGAACTTGCTGAACTGAAGAAGTTATTCAGCGAAATAAAAAACACAACGGAGAGTTTAACCAGCAGGCTTGTCGAAGTTGAAGAGAGAACCTCTGAACTTGAAGATGGGCTGTTTGAAATAACACAAGCAGACAAAAAGAAAGAAAAAAGAATCAAGGACATGGAAGAAAATCTGAGAGAGATATCAGACAACCTTAAGCGCTCAAATATCCGAGTCATGGGTATTCCAGAAGGGGAGGAAAATGGAGATTCCATTGAAAACATATTCAAAAAAATGGTGGCAGAAAACTTCCCAGGTATAGGAAAAGTCACAGATCTTCAGATCCAGGAAGCTCAACGATCTCCAAACGTATTCAACCCAAAAAGGCCTTCTCCAAGACATGTCATAGTCAAATTGGCAAAACTCAGAGACAAAGAGAGAATCATAAAAGCTGCAAGAGAGAAGCGTCAAATCACCTATAAGGGAGCCCCAATCAGGCTAACATCAGACTTTTCATCACAAACCCTAAAAGCTAGAAAGGAATGGGATGATATTTTCAAAATACTAAAAGACAAAGATTGCCAGCCAAGAATACTTTACCCTGCAAGGCTATCCTTCCGAAATGAAGGGCAAATAGTATATTTCTCAGACAAACAAAAACTGCAGGAGTTCACTACCACACGACCACCCTTACAAGAAATCCTCAAGGGAGTACTGGGTTTGGTTCCTGAAAAATAACTACCAATGCCATAAAAACCCAAGAAAAATCAATACCCACTAGTATAATAAAAATGGCATTCATGAAGAGAAAACAAGCAAACAAAAACGCTATCTACAACCTAAGGAACCAACAAACAAAGAAACCAAACAGTAAATCAGAAAGCAAGGAACAAAAGACACCTAAGACAACCAAACAACCAATAAAATGCTAGGAATAAATCAAAACCTTTCAATAACAACTCTTAATGTAAAAGGCTTAAATTCCCCAATCAAAAGACACAGACTGGCTGACTGGATCAAAAAGGAGGACCCAACTATATGCTGCCTACAAGAGACCCACCTCACCCATAAAGATTCACACAGACTAAGAGTGAAAGGATGGAAAAAGATTTACCATGCAAACAAAAAAGAAAAACGAGCTGGAGTAGCTATTCTTATATCTGACAACATAGACTTTAAACTAAAAACCATAAAAAGAGACAATGAGGGACACTACTTAATGATAAAAGGACTGATCCATCAAGAAGACATAACAATCATAAATATGTACGCACCCAATGTTGGAGCAGCCAGATTCATAAAACAAACTCTATTAGACCTAAAGAAGGAAATAGACACTAATACCATAATAGCAGGGGACCTGAACACCCCACTGTCAATATTAGACAGATCATCTAGGCAAAGAATCAGTAGAGAAACACAAGATCTAAACAAGACTCTAGACCAATTGGAATTGGCAGATATCTACAGAACATTCCACCCAACAACCTCAGAATATTCATTCTTCTCATCAGCACATGGATCATTCTCCAGGATAGATCACATATTAGGTCACAAATCAAATCTCAATAAATTCAAAAAAATTGGAATTATCCCATGTATCTTCTCAGACCACAATGGATTAAAACTAGAAATTAATAACAAACGAAACTCTGGAAACTATACAAACACATGGAAATTAAACAGCATTCTACTTAATGACATATGGGTCCAAGAAGAAATCAAGCGGGAAATCAAAAAATTTATTGAAACTAATGAAAACAATGATACATCATACCAAAACCTGTGGGATACTGCAAAAGCAGTATTGAGGGGGAAATTTATTGCATTAAACGCTCACTTCAGAAGAATGGAAAGATGGCAAGTGAACAACCTAACACTTCACCTTAAAGAACTAGAAAAACAAGAACAATCCAAACCTAAAGTTAGCAGACGGAAAGAAATCATTAAGATCAGAGCAGAACTAAATGAAATTGAAAACCAAAGAACAATTCAAAAGATCAACGAATCAAAAAGTTGGTTTTTTGAAAAGATAAATAAAATCGACAAACCATTAGCATGGCTAACAAAAAAAAGAAGAGAGAAGACTCAAATAACAAAAATTAGAAATGAAAAAGGCGATATTACAACTGATTCATCTGAAATACAAGGAATCATTCGAGACTACTATAAACAACTATATGCCAACAAATTTGAAAATCTGGAGGAAATGGATAAATTTCTGGACACACACAAGCTCCCAAAATTGAACCATGAAGACGTAGAAAATTTGAACAGACCAATAACAATAAAGGAGATTGAAGCTGTTATCAGAAGGCTCCCAACAAAGAAAAGCCCAGGATGATGGATTCACAGCAGAATTTTACCAAACATTCAAAGAAGAATTGACACCAACTCTTCACAAACTATTCCAAAAGATTGAAACGGACGCAAATCTCCCAAACTCATTCTATGAAGCAAACATCATCCTGATACCAAAACCAGGTAAAGATATAACCAAAAAAGAAAACTACAGAATAAAGATGCAAAAATCCTCACTAAAATACTAGCAAACAGAATACAGCAACACATACAAAAAATTATTCATCACGATCAAGTGGGATTCACCCCAGGGATGCAAGGTTGGTTCAACATACGCAAATCAATAAATGTGATACACCATATTAATAAACTCAAACACAAGGCCCATATGATCATCTCTATAGATGCTGAAAAAGCATTCGATAAAGTTCAGCACTCATTCTTGACAAAGACCCTCTATAAGTTAGGTATAGAGGGAAAGTATCTCAACATAATTAAAGCCATATATGCCAAACCCACTGCCAATATCATCCTGAATGGGGAAAAGCTGAAAGCTTTTCCTTTAAGAACAGGAACTAGACAAGGATGCCCTCTCTCAACACTCCTATTCAACATAATGTTGGAAGTACTAGCCAGAGCAATCAGAGAAGAGAAGGAAATAAAGGGCATCCAGATTGGAAAAGATGAAGTCAAACTGTCCCTGTTTGCAGATGACATGATCCTATATATCGAACAGCCTAAAACCTCTACAAAAAAACTGCTGGAATTGATAAATGATTTCAGCACAGTAGCAGGATACAAAATCAACACGCAAAAATCAGTAGCATTTCTTTTCTCCAATAGTGAACATGCAGAAGGAGAAATCAAGAAAGCCTACCCATTTACAATAGCCACCAAAAAAATAAAATACTTAGGAATTGAGTTAACCAAGGAGGTGAAAAATCTCTATAATAAGAACTACAAACCACTGCTGCGAGAAATTAGAGAGGATACAAGAAGATGGAAAGATATCCCATGCTCTTGGATTGGAAGAATCAACATAGTGAAAATGTCCATACTACCCAAAGTGATATACAAATTCAATGCAATCCCCATCAAAATTCCAAAGACATTTTTCTCAGAAATGGAAAAAACTATCCAGTCATTTATATGGAACAATAAAAGACCACACATAGCCAAAGCAATGCTGAGCAAAAAAAATAAAGCTGGAGGCATAACACTACCTGACTTTAAGCTATACTACAAAGCTATAATAACCAAAACAGTATGGTACTGGCATAAAAACAGACACACTGACCAATGGAATAGAATAGAGAATCCAGAAATCAACCCACACACTTACTGCCATCTGATCTTTGATAAAGGCACCAAGCCTATTCACTGGGGAAGGGACTGCCTCTTCAGCAAATGGTGCTGGGATAACTGGATATCCATATGCAGGAGAATGAAATTAGATCCATACCTCTCACCATATACTAAAATCAACTCAAAATAGATTAAAGAATTAAATATACACCCTGAAACAATAAAACTTCTTAAAGAAAACATAGGAGAAACACTTCAGGAAATAGGACTGGACACAGACTTCATGAACACGACCCCAAAAGCACATGCAACCAAAGGAAAAATAAACAAATGGGATCATATCAAACTAAAAAGCTTCTGCACAGCAAAAGAAACAATTAACAGAGTTAAAAGACAACCAACAGAGTGGGAGAAAATATTTGCAAAATATACATCTGACAAAGGATTAATATCCAGAATATATAAGGAACTCAAACAACTTTACAAGAAGAAAACAAGCAACCCAATTAAAAAATGGGCAAAAGAGCTAAGTAGGCATTTCTCTAAGGAAGATATACAAATGGCCAACAGACATATGAAAAAATGCTCAACATCACTCAGCATCCGGGAAATGCAAATCAAAACCACAGAGATACCACCTAACCCCAGTTAGGATGGCTAAAATCCAAAAGACTCTGAACGATAAATGCTGGCGAGGTTGCGGAGAAAAAGGAACTCTCATACATTGTTGGTGGGACTGCAAAATGGTGCAGCCTCTATGGAAAATGGTATGGAGGTTCCTCATACAACTGCAGATAGATCTACCATACGACCCAGCTATCCCACTGTTGGGAATATACCCAGAGGAATGGAAATCATCAAGTAGAAGGTATACCTGTTCCCCAATGTTCATCGCAGCACTCTTTACAATAGCCAAGAGTTGGAACCAGCCCAAATGTCCATCATCAGATGAGTGGATATGGAAAATGTGGTATATCTACACAATGGAATACTACTCAGCTATAAAAAGTAATGAAATACTGCCATTTGCAACAACATGGATGGACCTCGAGAGAATTATATTAAGTGAAACAAGGCAGGCACAGAAAGAGAAATACCACATGTTCTCACTGATTGGTGGGAGCTAAAAATTAATATATAAATTCACACACACACACACACACACACACACACACACACACACACACACACACACACGAAAACCGGGGGGGGGGGGGGAAGATATAACAACCACAACTACTTGAAGTTGATACGACAAGCAAACAGAAAGGACATTGTTGGGGGGGAGGGGGGGAGGGAGAAGGGAGGGAGGTTTTGGTGATGGGGAGCAATAATCAGCCACAATGTATATCGACAAAATAAAACTTAAAAATAAAATAAAATAAAATAAAATAAAAATAAAATAAAATAAATAAAATAAAAATTAAATAAAATAAAAATTTTTAAAAAAGAAAGAAAAATGAGAAAAGTTTCACAAGGTACTGCAATAACAGAACTGTTTTATTAAACATATGGATGAACATATTTTGTACAAAATGCAGTAACATTTCTTCTACTTTACCCCTTGAGGCCATCACTTCAGAACCTCATTTTCATATGAACATGCTTTCAGCAACAATCACGACAAGGTGAAGGAAAGTGCAATTTTGAAAGTAACACCACATAACCAAAGTGGGTTACAAAAAAAGGCAGAGGAGAGCTGGTTTCTCGGCTGTGCTCTGCCCACAGGCCCTAGTCCTGCTCACCATCTCTCAAGAGGAAACACTGTAGGAACTGAAACTTCTGAGCATTATTTAATACTGCCCAACTCTCTTGGTAGCAGCCCTGTTCCAATTCCATCTAACCTGATGTTTTAACTAACTTATTTGTAACTTCTTCAAGAAATTCCATCCTGGTTTACATCCCTGTAAATTGCCCATCTCCCTTTGAGCTTCAAAAACAAAAAAAAGGGCCGACCCCGTGGCGCACTCGGGAGAGTGCGGCGCTGGGAGGGCAGCGACGCTCCCGCCGCGGGTTCGGATCCTATATAGGAATGGCCAGTGCACTCACTGGCTGAGTGCCGGTCACAAAAAAGACAAAAAAACCCCAAAAAAACAAAAAAAAAAAACAAAAACAAAACAAAAAAAAAAGAAGAGCAGTAAGTTTCAAAACGATGTCAGTTGATACCTTTTTGAGATGAAACCTACTTCCTAGAAGTCACCTGGCCAAACATATGCACAGCTGGAGAAAACAAATTGTGAAAATAGGTCCAGCTAGAAAATATCTCAGACACCCAATTAGATCCAGTTATTCTGCATCTGTGGATTTAAAATGATCATCATCCACAGTAGAATAGATGTGTCCCTCGTTGCTAAGGAAATCCACAGCTTGCCTAGAAAGCAAAAACAAAAAACAAAAACCAACCAAACGAAACAAACAACAAACAAAACAAACAGAAAGAAAACAAAGGGGTCATTTTTTTTTTCTAGGACTGTACACTGGAGGACCAGGAGCTAAGGACCTCTCTCCTCCAGACTAAATCCCACAAGGCATGAGGTATCAGGTCAATTTTTGCTCAGAATATCCCCCACACATTATGATAGTACCATCTTTGTGAGTCCTTTTTCTATTTTTTCCACAGCTGAACAAATTCCCCTCTATTAATAAGGTTGCAGTTAGCAGCTATACTTTTTTAACCCACTTCTCATTACCAGGAAACCCTGGAGAGGTGAAATGGTACAATTCAGGAGCCCTAGCTTATGGAAACCAAATACTCACTTGATTGAGGCTACAGTCATATGTTGGAGCTGGTTCTTGAGATCCTGAAAGTTCAATCCTTCAGGTCTTGGGCAAACCTTAATCAAATTCAGCACCTGAAGATTCAAATCAGAAAGATTTTAGCAACTACTGTGAATCAGCTCCCCTTTGCAAACCTGAGTCCCTTTATAAGAAAGAAATGAGCCAAGTGCTTAGCCTTAGATAACTGTGAGGAGGTAATACAATTTAGAATTGCCTGTTTCAGATTTCTGGAGTCACTTAGGCAGAATTTACCTGGTTTTGGGCCACAGTGAGGCCATTTGCTGACATGAAGCTATTCCCACCAAAGTTCCCTGCTTCAGCCATTCCTGGATTGCTGATAGGTACTCTCCCTGCTGAGGGCTGAATTAAGAAATAAGTTCACAACATTAGAAAGTTCACCAAGTTAAACGTAGTCTTTTTTATTTCAAATAGTTTGTTAATAAGCAGCTTATAGGAAACAATTTAAGCGAAGTGTTTTTCCAATAACAACTGCTTACATTGGGAAGGACAGCTATAATCTAATGAGTATTCCACTGGAAGGTAAAATAACCTTCTGAAGCACATAATATCAAAACGATACTCCTGGCTCCTCTTCTTGTTTGTGACATGAGAAGAACCAGAGGAAAAGTAGCACTGAGAAGAAAATTACCCGGAGATCTGCTATAATGCTGTCCTTGGGGATCAATCATGCAAGCATTTATTGATTGTCAACTAGGCATGAATCACCACAGGGAGAGGAAAGGAGACATAGTCCTCATCATCCTCTCTTTCCTCATTTTTTACCACTACATTTCTTAAACTAATAGTCTACTCACTGTTCTCATTTCCTTTCTCCTTAGTCACTCCTCAGCCCACCATTTGACTCTCCCCAAGTACATATCCAACACCGTTCTCACCAAAGTCACCAATGACTTTCAACCAACTATCCAAAAGTCTCTTTCAGTCCTCATAGAACTTGACCTCTCAGAAGCAGACACTGCTGTCCACATTCCTCTTGAAATGTGTTCCTTCCTAGGCTTCTTGACACCATATTTTTCTGTTCTCCACTTACCTCCCAAACTACAGTTTCTCATATCCCTTATCAGCCTCTTCTACCTATCTCCCCAAAGGCTGGCAGTTCCCCCAGGATTTCCTCCCAGGCCTCCTCCTAGGCCACAAATCCTCATTGCCAGCCTCTACTGGTTGTCTCCACCCAGATATCTCAGGCACTTCAAAATAAAATATACTTTCCTCTCCAAACCTGCTTGCCACGCTATTGTTCCATCTCAATTACTAAACCCAAACCCAATCCTCAGTCATCTGTGAGTCTCCATTCACTCACCTTCCACTATCGGTCACCAAAGACTATTAATTTCTTCAGTGTAGCTCAAGTTGATCCTCATCACCCCTGGTCTCCTGATTGGTATTTCAGCCTCTAGTCTCTCTTCGTCCAAACAACCCTCCCCATTGCTACAAGTCACAGCCTCTTATGATCATGTCACTCCTCTGCTTAAAAGCTTTTAAATGGCTCCCTCTGCCTGTGATAATAGTATGAAACTCCTAGACATTCAAGACCCACCACAACTAGCAGTGAAAATTTGTATTTTATTCTTGACCACTCCTTCTCAACACACTTTACTCACCAGCTGCACTTCAACTTCTTGCCATCCACAAACATGCCTCTGATCTGAACATGTTGTTCCCTGTCTGGAATGCTCTTCCCCTCACCTTTATGATGAATACTCTTCTCATCCTTCAAAGTCCAACTTCAATGCCTCTGCCTTTGTAAAGCCTTCCCTGACATTCCCCAAGCCAAGTTGTCACTTCTTTCCTTCTCGGCTCTCACAGTACTTGGCCCATTCCCTATCACAGCACTCACCACACCGTTTGCGTGTCACTTTCCCATACAAGTCCCTTTATCTTTGCACAGTGCCTGGTGAAAAATACACACTGTCAATGTTTAATTTATTGAACTGAATAAATAAGAATGACAGAAGACCAAATATATTAAGCACCCACAGCAGATATAAGAGCACTGTGAAAGCTCTTTAGGAGAAATCCTGTCCAGTCAGGAGATTCTCTCATTTAGCAAATGTTCATTAAATACCTACTGTTTCGAGATAGTAAAAAACCCCAAATCAATCATGGTCCCTTGTTCTCAAGCTAGATGCCTTCACATTGCCTGCTGGTGAAACAGAAATCTTACATTTTATGATCCAGTAATGCTGAGCTGAATGCTGTTTCTTACCCAAATACCTTTGCTGAAATGACCTCACCTCCTGCTTCAGGTGGCCCCAGTTCACACATCTTTTAAGATTTGATATAGGAATCACCTCCTCCAGTGTGCCTTTTTTGTTGTCCAGGCCAGGATAAGAAATCCTTCTTTGTGGTTCCCTGGTACCCTGCACCTGCCACTTATCAACACTTTCACTGCTTAAGTGAGCTGAACTCCCACTGTGTAACACAATCTTCTTTGAGGGAAAGAATTACCTTACTTATTCTTCAATGTAATTGTCTATACTCCTGGTTTCCACTCCCTAACCACCCATTCTCACTTTAAAACCATTTTATCACATAATATTTGACACATACATACACGTGTTATGAAGTACAGTAATAAACACTTTAAACTTTCTACCTATTCCCATTCTCTTTAACCCACTTTTCCCCCTTATCCTCTACCAAAGGCTTTTGAAGATCCACCTTTCCAAATTCAACAGCAGACTTCTTTCATCATCCTACTTGACCTCAGGCAGCATTCTGCAATCTATCTCCACTCTCCTTCTTGAAATATTCTTTTCAGAATATTCTACAGAATCACATTTCCTGGCTTTCCTCCTGCCTAACTGGCAACTTCTTTGATATTCTGTGGCTATTCTGCTTCCAGACTTCTAAAGGTTAGTATGTCCCAGAGCTCATGTCTCTGACCTCTTAACTCCCTAGCTATCTCATCATCCAAGGTTTTAAATAGTTTATAAAATCACCTATATAGAGAGTTTCAAGATGGCGGCGGCTGCGGCGGCTGGCGCGGAGTAGTTGAGGTGGAAAAGGTGGCCACTGGGCCTCAGGCAGCCGGGAAACTTGTGGACCTTCCTCTCGCCATCTCTTAAGGGAGGACTGCTGCTGCTGGCCGGTCGTGGGGACTCAACGCCACTTTGCCCCCGGCAGGAGAGGCTGCCTCATTTACAGGCAACAGCTTTGAAGTGTGGAGCAGGAAAAGAACTGATTCTTAGCTGCAAAAGCGAGTCTTGAAACAGGGAACACGGCGCCAGGGCTGCTGTGGATGCAGCCAGGATCCCGGAGGCTGGGGCCACACTGAAGGCGGCCAGCTGCCCTATTCAGGATTCGAGGTTTCAGACCGGCATTAAAGAAGATTCCTGGGAGCACCCGAGCCGCGCCGCGACTGAACAGCCCGAGGCGGCAGAGCCGAGAACACGGAAGGCGACAAACCAGAGACAGAGCGAGCGCCCGACCTGGCACAGCACTGTGAGTGATCCCTGGCACAGCTCTGTTCGGGGGGTGGATGCCCACGCGGCTCCCGCCTGCACCACCAGGCCACTCACCGCCCCGGGGCTGCCTCCATTTTCCCAGGTGCGGGCAGCTCCGCCCTGCTTGGCCATCACTGAGCCCATTTGCTTGGCCTGGCGCGGGGCTTTCCGGAGCCTGTGGGCCGGCCTCCTCTCCCACTCCCTCCGCGGTTCTCTGGCGGGGCTGGGGGCGTGGGGCGTCCCGACCAGTGTTGGGAGGGCAAGGAAGTACGGGCGGCCGACTGTCACTCCACCACACCCTGGACTCCGCCCTGGTAAACTTCCTGTTACTGGGAGGCAGATACCATCTCTGCGACCACCAGTTTGGAAAAAAGCCTAACGAATTTCTGGTTGGGAATAGTGTGGGAGGAGAGTTCCCAGGTCTGCTTGAACCTGCCGGAGAGCAGGCTGCAGGCGGGCACTAGACTCGGTTTATACCGGGGGGATACGAAGGTGAACAAGTCCCGAGAAAGATCTACACAGTGCTACAAAGGCACCCAGAGCGACCGGTCGTCTGTGCCTAGCAGAAACCTGGTAGACTTCCTGGGCGAGGCGGTGCTGAGCAGGGTCTTGAAGGCCCAGCTGATAGACGAGGGGTGCAGAAGACACACCCCAGCCCAGCACAGTGTGCACAGAGGGGGGAGACGTGCGGCCAGGGAGGCGGAGACTCGACAGAAACCACACACCCGGTAGGGTTGCCACTGCACGATCTAACAGCCTGGGCCAGAGCACACGGAACGGGGAGAAGTCCTGTACAGGAAGTGAAAGCTCAACAGAGATCACACACCCTGTGGTACGTGATCCACCAGCCCAGCAGAGTCCAAGCTGACCAGAAAGGTGGATCCCCGGAGAAGCCCAAGACCCGAGGCAACCACACACACAAGACACTAGAGCCCAACTGAGCAGTCACGGCGGGAGCCATACCAAATTGGCAACCACAGCAACATCCTAGTTAGTCATTAGTCTCAAACCGGTGGACTGTGAAACCCCCTGCCACAATGAATAAACACCAAAAAAATAGACACCAGAAATACAAAAAATCAAGAAAGTACACCACCAAAAGTTAATAAATCTCATACTCTAGATCCTATAGAACAAGAAGCCCTTGAAATAACTGACAAGGAATTTCGAGTGATAATTCTAAGGAAACTGAATGAGATACAAGAAAACTCAGCTAGACATCATGATGAAATGAGGAAAAGTATACAGGATCTGAAAGAGGAAATATACAAGGAAATCAATGTCCTGAAAAAAAATGTACCAGAACTTGCTGAACTGAAGAAGTTATTCAGCGAAATAAAAAACACAACGCAGAGTTTAACCAGCAGGCTTGTCGAAGTTGAAGAGAGAACCTCTGAACTTGAAGATGGGCTGTTGGAAATAACACAAGCAGACAAAAAGAAAGAAAAAAGAATCAAGGACATGGAAGAAAATCTGAGAGAGATATCAGACAACCTCAAGCGATCAAATATCCGAGTCATGGGTATTCCAGAAGGGGAGGAAAATGGAGATTCCATTGAAAACATATTCAAAAAAATGGTGGCAGAAAACTTCCCAGGTATAGGAAAAGTCACAGATCTTCAGATCCAGGAAGCTCAACGATCTCCAAACGTATTCAACCCAGAAAGGCCTTCTCCAAGACATGTCATAATCAAATTGGCAAAACTCAGAGACAAAGAGAGAATCTTAAAAGCTGCAAGAGAGAAGCGTCAAATCACCTATAAGGGAGCCCCAATCAGGTTAACATCAGACTTTTCATCACAAACCCGAAAAGCTAGAAAGGAATGGGATGATATTTTCAAAATACTAAAAGACAAAGATTGCCAGCCAAGAATACTCTACCCTGCAAGGCTATCCTTCCGAAATGAGGGGCAAATTGTATATTTCTCAGACAAACAAAAACTGCGGGAGTTCACTACCACACGACCACCCTTACAAGAAATCCTCAAGGGAGTACTGGGTTTGGTTCCTGAAAAATAACTACCACTGCCATAAAAACCTAAGAAAAATCTAAACCCGCTAGTGCAATAAAAATGGCATTCATGAAGAGAAAACAAGCTAACATAAACACTATCTACAACCTAAGGAACCAACAAACAAAGAAACCAAACAGTAAATCAGAAAGCAAGGAACAAAAGACACCTAAGACAACCAAACAACCAATAAAATGCTAGGAATAAATCAACACCTTTCAATAACAACTCTTAATGTTAAAGGCTT
Organism: Cynocephalus volans; assembly: GCF_027409185.1. Lineage (NCBI taxonomy): Eukaryota > Metazoa > Chordata > Mammalia > Dermoptera > Cynocephalidae > Cynocephalus > Cynocephalus volans. The sequence goes on from NC_084467.1 coordinate 21,936,528, forward strand.
AAATTCCCCAATTAAAAGACACAGACTGGCTGACTGGATCAAAAAGCAGGACCCAACTATATGCTGCCTAAAAGAGACCCACCTCACCCATAAAGATTCACACAGACTAAGAGTGAAAGGATGGAAAAAGATTTACCATGCAAACAAAAAAGAAAAACGAGCTGGAGTGGCTATTCTTATATCTGACAAAATAGACTTTAAACTAAAAACCATAAAAAGAGACAATGAGGGACACTACTTAATGATAAAAGGACTGATCCATCAAGAAGACATAACAATCATAAATATGTACGCACCCAATGATGGAGCAGCCAGATTTATAAAACAAACTCTATTAGACCTAAAGAAGGAAATAGACACTAATACCATAATAGCAGGGGACCTGAACACTCCACTGTCAATATTAGACAGATCATCTAGGCAAAGAATCAGTAGAGAAACACAAGATCTAAACAAGACTCTAGACCAATTGGAATTGGCAGATATCTACAGAACATTCCACCCAACAACCTCAGAATATTCATTCTTCTCATCAGCACATGGATCATTCTCCAGGATAGATCACATATTAGGTCACAAATCAAGTCTCAATAAATTCAAAAAAATTGGAATTATCCCATGTATCTTCTCAGACCACAATGGATTAAAACTAGAAATTAATAACAAACGAAACTCTGGAAACTATACAAACACATGGAAATTAAACAGCATTCTACTTAATGACATATGGGTCCAAGAAGAAATCAAGCGGGAAATCAAAAAGTTTATTGAAACTAATGAAAACAATGATACATCATACCAAAACCTGTGGGATACTGCAAAAGCAGTATTGAGGGGAAAATTTATTGCATTAAATGCTCACTTCAGAAGAATGGAAAGATGGCAAGTGAACAACCTAACACTCCACTTTAAAGAACTAGAAAAACAAGAACAATCCAAACCTAAAGTTAGCAGACGGAAAGAAATCATTAAGATCAGAGCAGAACTGAATGAAATTGAAAACCAAAAAACAATTCAAAAGATCAACGAATCAAAAAGTTGGTTTTTTGAAAAGATAAATAAAATAGACAAACCATTAGCATGGCTAACAAAAAAAAGAAGAGAGAAGACTCAAATAACAAAAATTAGAAATGAAAAAGGCGATATTACAACTGATTCATCTGAAATACAAGGAATCATTCGAGACTACTATAAACAACTATACGCCAACAAATTTGAAAATCTGGAGGAAATGGATAAATTTCTGGACACACACAAGCTCCAAAAACTGAACCATGAAGACGTAGAAAATTTGAACAGACCAATAACAATAAAGGAGATTGAAGCTGTTATCAGAAGGCTCCCAACAAAGAAAAGCCCAGGACCAGATGGATTCACAGCAGAATTTTACCAAACATTCAAAGAGGAATTGACACCGATTCTTTACAAACTATTCCAAAAGATTGAAACAGACGCAAATCTCCCAAACTCATTCTATGAAGCAAACATCATCCTGATACCAAAACCAGGTAAAGATATAACCAAAAAAGAAAACTACAGGCCGATATCCTTGAAGAATATAGATGGAAAAATCCTCACTAAAATACTAGCAAACAGAATACAGCAACACATACGAAAAATTATTCATCACGATCAAGTGGGATTCATCCCAGGGATGCAAGGTTGGTTCAACACACGCAAATCAATAAATGTGATACACCATATTAATAAACTCAAACACAAGGACCATATGATCATCTCTATAGATGCTGAAAAAGCATTCGATAAAGTTCAGCACTCATTCATGACAAAGACCCTCTATAAGTTAGGTATAGAGGGAAAGTATCTCAACATAATTAAAGCCATATATGCCAAACCCACTGCCAATATCATCCTGAATGGGGAAAAGCTGAAAGCTTTTCCTTTAAGAACAGGAACTAGACAAGGATGCCCACTCTCACCACTCCTATTCAACATAGTGTTGGAAGTACTAGCCAGAGCAATCAGAGAAGAGAAGGAAATAAAGGGCATCCAGATTGGAAAAGATGAAGTCAAACTGTCCCTGTTTGCAGATGACATGATCCTATATATCGAACAGCCAAAACCTCTACAAAAAAACTGTTGGAATTGATAAATGATTTCAGCACAGTAGCAGGATACAAAATCAACACACAAAAATCAGTAGCATTTCTTTTCTCCAATAGTGAACATGCAGAAGGAGAAATCAAGAAAGCCTGCCCATTTACAATAGCCACCAAAAAAATAAAATACTTAGGAATTGAGTTAACCAAGGAGGTGAAAAATCTCTATAATGAGAACTACAAACCACTGCTGAGAGAAATTAGAGAGGATACAAGAAGATGGAAAGATATTCCATGCTCTTGGATTGGAAGAATCAACATAGTGAAAATGTCCATACTACCCAAAGTGATATACAAATTCAATGCAATCCCCATCAAAATTCCAAAGACATTTTTCTCAGAAATGGAAAAAACTATTCAGACATTTATATGGAACAATAAAAGACCACGAATAGCCAAAGCAATGCTCAGCAAAAAAAATAAAGCTGGAGGCATAACACTACCTGACTTTAAGCTATACTACAAAGCTATAATAACCAAAACAGTATGGTACTGGCATAAAAACAGACACACTGACCAATGGAATAGAATAGAGAATCCAGAAATCAACCCACACACTTACTGCCATCTGATCTTTGACAAAGGCACCAAGCCTATTCACTGGGGAAGGGACTGCCTCTTCAGCAAATGGTGCTGGGATAACTGGATATCCATATGCAGGAGAATGAAACTAGACCCATACCTCTCACCGTATACTAAAATCAACTCAAAATGGATTAAGGATTTAAATATACACCCTGAGACAATAAAACTTCTTAAAGAAAACATAGGAGAAACACTTCAGGAAATAGGACTGGGCACAGACTTCATGAATATGACCCCAATAGCACAGGCAACCAAAGGAAAAATACACAAATGGGATTATATCAAACTAAAAAGCTTCTGCACAGCAAAAGAAACAATTAAAAGAGTTAAAAGACAACCAACAGAGTGGGAGAAAATATTTGCAAAATATACATCTGACAAAGGATTAATATCCAGAATATATAAGGAACTCAAACAACTTTACAAGAAGAAAACAAGCAACCCAATTAAAAAATGGGCAAAAGAGCTAAGTAGGCATTTCTCTAAGGAAGATATACAAATGGCCAACAGACATATGAAAAAATGCTCAACATCACTCAGCATCCGGGAAATGCAAATCAAAACCACACTGAGATACCATCTAACCCCAGTTAGGATGGCTAAAATCCAAAAGACTATGAACGATAAATGCTGGCGAGGCTGCGGAGAAAAAGGAACTCTCATACATTGTTGGTGGGACTGCAAAATGGTGCAGCCTCTATGGAAAATGGTATGGAGGTTCCTTAAACAATTGCAAATAGATCTACCATACGACCCAGCCATCCCACTGTTGGGAATATACCCAGAGGAATGGAAATCATCAAGTCGAAGGTATACCTGTTCCCCAATGTTCATCGCAGCACTCTTTACAATAGCCAAGAGTTGGAACCAGCCCAAATGCCCATCATCAGATGAGTGGATACGGAAAATGTGGTACATCTACACAATGGAATACTACTCAGCTATAAAAACGAATGAAATACTGCCATTTGCAACAACATGGATGGACCTTGAGAGAATTATATTAAGTGAAACAAGTCAGGCACAGAAAGAGAAATACCACATGTTCTCACTTATTGGAGGGAGCTAAAAATTAATATATAAATTCACATACACACACACACACACACACACACACACACACACAAACGGGGGGGGGGAAGAAGATATAACAACCACAATTATTTGAAGTTGATACAACAAGCAAACAGAAAGGACATTGTTGGGGGGAGGGGGAGGGAGAAGGGAGGGAGGTTTTGGTGATGGGGAGCAATAATCAGCTACAATGTATATCGACAAAATAAAATTTAAAATAAATAAATAAATAAATAAATAAAATAAATAAACAAAAAAATAAAAAAATAAAATAAAATAAAATAAAATAAAATCACCTATATAACAATGACTCCCCAAATTCTATCTCTAGTCCTGACCTCTCTCGAGTCTAGCCTTATATATCCCACTGTCCACTCCGTAGTCCACTTGGATATCTAATAGCATTTCATACTTGGTCAGTCCAAAACAGAACTCTGGATTTTACCCTCCAAAACTGTCAGCTTCATCTAGTTGCTCAAGCTCCAAACCTAGGAGTCATTTTTGAACCTACCTTTTTCTTCATATCCTGTATCTAATCACCAATAACTCCTATCAGCTCTACCTTTAAAGTATATTGGAATCCAACCACTTCTTATCCCATGTACTCCAACCATTCCCCTGAATTACTTCTGTTGCCACTCTTGGTGCCTCATAGTCTATTCTCAAAACAGCAGCCTAAGTGAGCTTTTTAAAAGGTAAATCACCCATGTCACTCCCTACTCAAAACTTTCCAAAGGTTTTGCATCAATGAGAATAAAATTGATCCTTACCATGGTCTACAATGTCCCACGTGATCTGGGCCCTTCCTCCTCACCTACAGTCCTCTACCACTCTCCTTGTCATTTGCTTCACTCCACTCTGGCCTTCTTGCTAGTCTCAGAGATCCAAGCTTGCTCCATCCTCCTGGCTTTTGTGCTTCCTATTTCCTCTGCTTGGAATGTTCTTCCCCTTATCTAAAATTGTACCATTCTTCTTTCTTCCATCATTCTTTTCTCCTATTCTGCTTTATTGCAGAGTACCTATAACTACCTAAAATTATTTATTTGTTTTCTTGTTTATTGCCTGTTCCTCCCGAGAATGTAAGTTTGAAGGCAGACACTCTATCCATCTTGCTCACTGCTGTGTTCCAAGCGCCTGGAATGACTGGCACATAGTAGGCTCAATAAATATTTTTCAAATAAAGGAATGAATGAGTTTATTTCTGTATCCCCAGGGCTTAACAAAGTGCTTGGCACTGAATAAGATGCAGTAGCATTCTTAATGGCTTATCAGTTCTCTAGTCTCTCCTTCTGTCACCAGTCCTCCACCTTGCCACCCAAATTATGTGAGGACTTGTACCCTTTGTGTGGATTCACCCCTGGGGCCCTGAAGACACGGTGGGAGCTGCTGGCCGCAAAAGCCAAATCAAAAGCCCCCGAGACCCTGATATGGGGGGCTGAGGGCCTTAGCCCCACTCCCCCCACCAAACATCTTAGAGTGTACTTATTAGACACTAGTGTTTCTATGGGGTATGTAACTTATCTGCTCAAGTCCTTCACCAAGTTTCTGCTTAGATTTTTCTAATTCATTTTTAAGAGTTCTTTTTATTAAGGATGTTAATCTTTGTGTTAAATTTGTTCCTTATGAATTGACATTCAAATTAATAAAAAACAAAATAAAACAAAAAAAACCCACAAACCTTTCGTATGGTCTTTGATGGACTTGCCAAAGTGAATTCACACAACAGAAAATATGGAAAAATTTCAATACAAACCAAGAAATACAATTTCAGGGAAAAAAATCATAGTGCATAATTTTTTATACTCAGCCAATAGGTTGGAAGGAAGGCAGCAAAGTGCTGTCTTATTTGGGTTTTTTTCTCCGAACATGGACCGACAATACTGGAGCAAAGAGCTCAGCCTATAATTACATTTATACACCTCGATATTATCTTAGGTCTCAGCCATCCAGGCCAGTGGGGTCAGAGGAGCTCATAATTCTGTGAGAAACGTGAGTTCTTTGCCTAGAACAAAATACAATGCCAAAGCTCATGGAGAAAATGTGGTGCCTTTTCTGAGGACTGAGAGATGCCTTTCTCCTGGGTCAACCTTCAAAATGTCGAGGAAATCAAAGCCATAGCACAAAAGCACTCTATGTTCTTCCCGGGAAGAGAAAAAGCTAGGAGAGTGAAGCCACTCACCTGGTTGTTAGATTTGTTCAGCATCATGTGTGCATTGACCACTTCCAGAATATGTGTGGTGAACTCATTCATATCCTCCAGTGGCATGATCTTAAAGGCTACCAGGCTCTTTTTGTTCTATTAAAGAGAAAAATGCGAATAAAGGATTAGCTTTTCAAGTCAATTTCAGATCAAAACACTGTGGCTCTTTTCTTGGTTATTTTGCCAATATTAGAAAAATGTCTACTATAAAATTTTTCAGAGGTAATCCAAATATAGTCAATAATGAGGGAAAAGAACAAAACTAGCTCAAAGATGTTCATGACTTTCCCAAGGTTATACAACCAAGCAGAGTCTAGTCTCCTGATTCTGAATCCAGTGTTCTCCCTTCTATACCTAATGGAGGCCGCAGCTGGCAACTGTAGGCAGAGTCTGTTCTTTCTGTACTATTCTGTTAGCTTTACATTAACGTAAAAATCAGTTATTTCCTTTTGAAGAAGAGAATAACAACTCCCCATTGAACATGGAGACTTAACTAAGTATTAAGTAGGCTAAACCCAGACATGAATCCCAAAATTGCTTAATGCAAATACATTTTTTTCCCCTTTTTGGCTTTTTTTTTTTTTTATTCTGCAAATACATTTTAACTGCCATTTGATTCTGATTTTACCTGAAAAGATCTCAGGTGGCCAGCCACTTTCACATATGTCTCTGGAGGAACCACAGTGTTTTCACCACTGGCATCCTAACAGATAAAATACAAACATATCACTAAGATTTTAGTGATGCTAATGAAACCCTCTTTATTTATTTATTTTATTTTATTTATTTATTTGTCTTTTTCGTGACCGGCACTCAGCCAGTGAGCGCACCGGCCATTCCTATATAGGATCCGAACCCGTGGCGGGAGCGTCGCTGCGCTCCCAGCGCCGCACTCTCACGAGTGCGCCACGGGCTTGGCCCATGAAACCCTCTTTAAAATTTCCAAATTATGTACAGAAAAAGAAGTTATAAAGTAGAAGAGCTAAGGGATACTAATATGGCATTAACTAGTTTGCCCTGACTTTTAGGACATACTTTTTTGTAAATTCAGGAATTAGAATAAAAATACTTCTAAAGGTAATTCCCAGTTCAAAAGTTGTATGTTATGCACATCATTAAAAAAAAAAACAGTTATGACACCCTCATTTACTGCTCTTAGGCACACAATATTCTGGTGGATATGCTTATTGACAAAGCAATTTTACTTTTAGGAATTTAAGGAAATAATTAAGAACATGCATTAAGATATAGATTCATCATAGCATAGTCTAGGATACTAAAAATTTTATTTTATTTTTTATTTTTTTTAAATTTTATTTTGTCGATATACATTGTGGCTGATTATTGTTGCCCATCACCAAAACCTCCCCCCCTCCTCCCTCCCCCCACCGATGTCCTCTCTGTTTGCTTGTCGTATCAACTTCAAGTAATTGTGGTTGTTATATCTTCTCCCCCCACCCGGTTGTGTGTGTGTGTGTGTGTGTGTGTGTGTGAATTTATATATTAATTTTTAGCTCCCACCAATAAGTGAGAACATGTGGTATTTCTCCTTCTGTGCCTGACTCGTTTCACTTAATATAATTCTCTCAAGGTCCATCCATGTTGTTGCAAATGGCAGTATTTCATTCGTTTTTATAGTTGAGTAGTATTCCATTGTGTAGATGTACCACATTTTCCGTATCCACTCATCTGATGATGGACATTTGGGCTGGTTCCAACTCTTGGCTATTGTAAAAAGTAGGATACTAAAAATTTTAAAACAACCCAAATAATCAACATAAAGTATGCATTTGTATAATGGGATACCCCACACTGTTGCAAAAGATAATGGTGAATTCTAGATATAGTTTTGGAAGACCAGTTGTGACACATGGAGAAAAGCTGTTTCCCCTGTGGGGGAAAATACATGCCAAAATATTAACAATGGTTAACTGGGATAATTACAAATGATTTTATATATTTCTTTTTGAGTTTCTAGAATACACACATATGATTTATAAGAAATATATATTAGCTGATTTTTAAAGTTCTTTTCTGATTATATAAAATACATGTCTTTAAAAAACTTACTACAAAATACATATTTAAAAATAAAGTATGTATTTAAAAAAAAAAACATGGGCCAGCCTATGGCTAACTTGGGAGAGAGTGGTGCTGATAACACCAACGTCATGGGTTCGGATCGCTATATAAGGATGGCCAGTTAGTTCACTTGGGAGAGCGTGGTGCTTGACAACACCAAGTCAAGGGTTAAGATCCCCTTACCAGTCACCTTTTAAAAAAAATAAAAAGTAAAAAATTAAATAAATAAATACAAATAAAAAACACTGCAAATCCCATCACATGGAGATCAACTTTTTTTGGCATTTCACTCCACCTACATATTTTACATATATTATAAATAATGTTATGATCAATATTCTTATAACTGAATCTTTGTACATGTCTTTAATTATTTCCTTAATGTATATATATTTTTTGGCAGCTGGCCGGCAAGGGGATCCAATTTCCTTAATGTAAATCCCTAGCAGTGGAGTTGCTAAGGTCCACATTTTTATGATTGATGATTTTGATACAAGCTGATTTTTGAGGAAAGTTGTATCAATTAATACTATCAGGGTAGGATGACATCCACTTCTTAGACAAACAATGACAAATTATTCAACAAATAATTATTAAGTGTCCACTAAGTGCTAGAGACATTAATCTAGCTGTTGCTCTCACCAGAACTGGATATTGTCATACTTTTTTTTTTCCTTGCCAACTTAATAAGTTAAAAATAGTATCCCAATGTTTATTAAACCTGCTTTTGTGACTGCTGCTGTCATTTGTATTTAGTCTTTTATTCATTATCTGAATAAAAGTGGGTATCTTTGTCCATTTTTTTTTAGGTGCAGTGTTCTTTTGCCTTGTAAGAGCTTTTTATTAATTAAAATTTTAAATGCTTGTAATACGTTTCAAATATTTTTTCCATTAATTTAAACAGTATTTACTCAGGGATCATTAGGTGCTGGGGATATGATGTGACCAAGACAAAAATCCTTGTTTTCACAGAATTTATGTCCTACTGTCTTCTGTCACTTGCCTCTTAACTTTGTTTATGGTATTTTGGGAAGTTTAGGTTTTAAACTTTTATGTAATCAAATCTATTAACCTTTCATTTAAGTGTTTCTGCCTTTGATGTCTTGCTTATGTATTATTATTATAATAACAGAAAACTTTAAGAAGACTAAAATAATTCAACATCTCTAAAGTCCCAAAGTAACCCCATCCTGATTCAAAAACAGCCACTTACATCTGTGTCAACCCATTGGCGGACATCCATGGGTGCAGCTGTCATGTCATCTATTTTGTAAACAATGTTAGTTGGAGCCTTCTCTGCATGTCTGATTATCCCCACAATGGTGACCTAGGTTGGGGAAAAAAAAAGTTTGGTTTTCCTAGAAACCAAAGCAACACTTACATATTTTTAAACAAAGTAAGTCTTATTTCATTTTTCATATGATTAAGTGACTCCTCCACAAATTCTTTTACATACCTGTGAAATCTCGACATTCCCAATTTTGAAAACTTCATCAACTAGAGTGGCAGAGAGCAGCTGAGATATGGTACAGGGTACAATGTGCTGGGCTCGGGCTCTCTGAAAAAGTATGAGAAAATCCAATTAAGAAAATTACCACTTATTTAATAACTACCATGTGCCAAGCACTTTAAATATACTAGAACACTGAATTTTCTTTTCTTTCTTCCTTCCTTTCTTTCTATAAAAAGATATGGATATGCCCCCAGTATGAATCTGGCCCCCACATCATGGGCAGGAGGGGGGACAATCAGCTTTGTACCTCATGAATATTCATGATAAACAAACAAACAAACAAACAAACAAAAAGATGACCAGTAAGGGGATCTTAGCCCTTGACTTGGTGTTGTCAGCACAACGCTCTCCCAAGTGAGCTACAGCCATCCCTATACAGAGATCTGAACTCTTGGCCTTGGTGTTATCAGCACCACACTCTCCCAAGTGAGCCATGGGCCGGCCCTAGAACACTGAATTTTCAAAACAAACCTCGTTATTCTTGCTTCACAGAGTTGGAAATCAAGGTCATATCTAACAAATGCCACACTTTAGAATTCAAACCAAGGTTTGTCTGACTCCAAAGCTCCTGCTGAATGGGTATGTTGTGTTGCTAAGAATTCACCAAGATGAGTAGGCCAGAATGGGGACAGGATAAGGAAGGACCTGCTGTGAGAACAGGCCTTTAGGAGGAAACCCCAGCTTTAGGGTGAAGGCAGGCTGGAGCTGGCTGTTTGGGTCACTGACAAAATGAGATGGTACTAGGAAAGGGTTTGAGAAATGGAGAGCAGAGACAGGACTGTGGAGCTGCTCTAGGTCTCACAATGAAATATAACAAAAAGTTAGAAGTGTAGCTTCCCTTAAGACAGATGTTTTGGCAATCAGATGGAGCTCCTGGGGAGCTTGGCCACCCTTAACATCTTAAAGGGAAGATATAGAATGGGGTAGACAGAAGAGTGTCTAGTGAGGACACTCAAATCATATCCTGAAGCAACCTGAGAACAGTGTAAACTCATTTGTGCCTACCACTGGCAAGGGGTGTTCTGGGTAACATAAAGATGAGTAAGATGGGATAGGATCTGCCTCTAACATACTCATAACCTATGAGAGGTACAAATGTAAACAACAAACTTGACTGTGATACACTATAGAATGAAATGTGCTATGTGGGATCTCAGAAAAAAAATTATTGGCAATTTAGAGAAGAGAGAGCATTTGGGCTGGACTTTGAAGCACAAGAATTTTGATACTGAAAAAATAGTGGGTATGGGATGGGCATTATAGGCTGAAGGCAAATATAGACTCCCAGTCTTACAGAGGAAATATGAATAAGGCAGAATAAGCACAGCAAATTAAAGATTAGAGTTCTTCCTGTCAGAAATCAGTAGGAAGTAACCCAACGCCTGTTCTACATATAAGACAGGACACACGCCACAAAAAGCAGCAGCCGAGCTTGAGGGTTAAGATTGTGGCTCTACGCTCAGGAGCAGAGTGCTTTTGATCACATTTCTCAACTCATCTGTACTTGTTTCCTCCTATGTAAAACTAGGAATGATAAAATCATTATGAAAATTAACTATGTAGTAAAGTACTTAGAATACAATCTGGCACACTGTAAGTACTCAATAAATGTTAGCAATTATTATGTTAGCTATGTTCCTCATTCTTTATATCTGCAATAGCTTTTAATAAGGATCAACCATGTTTTTCAATTTTACTTTATAGTGTTTTATAGGTGAAGTTATATATTATATTAATATTTAGAGATTTAATTTTGCAGAGGTCCCACGATCTATCTCTCACAATCTACTTATATTTTCTGTTTTACCTATCACAGCTGAGATTTTATCTTCGGCATAAGAAAACTAAGAACCAGTGTGATAAAGTGGCAAGAACATGGGATTTGAAGCCAAACAGTCCTATGCTCAAATCCCAGTTCCACAGCCCTGGATGTGCCACCATCTTTTCTGAAAGATGATGATATCTATCTGTCAAGTTGTAAACAAAACATATAATGTATACAAAGTGCTAAAACCAACCTCCACATGTCATAGTTATTCAATAAATATTATTACTCCTTTGGCAAAAAAGTTACATATGGGTAATGGTTGAGGTGTTAATAATGCCTCCAAATTCATCTCAAATCTGATATTTCTTGTTTTTCATTGAGCACATATTATATGCTAGGAACTGATCACAAGGAGTTCCTGGTTTTTTCCAGAGGTTCACAGGAAGTGTGCCAGCACAAGAATGTTTAATTTTTGAAAAACAATTATTTTCACAGCTGACTATGAACCATAGGTTACTCTGACAATACTTTATACAATCACTATTTTTATAGATAAAAAATGGTCAGTACTGGAAATTTCACACGGTTCAACCACATATAACAAATATGTACTCAACAGGAAACATTTTAGATATGGTGTTTATCTAATTTACTGAGGAAAAGACTAGATTTAAAAACAAGAAGAGCTGGGTTTAAGTCTTTAGCTTATAATCACCATCCTTCTCTGAAAAGCTGTCTTAATACACAACCCAGACTAGATATTCTGAGATTCAAATTCTAACAAGAAGAATGAAGAAAAATTGCTAAGGTTGGGGCTGGCTAGTTAGCTCAGTTGGTTAGAATGCAGCCTTATAACACTAAAGTCACGGGATCGGATCCCCCCACAGGTCAGCTGCCAAAAAAGAAAAGAAAAAAAAATTAAGCTTGGGGAGAAAAGATGAGAACCATTAATCTATCTTTTGTTTTTTCCTTCACAGCCTCAAGAAAGATGACGTTAGAGAACTGAAGTCCCCTTTGGTCTTTCCGGAAAAAGAAAACTACATTAGGGAGAAGCTGCTGCTCACCAGATTTTGCATTTGTTCAGCATCACGTGCTCACTGTCTGGTTCCAGATACTTACTAGTTATGCAAGCTTAGGCAGTCCCTTAATATACCTGAACCTCTGCTGTATGTTGGAGTAGACAATAAATACCTCACAGGATTATAAGCAATAATTCATATGAAGAACGTAAAGCAATACCGAAACGTACAGGGATTACCACTGAATATTTTCCCATCAATATACACCCGTGAATCAACAGTTTTAGGTAAAAGCTTATTCACCTGTATACCAATACAACCTGTTCCTACTGAATCTCAATACATCTGAGTGATACCTAAAAAGAAGCCAAATTAACCCTGTATTCATAAGATGAAATCAACAGCAGTTATTAAATGCAAACTCATTTCTGAAAGAGTGAATAATAAACACTTCAACAGCTTTGTGCAGATCACTTTCCTACACATTACCTTATTTATCAATTCTCAGCACCACCCCGTGATATGAGTAGCACCCATACCATTATCAGATGAGAAAAACGGAGGGCCATAGGCTTTAAGTTGCTTCACTAAAGTCACAGTGCCAGTTAAAAGGCAAAGTTGATTCTGGAGCCTACATATTCTGGCTCCAAAGCCCATGTTCTTTTCAGTAATAATATCCGGGACCATTTATTGAAAACGACTATGGGACAGGCACTTCGTAGATACTATTAAAGTCTCACAACCACCTCGTAAAGTACGTATTATTAACCGTATTTATTAGGCGCAAAGCTGACTCCCAAAAAGGATAAGTCATTTATCCAGTGACACCCTGTAAGTAAAGTGTCAAAGCAATGGCAGAGCATAGATCTACTAGACTTCAAAGACCATGCTTTTTTCACCGCGCTGCGTCGCTTCGCTATATTTAATTAAAAGACGACTTTGAATACATGAAGAATGTAAAACAGGCTGTTAATACATGTCCAGAGTGTTCCCACAAGACTGATTAGCTATACTGATAAATTTCAAAATAAAGCCAAAGAAACAGTGGGCGCAAAATTAGGGAAGATTTCATTTTAAAGACCGACAGCACTTAATTATGAGAGACACAGATACTAATCGACCATTATCGCATCAGTTCGTGTTCAACACCCTTCCTTCGCCGCATAAGTTTTTTTTCCCACAGATGAGTTAGGGGCTTCAGGACGGGATAAAACAAAACGAAATACTCTCAACCTACTGATTTCTTTTCAACCTGAGACGGTGTCGGCGATCCAAAGCCCCCCGGGGGCTGTGTGTAGCCGCCGGCGCCTCCATAAGCGGAGCTGCCATAGTTTTCGTATCCACCTGGTTTCGAACAACAACAGTATTAGTACATGAGCTGCTTTACTTTTCTTTTTTTTTTTTTAAAGATGACAGGTAAGGGGACATTAACCCTTGACTTGGTGTTGTCAGCACCATGCTCTCCCAAGTGAGCTAACCGGCCATTCCTGTATAGGGATCCGAACCCGTGGCCTTGGTGTTATCAGCACCACACTCTCCCAACTGAGCCACGGGCCGGCCCTTGAGCTGCTTTTCGAGCCTCTTAAAAGTCCGCCGGTTTCCTGGGGCTTCAGCCCTCCCAAACACTCCCCGTCTGCCTAATTCCCCACGGCGTTTCCCCGGCCCCCCAACGCCGCCACCTCCGCCTCCCGCCCCTCGCCCTCCCGCCACCGCAAGCCTCTCCGACCCGAGGCTTGCCCTTTTGCTAAGCCCTCCTGCGATTCTCCTTTTCCTCCACACCCCCGACCCCATTATTACTATTCCACATCATGGCGGCGATTCCCTCAAGAATGAGGCCCAGGATGTTCCGGTCCGGTGGGCTCGCAGACCACCTCAGAACAGTGTTGCTGCGGCAGCGCTCTATCTACTTTAATCGGGCGCCACAAACTCCTTCGCGCGAATGACGGAGCCAGTCAGCGTCCAGGACGCTTCTCGCTTCAGCCAATCAGTGCTCACGGATCATACGCTTTTTCCTGTCTTCCCTGGCCATGTTCCTGAAAACGCGCACTGCGCTCCAAGTGGGGCCGGAAGCCTCTGCGGCCATCTTTACTAAGGGCGAAATCCGCCGTTCAAGCGGAAGCAACGAGTTACAAGATGCTGATAGGGCGGTATCTCAAGAAAACAACCAATCAAAACAATACTTCAGCATTTCCACACGTGTAATCCCACCCCCATCAGGTGAGCGACGCTTACGTCACTTCCTTTTCCGGCGTCCTCCTGTTCCCGCCAAACTATGACCAATCAAGACGACGCTTTAATCTAAACCGTAGTATAAAATTCCTGCCTCGGCGCCCCGCACCGCGGTCGCAAGGCATTTGCGCACCCTGGAGACTCACAGTACTAGCCTCATAGCGCCTGGTGGGGTTGCTTGTTCTTTTCCATAAGGAGCCAAATTCTATTCGTGAATGCCATTCCCTGGTCCTGATTCTTCCCAGTGAGGCTTAAGAAACCCGCACCCTTTTACCGATGATGGCCTTTTAAAAGATCTGAGGATGGCGATCACCCTACCCCCACCTCCTCTCCGCGTCCCTCACTGTCCCCACCCCAGTCCAATACAGGCTAATACATCCACAGTGCTTCAACTATTTATAAAACGTGGCGCTCCTATAGAGAGTGGAACACGTCTGTCAGTTCCTTGCTCTAAGTAGTAGTAGACTGTTAGGTTTCTTTTATTCATTTATTTATTTAAAAGTATTTACTGATGCTCTTTTGTTACAGGCCCTGTGCTGGTCACTGGGATACAAAGGTAAATAAGATAGACATGGTCCTTGAGCTCCTGGATTGTTTTATTTTCTTTTTCTAAGACTGCAGGCATCGTCTTAAGTATTTTACATTTGCATTTAAGTGTTTTACATAACTCAGTCTTGAGGTTTGTAGGTACTATTATTGTCCCCATTTTGGAAATTGCCTTTTTTTTTTTTTTTGGCGGCTGGCTGGTAGGGGGATCCGAAACCTTGACCTTGGTGTTAAAACACCACACTCTAACCAACTGAGCTAACCGGCCAGCCCTTAATACTTTTTTGGTTTTTTGGTGGCTGGCTGGTACGGGGATTTATTGTCTCCATTTTATAGATGAGGCAATTGAGTCACATAGAGGCTAAGTGTTGGAGTCTGCATTCAAACCCAGGAAGTCTGATTCCACCAACCAGTCTAATTACTATACCTTCTAGAACATTCTAGAACTGGGTCACCAACTCAAATGACAACTGGGGTCAGGCAAGAAAACTGTAAATGTAGTGAGATGGATAACAGAGGGGAATTTTTTTAAAAAGTTTCTTCTGCGGGCCGGCCCGTGGCTCACTCGGGAGAGTGCAGTGCTGATAACACCAAGGCCCCTGGTTCGGATCCCATATAGGGATGGCCGGTTAGCTCACTGGCTGAGCGTGGTGCTGACAACACCAAGCCAAGGGTTAAGATCCCCTTACTGGTCATCTTTAAAAAAAAAAAAAATTAAAAATAAATAAATAAATAAATAAAATAAAAAAGTTTCTTCTGCAAAGTAAGAAAAACAACCACATAAACGTAATGATGAATAGCAGCTGACATAGGGAATGTGGGCCCAGTGTTACCAGGTCATCTAAGTTTTTTTTTTTTTAGCAAATGCCAGAAATGTGGGTGTTTATGTGAAATTTTCTGAATTTTAAGTGTTTATAAGAAAATTAAAAAATTTAAAAGCACTATGTAGGATAAACAAATGATACCTATGGGGCACATGTTGCTTGCGTGCCATCTCTCTTCTTTAAGAATATAAATTTTGTAATTCTGTAAGCCCCCAAATCACTGAGAAATAAACAAGATACAGCCAAAGACAAAAGCATGAGGCATACCAAGATGACATTATTATGTTAAGCCTCAGGTGATTGAAACACACATGGTCTATAACAAGTAAGAGCATATTTATGATATGTAAGATAAAATGTTTGAAATTCTACTCTGGGGAATTTAAGATGCAGGTTACTTGGGTTGATCTACCTCATTTAGGGTTCAAACAGTTATAAATTCAGCTGAGAAGATTATAACATTTAAAAAAAATTAGAAACCAAAGTGTCTTAGCTTAAAATATAAAATAATGCAAAGCATCAAAATAAGACTTTTGCACATCTTTTCAAGAGCTTGATGGTCTGATAAATTGAGTAGATGGCTAAATTCTCAAACAGTACTAAAATAATTGTCATTTACTTTGTGCATGTGTGTAGTAAATTCATTTCTCAAATTTTAGTTTTGTCAGATTGAAGTCTTCCTGTCACATGGAAAGGATTTCTGAGAAGTCTTCCATTTCCCTTTGCAGGTGGGCTGCACACATTATTCCCAGACGGAGCTGTCAGGGAAATCCACAGTGAGAGTGAGAAGAGAAATTGTCCTTTAAAGTCAATCTGGTTACACACCCTTTAGGATGGTTACTATCAAAAAAACAAAACAATGAGTGTTAGCAAGGATGTGGAGAAATTGGAACCCTTGTGCACTCCTAGTGAGAATGTAAAATGGTGCAGCCACTATAGACAACAGTAGGCTTTTATTCAAAATATTAAAAATAGAATTACCATATGATTCAGCAATTCCACTTCTGGGTATATAACCAAAAGAATTGAAAGCGGGGACTCAAACATAATTGTGCACCCATGTTCATATCAGCATTATTCACAATAGCCAAAAGATGGAAGCAACCCAAGTGTCCATCGACAGAGGAATGGATAAACAAAATGTGGTATAGACGTACAATGGAATAATATTCAGCTTTAAAAAGGATGGAAATTCTGATACATGCCACAACATGGATGAATAACATTGTGCTAAGTGAAATAAACCAGTCACAAAAGGACAAATATTGTATGACAGTACTTATATGAGGTATCTACAGTAGTCAAATTCACAGAAAGTCCAATTGTGGTTCCCAGAGGTTGGGGCAAGGGGAAAATAGGAATTAGTGTTAATGAGTATGGAGATTGAGTTTGGGAAGATGGAAAATTTCTGGAGGTGGACTGTGGTGATGGTTGCACAACAGTGTGAACATATTCAATGCTACTGAACTGTACAATTAAAATGGTTAAAGTGGTAAATTTTATGTTATGTATATTTTACCACAATTTTAAAAAAAAGTTTTCTTTTTGACAGCTGGCTGGTATGGAGAACTGAACCCTTGACTTTGGTGTTAATAGGCTGCACTCTAACCAACTAAGCTAAAAAAAAATTTTTTTCAGAGCGGGAAAAAAACCCCAACTTGGTGTTATTTTAATATGTGCCATGTGCCAGGAACGTACTTTAATTCTGCTAAGTGCTTAAAATTCATTATCCTGAGGTTTTTTGACATGCCATTTTAACCTCCAAGGTCATTTTGCCTCTACTTTGTAAATACACACATTTTAATCAGAACTGTCCCAACATTGATGAATTATCATTTAGACTTAATTCCCTGTTGAGTATTTAGTATAGTGTTACTCTAGTAGCCATGTCCAGGTTTTTTTCCCCCCATTCTTAATTTTGCTGAAATCATTTTTATGTGGATTAATTATTTCCTGTGCAAACTTTACAATGAGGATTTAACTCATCATCCAAATTTGATCCATTCCATATTTTAATTATTTTTCACATCTGCCACAGTAGTTTCATGGCTGCTAGTTATTTCTATCAAGTATAATTTTATTTAGGGTGAGTTTTTTTTTTTTTTTTTTTTTTTTAAAAGATGACCGGTAAGGGGATCTTAACCCTTGACTTGGTGTTGTCAGCACCACGCTCAGCCAGTGAGCAACCGGCCATCCGTATATGGGATCCGAACCCGGGGCCTTGGTGTTATCAGCACCGCACTCTCCCGAGTGAGCCACGGGCCGGCCCTAGGGTGAGTTTTTATAGTTTTCAATGTTATACACAGATGTGATTTTCCAATTTTTTTTTTTTTTTTTTTTTGGACCTAAGACCATTTTACTGGGTGGAGTTTTAGCCATTTTCAGTTTTATGTTGTACTGATTATTTCTACCACTAATAATCATTATGAAATGGACAATACTGATAGAATTCTTTTAATATCAGAGAAGCTTTTTATAAGTAGAGCAGAACATTCACAAGTATGTGTTTAATGCTCAATTTATTAAACTCTTACAGCTAATAAAACTTGAAATCAAATTTTTGAGTATTTAAACATTGTTTACAAGCTTAATTAAATATTATTTAAATTTTAAACTGCAATTAAAGTTTTAGTTTGGCTGATTCTTATGAATACTTAAAAATATCTTTTTTTTTTTTTTTTTGGTGGCTGGCCAGTAAGTGGATCTGAAATCTTTGACTCAAATATCTTAAAGAGCAGACAAAACCTACAAAAAACAAAGGTTTATTGTGAAGCTAATGAAGTTTAAGCTTCAGGGCCCCTCACTTGCACAGCTTCTTCCAAGGCCCTATCTTTTCCATATTTACTTCTATACCTGCTATGTGTCAAATATGTCCCCCAAAAGTTCATGTATTAGAAACTTGATCTCTTTAGCTCAGCCACACAGTTCAAGTACTGGTTCCCACAGGAAGATCCCCCATTTGGGAAGTAAGCAAAGGACAAAAAATTAGCTCCGGCCCAGGCACACCACCAGCACCTTGGGGCCTGCCAGAGGACATGAGGCATGGAGCCGGTGACTGGACCCCCTCCCACACCAGGCACACAACACCAATGCCTCTGGGCCTGCCCAGTGACCCGAGGCATTGAGCTGGGGACCAGACCCTCCTCCCACAACCAGGCACACTGTGCCAGTGCCTCGGGGCCCACCTGGGGACCCAAGGTATGGAGCCGGGGACCAGACACTCCCCACAAACAGGCACAACGCCAGCACCAAGGAGTATGCCAAAAACATCACCTCCATGTGGGTGGCCCACTACAGCCACCACAATAACCACGGCTGCCACAAAAGCAGCTAGACACCACAACCACCATGCAGATGGCCCACCAGCCACTGGAGTGCATTGACACAAGGAGAGTCACCAGCAGAGATAAAGAAAAGAAGAGGATGTCTCTCTCCACAAAGCCCATTTCAGAGTGATAGAAGAAGCATCTGCTCTATGATGATATTGGGCGACCTGATCACACCTCTCAGCATTGGACAGATCATCTAGGCAACAAATCAACAGAGTAACCATTATTCTTTCAGAAGAAGAGAAGAAGGGCCAGCCTGTGGCTCACTTGGGAGAGCGTGGTGCTGACAACACCAAGTCAAGGGTTAAGATCCCCTTACTGGTCATCTTTTAAAATAAAAAAGAAGGAGAGAAGAAATCTAGGGTAATTAGAGGGAGGAGGGGGAGGAAGGGGGAAGGGGAGATATTGAACAAGGGGCATAAAGAATAATTATGATTTGTAACAATATATAAGCTGTTAATATTGATTTGATCAACATATCTCAATGTTGAACCCCAAAAGTATGTATAGTCAATTTTGATTCAATAAAAATTTTAAAAAAGAAAAAAAAAGAAACTTGATCTCCATTGTAACAGTGTTAATAGGGGAGGAAATCCCGTTATGGTATTTGAAAGGTGGGACTTTCGAGAGATGATTGGATTGTGAGGATTGTGCCCTCATAAATGGATTAATCCCTTCAGGAACTATAAGTTATCATGAGCGTGATTCTAATGGCTTTATCAGGAGAGCAAGTGAGAAGGTTAGCTCTCTTGCTCAGCCCATTCTCGCCATGTGACACCCAGCTTTGCTATACAGAATCACCACCCAGAAGAAGGCCGTCAACAGATGTGTTCCCTGGAAGAATCACCACCCAGAAGAAGGCCGTCAACAAATGTGTTCCCTGGACCTTGGACTTTCCAGTCTCCAAACCGTAAGAAGTAAATTTAATTTCTTTATAAATTATCCAGTTTCAGGTATTCTGTTATAAACAACAGAAATGGACTAATGCAATACCTTATTATGCTTTCTTTCTTAAAGAGGGCCATGCAAATTGTTTAAGCTTCAGGCCTCATAGAATCTGGATCCTCATGCCCCATGCTTCCTTCAATCATCGCTTTCTTTATTTTGTTATCCTCTGAGGGTCTCTGTAAAATTGTTTTAATTCTTTTCTGGCTTTCAGAATTCCTATCAGATGGAAAAGAAAATGAAATGTCATCTTAGTCTGGTTGAGGTTATGGGATATGGGTCTTCAGTCATTAGTTCTTGGTCAGGATTCCAGACCAACACAGGTGGTCTAAGGGGATTGTCAGGCCACTAGGCTGAGCTTCCTTTTTGTTATGTCTGTAAGCCTTTGAAGTTCACAACTTTCTCATACGTTTTCATTTTTTGCAACCTGATGTTTCTCCTCAAGATGATTAGTCAGTGTTTTAGCCCATTTTGTGTTGCTATAACAGAATACCTGAGACTGGATAATTTATAAAGAAAAACAACATCTATTGCTTACAGTTTCTGAGGCTGGGAAGTCCAAAGTCCATCTGGTGGTGGCAACAGTGACCCAGGGGTCTCAGATTGCAAGATGGTGGAAGCAGAGAGAACAAGAGAGTGAGAGAGAGACAGACTCTCCTCTTCTTTCAAAGCCCTCAGAACCACACCCCCAACCACCATTATTAATCCATTCACTACTGCACAGTCCTACAATCTAATCACCTCTTCAAGGCTCCACCTTTCAATTACCATAATAAGGTTTCCCACCCTCTTTACAGTCACAGTAAGGGCTATGTTTCCAATACATAAAACTTGGGGGACACAATTCAAGTTTCAGTGAGTTTTGGGGGGACATAATTCAATCCACTACAGCCAGCACTCTATAAACTATTGTCCTGTTTGATATGTTGTTGAAGACTTCTGCAATTTTGAAAATGCATGTCTTCCTGTTAATACATTTTTGGTTATATTTATAGGGCTACCTGAAGGTTTCACTTCCTAGAAGAGGAGGAGTTGAGTCTGTGGAGTTAGCAGGATTCTTTAGGATGGTTGGCTAATTAGTTCTTGGAACATGCTGTTGTCCTTACCCTCTACTGGGTTATTATGTGTGAGCAACGCAGCCTGTCAGCCCTTCTTGTTCTGCCCACAGTTCTCACTTTGTCTGGGAATATTTGACCTCCCACATATCTGCTTTCCTTCCCCAGGTGGGAACAAGTACGTACATGTACTTTATAAACAGACATCTAATTAATGAAAGATGAAAAATACCCATATGTGTTAACATGACTTATTAAAGTAAAAAAGTTAAACATTTTATTAGAGTTACCATTCTTGTATATTTCAATTAACCTTTTTGTCCTCTTTTTCTATTTGGAATTTTCTGTTTGGAGTGACATCATGAATTCATGGCCTTTCATAGATTCAACTTGTGCAAATAACTATGACAATAACAATACTAAGGTAATCATCATGTTATTATTGATGCTGCAGTTGTCCCATCTTGGCCAGTGAGAGGTTGGTTCCTTTGTCCTCTCAGTGCTGCTGATGTCTTTAAAGTCTTCTGGCTTGCAGGCAACAAGAGGATGTTCCAGTCTCATCAAGCTTGATTTTTCCCATGTCTTTTTCTCCAAGACTTGGACTCAGCACCCCTCCTTTGAGTGGACACAGGAGAATTGTCAGTAAGGTAAGGTGGGGGGCTGCTGCTCTTAGGTCCCTCTTAGTAGTGACTTAGCAAGGAAAATTTATTTTTAAGGTTAGGAGTTCACATTTCTTCTTCCAATTTAACATTGCATGTTGCTATACCTTATATTTGTTACACTGACAGATAAATCATGGATGGTTTTTTTTGTATATATATCATGGAGCAAAGAATATTAGATTGGTAAATACATAGAGTCTGGGCGTGCTTCTGGATCCAAAAGGCAGTGTCAAAAAGTCCTGCTTGAGGCTGGTTGGTTAGCTCAGTTGGTTAGAGCGTGGTGTTCATAACACTAAGTCAAGGGTTCAGATCCTTGTACTGGCCAGCTGCCAGAAAAAAAAAAATGATAGTAAAAAATGTCCTGCTTTATTCACTTAATTTTCATGACAACCAAATGAGGTAAGCACTATTGTCATCCCCATTTTACAGATAGGGAAACTGAACTCCCAAGCTTTCCCACATCACAAACACATGTAGGAAATAGAAAATAATGTTTGTATGGCACACTGGATTAAACACATGAGGCTGGCGGGGACCAAAGGTGCACAGTGACCAGTAGTCCTGATTTGCCCGGGACTTTCCCAGTTTTCAAACTGAAAGTCCCATGTCCCAGGAACCTCCACCCCCAACTCCCCACCCCAATCCTTAAACCCATTCAAACTAAGATGGCTAGTTACCCTACAGAGGTGTCTGGTCAGGGGTTTCTGGCTGACCTGTGGATGAAGGTCTCATTGCTCCTGTAACCTCTGAGTGCTTCATTGGTGGGGCTGGCGACTCCATAGAGGCCGAGTCATCAGCATGAGGGCAGAGAATTAGTAGAGCAGCTGGGCTTGAACCCAGCTCTACATGACTCCTGAGTGCAATTCTTCACCATGATGCTTTGCCCTCCCTGTGGGTCCTTTATGCCCACCCCATCACCCATGTCAGCATTTTTAGACCCTCAAATACTCAGTACTTTGGTGCCATTGTCCCAAGAAACAGAGTTCCATGGAAGGGGTTTATACTCACTTTTATTAAAAAAATTTGCAATTTAAAGAGTACCCCAGAAAGAAGAAATATGCCCAGGAGGACAGATGGTAAGAGAGACACCTACAAAGGAGTGATGGTGCCCAATCTGGATGTCTTGCTAAGAATTTTGGACTTTTTCCCACAGCCATGGAGAGCCACTGAAAGTTTTGGAACAGGGGGTTACAAGATCACTTCCAGGTTTTGAGATGATATAACTGGCCGAGTAAGGGAGTATGGAGAGGCCAGGGATGCCTGAGACTAGAGGAAGGGATACCTGTTAGGAGACTGATTAATAGACCAAGGTAGCAATGATGTGAGTCTGGGGCAGTGGAAAAGAAAGGGACAGATAAGGCAGAAGTCATAGGAAAGGGGAAAGTTTCAGATGTCATTATTTTTTTTAATTCATCCAGTCAGTCTTATTTACTCCACCATACATTTATTCAATAAATATATATTTAGTTCCAAGGGTGGTGCTAACCCTGAACTGAATCTAGTTTTGAATCTGGATAACAAGGAGAAATATACAAGGAACCCAGGGGCAAAAGCAAGTTTTTTCAGTAAATATTTGGCCATGCCCAGCTTGTCAATTGTGGCCAACTTAAGAATTTCTTTCTGAGATCTTTAAGGATCAACCATCAGTAAAAGTCCAGCTTATAGAAGATGTAAATATATAAGTTGAGGCCTCCAAGGTTTCATCATTTTTCACCATATTTATTCTTTTGGATTAGTTACTGCTGCTGCAAAGGGGAAAATTCAAGTAATTATTTATGATATTTTCACTCCCCTGCTTCAGTATCTTCAGTGGCTCCTTGTGATATACAGGAAAGATCCTAAGAAAGGCATCCAAACTGGGTATCACCACAATTATAATTTTACATTTATGTGTATGAATCTGTCTAAAGCCTATTTCACTAAACTATAAACTATTTTGTTCAACATTGTATCACCAGCACCTAGTATAGTGCTTGGCATGTAGAGGCTTCTTAGTCAATAATTGTTAAATGAGCAAATAAATGAATGAATGAATGAATGCAAAGAGCAATGTGTCTTTGCTTCAGAGTGGCTGGGCTAGGTGTCAGCATTCATAGATTCTGTCCTAGCCCCATTCTTGACCTTTGTGGACTAAGCCCTCTGTGGACTTGAACCCCAGGTCAACCACAGCTGCAGCCTGGCTTCCCAGAGGCTCTGAGGTCAGGAATGGGCAAAGGTCATTAGCATCTGAGGGCCGCCCCCCAAAGGCTTTGCTACCAGGTTGTTGGTTTTATATGCACTGCTGAGGTTATAGGACTGAAAGGGCTACAACAAAAATGTGAAGAATGGTTGCCTCTTATCAGCTTTATAAAACAGGCTTTTCTCTTAAGAGTGATGGGGATTTTCTGGGAATTACAGTTGCCAAGAGTCAAATAAATGCTTTGGGCAATTTGAAGAAGAGGGGCTGTACGTAAGAAGGCAAAGTCTAAAGGATTCATATTTCTCTATCCACTTACCTCTTCCAGCAAACCAGCCCAGACAGGTCCAGCTGGTCAGGCCAAGCCCAGGAAGAAGCCACTACCATTGAGGTAACAGGCTCCTGGCAGAGTTGAATCTGAAATCCCCCATGGCTCCACTCTGAGCCCTGGCTCTGTCTTAGATGGGAGCTTCTTTTTCTAATTCACACAAAGGCCTAGAGGGGTGCCTTTTTCTACTTGCACAAAGATATCTTATGGGTTAACTGTAGTGATGCTGATGGGGCCTTCAGGGGACACTGATCAAAAAGCAGAGGTATTTAAAAGAAGCCCCACATCCAACCAAAAGCTATGGGGGAACTAGCATCCCCTCAATGGGTTTATGAGGAACCCTTCTGACCCCAAGAATGCCTTCCACTCCTCCAATTTCAAGCCAGTTGTTGCCCATTCCCTGTTCAGCCCTGGGGGAGCTGGCTGCCCTAGACTGCTCGGCTGGCCTCCTTCCCCACCAGTCTCGTGGGTTACTTTCCAAGTGTACCTCGACTAGACATGTCCTAGATACTGTCCAGCAGTTATGAATCAGGCCACAGTCTCGGGTGCAAGAAAAGTCAAACTGCTTTATTTTTGTTACATCAACAGCAATCAGTGTCTGAGGCCTCTTCCCTCTGGACTGGCAGAAAATTCAGTCTGGTGGTTATTTTGATGCCCCTTTCTCCTTAGGGTGACCCAGGGCCCTGAACAGAGATGGGGCTTTAGTCTTTAGTTATTTGTGGGCCCTGCTGATATAGGTATCGGCTAAGCCTGTATAGTTCTTGCTGCAATCTGGACCCCAGGGTCTTGGCCGGGCTGGAGCCTTGTTGGTTCCTTTGTGTAATGCTCATCTCTTCTGCTGAATGTAAGCTCCATGGGGGCAGAGGACCCCAGGACCTAGAATCCAATAGACTTCAAATATTTATTGAACCCAAGTAAATGTCCAAAGACTTCCTGATACCTCCTAGAGATAATCTGAACTCTTTTGGAACCCAGCAACTTCTGCTGCCCTGGCCGGGCCAGTATGCCCTCTTATGGATGCTTCCCTCTCCTTCTTTCACTAATCCCTCAAAGGGCTCAGAGGACAAAAGCCTAGAGATGGCTGTCTTCAAAAAGCAGTGCTTTCCACCTTTCCACATCCTACCCCAAAGGAAGGGTTCTTTGCTATTTACTTAGAACAGGGTTTAAAAATAAATAAAACAATAGATACAGGAAGCACACAAACTACCCAACCGATTATCCAGCCACAGTCTATTCAATTCTTCCTTAATACTAGTTACTAGTTCCCTAGTGTAGACCTTCACCACTTTTCATTAGGACTTCTGCTATGGTTTGAATGTTTGTCCTCTGCAAAACTCAGGTGGAAATTTGGTTGTACCTGCCAGCTGCAAAAAAAAAAAAAAAGAAAAGAAAAGAAATTTGGTTGTCATTGTGGTGGTATTGGGAGGTCGGACCTTTGGCAAGGAACTGTGGTAGGGCAATGTAAAAACTCAGAAAGTAGATATTTGCCTCTTGATGACTGAGGTTGGGTGAGTTTCCCTGAGATTACAGTTGCTGGCTGGGATCAAAATGCTCCAGGGAACTGGCAAGACAAGTGCTGCTTCTTTGAACCAGAGTTCAAAGGCTGCCTTTAGCCCTGATGGTGCATTTCCTTGCTCACACCCTGCTGGGCAAAGGAGGAAAAGCCAGAGCATGACTTGGAAGACCTGTAACAGGACTGGAAGTTCTGCTTAGGCACATGGCCACAAACTAGTTAGTTGGGAGGCCTGCAGCGTGTACAAGGTTCCTGAAGAACCCTACAGCTCCCATGAGGTGAACCCCAAGGATGAGGCTGCTCAAGTGGCTGATTTTCCTGGCCCACTGGGGAGTCGCCAGGGCGGAACCAGGTACTGCACTGGGAATGCCAGCAATGTCTGTTCTGTACTATGAACTCAGGATCGGGGCTGCTGGAAGCTGCTCACAGAAAGCTGAAAGTGCTTGTAAAAATAGCAAGGCAGGGAGCTAGGGCAGGGAGGGAGGGTGGAGAGAGTTAGTAGGCATTGGGGGTGCTTATTGAGCCTGAAGATTTTAAGTGGGGATGTCAGCTAGCCAGGGAAAGGACACTGACTTTGCTAAGAGGTCTGGGTACATTAGAGCCAGCCAAGTGGTAGAGGCAGAAGGTGGCTGGAAAGATTTATGAAATCATTCAACCAATACTGGTTAAGGGCCTTCTCTGTACCATGTATTATTCTAGAAACCAGGGATATGTCAGAGAAGAAAACAAAGTCCTAGTCCTCATGAAGCAGTCCTTCACCTGGGAAGAAACAAACCAAAACAAAAATCAAAAACACCTAAAAAAGTAAAATACATAGTATTCCAGGAGATAAGTGTTATGGAGAATAATAAAATAGAATAGGGAATGTGGGGAGGTGGGTACTTACAGAGTGTCCAGAGAAGAGCTATCTAATCTGATGATATTTGAGTGGAGCCCAACGGCAGTACGGGAGAGAGCCACTTGGAGTTCCAGGAGAACATTCCAGTAAGAGAGTACAGAAAGTACACCAGCCCTGAGGGGGACACGGGGGATGTGTGTGAGGAACAGCAGGGAAGCCGGTGTGGCTGGAGCAGAGTGGGCGAGGGGAGTGGTAGAGAGGAGGTCAGCAGGAGAGTGGAGTGGGCACTAGCGCCAGCTCACGCATAACCTTACAGTCAATTGTAAGGACTCAGGCTTTTACTCAGAGTGAAATAAGATGTCAGTGGAGGATTTTAGGCAAAGGTGTAATGCAATCTGACGTATGCATGTTTAAAAGGACCCGGGCTACTGTATTGAGAGGAGACTGTAATGGGGTAAAGTTAGGGTGTCCAACTGATCCCAGTTTGCTTGAGACTTTCCTAGTTTTAGCACTTCAAGTCTGGCACCCTGGGAATTCCCTCAGTCCTGGGCAGACTGGGATGGCTGGTCATGCTAATAAACGAGCAGCAGCAAAACCAGTGAGAAGGCTATTGGCGTCCTCTGGGGAGAGAGGACGGAGGCTGGGACCAGGGTGGTAGGCACCGGGGGGGTGTGGGGGGCGTGAGAAATGGTCTGATTCTGGAAAAGATTTGCTGACAGACGAGGAGAAACCAAGGATGATTCCAAGGTTTCAGCCTCAGGAACTAGAAGCCTGGAGCTATCATTTGCTGAGATGGGGATGACTGAGATGGGGGGAGGAAGAGCTCAGTCCTCCTAGGCTGCGGTCTGAAGCATCAATGAAGCTCCTCTGGTCAGTCCACTTTCTCCAATACACTAAGATATTCATTGCAGCATTGTTATAAGAATGAAAAATTGCTAACAACAAGAGTGGAATAGCCAAAAAATTATAGTATAACCATCTGATGGAAAAGTTTCAAGAAAATAAAACGAAATTGAAAATAAATAACATTTATTATTTATTATGTGCCAGATACTGCTAAAATTTCTGAATACGTTATTTTTATATAATACCCTTATAACAGCCTTGTGAAGTAGGGATTATCATTCCATTTTACAGACAAGGAAACCGAGCCTTAGAGGTTAAGTAACTAACCCAAGGTTACACATCTAGTAAGTGTCTGAGTCTGGACATGAACCCAGGCTGTACAACTACACTCTGTTTATAACATAATGCCATGTAAAAACAAACAAACAAACCACGAAGGAAATAGCCAAGAAGAGCAAACATTTATTTCTTGAGTACTTATGGTGTGCCAGACTTGGTACTCATTTGAAAAATGAAAGGAAAAAAATCATTTGATTTTTATAGCCCTTGTAAAGTTGGTGCTATTACCATTATATCCGTTTTGCAGATGAGGAAAACGAGACTTGGAGGGCACACAATACTTGCCCAAGGTCCCACAGCTAGGATGTGTTGGGACAGAGTCTGTGCTCATTTGCCTTATACGTCATGCCCTTCGATGAGTCCTTTAGAGACAGTGGGTTTTATAGGTACGTTTTTTCTCTTTTTTCCAAACCTGCTAGTACACATCTAGAATTTAAACTCAAAATAAATTTTAAAAGAATTCCACAGCACCTGTGATTTTTTTCAGACTGAGTATCTTCCTGACGTGCAGTGGGACTTTGAGACAGCCAATCAGACAGTAGTCATCCCTGCTTTGCACTAAACTGTGGGATTTCTACCTCCACCTTCCTTAGCCAAGCGCTTGGGTGGGGCACCAACTCACTGGCTCCTTCTCTTCCCACACACACCCTATGCCACACTCCACTTATCCCTCAGCTTCTAACTGCCCAGAAACAGACAAGTTCTTCCAGTGTGGTTTAGCATAGTAGGAAAACATTCCCCTCAAGGCCAGGCCAGAGCTAAGGGAGCAGGAGCAGCCAGGAAAGGGGAATACCAGTCCCTACATTGTGTGGCCCGAGCCTCAGATTCCTCACCTGTAAAGTGGGAATGATAATACCTACCTCCTGGAGCTGTTGTGAAGAGAGGGTAACCCAACACAAGGAGTCAGTAAATGTTGGTTTTAACAAATGAACCCATGTGTTTTGGAGGGCTTTAGTTTACAGAGGAGGAATTGCTATTGGAGTGCTTTAGGGCTCCTGCTGGGCATCAGTAGCAAAGGACTGAAACCGGGATTGAGATCACTTTGTGGTGTGGGTTATACACCGTAACAGACAAAAGTCATGGAACCGCAGGGATATAGAACTGGGAGGACCCTCAGAGAATCTTTATTCAATGCTCTCATCTTACACTTGAGGAAACAGAGGCCCAAGAGGCCGTGTGGCCCTGGGAATGGCCCTACAGCTGGCTTGTTCACCCCTGGCCAGGTGCTCCATATGTGATCACTCCTTTCATCCACACAACCATGCCTTTGCTGTGGGCATTCTTATCATTTTACAAATGAGGAAACTGAAGCTCAGCTTGGGAAATCCCTTGCTCAAGTTGCCACTGCTTGTGTGGAGGAGCCAGGATTCAAAATAAGATTTCCCAGATTCCAATTTCATGCATGTCCTTTCAAAACAACCTGCTGCCTCAAGCCAGAAAACCTAGCTCCTACCTCCGGTCCTGCCTTTGAATATCTATGTGACCTTTAGCCTCTCTTTCATTATCTATAACATAGGAATAAGAGCAGAGGAGAGATTGAATGTGATAGTTAAGTGAGATCACGCATGTACATTGTAAAGTTCTGTAAAATTTAAGGGACCATTATTTTTTTTATATCCAAGGTCACACTGCTAGCTAGTGGCAGAGTAAAGTGCCCTGTGATCATTTCCATTCTAACAGGAATCCCAGGCCTGCCACTCACTAGCTCAGTTTCCTCATCTGTAAAATGACTACAATAGTAGGACTATATTTCATGTTGTCATGAGGCTACGTGGATAAGAGTGCTTGGTACAGCATCTGGTATTCAGTAGGTGCTAAATAAATAGCAGGTGTCTTCCTGCCTGCCTCTTGTCTCCAACCATAAGCAAACTCACCTTCTGGCCATTTTAAGACCTCCTTCCATAGAAGCCTGTGGCTCCCATTTTCTTATGGATAACATGTATCATAACAGCCACCTTCTGGGGGCTCCAAGTCAACAGGCATGACAACATTGTGTCTCAGCTTTGGAGTTAGGAAGTTCTGGATTTAAGCCTCAGTTTTCCTCATCTATGAAATGGGCATGAGAATTCCCGTCTCACAGAATGGCTGTAAGGATGAAATGAGATAAAATGTAAAGGGTGGGCATCTGGCTAACATGCTTTGAGTGCTTGCTATTCTTTTTTTAAAATTATTTTTTGTTTTATTTTTATTTACTTTTCATTTTTAATTTTTTTTCCTGTAGAGTGCTCACTATTTTTTTTTTTTTTTTTTTGACCTGTACGGGGATCGCAACCCTTGACTCGGTGTCGTCCGCACCACGCTCAGCCAGTGAGCGCACCGGCCATCCCTATATAGGATCCAAACCTGCGGCCTCGGTGCTGCACTCTCCCGAATGAGCCACGGGGCCAGACCCCAGTGCTTACTATTCTAATCATCATCCGCACAGTCTTATTCCTTCACTGAATACATGTTTGCACACCTTCCACATCCCAGGCACCATGCTAGGTGCTGAGGACATGGAGATGAACAGGACAGGCTTCGTGCTCTCATGAACTGACATTGTAGACAGGGAAGATGGATAACAAGCAAGCCAACAAGACAATGTCATATGTGAGAGTGCTCTGAAGAAAATAAAACTGGCGGAGGTGACAGCTAGCAACTGGATGGGTTGGGGGAAGTGCTACTTGAGATGAGGTGGTCAGGGACGGCTTCTCTGAGGAGGTAACCTTTGGGCCAAGGCCTGAATGAGGAGGAGGAAGCAGCCATGTAATGATCTAGGGAAGACTGGACAAGGCCGTGGGGGTAGCCAGGGAAGTGGTTCTGTGAGGAGAATGAGCTATGGCTGAGGGTCGTGAGTCAGACCGAGTGGCACACGAGGCCACTGGGATCTGCATGTCCACAGTGAGGAGTCTGGGTCCCAAGTAGGTGAAGCCACCTGCCTGGAACTCTGGCTCTCTCTGCCAGACAGTGGAGAGTGGAGTGTTCCACTATCCTAGCTTTTCCTGGAAACAGGTCTTCAGAGACACATACTGGAAACACACATGTGCACACATGTCACCAGGAAGTGCCAGGGAGGTGGGAAGTAGTTTCACATCTACATGCTGACTAGAAACTGACAGCTCATACTCGAGCCTCCATCACTAGACAAGGAGTTTCTGAAGTGGAGAAATGTTCACTGAGTACTTTGAGGGCTGACATCAAAGAGGACAAATTGCTCCACATTTGTGGTTAATTGAGAAAGAGTCTACTTGAGTCTGCATGGCCTGTGGAGGAAGCAAGGGGACCACACGCCAGTGAGCAGGACAAAAGGCCTCCCACTGCATCCAACCCGGCCAGTCAGGCTCCGGCTTGGAAGCAGGTGTGACCACTCACAGTATCAGTGCAGGGGCTTGGAGAGCCCACCAATGCTGCCCACTTATGAGTTGGAAGGGGGCAGTTAGTTCCTTTACTCTAGCTTAGGGTTTTGTCCCTGTAGGAATAATTTCAAATATATTAATGATCATAACAGGTGTGAAAGGTTAAATTCCCCCCATTATAAACAAAGACTCAGTTTGGGTAAAAAATTAAAATGCAGGCATACATTGTCAACAAAAAGACACATCTAGAATAAGATGGCACTGGTTTTACCCCCTTAACAATCACATCTCTCTGGGAAAGGATCTGGAGTCAGAGGACCTCCACCATTTACTATGTGATCTCAGGAATGTTGACCTCTGAACCCTAGTTTCCTTATCTCTCAAATGGAGATAATGATCCCAATATCTCCCAGGGCTGTGGTGAAGATGTCTGTAGAGTGCATGTGGGAGGAATAGTGATTTGCTTATTCAGTCATTTACACCTTAGTGTGAACAAGTTTCAGATCTTTTCCTGAGACCAGGTTTGGATCAGGACAAGGGCAAAAGCTCAAGAGCATCTGGGAGGAAAAACCAAGGAGCGAGGGCAAAGGGCCAGTCTTTACCTGTGTGCCTGTTCTGGAGCCACACTGAATGTCCTGTCGCTTGGGTGGGGCCTTGGCTATCCAACTCTAAAATCAACAGAAGTCCAGTCTCCCAGGCCCAGGCTCCATTTCCTGGCTCTGAGTGACACAGAAAGTGGAGGAGGAAGTGACAGCAATGATGAAGGGTGAGGAAATCCGAGGCCTCACCCCTGTCTTAGAAACACAGGAGTTAGGGCAGAGGCGAAACTTTTCAGTAAGCAGTCACTGAAACTGGTCATTGCCAGGCTCTGTGCTGGGCACACGTGATAAATCCACCCCATCTCACCTTTTTCTTTGGATCTTGGCATTTCAGTCTCCCTTGGTTCGGAGATGAGTCCAGGTTTCAGTCAATCACTTCAGCAGACAGGACCACTCCCAGCTGCTTGAGCTGCCACCCTGAATCCAGAATCCCTAACAAGTGTACCCACCCAAGAAACTCAGCCCAATCTGAAATTATGTTCCTTCTCTGGTCTAGTACTCTTAGGCTCATTTCTACATGTATTCTCCACGATTTTGTTGGTATTAATTAACAATCCAACTCATTTGGTGTGTAAGCCTTCTCCCCCAAGGTCAGATAGTTGTACGTATCATATTTCCCTGGAGCATGATAGGAGCTGGTTCTAGTTATGGCTCAGAGAAGTAACTTCACTTGCCCAAGGTCATGCAGCTCATAAGTGGCTCCAGAGCTCAAGCACTTAACCTTTACACTATTCTGCCTTGAGAATCACAGCCAGGTCCCTCATGCTGCTGCCTTGGATGCTGAGGTGGGAAGATGGAAAGGGTCTTGCCAGAGGTCACAGGTCAGGATGGAGCTGAACCTATCCTCTGCTCTGCCCAGAGCCTCCCTGGGCAAACCCAGCCTGCAGGTGCCCAGGGGAGACTTCCTTCCACCTGTGCAACACCCCCTCCCCCAGGCCGGGGTTCTCCAGGACTCTTCCCCATCCGGGCTCAGGAAGGGACCAGCACTGAGGGAGGGTCTCTTTTCCCCTGCAGGGAAGTTCTGGCACATCTCTGACCTGCACCTTGACCCCGACTACAAGGTATCCAAAGACCCCCTCCAGGTGTGCCCATCAGCTGGCTCCCAGCCAGTACCCAGTGCAGGCCCCTGGGGGGACTACCTCTGCGACTCTCCCTGGGTCCTCATCAACTCCTCCATCTATGCCATGAAGGAGATCGAGCCGGAGCCAGACTTCATTCTCTGGACAGGGTGAGAGCAGTCACTACAGCAGCTACCCTGGGCCTGGCATTTGCTGTGCACCACACACCAGCTGGCAATTTACCGACACTGTCTCCTTTAATCTTCACATCAGCCCCATTTTAGAGATGAGGAACCTGAAGCTCAACGGAGTTATACAACTTACCCAAGGGTCCCTGGGTCTGGCTGATCCCAAGGTCTCTGCTCTCAACCTCTGGGTCTCCAGGCCTCAGCAGAACACAGCTCTCTCTGAGGCTGGGGACATTGTTGTGGCATATCTGGGTACCTGGAGCATCCCTGGGTTTTAAGCTAGGGGATGGACACTGGAGCCACTCCCTTGGGGTTTAGGGACTCCAAGCCCAAGAGATCCAAATGCAAGGCGGGAAGAAGGTTCCAGGGCCGAAAGTGGTCCACCATTGGGGCCAAGTGTCCTGGTCAGCTGCTGGCCACCCCAGGTTGCCCAGTGGCCCTAGGGAGTTCTCACTGATCTGAGCACTGCTCTGCAGGAGGATAGCTTGAGGGGTGACTCTGCTCAGTCACAGAGACTCAATTTCTGCTTCTCATCCAAGGATGCTTCTCTAAGTCCTTCCTCTTTCCTGGGAACTTGCCTTCCTCATCCCTCAAGGTTCCCCCATTCCCTCACTCAGTAGGTCAACCTGTCATGTGCTCAGCTCTAGGGTAGACACTGGGGAGCAGAGATGATGGAGACTCAGACCTGTCTTCCAGGAGGTCACAGTCCTGTGGGCAATGCAGACAAGCCCCTTGACTGTTATCTCCCAATGAGGAGAGAGGGTCACCTGGGAGCATATGGGAGCTTCACAGAGCACCTGACCCATCTGGCAGGATGGGGGAGGACCTCCTGCAGGAAGTGGTGAGCCAGGGGAGCTGGTGAGGAAGCTGGCAGGAGCTCTGACTTCATGCTTCCTCTGCCAGCCTCAATGGACACTTTTATAAGGCAGGATGAACCCCACAAGGTCCCCAGCTATCCCTCACTGTGACATGGGAGTGACCAGGAATAACCCTCAAATGGACCCTATAGTTGGCAAGGGAGGGGCAACGCTGCACACTCAAGAAATGTGACAGTGTCCGGGAGGGGCCTGGACAGCCCTGGCTTCCTTGGGCTCAGGAATCTATCTAAGAAGGTGAACTTTAGTCCATTGCCTTGGAAACTTGCTCCCTCAAGGGACTTGCTTGAGAAGCCTCTGATTTCTGTGAGGAGGGGACCACTGGAGAAATGTGTAACATTCTGAGAAAGACATGATATCTCTGGGAAAGATGACCTTTGGGAAATTCATGATCTTTTAACAGATGCATGGTTTTCCTGGGAGATCCCTGAGACCTTGCAGAGGTGTATGGCATTGGACAAGACGACCTCTACAACCCTTTATAATTCTTCAATTATGAAGAAACTTGACTTCTCTGAGACAGCTGCAGTCTCTTGGAGGATGACCTATAAAAATTGGATGTGTTTTCTATCAGACAGAATTAGATCATCCAAACTAGAAACAAAATGGTATTTTGTTCCAATGTCTTTGGGTTCCTGGTCTGTCCCCAAGGAGTTTTCAAGGCTAAACAGCACCTCTTGCTGCCCTGATGGGAGTATCAGAGACAGAACAGGATGTAATGGGTGTGAGCACAGACTCCGGGGCCAGGCTGACTGGGTTCAACTCTTGGCCTCACCACTTTCTAGTCCAATATACTTAGGAACAATACCCAATCTTTCTGTGTCTTGGCTTCTTTATCTGTCAAGTTGGCCTAATAATAGAACCTATGTTGCAGGATTATTAAGAGAAACAAATTACTTGATGTGGCTACAACACACAGAAAGTACCTGGCACGAAGTAAATTGGTTGTGAGCTTCTAGTAGCGGTACCATATCAATGCTATTAAGCTGATTAACATCCCAGGGTGAGGACCCAGCAGCAGCTGCCTGGCTCAGTCTGGTCCAGCAGAGGCCTCAGGATTTATATCACCTGGACTTCTACCCCCTGCCCCCCTAAACCACACCAGCCACCACTCTCCCGCCCCTGCTCCCTCACTTTGCTGAGCATTTCTAAGGTAGATCCAGGAATTTAGGTCAGTTGAGTGGGGGACAAAGTGGCCCTGGGGCAGGTCCTGAACCTGAACTCTACACTCTAAAGCCAGCTCCAAACTCCTCAGAACTCCTGGGGAAAGGAGAATTCAGAGATGGCTTCTCGACCCTGAGCTCTCTGGGGGCTCACAGATGGGACTGGAACTCCAGAGCTTCTGTCTCTAAATAATAATATTAATTACAACCTAGCTATTACATTATGTATAAATATAAATATACACACACATGCACATAATTTCCCCCCTTGATTGAAGGCTCTTCAATATGCTATGAGTAGGTAACTTATTATCCCTATTTTACAAATGAGCTTATAGAGGCTCAGAGAAGTTAAACAACCAGCCCAGGGACCCACAGCAGGTAAATGGCAGAGCTCAGGTGTGAACTCTGTCCTGTCTGACCTCTTCAGCTTGGCCATTCCCCTTCAAGTGGACATCTGAGGCCAGTTCTACAGCTTGCTTCTCACTGCAGCGCCGTCCTTTCCTTTTCTTGTGCCCTTCCTGAGTTGTCCATCTGACTGACTCAGTGGTGTTTTGCAGTGATGACACGCCTCATGTGCCCGATGAGAGGCTGGGAGAGGCAGCTGTGCTGGAAATAGTGGAACGCCTGACGAAGCTCATCAGAGAGGTCTTTCCAGGTAAGACTGTGCCATCGGTCCCCCCCACAGTGTCCCCTGAACCCTAGGCAGTGCCTGGCACAGTGAGCTAACAACAGTAGCAAGATCTACAGTCAGACCTTCATCCAGGAACAAGGATGGCTGTTGGCCAGGTCCCATGCCAGGTGCTTCACAATAATCATTTCTTACCTTCCCAACCACCCCACAAGGAACATGCAGGCTCCCTGGCCTGTGGATACACACAGAATCCTATTAAAGGAAATTCCTGATGTTTCACTGCCTTCTGTTCCCACTTGTTTAACACCAGACTCACACAAACCCTTCTCAAGTGTTGTCCTTGGCTAAGTCTCACCACAACCCTGAGTACTGCTCTGGCCCTGGAGTTGGCATCACTGCTCTCAAACGGTCATGGCTGCCAGCCTCTGGGAGATGCTGATTTCCAGCCAAGGTGCCATTTCTTGGTGCTTCCAAGGCCTTCAGAGCTTGAAAGAGCAGGCAGGGGCTGGGAGAGAGTGAAGCAGCTGTCCTGTGGGACACAACAGGGAGAATAGGGTCTGTGTGCCCCATCTAATGGCCCTTGAAAATGTTTTTATTTTAGGGCCGCCCCGTGGCTCACTCAGGAGAGTGTGGTGCTGATAACACTAAGGCCGCGGGTTCGGATCCTACATAGGGATGGCCGGTTAGCTCACTGGCTGAGCGTGGTGCTGACAACACCAAGTCAAGGGTTAAGATCCCCTTACCAGTCATCTTTAAAAAAAAAATGTATTTATTTTATTTTATTTTTTTATTTTGTCAATATACAATGTGGTTGATTATTGTGGCCCATTACCAAAACCTCCCTCCATCCTCCCCCCTCCGCCAACAACCTCATATTTGTTTGCTTGTCATATTAACTTAAAGGAATTGTAATTGTTGTGTCTTCTTCCCTCCCCCCCACCCAGTTTATTTGTGTATTTATTTATTTATTTTTAGCTCCCACAAATAAGTGAGAACATGTGATCGCTCTCTTTCTGTGCCCGACTTGTTCCACTTAATATAATTCTCTCTAGGTCCATCCATCTAGGATGAGGACCATCTAGGTACTCAATAAAATACTAGCTAACAGAATACAGCAACACATACAGAAAATTATACACCATGATCAAGTGGGATTCATGTTGGTTCAACATACACAAATCAATAAATGTGATACACCATATTAATAAAATCAAACACAAGGACCACATGATCATCTCTATAGATGCTGAAAATGCATTTGATAAAATTCAACACTCATTCATGATAAAGATTCTACAAGTTAGGTATAGATGGAAAGTATCTCAACATAATTAAAGCCATATATGATAAACCCACTGCCAATATCATCCTGAATGGGGAAAAGCTGAAAGCTTTTCCTTTAAGAACAGGAACTAGACAAGGATGCCCACTCTCACCACTCCTATTCAACATAGTGTTGGAAGTACTAGCCAGAGCAATCAAAGAAGAGAAGGAAAAAAGAGCATCCAGATTGGAAAAGATGAAGTCAAACTGTCCCTGTTTGCAGATGACATGATCTTATATATCAAACAGCCTAAAGCCTCTACAAAAAAACTCTTGGAGTTGATAAATGATTTCAGCAAAGTAGCAGGATACAAAATGAACACACAAAAATCAGTAGCATTTCTATTCTCCAATAGTGAACATGCAGAAAGAGAAATCAAGAAAGCTTGCCCATTTACAATAGCCACCAAAGAAATAAAATACTTAGGAATTGAGTTAACCAAGGATGTAAAAAATCACTATAATGAGAACTACAAACTGCTGCTGAGAGAAATTAAATAGGACACAAGAAGATGGAAAGATATCCCGTGCTCTTGGATTGGAAGAACCAACATTGTGCAAATGTCCATACTACCCAACGTGATATACAAATTCAATGCAATCCCATCCAAATTCCAATGACATTTTTCTCAGAAATGGAAAAAACTATCCAGACATTTACATGGAATAACAAAAGACCATGCATAGCCAGAGCAATTCTGAGCAAAAAAAATAAAGTTGGAAGCATAACACTACCTCACTTTAAACTATACTACAAAGCTATAATAACCAAAACAGCATGGTACTGGCATAAAAACAGACACACTGATCAATGGAATAGAGAATCCAGAAATCAACCCACACACCTACAGCCATCAGATCTTTGACAAAGGCACCAAGCCTATACAATAGGGAAGAGACTGCCTCTTCAGCAAATGGTGCTGGGATAACTGGATATCCACATGCAGGAGAATGAAACTAGACCCATACCTCTCACCATATACTAAAATCAACTCAAAATAGATTAAAGAATTAAATATACACCCTGAAACAATAAAAGTTCTTAAAGAAAACATAGGAGAAACACTTCAGGAAGTAGGAGTGGGCACAGACTTCATGAATATGACCCCCAAAGCATGGGCAACCAAAGGAAAAATACATAAATGGGATTATATCAAACTAAAAAGCTTCTGTACAGCAAAGGAAACAATTGGCAGAGTTAAAAGATAACCAACAGAGTGGGAGAAAATATTTGCAAAATATACATCTGACAAAGGATTAATATCCAGAATATACAAGGAACTCAAACAACTTTACAACAAAAAAACAAGTAACCCAATTAAAAAATGGGCAAAAGAGCTAAATAGGCATTTCTCAAAGGAAGATATTAAATGGCCAACAGACACATGAAAAAATGCTCAACATCACTCGGCATTCAGGAAATGCAAATCAAAACTACACTGAGATACCATCTCACCCCAGTTAGAATGGCTAATATCCAAAGACTGTGAATGATAAATGCTGGCAAGGTTGTGCAGAAAAAGGAACTCTTATACATTGTTGGTGGACTGCAAAATTGTGCAGCCTGTATGGAAAATGGTATGGTGGTTCCTCAAACAATTGAAGATAGATCTACCATATGACCCACCTATCCCACTGCTGGAAATATACCCAGAGGAATGCAAATCATCACATTGAAGGGATACTTGTACTCCAATGTTTATTGCAGCACTATGTACAATAGCTAAGAGTTGAAACCAGCCCAAATGTCCATCATCAGATGAGTGGATATGGAAAATGTGGTGTATTTACACAATGGAATACTACTCTGCTATAAAAAAGAATGAAATACTGCCATTTGCAAAATGTTTTTAAGTGGGCTGTGCCAAACATAAGGTCCTGGGGGCTGAACTGGCCTGGCAGGCTGCCAGCTGGGGACCTGTGACAGCAGCCCACTAGCCCCCACCCCTGCAACTCCTTTGGATTCTGGTACAGCTGCTCCCTCTAATGGTCTTAGTGATGGGTCTCCAGGACCCAGATATGAAATAATGAAAATAAAAATAAGTAATAGCAGCAGCAACAAATACATATATCAAGTGCTAAGTGTCAGGCACTGCTCTAAGAATTTTACATGCCTTAGCTCATTCATGGTCACCATAACCTAGAGAGGTCATATTATCATCTTAATTTTACTGATAAGGAATGTGAGCCTTAGGATCAAGTAAACTGGTTAAGGTCAGGTTGCAAGGGTAGGGACCCAAATCCTAGTTTGAGCACTGCTCTTACCCACCATTCCCACTGCCTTCTTCCCTCACTGTAAATCAATTTATGCAAAGAGATGCCTGGATGCTTCCAGCTTATCTAACTCAACCCAGTCCAACCAGACACGCTTGGGCTCCTTCATCTTCCAGGAGGCCACTACTTAGGGTCAAACCAGGACATTCCCCCCACACCAACAACAGGTATTATGACTCCCAATGGATAGATAAGGAACCTATGGCTCAGAGCTAGCCTATTCCTAGGGAGGGATTCAAACTCAGATCCAACTTTGAGACTCTTTCCTGGGCTCCACAAGGGGCTTCTGGAATAAAAGTGAAATAATGGATAAGAGAATGTTTTATTGACTATGACTTAACATACAAATGTAAATTATAAGATTTTGCAGTTTATACTACACTTGCACATTTATTGAATTTCCTAAAGATGCTATTAACTATAAGAAAAACCATTATTTTATGTACCACTAAGCAAAAAATGCTACCAATTAAAAATGAAAAAAAGAACAAAAGAAGAAAATAACAAAAAAGAAAAAAAATGCTGCCAATTAAAGTGAGACACAGCGTGCTTTCTCATGGCCACAACAGTAAGACGCACCTCAATTTTAGAGAAGTTAAAATGAGCACAAACTGGAAGAGATGAAATGAGGTATTAACTTATGTGAGAATTATAACAACACAGGTCAAACCGAACACTTCCCTTTTTATAGATAATTAAGCTGAAGTACAGAGAGGTCAAGAGGAGAAAGGGACTGAAACTCAAGATTTGGGGTTCCACCTGTGATACCCACCAGAGTTGCCGTGAACACTGGTCCCTGCCTCTCTAGCACAGCCCAAGTAGTTGAGAATGGAGGCATACGAGGCATACGAATCCAGGTTCCACCTGTAGTTCTAGCTGGGCAATCTCATTGAGACTGTTTTCTCTCTGTGAAAAAAAAAGGAAAATAATGGTATCTGCCCATAGGGTTGTTATGAAGATTAAACAAGGTAATAATCCATGCAACTCACTTAGTCAATCAGCAGATAGTTATTGAGCATCTACTATGGGTGATACACCATTCTAGGGGTTGGGAACATGGCAGTGAACAAGATACCAGGTGTACCTCATGAAGCTTATGCTTGTTAAGGAGCCTGGCACACAGAAGAAGTAAAAGAATGGGAGCGATTCCCTCCCTTCTCATCTGCCCTTGGAATTCCAGGGATTTGTGTTTTTTTCTTAAATGGATTCTGAATGGCTGTTGGCATTTACTTTAGAGAGGTGAGGGTTTTTTCCAGGCAGTTATAGTGATGCATTCAACCACCTCCTTCTTTGGTAGAGTTCTCGGCATTTACAGATCTTGTAGGCTATATAGGACAAAGGCTTTGATAGAGTTATTTCCCATCCAGGAACTGGAGGCTCCAGCCTCTCTCACTGGCTCAAGGTCACTCCCTGAGATGGGCCAAGTTCATATAAGGACAAATGAGAGGAATTTTTGTTCATTGTCAAATAGGTATTGAGCAACTTACTATGTGCCAAACACAGAGAATATAACAACAGCAGGAATTGAGGCTGTTCATGAGGAGGAAATGAACCTGATGGGCTCCCCTGCACTTCCTGGTCTCATTCACAGGCCAGTTCCTCAGGGAGGCCTCCCCTGATTCCCACTCCCACCCTCTGTCATTACTCCCAAAGCAAGTGGCCCTTCCCTTTTTGTTTCAGCTCACACCTCTGACTACCTGTCAGCTCTACTGTACTGCAAGGCCTCTGGGACTGGCTGCCTGGTTACCAGCTCTCTGCATTGATTGGCACATAGTAGGTGCTCAACAAAATATTTGTTGGCTGCATAAATGAGTGAAGCTCCTAAGGCCTCCTGGAGTGAACCAGATCCCTTCTCTGACAATAGGATGGATTTAGAGTTGACAAGAACAGGAAACATTAACTTACTAAGTGGCTGATAATGATCTGAATTATTTAGATCTAGCTTTCCCCTTCTCAGCATCTGATGCTTCCTTTCTGACCAGGAAACTTTCTGCTGGGAATGGAGTTAGGGTCTGGGACCACAGAACTCACTGTTCTTCCTTCCCAAGTCTGAGCAAAGTTCAGCCAGATTTGATCAAATGTGGTTTTCCGCATATCTTTGTATTTCCTTCATCTGTGCTATCGCTCTTCCTCCTTATCTTGGCCAACTGAAAATGACTAACTCCACCCACTGCTTTTGCATATATATTTTTATATTTCTCCTTTTCCTCCCAGATACTAAAGTCTATGCTGCTTTGGGAAATCATGACTTTCACCCCAAAAACCAGCTTCCAGCAGGGAGCAACAATATCTACAATCAGGTGGCAGAACTGTGGAGACCCTGGCTTAGTAACGAATCCATCGCTCTCTTCAAAGAAGGTACTAGCACCATTTGCTACTATAGGGAGCACATACTGCATGTCAGGGTCTGATCTCATTTTGTCTTCACAACAACTCCTTGAAATAGGTACTGATTGTATCCCCATTTTAGATTACGAGACTGAGGCTTGAAGATACCAAGTCACTTGGCCAAGGTGACACAGCTTAGAAAAGGCAGACTTGGGAGCAGAATCCAGGACTGACTCAAAAGCCCATGCTCTTAACCCCACAGCACTAACGAGAATCAAAAGTCAGTATCTGCTCAGTTGGTTAGAGTACAGTGTTATAACACCAAGGTCAAGGGTTTGGATTTCCTTACCCACTGGCTGCAAAAAAAGAAAAAAGAGTCAATATCTATTTAGCATTTACTGTGTGGCAGGCACTATCTCAGCACAGTGCTAGACTCTTCACAACAACCCTAGGAAGGAGCAGTTCAAGCAGAGTGTGAACGTTGCTTCTACTGACATT
This sequence comes from Cynocephalus volans, assembly GCF_027409185.1. Lineage (NCBI taxonomy): Eukaryota > Metazoa > Chordata > Mammalia > Dermoptera > Cynocephalidae > Cynocephalus > Cynocephalus volans. The sequence goes on from NC_084467.1 coordinate 21,978,794, forward strand.
GTGGGCTGGATAATTTGTTGTGGAGGACTGTCCTGTGCATTGCAGGATGTTTAGCAGCATCCCTGGCCTCTACACACCAGATGCCAGTAACACCCACAGTTGTGACAACCAAAAATGCCTCCAAACATTGCCATATGTTCCCTGGGGGGCAAAATTACCTGGTTGAGAACCACTGGTCCCGAGACACAGGCAGCCCAAGGTGACCCTGACCTTACTTTCTTCCTTTTCCTGGTCTCTTGCTGCTGGAACTACCCACTGGTCAAACCCAACCATAAGCCTGCGGCATAGAAGCCTGCTGACTTAATCCTCATAGGTCAGCTCCTGAGTGGAGAAGGGTTGAGAGCGGATCTGGATGGGCAAACACATATCACTGTTACTCCCATTATACAGATGAGGAAACTGAGGCATAAAGAGGTGAAGTGACTTCCCCAAGTTGCACAGCTCATGAGTGAGAAAGCCAGGATTTGAACCCAGGCAGCCTGGCTCCAGAGCCTTTGGCCTGACCTATAGATGCCCTTGTATGGGAAAGATGGGAAGTGAGGCTGCAAGGGGGGAAGAGAGGCAGAGTGAGGTGCGGGGTGCAGAAGCATGTCTGGCCAGAGGCGGGGACCCCTTCAGATTCTCCCTGGCTATGATATCCTAGGTGCCTTCTATTCTGAGCCTCTGCCAGGCCCCGGCAGGACTGGGCGAATTGTGGTCCTCAACACCAATCTATACTACAGCAACAATGAGCAGACAGCCTGTATGGCTGACCCCGGCCAGCAGTTCCAGTGGCTGGAAGATGTGCTGACCAATGCGTCCCGAGCTGGGGAAATGGTAAGGGCTCCTGCTTCCTCCTCTTCTCCCCTGGGTTACTTCCTGAGCAAGTCTCCCACTTGGTACAGGCTCACCCACCCACCCCGAGATGCCCACATTGCAGTGTCCTTCATCAGCCTGGCACCAGATGGGGGCTTCTTCCATCCTCACAGCAGCCCTGTGAGCTGGGATTCTGGGGCCCATTGCAGATGAGAACCCTGGGGCTCACAAGGAGCAATGTTGGTCCCAAGTCACACAATAAGTGATGGACCCGAGACTAAACTCCGGTCATCAGATTCTAAGTCCAGTGCTCTTCCATAGCTGCCACACACCACAGCTGCAGCCCCTCCTGTGCACTAGATCTCCAGGCTATGCCCTATCCTTGGGCTGTGTCCATCTAGTCTGCTGGGATTGCAGCTTCTCAAGGAGTGGCCCATTGTCCCATCAGTGTCCCCTGAGTCCCTGCACAGGCCAGACATCCGAGGAAGATCTTATGACTGGTGCTGTGAGTACTCACTATGCCAATATCAGGCCCATTGCTTTGTGCCTTATGTAGATTACCTCATTTAACTCTCAAAACTCTATCAGTTAGGTGCTATTCCAGATGAGAAAACAAGCTCAGAGACGTGACATGTAGCTGGTATCCAAGCTGCAGTTTGACTTCAAAGCTCATGCTCTTAACCCTGCTCCCTTTCTACCTCCTGCAGTGGTGGCCAAGTGCCCAGGTATTGTTAGCTGAATGACTCAAGGAATATAATACATGAGCTCACATTACCACATAGCACATGCTACACAACCATGCAAAAATGGTTTTGCTACAGTGCCCAAGCTCTCCAAGAGAAGACTAGTTTTTGAAGGATCAGGAAGGCTTCATGGAGGAGGTGCTCTTTGAGCTAGGTTTTGAAGTATGGGTAGGATTTATAGAAAACAAGAAGGGTACTGCAAGTGGCAGGCATAGGATGGGCAAAGGCGCAGAGGTGGGAAGGCATGTGGTACCCTCACTGCTGGGTATGGAGGTGCAGGCAGGCCTGCCCCTGCCTGACGGAGTGGGGGAGAACTTCAGGGAGGAGACACATTTGAGCCTGTCTACCTGCCGCTGGGGAGACGGGCAGGTTTTGAGAGGTAGAGTGAGGGGCTGGAGCAGGCACCTCTGAGCCCCTCCTGGGCACCCCTTCCTTGTAGGTGTACATTATTGGCCATCTGCCCCCGGGGTTCTTTGAGAAGACACGGAACAAGGCATGGTTCCGGGAGAGCTTCAACGAGGAGTACCTGAGGGTGGTCCGGCAGCACCATGGAGTCCTAGCAGGGCAGTTCTTTGGGCACCACCACACTGACAGCTTTCGGATGTTCTATGATGATGCAGGTACTCAACCTGGGTGCAACTGCCTGCCTGCTGCCCTCCTGCTCTCACCAGCCTCTCTCAGATCCTGCTGTCTCTCTCCTGACAGGTGTCCCCATAAGTGTCATGTTCCTCACACCTGGGGTCACCCCATGGAAAACCACGTTACCTGGAGTGATCAATGGGGCCAACAATCCAGGCATCCGGGTGTTCGAATACGACCGAGCCACACTGAGCCTGCAGGTCAGGAGCCCTGGGTCTGCTGGGGCCACAGGAGGAGGGTGGGAGGGACCTAACCCTATCACTGCCTTCCCTAACTCTCAGCTAATCCACCCAATACTAACCACTGAGCCTCAGGAAGAGCAAGCTACTTCCACCCTTCTCAAGTTCAGGTTCAGAACCCTAGAGCCACCTGCCACCAAGTCAGGTCAATTCTTCTTTCCCAAATCCCCCTTTTCCCTGGATCATTGTCACAGATTCCTACCTGGTCTCCTTGCCTCCCACCCTGCCCTGGTATGGCCCATCTGCTACATGCTACAGAAAGGATTAACCTTCCTAAAGCACTGCTTTCATTTTGTCTCTCTCCTGCTCAAAAACCTTCAATGGCTCCCCAGTGCCCTCTAGATAAAGTTGTATCTCCTTGGTCTGCTATTTGAGGCTTCTCATAGTCTGATCTCAAGCCTATTGCCCACCTCTTCCCATACACCAAGCAGGCTCCAGCCACTAACTCACTGAGCAATCCCTCATCTCCTAGGATGTGCCTGTGATTGTTGAAATGACAGAGAAATATTATTCTTTCATTTATTTAACAAAATGTATTAAGCATCTGCCACGTGTCAGGCCCTGTTCTAAGCTCAGGAGATACATAAGTGAACAAAACAAAGTCACTGCTCTCCTGGACGTGACATTTTTATAGGAGAGAGACAATAAGCAAATAAGTAAAATTAAGTATGGCACAGAGAGAAGAGCTCAGGAGAAAAACAAAACAGTGAGGATGCAGGGTAATGATGGTTATGGGATGTGTGTATGTGCTGTGTTAGGTGGGACAGGGAAAGTGTCACAGTAAGGTGACATTTGAGTTCTGAGTAATTGAGGGAGTGAGCCGTGTGGGTATCAGGGGAAGGCAGGGGGAACAGAAAGTCAAAGGCTCTGGGGTGGGAATGTACTTGGGGAGAGAGTGGGAGAGCAAGGGGGCCAGGGTGGCCACGGTGGAAGGCACAGGGAAGAGTGGGAGGGAAGAGGTCATATCATGTAGGCCATGACAAAGACTCTGGATTTGGAGGGTTTGGGGCAGAAGCAGGAAATATTGTGACTCATAAGTTTACAAAATCACCATGTCTCCTGTACAGAGAACAGGCTGGAGGGGCAAGCGAAAAACGGGGGAGCAGTCGGGAGGTGACTACAGGAACCAGCTGAGAGATGACGGTTGCTTGGGCCAGGGTAGGAGTGGTGGGGTGGTGAGAAATGTCTGAGCTTGGATGTATTTTTGTTGTTGTTAATTTGTTTTTGGCTGGCCGGTATGAGTGCCAGATCCGAACCCCTGACCTTGGTGTTATCAGTACCATGCTCTCCCAAGTGAGCTAACCAGCAGCCTGCTTGGATGTATTTTGAAGGCAGAGCAGCCAGGATTTGCTGGAGGACTGTATGTGGGGTGTGAGACAAAGAGAGGAGTCAAGGAGGAGTTCAAGGCTTTTGGCTTGAGCAACTGAAAGGATGACTGCAGGATGATCATGTTTTGGAGGGACAATCAGAGGTCTGGTTTTGGACCTGTTAACTTTGGAATGGCTAAATTGCATACAAGTGAAATTGGTGAGGCAGGAAGTGAGAGCTCCAGGAAGATATGGGTATAGAGATTTAATCTAGAACTTGAGAGGGACATTTAAAGCCAGGGACTGGATGAGATAACGTAGGTCCTTGATTTTAGGGAGTAAATGTAGATCCAGAAGAGTTCTGAGAATTTTTTTTTTGTTTTGGTGGCTGGCCAGTATGGGAATCTGAACCCTTGACCTTGGTGTTATAATACCAAGATCTAACCCACTGAGCTAACTTGCCAGTCCTGGACGATTTTTAAGCATGTGGCCCATTGTCCACATGAGCACTCAGAGGGTCTTAGGAAGAACTGCATGCTGAGGAAACCCCGTCCCATAACATGCGCTACATCCTTCTCAGGGAGAGAGTCAGACCTGGGTTTGAATCCTGGCTCCACCACTCATAAGCTTTTTGAGCTTTCTGACCTCTCTGTGCCTCAGCTGCATCATCTGTAAAAGGGTAGTAATGGTACCTCACAGGGTTTGAGGGGGTACTAAATGGAATAATGTAATGGTCTGGCACATGATTGTCATCCATACATGACAGCTCTTCTCTCCCTATCTCTAATGACCTGAAGCAAGTCCATAAATTCAACTGTAAAGTGTTGGACCAATAAACCCCTTAGATTGTAGTCATGAAAATGCACCTGGCTCCTGGGGGTGCTGCAGTTCTATAACCTCTTTCAGTCAGGCACTCCGCTCATGGTTAATCCCACTCCTTTAAATTTGCTTTTTATCCATTCTGGAAATATTTCCTGAGCATCTTCTATGTGCCCAGGAGCTTTGTGGGACAGAAAACGCACAGGCCTTGGGTTAACAAGCTGGGTTCCTGCCTCTGCCACTGAACACCTATATGACCCTGGCCAAGTGAATTAGCCTCTTTAGGCCTCAGTTTCCTCATCTGTAAAATAGGGATAATATGCGCAGTTACCTCATCAGATTCAATAAGAGGATATCTGCCAAGGATACCTGGTAGGTGGTTCAATGCTCAATAACTAACAGCAGTAAGGATCTGGGGGCAAATGCAAGGAGCAGAATTGGGGGTGGAACCGAACAGCTGCTCACGGACGCCCGCCCCGCGCCCCCTCTCCAGGATGTGGTGACCTACTTCACGAACCTGAGCCAAGCAAACGAGCAGGGGGCGCCGCGCTGGGAGCTGGAGTACCGGCTGACCGAGGCCTACGGGGTGCCAGACGCGGGCGTCCTCTCCATGCACGAGGCGCTGGGCCGCATCGCTGGGGACCAGGGCGCACTGCAGCGCTACTACGCCTACAACTCGGTCAGCTACGAGGCAGCGGCCTGCGGCGAGGCCTGCCGAGCCGAGCACGTGTGCGCCATGCGCCAGGTGGCCTTCCCCGCCTACGCCGCCTGCCTGCGCGCCCCCGGCGCCGCGCCCGCGCCCCGCCGCGCGCTCCTGTTGCAGGCGCTGCTGGGCCTGTGCGCGCTGCTCGCGCTCTGACCCCGGGCGCAGCCCGCCGCCCGCCTGCTGGGAAAATGAAGCAGCGTCACGCCCTGGAAAGCGGGACTTTTCCTCCCCCACTCCCGTGTCCACGGAGAGGGAGCTAGGATGGGACAGCGGGATCAGGATATGCAGCCCCAAAGATCTCTCCAGAAGCACATTTCTTTCAAGTTTCATGTTTTATCCACAAAAACAAAGTTCACGACGCATCTTATTCTGTGCGTTATTCCTTTTAATCTGTAAATGATGTTTAAAGTTACGCACGTGCCGTTATTGAATGCCCTTCCTTCCCCCCACTCGGATCGTCGGAGTGAAATTAGCCCCCAGGAATAGGCGCCTTGTTGATCCCGTGCTCTTGGTGTTGCAAAGTCCCGCACTTAAGGATCAGAATGTGCCTCTGTCGTTTCGTTGTTTCGTTTTGCAATCATGTACATGTGAGGGCCGTGCAGTAGTACCTGGGCTCTGTCTTCGGGCCATTATCGCCTTCTTGGGCCTCCAGGCGCCTCAAATGTAAAACTAGGCAATTAGAAGCCTGCTTCGGCCCTACCGGTGCACGGGGCCCTGGGGGCTCTGCTGCGCTGCGACGGGGGAATCCCTAGGTTGGCGGCAGGCCAAAGCCGGGGTCGGCGTTGGGGCCGCGGAAGGGCGGGGGTTGGGGAACCCGGGCGTCCGCGGGCCTCGCCCCTCCCCGGACAGGGCGGGACGGGGAAGTCCCGCCCAGCAGGCCGGGGCCGCCCCGAGGGCGGCGCTCTTCTCTTCCTGCGGCTGCGGCCCCGGGCCCCGAGGACGGGCCCGAGCCGCGAGAAGGAGGGGGTAGAGGCAGGCGGGACATGCCCTGGTCGCCCCGCGCCACCCTCCTTCGGGACCTGGTCCTGGGCGTCTTGGGCACCGCCGCCTTCCTGCTCGACCTGGGCACCGACCTGTGGGCCGCCGGCCAGTATGTGCTCAGCGGCCGCTACCTGTGGGCCGTGCTGGTGCTGGCGCTGTTGGGCCTCGCCTCGGTCGCGCTGCAGCTCTTCAGCTGGGTCTGGCTGAGCGCCGACCCCGCCGACCTGCACGCGCCCCAGCCCTCCGGCCGCTGCCTGGCGCTGCTGCATCTTCTGCAGCTGGGCTACCTGTACAGGTGAGCGCCCCGCCCTCGGGGAGAGGGAGGGGGAGAGGAGGCTGGCGGCCGCGCCAGACGCCTGACAGGGGAAATGGATCGGAGGAGAGGACCGGGACCCAAAGCCTCTTGGGCAACTCACCTACAGGCGAGCGTCCAGCCTTTTAAGGAAAGAGAACTGCCACCGACAGCCCTCAGAGCCTCTCCACCCCTACTCTTCCTGGCACAGGTGAAGAAACTGAGGCCCAGGGAAGAAAGAGAGGCGCTTGGGATTTGGAGCCAGACTTCTCTGGGATCCATTTCTGTCTTTGCCACTTGTGACCTCATTTCTGCGTTTCTCTGAACTTCAATTTCCCCCTCTATAAAAAAAGAGGTGAGATAGCGCCTAGAGATCATCTAGAGACGGGTCTGGCAGGCAGGCCTGTTGTGAGGAGTGAGAAACTGCCTAGCACAGTGCTTGAACTCTCTTGTTAATGACAGGGACGGGAGGAGTCAGTTCAACATCACCTGTTCCTTTTAGCCATAAGCAGGGTCTTGGGCAAGTCACTGAACTCTCCAGGTCTCAGTTTACTCATGGTTCCTGTAGGGATGGTAGTAATGCCTACTTCTCTTTTGCAAAGATTAAATGAAATGACACCTGTAAGTTGCCCTGGCACAGACTAAGCATTCAACAAATGTCAGCTAGCTTCATGGATTGCCTGGGCCACCCTGGGAGTTTCAGCAGCCCCGACCCCAGAGCAGTGCTTGTTCCCTCACAACGGGCACCTCTCACCCTTTCCTAGGTGTATTCTACTCCCTGAAGTTTTGTTTCCCACCCCCAGACTGAGCAAGAGGGTGGAGATGGGGTTTGACTATTCATGTCCCTGGAGCCAGCCAGGGCTGGGCACAGGATGGATCTCGGAAAATATGTGTGGATTCATAGTGCTCCTCTTCAGAACTGGCAGAGTCCTGTATAGATGCGGAAATTGAAACCCACGGGTCAGTCATGGGATCAAGTCAGAACATGGTGTGGTCTGGGTTGGGATGGGGTGGCTGGAACCAGGATCTGCTCTTGAATCCATTTTTACAAATTCTCTCCAGATCTTGCCTTGACCAAGCTGTGTGGAGTCTCCAGGAGTGGAGCAGAGGAGCTTTGAATGTTGCAGTTTTGCCCAAGGGACTGTACAAACAGCACTAAATCCCTGGGTGGACATGAAGGGGCGTGGTGATAACAGTGCTGGCAGGCCCTGATGAGCCCTGCTTCCATGACTGCCTCACACATCTTCCTGTCTCCTATCTGTGCTGAGCTTGAGTCAGACAAACTGTACTGAGCTTCAGTTTTTAAAACAGTGTCTCTGTTCTTGTGACTGCCTGTACCAGGGCATTGGGGGACCAGAGGCAGAGGGAGAGCCCAGCCTGGCCCTGCCTGCTCCTTAGTGTATTATCCACTCTGTCCAGGAGAAGTGTATTAGTCCATTTTCTTACAGTCTTGGAGGCTAGGAAGTCCAAAGTCCAGGGAACACATCTGGTGAGGGTCTTCTGGGTGGTGACTCTCTACAGCAACTCAGGATATCACATGGTGAGAGAATAGCCTGAGCAAGAGAGCTGACCGCCTCACTCTCCTTCCTTATAAAGCCATCAGGACCACACCCATGATAACTCATTACTTCTTGAATGGATTAATCCATTCACGAGGGCACAGTCCTCACAATCCAATCACCCCTGAAAGGCTCCACCTTTCAAATACCATAATGGGATTTCCCACCCTCTTAACACTGTTACAATGGAGTTCAAGTTTCAGATACATGAACTATTGGGGGACACATCTGACCCATAGCAGGAAGTGACAGTAGACCTCTAATTAATTAATTTGCAAAGAGAAAATGGGCTCACCTCCCAATAGCCAACTGTGATCAGTTCTAGGTGGGGGACCTTGGCGCATCCTCCACTCCTGACTCACGCCAATGGATCGCCCTGGCCTGTCTGTCCAATGTCTGGATTCTCACTCTGCCCCAATCTCTATCCCACCACTCATGCCAGGCTCTTGCCTTTCTCCCTGGACCATAACAGCAGCCTCCAAAATGGGCTCCCTGCTTCCGGTCTAACCCTTCCAAGCCTTCCTCCTCTCCATGGCCAGGGTGCTCTTTCTAAAGCAGAATCTGACCCCATCTTGCCTGTGCTTAGAAGCTTTCAATGGCTCTCCTTGCCCACAGGATCCTAAGAGATTCTTAGGCCTACTAACAATGGAGAACTACTGCTTTAGGCAACTTTATAGCATGCCTTTCGAATTTGAAGTTTTGGGACCAAAACTGATTCCACAGCTTATTCACTTTTTGATCCTGTTTCCCCCTTTGTAAAATGGGGCTCTTGTGAGGAATAAACAGGACAAGGTTTGTGATGAGCCTGGGAGAGTGCCTGGCCAGTAGGTGTAGAAGTTATATTTATCCATTATAAAGATGAGGAAACAAGTTCAATGAGGCTGAGTCACTTGCCCAAGGCCCCGTAGTGTGTAGTGACAAGCTAGGATTGAACCTGTCAGCATCCACACTAACCCAGCCCTTTGGGCACCTGTATGTGCTGCCTAGGTGTGTGCAGGGGCTGCAGCAGGGGCTGCTGGTGTGGCAGCAGGAGGCGCCCTCCGAGTTTGACTTGGCCTACGCTGACTTCCTCTCGCTAGACATCAGCATGCTGCGGCTCTTTGAGACCTTCTTGGAGACAACACCGCAGCTCACACTGCTGCTGGCCATCATTCTCCAGAGCGGCCGGGCTGAATACTTCCAGTGTGAGTGACGGGCCAGTGGCTGGTCCCCCTCCGATGGCTTGGGAAAGTGTCCCTCCGATGTCAGATGCTTTCACTCTTTTATAAAGGCTGCTTCGAAAATAGAACATGCTTTAGTCAGGCAGATCTGGGTTCAAATCTGGAGTCACTCTCTAGCTGTATGAGTTTGGACAAATGACTCAACCTGAGTATCAATATGTTCTCAGCTGAAAAACGGACGTCATAAATGCTCCTACCTCTTAGGATTGATTAAAGGATTAAGTGAGGTGGTGCATAGAAAGTCCAGTGCCCGGTGCATAATAAAACTTAATTGTAATTTGTACTATTTTGAAGATAGGAGAGTTAAAGTGTGTAGGATGCCTGATACATGATAAGCAACTTGTTAGTCAATAAACAATTTATCAGGCACTTTTACATACCCAGATTTTTATTGAGCATCTCTTCTGTGCCTGTCACTATGCTGGGGACACAGCAGTGAACAAGATGAACACAGCCCCTGTCCTGCCAGGATGACAGACTGTAAAACAAGTACAGTACAGTGTGTTGAGTGATCAGAAAAGGGCAGAGGCTGGCAGGTCCCCATAAACCACAGGAGTTTGTACAATGAGGAGCTTCAGAAGGGTTTTGCCCGTAAAAGGGAAGTGACTTGCCCAAGGTCACAGGCCCAGCCAGTGGCCCCTTTTTGCCTCTGATTTAGGGTGGAGGGCATCCCCTTTGCCTGCATAACTCAAGGCCCCCCGCTATAAATGCCATGGCCTCCTGAAGAACCTAGTCACTCCCTGTATGACCTGAGGGAGTCTCCTCTCTGGTTTCAATTTCCATGACTGCGTAAGGTGGGAGTTGGACTCAATCTCCAAGGGCCCTTTCAGCTTGCTAGTTTGAATGCAATATTAATTGAAAACATGGTAATAGCGGCCGTCACGATTGAGTGCCTATTAGCCAAGCACTGTGGAAAATGCTTTATAGTCTTCATTGCTCATGTCCACAGCAGCCCTATAGGTTAGTGCTATATTTATCTCCATTTTAAACAAGAGAAAAGTGGTACAGAAAGGTGAACGGACTTGCCTTGGGCCGCTCAGCCGTGGAACTAGGAGATAAAACTGCAAGGCAGAAGTGAGTGGGGTGTTACAGGGACATCTCACACAGTAGAGTGGGTAGGGGATATTCAGGCTGGGACTTGGATGATGAGGAGGACTAGATCCTGGGAAATGAGGCATGTTCTCCTGGCTGACCTAACAGCCTGGGCAAAACTTGTCAAGGCTGGAGAATTCAGCATGCTGGGAAAACTGGGAGAACGTCAGCCCTGCTGAGGCCTAGAGAGTGGGGCAGTTAGAAAGGGTGATGGCCTCAGATCTGATTCCAGATTGGGGGTGTGTTCTGGGAGCATGATAGATTCATCTGTTGAATGAATGTGGTGGTAGGGGTGGGGGAGGAGGCATTCTAGAGACATTCCAGTGCTGCTTCCATCCCGCCTTGGAGGGCCTGGTGCTTCTAATCCAGGGTGGGCAACCAAAAGATTGGATACAACCCCCACTGTAAACCTTCAGATCTTGGAAAATCCTGGTCTGAGCATGGAGGGGGAGAGTGGAGTGAAGAGACATTCTGTCCAATGCAGCAGGGACATACATCCCTCTTGGCCCTGAGGGCAGCTTCAGCCAGAGGCCTGTTGCCATCCCGTGGGATTTCCTGCCTCCCTTTCTGAGACTGAGAAAGGGGCAACTGGGAGTGCTGATTTTCAGACCCAGGAAAGGCTTGGCTGTTGCAGGAAAGGAAGGGTTATGGGGTCCTAGAAGGTGCGCAGGGTACAGCCAAGGCCCAGGGGTGCCAAATGCTGGGTCCTTGAAAAATATCACCACAATAGCACCTGAACAGTAAACCATAGTGGTGAAGGGCAGACTCCATATTGAATGCCAGCTCTGCTTTTGGTTGTGTGAACTCACCAGCTACAACAAGTGGGATGAAGGGTCAACACCAAATGGGGGTTTCTAATACCTACATCAATGTTGCTGTGAGGGCCCCCATGGTACCTGTGATCCCTGGGGGGTGCCAGGCAGGCTACCCACAGGGCTTACCTGTTTCCTCTCATTCATTGTAGGGGTTGGTGTCTGCACGTCCTTTGTGGGCATCTCATGGGCACTTCTGGACTACCACCGGGCCCTACGCACCTGCCTCCCCTCTAAGCCCCTCCCGGGCCTGGCCTCCTCTGCAGTCTACTTCCTGTGGAACCTGCTGCTGCTGTGGCCCCGTGTCCTGGCTGTGGCCCTGTTCTCAGCCCTCTTCCCCTACTACGTGGCCCTACACTTCCTGGGCCTGTGGCTGGTGTTGCTGCTCTGGGTCTGGCTTCAGGGCACAGACTTTATGCCAGACCCCAGCTCTGAGTGGCTGTATCGTGCGACGGTGGCTACCATCCTCTATTTCTCCTGGTTCAATGTGGCTGAGGGCCACACCCGAGGCCGGGCCACCATCCACCTAGCATTCCTCCTGAGTGACAGTGTTCTCCTAGTGGCCACCGGGGTGACACATAGCACTTGGCTGCCCAATGGGATCCCATTACAGATATGGCTGTCGGTGGGAGGCATCTGCTTCCTTTTGGGTCTGGCTTTGCGGCTTGTCTACTACCGCTGGCTACACCCTAGCCGCCACAGGGAGCCTGACCAGGTGGACGGGGCCCGGAGTTTCCTTTCCCCGGAGGGGTGTCAGCTGCCGCAGAACAGGCGTGTGGTCCAGTTGGCTCAGAACTTTTACCCCAAGGCTAGGGATGAGGCTGTTTTGCCAGGGAAGGGAAAGGTGAATGGGATCCTTTGAGGCAGGGTCAGACTTAGCCAGGGGACAGATGGACCTTTAGTCAATTGTCCCTCAAAGGCAGAAGATAAGCTAATTATGCTGCTATGGGCCTTGATTCACTCAACAAGAGATGGAAGCCTGACCTGGGCCAGGCACTGGAGACCAGAGTTGAGTAAAACAGAGGTGTGCCTTCAAGGAGTTCACAGTGTGAACAAGATGAGAAAGGCTGGGCCCTGGAGGGTCAAGGGCCCCAATTAGGTACAAGACATTTTGGGAGGAAAGAAGAAACCCTCCTTTTTTCTTTCCTCCCAACCAGTATAGCTGGTGCCCCAAAGTTTCCTATTGCTGGTATTTTTACCTCCCTGGCCACCTCTAAAACAATTGGTGGAGGTGCTGTCCCACCCCTTGGCTCCCCTATATCTTGGGCTAGAAGGACCCCAGGACCTCCAGGGGGTGTTCTCTAGAATTCTTCCTCCCCTGCCCCACCCCATTCATTCAACAAATGTTTACTGAGAGCATTTTATGTGCCAGGAACATCATTCTATCCTTGGAACCTGGAACAAGGTCAGCTGCCACCTAGCTTCATCCCCTACCTGCTCCAACCAATCCTGGGTAGGATTTCAAATGCTGGAAGCCAGGGGTGCCTAATTTTGGTGACCCCTGTCAGCCCTTCCAGGGATTTAGTGCAGCTGGCCTAGCCTCTGCTCCTGCTCCCCAGCGGCTGTCTTTCAACTAAGTGCCTTGTGAACATGTGGTCTGGGCCATGTGCAGCCTGTTGAGTATTTTTTTTATTCTTTAGTCAGTATACCTCCTACCTCAGAGTCAATGTAAGAGGAAGTGAATATGGGTGCATATTTGTCTCTGCAAGTGAGGGATATGGTTGTTGTGTTTGTTTAACAGTATTATTAGGTTAATAAAACCTCATGAAATCCTCCAACCTAGTCTGTGTCATTAAATGAAATCTACAGAGTTCAAAGCCTCCTTTGTCAGGGACACAAAATCCACCTCTCAAAATTCACAAAGGCGCCTAGAACAGAGAAAAAGAGGGTTGGCTTACATGGGATTACTCAACCTTCTTTTCCAAGTTTCAGAAGCTGTTCGGCCAGCGTGGGGTTGATCGTTCAGCTGGACATCAGAACCCGGATCTGGGCTGACTCTTGTGCATTCTCTTAAACACCAGCTCTGTTGCTGGGCCTGGTGGGAACAGCCACAAACAACTTTACTCCTAGGAAGTGAACAAGAGCCCAGGTGAAGAGAGGTCTTTTTACTGGGAGCTCAGAGAGGTTGAGTGGTAAGGTGGCTTATGGGATGCAGACATGGGTGATAGTGCTGCAGAGGTGGAAACTTGCTGCTCTGGAAGTTCTGTTTGAAATAGAGCTCCCTACATCCTCATAATGTATGCTATCTGCTTCTGTACAATTGCTTTCTTATCCTAAGTAACTCCATTTTACCCCTTGTCGGACCTGCAGAGTACACCCCCCCTTCTGCATGAGAAACCATTGACCTCATAGAAACAAAAGCCGTTGCATAGAAACAGGAGCCATACACAGTAAACTATTACATGGGAACAGGAATCATACATAGTGAACTATTACATGGGAACATACACAATGAGAAGTTGTGTGCTTGATTGCTCTAACGGCTCATTCTTGGCTCCTGTGACCTAGCTCCCTAGCTTGCTTTGTGCACCTGGACAAACCCATGTGCCAATAGGATGTAGTTTTTTGCAGAAGTCCAGCTTCAGCGAGGGGTGGGTACCCGAAAAGGGATGGAGAAGGTCAGCAAAAATAACAAACACAGACAGAGACCTCAATGCATCAATATGCACGTTCTCTCTCTGCGGGCTGTCAGCGTGTTGCAGCTGGAGCCCAGTAGATCATGAGACAATGTCTTTTATTTGGATTTTTCTCTGCAGGGGGGTTTTGGGTACTATTTTTATTGTATCAGCAAGCTTAAATCAATAGTCCAAAAAGCAGGGAGGAAACTTTTTTAGAGGTCAGCCAGTCCTTTCCTTTTGTCAGCATGTCTCAGGTGATCAACTCGTGCTTCTTTTTCCTGGAATCAGGTTATCAGATCAGAACCATCCCTTCATTGTCTTGAAGTTATCTTGTGACCTTTCTCTGTTAGCAAGCTGTGGCTAATATCCACCCTATTAACAGGGTGGCAGCTATTTTGGTTACAAAGTGTTAGATAACCTATATCTATTCTTAAATGTAAATACAACTTTGCTAAAAGGAAAAATGTTAACATTTAAATTCTAATGGGGGTCTAATGATTTTATGTTCTAATGGAATGAACCTACTGTTCATATGGAAAAAGAACAGTGGATATTTGAGCAGCATTATCATGCACATTTTAAGGATATGCATTGGCTGTGGCCCTGTAATCTTGATCTAAATGTCAAAGTGTCATTGTGCACAGCACCATCCCTCACAAAACCAGTTGCACTCTCTTATTTTTCTAAGATCTAATTTTGCAGGTTTAATAATTTTACAGCATATATTTTAATCCCAACACCTGATTCTTAATGATTTATTTAAAACTGGACACCACCAAGTAAAGGGAATTCTACGGTTTCATTCCCATATACTTAATTTATCCCAATCATATAATTTCCCATTAATACCAACCATTCTCTTGCCATTAATATAATCTCAAGTAAATGATGTTTGCCAACTTACATCATATTTTGGACGTCCCCTAGGGGGATACCAAATTTTTCCTTTCCCCATTTTGTATCCCATATGTCCATTTACCCAGATGGTCGGGAGAGGATGAAAATTTCCTTTTTGAAATAACTTTGCGTGTTTAGGCTGCAGCTCATATTTAGTCATGAGCAGTGCTTTTGGAACATATGTTGGTGTGGTCAATTTATCATAAGGGGATAATTTTAAATTGTCCAATTTACTAGGATCCTCTGTGGGAATGTTTAGTTCAATGACCACAAAATCATTTGTGTTATTTTTATAATCATTTGGGAATTCAGAGAACTGCCACGCTAACCAAAATATCAAAAGAGAAAGCAAAAGCAGTACCATGAAGCCGAGGCAGTAGCCCTTACGGTTGTAGCAAGTGCTTGTAGCTGTGGCCTTGCCAACAGCTCTCCCTCCAGCGGCCTTGCCAACTCGGAGAGGGCAGCCCAAGCTGATTCTTTTAGGATCCTGCCATGGCGTGGACCGCACTATCTCTCCCTTTTTTATTTTGTAATTTGAGAGCGAGGAGTTCTCATTGTGTTGTCTTTATTGCAGATCCGAGGTATCTGATGAGGACTGGAAAACAAACAACAACAATAATAATAACTATAATTATGAACACACCAGCTGAATGTATCAAAGACCAAAAGGAAGTACTCATAAAAGCAGAATGAAGGGACTGGAATATCCCATTGGCACATCTTCAGGGACTATAGATTGTAAATGGGCATGAGAAAAGTCGGATATCTTTTGATATAAATTTGTTAAATCTACTCCTAGAGTAGAATGATTCCAAATTCCTTTTATATGCATCTGAATCTGTTGCCATGAAGCATGAGAATCATTATAAGGAAGGGGGGTAACACAAATCCATTTATAATTATGGTGACAAGCAGTTGTAAGTTGAACCTTAATGTTTTGTATCTCTTGTCCTAAAAAGAAAACTGCTTCTTCTAATACATTAATCCTATCTACTAATTGTCTATCTATCTTTTCTTGTTGAAAAAGAGCTGTGGAGACATTTAAAGAGAAATTATTAATATGTTCAGCTGTATGAACTTGTTGTACCAAAGCAGCAGTAGAAGCGGCGATAGACCCTATAAAAGTGATTAAAGCAAAATTCCTAAAATTAAAGCTGCAATAAAACGTTTAGGAAGAGACAAAGCATATTCTAACTTTTGCAAAGCGGCAAATCCTGGAGTTTTTGCCTTTAAAAACCCCACAAGACCAAGGCCCAAGACCACTCTTCCTTGGTTGCTCCTCAGAAGACGGTTGCTGGCCAGCTGGAGTGAATAAACTGCCCTTGTCTGCACGAGTGGCATGTAAGTGCATTTCTTGCAGGAGGGTGCCTCACAACATTTTGGAGGCCCCAGTGAGATTGTTTCTCCTTGAGTATATCCCTCCCTGCACTTATCTCCTAGAAGATAGAGAAGCTGTTCCTCTTCTTCTCCCTGGAGGTAGATGGGGCACTTTTCTCTCTCCCCAGGTAGGTGAGATCTCAGTAAGGGATGGTGCACCAATGGTTGGACTTAGTGGGATGCAGGACACAGCATTAACTCCCCTAGTCCTTGGGCTCCTGAGACGTCGCTGGGCCCATTGGTAATTTGGATTTGGATTTGGGACTTGCAAGTTAATAGGAACTGTGTTTCCACGTTTCTTGTTCATCTTTGTTGTTGTGATTGTTGTGTCTGTGGATATCTTAGAGTAATTTTGGACGTGGCCACTTGTCTGTCTTTTGTGTGTTGCCAGTTGTGTGTTTTTGTGTGTCATTAACTGTGGTCTTATATAACAAATGGGACAAAATTCCTCCAAACTGGTCTGTGGGACAACCCCCTTACATACAGTTTTCTTTTCTTTTCTTTTTTTTTTAAAGATGACCGGTAAGGGGATCTTAACCCTTGACTTGGTGTTGTCAGCACCGCGCTCACCCAGTGAGCCAACCGGCCATCCCTATATAGGATCTGAACCCGTGGCCCTGGTGTTATCAGCACCGCACTCTCCTGAGTGAGCCACAGGCCGGCCCTTACATACAGTTTTCGATTGATATAATCTCTGACAAGCCGTCATGACTAAAAAGTTGCCATAAAAAAATGTCCCAAGGTGAATGGAAATAGAACACCATCTGTGCTTTTAACTAAGCCTTCTCTTCCAGCTTCTCCAAAGAAGAGTGCCTCCCCCACAGTGCCTCCCATACTCTCTGATGCCTCTGAAGACACAAGGTAGCTTCAAAAATTGAAAATAAGCTAAGAGTATTTCCTTTAATAATTTATTCTGCCTTCACTGGAGAAGATTTAAAAATCTAGGTAAGGTTGATGATAAGTTAAACAGCAGTAGTTCATAACAGCCATGATTTAATCTCTGAATATAGGGTAACCAAGGAAAAGAATTTGAAAAACTGTTGTAGGACTGCTAGATGAGTCCCAGAATGTCAACCTCACTTTTTATTTATTGGCTTTTGTTACTTTATGTCATGCTGACCTTATTGTTAAACACAGGTTTGTTTGCATTCTTTGCACTCATGGAGAAAATGGGGAAAACATTACTTTTAAGTTGGTTGAAAGCATTAACTGACAAAACACCTCAGAAAAAATGTGAATTAGGCAGCTAAGAAAGCATACTCTGTTTATTACTTTAAAAAAATAATATACAGCCTTATTAACTCCACAGTGTAACAGTTGTCAGAGTCAACATTTAGGTAGATATAAAATATTTAAATGGTAGTGTAAATAGTTTTAAGGGCATACACATAGCTCTTTCCTAAAGAACTGCTCTGGCAACTTTATTAACCAATTGACCAGAACTATGGGTTTATTTCTGGACTTTCTTTGCCTGTTTCCCATACTCGGAGCAGCACTGCATATCAGTCCTCTCCCTGTCGTTCCTCCAACACCCCCCCTCACTCCAACAGGCTCCCTTGCCTCCTGGAGCTCCTCAAGACCAGGCTCCCTTCATGGTTTACAACTGGAAAAATCAAAATCCTTCTTTCTCAGAAAAACCTCAGGGCCTCATCTCCCTCCTGGAGACTATTTTCTTTACCCACCAGCCTACATGGGATGATTGTCAGCAGCTCCTGCAGACTCTCTTCACGTCAGAAGAATGCAAGTGGATCCAGAAGGAGGCCCTGAAAACTGTTACCGGTTATGATGGCTGACCCTCTGATGACCCTGTTCACCTCAAATGCATGTTCCCCTCTAACAGACCCAGCTGGGACCCAAACATGGACCAAGGTAAGGGGGCTCTCAACCTGTATCACTACTTTCCTTAGGGGACTCCGCACAGCAGCCTGGAAGCCCACTAACCTATCAAAAGTAAGTGAAACTATTCAGGGACCAAACGAAACCCCCACTGCTTTCCTGGAATGCCTTATGGAGGCTTACAGGACCTACACTCCTGTGGACCCTGAGACCCCAGAAAACTGGCGGGCAATAAATATTGCCCTTGTCACCCTGTCAGCCCCAGACATTAGGAGAAAGCTTCGAAGACAGGAAGGATTTAAAGGAAAATTGTTATCTGAGCTGGTTGAAATTGCCCAGAGGGTCTTTAATGACAGAGACAGTCCAAAAGAGAAACAAACCAAAAAGCCAGATGTTAAAGATGCCTTCTTTAGCCTCCTGCTGGCCGAAGTAAGCCAACCTCTCTTTGCCTTTGAATGGACTGACCCTGGGGGAGGATACTCTGGACAATTAACTTGAACTCACCTCCCCCATGGATTTAAAAATTCCCCACCTTATTTGATGAAGCCCTTCAGCCCGTTTGTTGCCAAGATGTGAGGCATTGCCAAGGGGCTGCTCACCCGAGCCCTGGGACCATGGAAGAGGCCTATCACTTACCTCTCTCTCCAAGAGGTTGAACAGTGTAGCCACAGGATGGTCAACCTGTCTCCAAGCCATAACAGCAACTGCTTTACTGGTAAAAGAGACCAACAAGACATATGCTTAGTGGCCCCCCACTCTGTACAGACTCTCTTACAAAGTGTACCTGAACATTGGCTCACCAACTCCTGCTTCACCCAGTATCAGACTTTACTTCTAGATCAGCCCCTAAAAACCACAGCTCTAAATCTGGCTACCCTCCTCCTGGATGACAACCCAACTGAGCCTGTCCATGACTGCCTCGAAACAATCGAGACTCTCCAAGGCCTCCGGCCAGACCTGACTGATATGCCCTGGTAGGAGCCTAATGAAATGCTGTTCACTGATGGAAGCAGTTTCATCTCCAATGGAATCAGGTATGCTGGGACAGCCATAGTAACTTTAGATTGGGTCATTTGGGCTCAAGCCTTAAGCCAAAGGACATCTGCTCAAAAGGCTGAACTCATAGCCCTAACACAGGCATTAAACCATGGAAAAGATAAAACTGTTAACATACACACTGACAACAGCTATGTTTTTGCCACTGCCCATGTTCATGGGGACTTATACAAATAGAGAGGACTATTAACATCAGAAAATAAATAAATAAATAATAAAGCAAAAATACTAGCCCTCCTTAAGGCCATATAGTATCCATAAAGAGTGGCCATCATACATAGTCCGGGGCACCAAAAAGACACCTTGTTTGAGACCCAAGGCAATGCTGCTACAGATTTGACTGCCAAAGAGGCCACATTAAAACCAATGAGGCCATTTGACTTTTTAATAGTCGTTCCAGCACCTCAATTGCTGCTGACTCCCCATTATACTAAAAAAATAGTACAAAATTCTAAGATCTTAAAAGCCTCCAACAATGTCATGAATTTGAAAATTCTGCCAGATCACAGGATTTATTTGCCAAAGGCTCTAGGCAGATTGCTGATTAAACAGATACATCAAGGAACACACCTTGGATCCACAAAATTAACTGAACTTTTAAAAATATTATTACATCCAAGATCTTAGCAAAATAACAAAAGTCATTGTTACCAGATATGAAATTTGTTCACAAGTAAATCCAGGGCTAAAATCAAGGCTGCCCATTGGAACCAGAATGCAAGGAACTAACCCTGGCAAACACTGGGAAATTGACTTCACTGAGGTAAAACCTGGTCAATATGAGTACTGCTACCTTTTGGTGTTCATAGACACTTTTTCCAGATGGGTAGAAGCCCTTCCTACCAAAACTGAAACCGCACAAATAACACTAAAAAAATTGTTACAAGAAATTGTCCCCAGATTTGGCCTACCTGTAATCTTGGGGTCTGACAATGGCCAGCTTTCACAGTCCAAATTTCCCAATTATTAGCTAAAACATTAAAAATAAATTGGAATTTATATTATATTTATAGGCCACAAAGTTCAGGACAGGTAGAACGAATGAATCGGACTTTAAAAGAAACACTTACCAAATTAAAACTAGAGACTGGCGAGAACTGGGTGAGCCTCTTTCCCTTTGCCCTCATAGGGCTAAATGCACCCCCTACATACAAGGAATCACACCCTCTCTGTTGCCCCACCTCAGAGATGATAAACTTGCTGAAATGTCTAACCATAACCTTCTTCAGTCTCTTCAGGCCCTCCAACAGGTACTACGCCAGATTCACCCCTTGGTCAGAGAGGCCTACCCACCAACAAGAGCAATTGGTCAATTCTGCAAAAAGGCCTCCTGGAATTTAAGAGGGGTTACATTGAATCTATTGATCAATTTGGGAAAAATTAACATCTTAACAATATTGTCTTCTAGTCCATGAACATGAAATGTCTATGCATTTATTTAGATTGTCCTTAATTTCTATTAGCAGTATTTTGTAGTTTTCAACATAGTCTTGCATGCTTTTGTTAAATTGTTCCTAAACATTTTATTCTCTTCAATGCTATTGTAAATGAAATTGTTAAATTCATTTTCAGACTGTTCATTGCTAGTGTATAGAAGTACAATTGCTTTTTTCATTTTAATCTCAGGTCCTCAAACTTGTCAAACATGTTTAGTTCTAGTAGCTTTTTTATGGATTCCTCAGTATTTTCTACACACGGGGCCATACCATCTATGGATAAAGACAGTTTTTCTTGTTCCTTTCCAATCCGGACCTCCTTCTTTGTCATGAGGAGACTGGCTAGCATACAATGCTGGCCCCATACAATGCTGCATAAAAATGGCAAGAATGGGCATGCTTGCCTTTTTCCTCAGTTTATGGGAAAAGCACCTAGTTTTTCACCATTAAATATGACATTAGCTGTGGGCTTTTTGTAAATGCACTTTATTAGATTAAGAAAGGTGCTTTCTATTTCTAGTTTATTAAAAGTTTTTCCAATTAAATAACAATTTAAAAATGTAAAATGCTTTGATAAAAAAATTTACACCAAGTGGTCAATCTGACAATGTTGTAAAAAGTTAATTTTTTCCTCTTTGCTGTGGTCATTGTGTCCTACACAGAGGCTGGACCTATCTGAATGTGCAGCAGTAGCTGCACCCATATATAATACACACAATCAGACTAACATGGTGGATTATATATGGCTCTAGGGAAACCTTGCTGTTTCTATACCAACCATTTGGGTATTATTAGAGAAAGCCTTGCATTAGTCAAAAAACACATTTAAAAAAAAAGTAATATAGTAATAATAAAAATTGGCTTAAAAATCTTTTTCCTGGTCACCTTGGTTAACAAACAATCAGTCAAACTCTTTGTTTTACATACTAAATACAACAAATTAAGTACCGATGAATCAATGGTTTGATTCCTTCCTAAAGAAGAGTTAAAAATGAAATAGAGCTCCCTACACCCTCATAATGTATGCTATCTGCTTCTGTACAATTGCTTGCTTAACCTAAAAACTCCATCTTACCCCGTCTGACCTGCAGACTACCCCCTGCTTCTGCATAAGAAACCGCTGACCTTCTGGTAGAAACAAAAGCCGTTGCATAGAAACAGGAGCCATACACCATAAACTATTACATGGGAACAGGAACCATACACAGTGACCTATTACATGGGAACATACACAATGAAAAGTTGTATGCATGTTTGCTCTAATGGCTCATTCTCGGCCTCTGTGACCTAGCTCCCTAGCTTGTTTTGTGCACCCACCCGGACAAACCCATGTGCCAACAGGATGTAGTTTTTGCCTTTAAAAACCCCACAAGACCAAGGCCCAAGTCCACTCTTCCTTGGTTGCTCTCGGGAGATGGTCGCTTGCCAGCTGGAGTGAATAAACTGCCCTTTTCTGCATGAGTGGCGTGTAAGCGCATTTCTTGTGGGAGGGGGTCTCACAACAGTTGTTTGGAGAAACAGCAGGAACAGGGTGCTGGAGACAGAGAAGAAAAGGTTCTAGTCACCACTGTGATGAGATCCAGGATAGTCCCAGTTTTGTTACTCATTCATTCTCACGGAGGAAAAAAACCAGGTTATGTAAAGCATTTAGTATATCAGTGTTAAGTGCTCAAAGAAAAATAAAGCAGGGAAGGAGATAGGGAGGGTGTGTGTGTTTGTGTTGGGGGTGGGAGTTACAACTCTATATAGAATGGCCAGGGAAGTCCTCCCTGAGAAACTGATAAGCCCTAAAAAAAGGTGAGGGAGAGAGCTGGACAGATGAGGGGAGGAATGTGGCAAACCTGGTAGTTCCACTGGATGAAGGACAGCTTGTAGCATCTCTATTGGCCTGGAGCTACGGATGACCCAGAGATAAGGCTGAGGGCAGGGAGAGGCTCTGGGAAGATGATGCTGGTGATTTTTACACACGTGGAGTATTACAGACAGAAAGGATCTTGCAGATCATCCAGTCTAGTGATTTCCAGACTTTTGAATTTCCTGGACTGGTATATTGGCCAACATGGTTACCCACTTAATTTTTACAAAAAAGGGCATTAAAAACTACCACCATCTATTATCTTCATCATCTCATAAAGAATATAATAATCTCAGAATAAAGGACCATTCTTTTAATACATTTAAACAGACACAAAACTGAAATCATCATTTTTTCTCAATTCATAGGGTATATCAAGGGTTGAGACCTAGAGAGGGTAGGCTCGGCTCTTATAAATCCCTGAGTTTAGTGCCCAACTGCCTTGGGTTGAATGTCTCCCCAAAACTTAATCTCCACTGGAACTGGTGAGGGTGGGAAACCCTATTATGGTAATTGAAAGGTGGGGCCTTGAAGAGGTGATTAGATTGTAGGACCATGCAGTAGTGAGTGGATTAATAATAGTGGTCATGGGCATGGTTAGGAGGGCTTTAAAAAGAGTGAATAAGGAGGTTAATCTGTCTGCTACGCCATTTTCTCAAGGTGATACTGTGCCATCACTGAAGTTGCCACCAAAGAAAGCCTTCCCCAGATGTGTTCCCTGGACTTTGGACTTCCTAGCCTCTGAAACCATAAGCAATATTTTTTTTCTTTATAAAACACCCAGTTTTAGGTATTTTATTATAAGCAACAGAAACAGACTAAAACACCAACCTAGCCTTGACATAGGTCTTAAGGGTTTCACCAAAACAAATATTTCCAAGTTTTCCACCACACTTCTTCCTGTCATGTGTAAAGAAGACTAGGCTCAGGGGAGATGCCATATGCCCAAATAGAAGTCCCAGTGTTTTAGGCAACTGTCCATTTTTCTCCTGAGAAAACCCAAAAAGATGTTTCTATTTTTGGCTAAGCTTTCATCTATACTCTAGGAATAAAATTGTCAAATGATGGTTATATGTATGCAATTAAATTCAAACAGTGTGTATAGTGTATAACCTAAAAAGCTGTGGAATTAGCAGTGGATTCATTTGTGTGTACT
The DNA here is from genome assembly GCF_027409185.1 of Cynocephalus volans. Classification (NCBI taxonomy): domain Eukaryota; kingdom Metazoa; phylum Chordata; class Mammalia; order Dermoptera; family Cynocephalidae; genus Cynocephalus; species Cynocephalus volans. The sequence goes on from NC_084467.1 coordinate 22,002,229, forward strand.
TTTAAAGTTTACAGAATAAAGAATTTTAAAAAGATTACAATGACATTACTTGCAATTAGAAATTTCCTTTGAAGATTCCCATCAAGAATTTTTTTAAACACCAAGAAACTTGTTTTTGAAAAACAGAAAAAGTCCTGAATTGCTAATTTTTTACCAGCTGCCAAAAGATTTTTAAGAGAAATGTGCACGTTATATTAATGTATATATATGTTGGGGTAGATACATGTTTATCTACTCCTTGGTCTTGGAAATCAATAAAATACCTTAACATTTGTACTTATAATTAAGGATACAGCAACTAATAGGTTTGCTTCAACTACAGCATCCAAAATCTGCTCCTAATGATGAAAAGGTTTAATAACAAGAATACAAGGCAAACTTCTTTTCTGGGGGAATTTGGGAAAAAACAGATTTTATAGTCTGACACGTATGGTACTTGTGAGAGGCGAACGTGATAACCACTACACTACGGAAACTGCCTGACACGTATGGTACTTGGAAGCTAGAACTGAATCCTAATTTCCCTCATTGGAATAAAAGACAAAAAGGTTTCTTGATTGTTTCTAGACCAGTGGGGAACAGTTAGGCCCAAATCTGCAGAAATGAAGTGAGAAAAAGTAGTTGATGTGACATGAAATCAGGCCAAATCAAGCAAGATTTGATATCAGCTTGTCAGTTTTATTGCAGTTTGTGGTTTAAGCCCAGCACAGCAAGGTATTCATTTCTCTCTTCAATAATTAAATTTCAAAACATTTGACAGCAAATGAAATTTTTTATCATTCCAGTTCTAAACTTTAAATATATTTTAGAAACAATTAAGAAATAAATGCTCCCTTGCAAATTATCTAAAAATATTTCTTTTATTTTCCAATGTATATTTATTTATACCAAATGGTTAGATTTTTGTTTTTACTCTTTTGATGAAATGAATGACTCAAGTTATTGAAAACATAGAATCATTCTAATGAACTCTTCAGAATCTTATGAGGTCCTAATTAGGACCCTACATAGCTGGGCAACTGGGCTGGTACTATTCAGAAAAGACACAGGAGCAAACCATATAGAAAATAAAACCTTTATTTTTTTTCAAGTTTATAAGATAGTTCCCATTACATATAACATTATGGTCAAGGATTCTACAGCCACGAATGCCCGCAGTCATATAAATATATCCAATCCAAGCAATGACTTTTCCTACTAAAAGAGGCATCTGAAGTCCAGAGGGAGAGTCGTGCTTTGAAGTAGAAGTCGTCCTTAATGGGATGGCTCCCGTCAGTGCATTAGGAGCTAGCCAAGGAGATTTGCTTGCTAGAGCTGTCCAACTCAGAGGAGAGGAAGGGACAGATGGCTTGCTGATCGAGGCTGGGACAGAACTAGATGCTCTTCTGTAGTTTAAGATATTTTAGAATCTCAAAAAATTCATATTTGGCTTCTATAGTGTGAATATCTGCGGAGTTCTAACTTTTGGATGAAAAAGGAAACCAACTGAGTGGTAGGAAATAGAAGCATGCTTAAGAGGGGGCCTAACTGCCCCCTTGTGGAGGGGTGAGGAGTGAGTGAGAGGAAGCCCCCAAGCTCACCACTCCTTGGCCCAGAGTATAACTCTCCCAGGTAGAGGGAGACATGGCTCTGCCCCTGTTCTCCTCTCTCCTGTGGTTCAGTGGCACTGACACCCATTCAAGGTAGTGAACATCTAGAAGCTCCATATGCTGCAGCTGGAGTGTGCCAATCAGATTCTACATGGAGCTTTAAAGCTGAGTTTGTATAAACTGTGAACAAGCTGTGGCACAAGTCTCTTTGGACACTAAATATGCCCTCCCCCCCCCAAACTTGTAGAGCAGAAAACAAGAACACCCCAAATCAAATAAAAGCCTAAATAGGCATCTAAATCTGGAGGAGGCATCTATTCTCCTGGACACCACAGCTGCCCAAGGCACACTGGACAGGGTGATGCTAAGGCACAGTCAGTTTTACATTCGAAAGTCAAGCCACCTCCAAAACTCAGGACACACCTGACAACTCCAGATCCACTACTAGAGATAGTCTTCACCACGAAATGTACAGACCCATCTTATGAAATCCACAGTGCCCACCTGGGGAAGGACTCATCATTTGGCTTATTTCAGGGGGACTTTTTCTATTAAATAGGGCTTACAACTTGATGAATGAACCCACAGTATCCTTTGACCCTCAGCTTCCAGCAGCTCTTAATGCTGCCCACTTATTTTTCTTTCCAGATGTTTGTGCCAGGGATAAGAATTCTTTGTTCCCTGGTCAATTCATTTCAGAAAGATGGGCCAAGAAGCTCCTGTTTTCTGTCTGCCCTCTAAATAAGGGTGGCAGTGACCAGAAAAGAGCAGAAGATGCTCTGCTCAGAGAGCCTCCTCAACTCTCTTGGCCAAGTTCAAGTTCCTTTTGGAAAGAGCTAAGATAGGCAGTCAGGGCAAGAGGAAAAAGGCAATTGAAAGGAATCCAAGTCATATTTTAAGGATAAAGAGCTCCCAAAGGGTGGGGAGAGAGAAGTGTTTGTGCTGTGTGCATGATATAGCCATACAAGCCTGAGCACAGCACCAACAGGGTGGCCTTTGTCCAGAGCAAGAAACCAATAGGGTTTGAGGCCTCAAAGTACAACCATCCTAGAGCTTTCTAAGATCAACCATCAAGCAAGGCAGAGCAGCATCTGGGCTACTATGCTGAATACAGACCAAGAGAAGGTCTGCCGACTACATTTCACTCCTCCCATCCCACAAGGAAACAAGACAAAAGAGGCAGTTAAGTAATGGAGCACTGACTTCAGCCCCTCTCCAAAAGCGTATTCCCTAATTGTGAGTCATGCAGCACTTTTGCAATCAGTTCTGAAGGAATGTGTATATCAGCCTTTCTCTGTTGCTATCTGGCATTGGAAGGATTCTTGCCTCTTTGTGCTGCAACAGCTCTGGAAATGGGTATGCAGAATCTCTGGGGACAAGAAATTATAGCTGGAGTAGGTCCTACTGAGGACCAAGACTGAGGTGCTTATATAATCATCTTTCTCTGTGCAGCCTGGGAGAGGATAAACTTCCTCAGCTCTAGGGAAGTTTATCCTGCCTCAGCAGATGCCCAAGTTGGTCTTGGAGGGATAAGGCAGTCAACAAACACAGCTGGGCTGAAAGGTTGGGGCCAGTGCATGGGGACCCACCAATCTTCCCAGAGGTCAAGCTGAGAGATGTTCCTGCATTTGGCCCAAGATTAAATTTTCAGGAACGAACTGGAGGATCCAGCATCCTCATTTAAATCAGCAAAGTCTTTCTGGCCTTCTGGTTTCCCATTTTAGAATGGGATATGAGAAGAGGGGTGTTCCAAGGGAAACTGGGTTTTGATTACAGCAATCTTCTTTTCAGTTTCAGGCAGAGATCTAAGTAACTATATGCCCAGGATACCCTTTCATATGGCTTAAGAGCTTCCACAAAGGAAGTCCAATACATTGGTAGTTTTGGCCAAAATGTAGTTATAAGCCTGTTCTTAGACTTGATTTGACTTCTTAGGTCCAATATCCAGGGACTGGCCAGAGCTGCATGGAGGTGGATGGGAGGTGCAGAGGGCAGGAAAAAGGCAAGAGTCTAGTACTTGATGACTAAGAAGGGAGAGACTGCAGGGGTGAGCATCTAATGGGGAAAGGGTGCATCTTTGCAGGAAGAATAGGTAGATTCTTCCTGTCTCAAGAGCCAAAGAAGATGAAATTCCTAAGAAGCCTTCGTCCCTTCTCTCCAGTTTGGAGGCTAAGCCTCCTGGGACACAGTCCTTGAATATGAGTCAAACTGAAGGGTTAGAATTTATAGTATAAGAGAAAGAGTTTCTAGGGTTGTGCCATTTGGTTAAAGAGGAAGCGTGACTGGAAAGGGGACTAAGGCGTCTATGATGGAAAATGCCAAAGACAAAAGTTAATCAGTGTCCAGTGCCCCACAGCTCAGCAAACTAGGAGATGGAAGAACGGGAAAGGAACCATCCTAGAGAGCAGACCACTGGAGCAGCTAAAGAGGTGCTACTGTCTCAAAGAGGTATTTTAGATATTTCAATTATTATTTTCAAGGAAACTTTATACGCCCTTTTCTTGCTAGAAAAAGAAAGGGGGGAAAACCTGCTTCAAAGACCAGACCCTTACCTATAAAAATAATATACATATTCACTGGAAATGAGTTCTACAGCTAACGAGATTCTAAAGACTGCAAGAAATGTTATTATAAAGTCTGCGCATTTTTCCTATCACCTCAAGTTAATAGCAGTTCTCGATCTGGTCATGGACTAAGCGTGTAACTCTGCTCGAGGAATTTCCTTTTCTTTTTCTTCATTTTTTGAAACAAAACACAGAAGAATTAAAAGTACTGTAGCTGCAGTAAGTCTACTGTTCTCTCTATCCAACTGTCTCCTTCTTCTGTACGAGGATGAACATGAGGCTATGGCTCACTCTTAGCAAAAACCGCAGCTGTTGGTTCTGATTGTGTTCTTGCCAGTATTCCATGGAGAAAACGAAAGAGAGAGAGACCCACAGAGACAGAGAGTCCCCAGCTGGTTCCGGTCTCTAGCTCCCTTCTGGAGGGAAAAGGAGCAAACGGGGAAGCTCCTCATTCCAGTTCTTAGAGAAAATCAAGCTCCAAAGCTTGGTGGAGGGATACTAGGTCTCCATGGTTTGTGATCCTCCAGAAGGGCATGTTGTGCTGGAAGAGAAGGGGTATAGCTGGTTAATCTAACTTCTTTTGGGAACTTATATGTACCCATACCCCTTCTTCCACAGATCTTTCCCCAAGGTACTTGGTGACCCTATCCACCCCTGCCCACATCATAGGGCTGTCATAAGGATCAAATAAGTTGCACGTATAAGGACTTTGTGCATTATAGGGCACTTTACAAATGTGAGGGATTTTTATTAGGTTTCAGTGGTAACTGTGCTTTTATGGGAGATATACCTGTTCTAGCTATTATACAGGGTCTTCAGGGGCAAATAAAATGGCCCAGGTAAAAAGATCAGTATTACTAAAAGATTACATTGTCTTACAGATGGTCAACTTCCTTAAATTTCAGAGATACAAGACCCAGATCTTGGTTTTTTGACAGATTTTTATTTTTCATGGCTGGCTGGTATGGGGATCCGAACCCTTGACTCTGGTGTTACACCACCACACTCTAACCAACTGAGCTAACCAGCCAGCTCACAAGACCCAGATCTTGACCATGTCTAAGATGCAGAATATATAGATCTGCAAAATAATAATAAAGCCATTATATTATGTGGTCAGAATCATTTCCAGAATACTGTATGGTGTTCTGGAAGCCACATTTTAAAGGAGCGCTTTGATAAACCCAAGTGTTGGAAACCATGTTCTATGAAGCTGAAGATTAGCTCTACTGATAATCTTGTTCAAACTTGTTCCAAGTTACTCAGAATACTGAGGTCCTAGGATACAGTTCTTTTGCCATGTGGCCTAGTTTTTTCCCAAGCCAGCTGCTCACACATACTATTTACAGGGCTATTAATATACAGAAGAGGAAGTGGACTTGTTATATTATGCTCAGGAGCACTACACTAGGACTAGTATGTAAAAGTTAGAGAAATTTTTATTCAGTGCAAGGAGGAACACCCTAACGATCTGGATGACCCCGCAGTGGAACAGGCTACCTGGGAATCAGTGTCTATTCAAGCAAGGACTAGAGTCTTCTGTCAGAGAGGCTCAGAAAGATCCCTCATAGGGTGGAGGTTGAACTGGATAAAGCATTTTCCAATGAGCATATTCTATGGTAGATGATTATAGACATCAGCTGAGAGACACCAACTCTGTTAATGACTTGAGTTGTTCTTTCTCTCCCCCACTCTCTTCTTGACATTGAGAAGCACTGATGCCTACACCCAATAATGTCTTCCCCAAAGAGGGCAACAAGAAGCACTTTAGAATCAAAGCTTGAATGATAACGAACGTGAAAAAACAAAGGTCTTTGAATTGCTACATAAAGTGGCAAATGAAAACATAATGAGGTAATAATGCTAACTCATTACCAACCTCATAGTCCATTAATAGTTGCTAAGGTTTCTATGTTAACTGGGTGAAGAAAATCAGGGCAGTTAGTCTTAGTTGGCAACCCATTGCCCCCAAGTGTAAGAAATACTGTTGCTGGAAGAAAATAAACTGGGGCAGGAAGGGAAAGAACTTTATTCTTTAGATCCATTTAGCAGATAAGGAAACTCAAAGAGGATAAGTAAACTGTCCAAAATCACACAGCTAATAAACAGATGGGATATGAACCTGTTTGATTTTAGATTCCATAGCCAAGACTCATCTACTATTTCTTATATTAAGGGATGACCTGAAGTTGGGACCTGTATAATGATGAGGTTAACATCAAAACAATCTTTTCAGGGTTCAAAAGCAGGAAGAACTTTCCCTACAGAAACAACTCCAATTGACTGTACTGTTGTTTTTTGAGAGTCTGAAGCCTGAACAAAGTAAGAATGTCGCCTTTTTGCAGTCAGGTCTGATGCTCTTGAGAAGGCACTGCCTTCTAAGATGAAGATGGAAGATGGGGGGTCCAGCTCGGGTTTAATAATGGGGGTCCCTGTAGCAGGGTTCAAAGATTTTAAGATTTTTGAGTGGCAGGGAAGAGGGGAAGGGAGGGCTTAACAACTTATAGGGGAAAACTCCATTTGGGGAAAAAAATGACCCTCTTTTTCTTTAAAGAAAAATGGGAGAGGAAGAGAAGGAAGGGAAAACACTGTAAGTGCACAATAGAATGCTAAGATTTCATAATTTTACCATTTTTCTAATTGCTCAATGCACAACTACATAGACTATTTTCTTCACCATGGTTACCTGTTTGGCTGCAATTTCTTCATCTCGTCCATCTCCAATCACTACATATGTGACTTTCTTTCCAAACCTTGACACAATTCTCTCAAAGCAGCTCTCCTTACCTGATGAGAAAAAGAAATTTCCTATTAGGATATTCTTCTCTATCTTTTTTTCAATATTAAAGAAAAGGGTGCTAGAGACCCAGTAGGTCCACTGCCCAAAGAATGTGAAATTGTACCATTAAAACAATGATGGTGACGACAACAACAACTTACTATAATCTTCACATTGGCAGTGAAGTCCCAAAGATCTTAGTGTGAGGGGATTTGTGTAAACGGAAGGCTAAGGGGCCCCGGCGGTGTGAGAGCTGTGACCACTGCCTTCCTCTTCCCCATCTCTTGTACTTTACAGCTTACAAAGCACTTTTCAATTTATTCCTTCATTTAATTCTCAAAATAATCCAGCCAGATGGATACCATTCCCTATTTTACAGATGACAATGGAACTCACAGGTTTATCGGCTTGCAGCAGACCACAGACAAGCTAGTAGTAAGAATTTGGACTTTGGGCCTGGACTCCAAATCCAGGCTCTGGCTATTGTGTCATAATGAATGAACGATTTCTGAGGGGAAAAGTTTTAGGGTAGGATAGAGAAGTGAAAACATAAGGCCCTGTTTTCTTGTTAGAAATAAGTTAACAGACAAAAAGCTGTCTCCCTCCAATTCCTTATTTTCCAGAAACAGACACCTGCTCTAAAGTATATATATCTAAAAGTGGAATTGCTTGATCACAGGGTCATGCACATCTCCAACTTTATTAGACATAAACAAAAACAGACTGTTCTCCAAGAAAGGTTATAGCCATTTTCAGTCCCATCTGCAGAGTAAGAGTCTCCATTACCTTAACAAAGCTTGGCACTGTCAGATTAAAATTTCTATCTGATGAGTGGGAAATACATCACATTTTAATTTTTATTTCCTTAATTGGTGAAGTTAAGGAATTTTTCCTATGTTTACTGACAGTTTGGTTTTCTTTTTCTGCAAACTGGCTGTTTCAAGGTTTTTGCCTATTTTTTCTATAGGCAAAATTGTTTGTTGCTTATTTTCACAGTTCTTTATAGATTCTGTAAATTAATTGTCAATTAAATGTGTTGCAAATATTTTCTCCTAGTCTGTGGCTTGTCTTATCAATTTATGTTATCTTTCATTGTAGGTAAAATTAAAAACTTAATGCAATCAAAATTATCTTTTTATTCTTTAAAATAACTTTTGGCTCTTTTAAAAAAGAGATCCTTCCCTACCTTAAGGTCATACAGATACTCTTCTATATTTTCTCCCAAAAATTAAAAATTTGCTTTTCATGTTAAGTTTTTAATATACCTGGAATGTTTTATTTTTTCTTTTGGCAGCTGGCTGGTATGGGGATCTAAACCCTTGACTTTGGTGTTATCAACACTGCACTCTAACCAACTGAGCCACACCTGGAATTTATTTTTGCATGTTGGATAAAGAAGGAAAACAATTATTTTTTCCCCCACATGGATAACCCGATTATCATAAGGACAGAAGATTCTGTCACTGTTGTATTCCTAGTGCCTTGGCAGTGCCTGGCACACAGCAGGCGCCATTATCACCTTTCCTCATCTAGTGGATCATTAACATCTGCATACACGTTTAATATAATTTCTCTTATGTTCAAAAATCCTCTTGAGCTCACATACTCCTTCAGCTAATACCTCATTTCTTGTTATTTAAACAAACCTCTCTAAAGAGTTGTCATGTAGTTGCCTTCTCCAACTCCTTTCTTCCCATTCTCTCTTAAACCCATTCTAATTAGTGTTTCATCACCATCACTCCACTCAAACTGCATGTCAAAGTCCTTAATGACCTTCATGTTGCTAAAAACAACCTTCAATTCTCAGGTCTCATCTGACCCATCAACAACATCTGATAAGAGCTGATCACCCTTCCCTCCTTTGTCTTCAAGACACCATTCTCCTTTTCCCCCTCCCTCAGAGGCTAATCCTTCTGATGCTTTTGCTGATTCTTCCTCATGATCCAAACATTTAAATATTAAAGGGCCCCAGGACTTGGTTCTTAGACTTCTATTCTCTATCTGCACTCACTTCTATGATCTCATCTAGTCTTAAATAAACATACGTACATGAAAACTCTCAATTTTGTATAATTAGTCAGTATTCCTCCCTTGATTTCCAGAATGCGACTGCCTACTTGATGTCTTCACTTGGATGTCTAATAATTATTTCAAATTCAACATGCCAAACTAAACACCTAATCTTTCTTCCACAGTCTTCATCTTAGTGAATGGCATCTTCATACTTTCAGTTGCTTAGGCTCAAATCCTTGTAATCACCTTTAACTTCATTTTCTTTCAAACCCTGTATCCAAACTATCAGCAAATTCTGTCAGCTCTGCCTTCCTACTATAATCCTGTACTGCAGCTGGTTACTTCTCAACCTCCACCACTACCACCCGGTCCAGGCCACCCATGATCTCAGGCTGGATTATTACAATAATCTCCTAACTTGTCTCCCAGCTATCCTTCTCAAGACCTACACAGCAGTAAGACTGACGCTTTTAAAGTGTAAGTCAGATCATGTTACTCTTCTCACAACTTTATAACATTTCATTCTATAAGGCCCTAAAACATCTCCCTACCTTCTCCTTTGATCTCTCTCTCTGACCTTATTTCCTACTATTCTTTCTCCCTTGCTCTTCCTTGACCATACCACCAACCTTTTCCACTTTCTGTTTCTTCTTCTTGCCAGTTTCTTCCACAGATATATAATGGCTCACTCCCTCACCTCCTTTAGGTCTTTGCTCAAAAGATACCTGTTCATTGAGGTCTTACCTAACTGCTATTAAAACGTAATCCTACCTTCTCTACCTGATTTTTATCCACAGCACTCATTACCATTAAACATACTTTGTTTCACTTACTTATTTGTTTATTGATTGTCTCCTCCCACTAGGGACAGGGATTTTTGTATGTTTTGTTCACTGCTGTATCCCTAGTACCTAGAATAATGCCTAGCACATAAAAGTGAATCATCAAATATTTGTTGAATAAACGAAAAAAGAAAGAAAGAAAGTATCACTAGAACTTGGTGGGCTTATTTATAACCTCCATAGATCCTGGGATATAAAAAAAAAAAAAATTAAATCTGTTTTTTACAAAGAAAGTTAATTGACAGGCATGTAGTAGATTAAAAAATAAATAACCACACTTATCTTTAAACAAGCTGGTTTTGTGTAAACCTAATGCCAATTATTAATTCATTCATTTAGCAAATATTTATTGAGCACCTACTATTTCATATACTCAGTATTAAATACATTTAAAAAAAAAAAAAAAAAGATGACCGGTAAGAGGATCTCAACCCTTGACTTGGTATTGTTAGCATGACACTCTTCCAAGTGAGCCACAAACCAGCCCTTAAATACATTTTCAGGGGTTAAAAAGTACCTTTGTACACACAGTCTCATTTGATTTTCCCAAGTTCCCTGGTAGATTCTCATTTTACACAAGAAAACTGAGGCTCAAGAGATAAGATAATTTGCCTACAGTAAGGGTTAGTAAATGCCGGAGCAAGCACTTTGAATCCTAGTCCTTGGTTTTTCTTTTCTTTTTTCTTTTTTAAAAATTGTGGTAAAATATGAATAACATAAAATTTACTAATTTAACCTTTAAGACACTTTTTTTTTTTTTTTTTCTAAAAATGACTGGTAAGAGGATCTTAACCCTTGACTTGGTGTTGTCAGCACCACACTCTCCCGAGTGAGCCACAGGCCAGCCCCTAAGACACTTTTAATTGTGGTAAAAAAAAACACATAACAAAATTTACCATGTTAATCATGTTTTAAATGCACAATTCAGTAGTGGTTAAGTATCACACTGTTGTGCAACAGCTCTCCAGAACTTTATGATCTTGCAAAACTGAAATTCTATCCCTGTTGAACAACTCCCTATTTCCTCCCTCCCCTGGTTCCTGGAAACCACCATTCTACTTTCTGTTTCTATGAATTTGATTACTCTAAGTATCTCATGTAAGTGGAATTAGACAGTATTTGTCTTTTTCTGACCATCTTATTTCACTTGGTATAATGTCTTCATCATTTGTTCATGTTGTAGCATGTGACAGGATTTCCTTCCCTTTTAAGGCTAATATTTTATTGTGTGTATATATATATATATATCACGTTTTGTTTATCCAGTCATCCACTGATGGGAATCTGGGTTGCTTCTACCTCTTGGCTACTGTGAATAATGCTATGAGCATGGGTGTGCAAATATCTCTCTGAAACCGTGCTTTTGGATATTTGCATGTATCTCAAGAATCTGAGACTCAATTCTTTTTGATATTTACCCAAAAGTTGGATTACTATATCATATGGTAGGTCTACTTTATTTTTTTGAGGAACCATCATACTGTTTTCCATAGCAGTTCCACAGTGCACAAAGGTTCCAATTTCTCCACATCTTCACTAACAATTGCTATTTTGTTTTTGATAGTAGCCATTCTAATTGGTCTAAAATATTTTAACCATTTTTAAGTATGTAGTTGTCCTTGATTTTTAATCTACTGCTTTTCTATCATCCTCCATACTCTCTGTAAAAAAAGAAAAAGAGAAACCTGAAATGAGGCAAAAATAGATTTCTAACCTAGAATAATGTTCTTCCAAATATTATGAAAGAAAAGAGCATGATTATGTAACTTACTAGCTATAAGGCCTTGAGTAAGCTGTATAACTGCTAAGCCTCAACTGCCTCATCAGAAATATCAGAGGGCTATTGTTAGGATTATAGATCTTACTCAGATACATAAAGTGTTAACAGAGGGGCTGGCAAATAACAGGTGCATCATGAGTAGGAAGTCTTACTGTAAGGCCAGTGATAAGAAACAGAATAGAAACCATACCAATTTTGGTAGCACTATAGATGTTTTCAATAGGAAATATTTCTCCTAGTCCATATAGGAGAACCTTGGCCAGGGCTGGAACGAGCTGGGTGGTAGTGATCAGAACATTCACACAATTCTTTCTAGAAGAGAATAAGAATTAAAAAAAAAAAAAAAAAAAAAAAGTGAAACTAAACCAACCTTAGAGTAAGAATTCAAATGGGCTAACTCTTTAGGATCTAACTATTAAAGATTAAACTCAAAGGGTCTGGTATGATATTGTTCAGTGCCAATGTTCAGTTATTACTCTTATTACTTCAGATTTATTTATTTTCTATATTAAAATACAGAGATCCTACTCTTTTTGTCTCTCAGTGGACACAGAGCAGCAACTTATTCTTGCCTTTTCCCCCTTCTGACCATTCTAGCTCACTGCAACACCTTAGCAAATACCCGCAATCCATGTCATTAATATCATACTTTAGAAAACAAATAAACAAACAACAAAGAGCTCTCAGTTACTGTACTATTTTGTCTGAATGCAATTCAGGCCATAAATGAGATATGATTTAAGTCCTCTGTGCTATTCATACAATAGCAACAAAGATTATAGAATACACATTAATTTCACATGCCCTTTACTTTCACCAGATATCCACCCCTTGGTGTCAGTTTTACTGTTTATTCTACTAGATTATGGATCTGGAATTCCAGCTTTGAGGGAGAGAGCAATAGGGTATTGGTACAGATATGGCTGCACTTATTCCTAGTCTAAGCTTCAGGATGAAATCTCCTTAATCTTCTTACTGCACCCATTTTCTTTTGAATCTTGCCTTCTTCAGTGGGTTTGGGTACATTCTTGGAGCTTCATGTATTTAAGAATATTTGTGATATGGTACTACATGGATTCTTTGATGTCACCGAGCCCAACTTCTGGGCTGGAGATTATTGTTTACTAGGTTTTAATTTTGTGAGCAAAAAGTAAGGAAAAAGAAAAAAGGTTTCATAAATAAATATTCTCTTAGAACTCTAAGATGTGCTGCTAATATAAATAGAACTTGCCTCCCACCTAACCTAAATACTTCCCTGTATCATTTAAATTCTTTTCACCCCTATCCCAAACCCTGTTTTAGGGAATGACCTATCCTGAACCGGGGTAGGAAAGAGTGTATCTCTGAGAAGATAAGACCTAAAAGAATCATTTCCATACCTGGACTGGATGAGAAGTAAGGACTTTAATGCAGTTCCTAACCAGGAATCTGTTAAAACTTCTATTTCTGCTCTTAATCTCTGCAGTGCTTCCTTTCTCTGAGGACTGAGGAGGCCTTTGGAAATAAAAGCAGACACATTTATCATTTGATGACATATACTTGCTGATACTGAGAAAGCAATATCTAAACTCAATTTAGAATAGTGAGTCACTGAAATAGTTTACTGAGCTGATACATTTCTCTTCTTTGAATAGTGCTACTCAAAATGCCATTTTGACATTTTTCATCAGAATGTTTTGCTACAGGGGCAAAAAAAATCAGCTGATAGAAACACTACGATTAGATTCTGGTGCAAGCTCCTTCTTTCATCATGATCCAGTAACGTAACTGGCAGACTGGCAGACTTTGAGTAGCACTGCTTTAGAACATGGACATCAAGAACCAAAGAGCAAAAAAATGAATGTTATAGCTGGAAGAGTCCTCAGCATTTCTAATCTCTTCCTAAAGAAACCAAAGTCCAAGGAGAAAAGAGCCTGCTAAGATTACATAGCAAGTTTCTGGTCTCAGGAAGACTTTCCACTACCATACACAAGTCCCATGGTGACTGCACTTCTACTTGTGCCAGAACACATCAACCTGAGATTCCAGGTTGAACCGACCAACTCTCTGTAGTGTACTTACTTCTGAAACAACTGCAGCTGATAAGGGACTAAAACACTGCCTAAAACTAGACAATTAAGCACAAAACAAAACAGAACTCATACAATGGGAGCATGTTGTCGGACACTTGAGATACAGTATTCAGACAATAAATTTTGCTCTGAATTTTCTGTAGTGAAGGTTAAAAAAAAATCCTGTATTCTATTAGCAATATTCTATAAAAGCAGAAGGCATTTCTGTGAGGAGGAGAACTGTGAGTATAATTTGTTTTCTGACTGGTGGTTTCACAATGCAAGCCTAGAATCAGATGACTCTTTTAACATTTTGGATAAAATAAAACAACAAAACCAATACCTATATGTCATATACTTAACTAATATATGATGTGGAATTTTTGTTAATTCATATTATACAAACAGGTGGATATTACTTTTAATCTGTACCCCAAACTAGGTTGATGGGATTCTCACAGAGGGTTGCATTACTAGCAGGAAACCAGGTCCAGGCACTGGGCAGGGAAAGGATCAGAGACTTAAGTTGTATATTAAAACTATCCAAAGAAAGGCTAATTGTTTGTGAGAGAGGAAAAGTAAAAAGACTTGGGAGCTGATAAAATAAAAAGTACTGAGACTGAATCATGAGAAATAATAAAAAATGGGAAACTGAAAAAAGTAAATTCAACTTCCAAAATCTAGAAGCCCATAAATTTTATCTGGTATTAGAGGGCTATAAAGGAATGAACCAAATTAATCTTTAAAGCCCTGTTTCTACTTTCTGCACCATATTGTAAGGCAGCATGGTATAATACAAGGGTTCTTGACCTGGAATAATATACCTGTAAGGCAGTCTATGTAATCCTTAAAACTTTTTACAACATTTTGAGTGTACGTACATCTTTAAGGGTTATGGTTCACAGTTTTAAATATTTTCTCATAAGGGCAATTCACTAAAAAAGAACTGCATGAATGTAAAGTGCACTTGGATCCCAACCACAGTACGATCACCAACTTGCTACGTGACTGTGGGTAACCTTCCCCAGCTACCCTTACCATGGACATAAATTTTCTCAACTGCAAAATGAGGGATTTAGATTAGATCTCTAATGTGTCTTCTAATTTGAACAATCTATGATTAATTCTAAGCAACAGAATATTAAGCATAGTGGCATCTGATACTTGAAATATTTTGGGGCAGAAAGAATTTCTAAAGTCCTTCAAATCGCAACACACCGATACTGCCAACCTATAATCCTGGACCTAGTTTTTTATCAACTACAAACTTAGTAACCAATTCCACTTGACTAGTCCTGATGGTTATATAAACCACCCCCCCAAAATGTGGCACCCTATTAACTAGTATTAACAGTAGATGTGACAAGAATAAAACACATGTCATTAAACATAATCTATGGAACACAGTTCCTTTTAAAAGGCATTTGTCTAAAGAGAAGAGAACATTCCAAAGTTATACTAAGAAAAGTCCATTAGAAATGCAGAGATTCTTCCCCAAAGAGTTTCAATCAAACCTCCATGTTTTTAAATTATGAGTTAACATGTTACTATGGCATAAATTCATGAGCAGTACCAGGAGGATCTAAGGAATTCCTGGAAAGGAAAGCAGGAAATCGGAAAGAAACAGAGAATTAGACTGGTTGTAGGCCACACTTACCACCCACATTGCTTTTATGCTTATCATAGATTTCTCTCACTTTTCGGTAGCGAAAAGCCAGTTTCCTCATCCAGTCCACACCTCCTTGCACACCTACAGAGGAACCATGGCTGCCACTGCCTCCTGAGCCACTGAAACCATCTGTTGAGAAACTGTAGTTGCTGCAAAGAGAAATAATAATGAAAATTAAAATCTATACAGCATGGGGTTTTTGGTTGAGTGCCCCCTGGGATTCTCTGTCCTGTTCCTGGTACTTGATAAACAAAGCTAATGGCTTTAAGAATTTTCTCCCTTAATTGCTATGTCAGAGTCTATCTTTCACTTGTCCTCTATCTCACCCCATCACTTCTATCAAAGAAAGGACTGAGAGGGAAGGAGAGGTAATTCAAGCACCAGCATCTCCCAGACGCTGGATTGGGATAGAGCATCTTTTTCATTAATGACAGAGAATAGCATGCAGTGAAAAAAAGTGAAATATAAAATTTAGTGTGCATACACACATACACACATTGATTGCAAGCATGTAAAAAGGAGGAACTTGTGAAAAAATAATGGAAGGAAATAATCCAAAATGCTAATAAGGGTAAAATAATGGCAGATGTTTTTCTTCAGTGATCTGTTGGCTAGTTTATTAAGTTCATGGGTCAATGTAGTGGCTTCACAATATGTCCATGAATTCTTTGAGACTCCTCTCTTCTAATTCTGCTCCCCCTGGCTATGGGATAAACTTAGAATAAGCTTCCCCATGGAAAGGCACGTGTAATAAGAAATAAGACCTCCTATCATCAGCCACATGTGAGAGATTGGAAGCAGGTCTTCTAGCTCCAGGCAAGCCTTCAGGTTATTATAGCTCCAGCCAACACTTTGATTTCAATCCCAGAGACTGTGATTAAGAACTATCTAGTGAAGCCACTTTCAAGTTCCTGACCTACAGAAACTGTGAGATGATAAATGTTTAATAATTTTAAGCTACTGTTTTGGGGTAATTTGTTATACAGCAATAGATACCTAATACAGTTATACAAACTAGGAAGGATTAATACTTGATAAGTAAAAATTTTAAAATAACAGAGAATTAAAGACAATCTGATTCAATCAAAAGTCAAAATAGAGTTCAATATGTTAAGTGTGAGATTCTATATTTAAGAAAATAAAGCTGCCAAGACATAGATGGGTAATTACTGGTTAGCCACATGTATAAAAGAAACAAAACAAAACAAAACAAAACAAAACAAAAGAAAACACTGGCATTCAGAATCATAAACTGCTGCAGACCATGCTTTTTCCTAAAAAGATCAATAAAGTCTCAAAAGAATGGTGTGCTCCATGCCTACTCAATGCACAATATGCAAAACTGAATGCTGCTCCTAAAAGTGAAACCTTTCAATCTTCTCTGCACTATATGATTAGGTCCTTACTAGGGTGATATGTACAGTTCTGCTCTGTATTTGAGAATTCACAAATGTAACACTTAATTTTAGGGTAGTCACAGGGAAGAATATTTTACCTATGAAAAGCGATAAACATTAAAACAAACTAACATGAAAAGATGTGACAGTCTTTTTTCCTTTAAGTCTTTAAATATAAACTAGATAAATTTTTGGATCATTCTTAGCTAAAGCTACTGGGCCAAAAGACAGTAACCAAGAGATGAATGAAGAGACTGAGCAAGCATTTTGCCACTGAGACTTCTTTGGTTTAGTTTAAGTACAGTACAACTTTTTTTTTTTTTTGGTCTTTTTCGTGACCACTACTCAGCCAGTGAGTGCACTGGCCATTCCTATATAGGATCCGAACCTGCGGCGGGAGTGTCGCCGCGCTCCCAGCGCCGCACTCTCCTGAGTGCGCCACGGGCTCGGCCCTACAGTACAACTTTTAAGACTGTCTTCCCTAAGATTATTCCTGACACCATCAGACCCCCATGGTTAGTTTCCCTGGTGAAACTCCTGATGCTTATTTCCATCTAAAACTACCCAGTCTGGAAGCACATTTTCTCCCGACTGACAATCTGGCCAAAGAGAAACTAGTATGTCCTTTACTTTGAATGCTTCTTCCTTATTCCATCATTGCTACCCATTCTTTAAGGTCCTGCTCAAATGCTACTCCACTGAGAAGGCCTCTCCATTGATGGGACCACCTACTCCCTACTCCCATCAAAATTACTTTCTTTTCTGTGTTCCATCACATTTTCTATTGTCACCTTATCACTCTTTTTTTTTTGGAGGCTGGCCAGTACAGAGAACCTTCTTACTCTGTATGTCATGGTTAACTATGATTTTTCCTGTCTCCTCTAATAGATTATGAGCTCTTTTAGAGCTATATAAGGGTACTTCAAAAAGCTCATGGAAAGATTTATATTATATTTCAATTCTATTTTTCCATGAATTTTCTGAAGTACCCTCACGTTTTTTTTTTCAAAAGATAACCCATAGGGGGATCTTAACCCTTGACTTGGTGTTGTCAGCACCACACTCTCCCAAGTGAGCCATGGGCCGGCCCCCCCTCACATGTTATTTATCTTTGTTTTCCTCTGAAACTAGACAGTATCTTGCACATAATAGGTGTTTGGATAGTCAAGACATCCTTTATCACCTCAAGTCTTGGCCATTGTCATCAGAAGCCACATCTTCCACATGTACCTGGTCACACTCCTGTTAAAAGACAAAACACATGATTTTAGTCCAGTGAGTAGAAGTATTATTACCACCATGACATACTGTGAAAAGACCACATACAATGGCAGGATGATGAAATAACTTATGGCCTCTCTTATGTGTGAAAGATCACTCTCACTCCACTTGCTTCCAACTTCTTTTAAGGCCCAAATCACATCCCCCAGACTTCATGCACTCTTCCTTATAACTATCCCATTGCTCAGTCTGCTCTTATCTCAATGGTTCATTTCTCCAACAGCTCATGGGGATAACACAAACTCCCTTACACTGTCAGGTGTGTCTATGCCCTACACTAGACTGTAAGTCCTATTACACCGTAGCCTTTTTGGGCAGGATCCACATCTTATATCTCCTTTGTATCCATCTAGTCTAGTCAAGTGCCCTTATGTAGCATATTCCCCCAAAATTTTTATAGACAAAACAGATGATGATAGAGTGTGGTATCAAAACTGAGCATAAATAAAATAGAAATTTATAAATTCAAATTCAGGAGTTAGAAGAGGTCATCCAAGTCAATCTCCTCATGTTCTAAAAGTGAGGTGAAATGAGTTTCTCAAGGTCATACAACTAGTGAGTGGCATCCAAGGTTCTTTCCATCAAGCCCATGCGACTACTGACACAAAATGCATCCCACTGCCTAACTCTGACAGATGCACTCCTCTGACACCACCTTGGCACCTGCACTGGAATCCTCTGGGGAAGTTTTTAAAAATGCATATTCTTGGGTTCATCTCAGTCCTACTTCAATCAGAATTTCTGGAAGTAAAGTCCTAGGATCTCCATTTTTAAAGAAGATCCCCAGTTGATTCTTATGCCCCTGAAGTTGAGAACCACTGACCTGAGGGCAGGAACACATTCAGGTCAAATTCTTCACAGAACTTTCAGTCCTGAGTGGGGACTATGTCTAGAAAATCATTACAAATAACAATTTGGCAATAATTATTGGCATAAAGTAGGTTTTCAATAAATGTTTGCTGAATAAAAACTATGATATCCTAATTTATCAACATGAAAAGTTGAGGGAAGATTAAGGCATTATGGAGTTTAGACAAAATTACTGGAGTTTACAGCCCTGTTAATTTGTTGGAGAATTGTCTCTTGAGTAGAACTAGATTGTATTTAAAAAGAAACAAGATTATATTGTGTTTGTAAAGTGCTATCTTATTTTACTTTAAAATTTTCACCATTTTTAAAAACTAGGTAATACAAATACTACAAAGTTCAAAATTCAAAAAGACTTCAAGTGAAAAATCTGCTCTCCCCCACCTATGTGTTCCAGCAACCCATTCCCCTCCCCAGATATAACAACTGTTAATAGATTCTTATGTAGGAGGTCCAGAATAGGAACATAACTTTCCCAATTTGAGACTCACACTCTGGTCTTCTGACTCCCGGTCCTGTGCTCTTTCCAATATACCATGTTTACCTCAAAGGTTAACTCAAATGTCAAAGCCAAAAAGTTTCACTATGAAGTTCTTAGTGTTTCCTGGTTTTCCCGGCACCTAACTATAAAATGATTCTGTACATCAATGTTAACCTATACCTGGACAATAAACATGTATAAAATATAATGGGTTAGAGCAACCATTATAAACTTAACAGATCAAGAGACTATCTTTTAAGAAGGTAAAATTGAAGAACAATCAAAATATAGCTGAGAGTACAAATAACCATACCCACTTTAAAACAAAAATAAAATCTTTGACCTAATAAAACTGAGGGCGAGAACCAAGACTGGAGTGACCTAATCATGGCACTATTTCTCCAAGACTATGTATGCCTAAGTGACCAGTTGACCTCTTCACACCCACTCTGTCTAACTGCATATTTTCTAAATCCAATAAGCACAGGCTCTAACTAGGTAATGAACAAAACATCTCACTGAAGCACAGAAGCGATTTAAAATGCTTACCTCTAAGTCATTGAAAAACAGATGTGTATCAGCCACTTCAAAAATCATTTCTTCCATTGTTAAACCTGAGCCAATCACTACTGTTGGGTCCTGAAAGACAAGAAGAGGAAAATTTGCTTGACGTGGTACTCACAGGACTGGTTCTGATCTTCAAATACTTCAAAATTATTTCGGGTCAAGACTAAAACAACAGTTTTTCAAACTGTTATTGATGCAATTTCATATACAAGAATCTGGGATTGTGCAATAGAGTGGATATAAACAGTTAGAAATGTCAGGACTTTAGTTTCTAGAAACTAGTAGTTTAGTATTTATGTTAAAAATCAACTCATTGCTCTAGAGTCAAAAATCATATTCATTATACCCCTTTGGTGCTCTCTTCTCACTTAAAAAGCATCTACACAACTTTTGGAAATTCCCTGACACACACACACCCCGCCACACACACACCCCGCCACCCCCCGCCACCCACCCACCCACCCACCCACCCGAAGTCACTATCTCAACAACTAGGAAGTGAGTAAAGAAAGGCTGAATGAAGGGTTGTCTGGCGGGTGTGTGTGTGTGTGTGTGTGTGTGTGTGTGTGTGTGTGTGTGTGTGTGTGTGTGTGTGTGTGTGTGTGTGTGTGTGTGTGTGTGTGTGTGTGTGTGTGTGTGTGTGTGTGTGTGTGTGTGTGTGTGTGTGTGTGTGTGTGTGTCAGGGAATTACTGAAGCATCTACGCAACTTTTGGAAATTCCCTGACACACACACACACACACACGGAATTACTGAAGCATCTACACAACTTTTGGAAATTCACACACACACACACACACACGGAATTACTGAAGCATCTACGCAACTTTTGGAAATTCCCTGACACACACACACACACACGGAATTACTGAAGCATCTACGCAACTTTTGGAAATTCCCTGACACACACACACACACACGGAATTACTGAAGCATCTACGCAACTTTTGGAAATTCCCTGACACACACACACACACACGGAATTACTGAAGCATCTACACAACTTTTGGAAATTCACACACACACACACACACACGGAATTACTGAAGCATCTACGCAACTTTTGGAAATTCCCTGACACACACACACACACACGGAATTACTGAAGCATCTACACAACTTTTGGAAATTCACACACACACACACACACAGGGAATTACTGAAGCATCTACACAACTTTTGGAAATTCACACACACACACACACACACACACACACACACACACACACACCTGCCAGAAGTCACTATCTCAACAACTAGGAAGTGAGTAAAGAAAGGCTGAATGAAAGGTTGTAATCTATTTTAGAAAGATAGTTACCGATATATGAGGGTACTTCAAAGTTCATGGAAAGATCTGTATTATCTTTTAATTCTGTTTTTCCACGATCTTTCTAAAGTACCCTCATACTTTATTTGTATATACATGGCATACATTTCATTTAGCTAAATGAAATGCTCAGTTGGGGCTGTTAAACATGATTCAAGGGATAAGAGATCAGTTTTGGGGATATATAATCCTGAGACTCTGCTCCGTTTTGAGCCTTATTCCTACATTTTAATCTTTACAAAATGCCAATCTCAAATGACTCAGCTTTCAGGACTGGTCCTAGGTCTAGTTTCTAGCTCCACCATCAACTCTGCCTGACCACATATCCTGCCTGGTGCAAGCCATCCAAGTTTTGTATAGAACGTGAAAAGCCAACAGGGTAAGATGGAGGTAGCAGAGAAAATGATTTCAGTTACTTGCCTATACAGTCAGAAAAGCAACAGTTACAACAAAGAAAGACTCAAATTACCTTTCCATACTTCTGGGCATAGGATCCAGTAAGAAGGGAGTGGAAGATGATGATGGTTTCATCCAAGTCCCACAGAAATACCCGCTGAGGAAAGAAAATTAAAAAATAGTAAGTATCTTTTCCAATTACAATGGAATGAAACTAGAAATCAATAACAGAAGGAAAAGTGAAAAACTCACAAATATGTGAAAATTAAATAACATGTTGGTTTTTTTTTGGCAGCTGGCTGGTACAGGGATCTTGGTGTTATCAACACAATGAAATATCACAATCTTGAACAACCAATGGGTCAAAGAAGAAATCACAAGTGAAATTAGAAAATACCTTGAGATGAATGAAAACAAAAACACAACAAAGTAAAAACTTATGGGATAAAGTAAAAGCAGAACTAAGAGGGAAATTTATAGCTATATATGCACACATTAAAAAAGAGGAAAGATCTCAAATCTATAATTTAATTCTATACCTTAAGGAACTAGAAAAATAAGAGCAAACTAAACCTAAAGCCAGCAGAAGGAAGGACATAATAAAGGTTAGAGCAGAGATAAATAAAATAGAGAATTAAAAAAAAAAAAAAAGAAAGAAAAATCAATGAAACCAAGAGTTGATTCTTTGAAAATATCTACAAAATTGACAACTTTTAGCTAGACTTACTATGAAAGAAAAAAAGAGAAGACTCAAATTACTAAAATCAGAAATAAAAATGGAGACATTACTACCTATTTTAACAGAAATAAAAAGGATTATAAGAGAATACTATAAATGGTTCTGTGTCATCAAATTAGATAACCCAGATGAAATGGTCAAATTCTGAGAAATACACAACAGAAAGTACCAAAACTGGCTCAAGAAGCAATAAAAAATCTGATGAGACCTATAAATAGTAAGATTGAATCAGTAATTTAAAACATCCCAACAAAGAAAAGCCCGAGACCAGATGGATTCACTGGTGAATTCTACCAAATATTTATAGAAGAATTAACACCAATCCTTCTTAAACTCTTTCAAAAAACTGAAGAGGGGGGAACTTTGTAACTCATGCAATGGGACCAGCGTTAACGTGATACCAAAGTCAGACTAAGACACTACAAGAAAACTATAGACCAATGGCCCTTATGAAAAGTGATCAAAAATCACCAACAAAATAGGAGCAAACCAAATTCAGCACCATTTTAAAAGAATTATACATCATGACCAAGTGGGTTAGTTCCTGGAATGTAAGAACGGTTCATTCAACATACAAAAATAAATGTATTACATCACATTAATAGAACAGAAGAGAAAAAAAAAACACATGATAATCTCAATTGATGCAGAAAATGAATTTGATAAAATTCAACACCCTTTCATGATAAAAACACTCAATAAACTAGGAACAGAAAGGAATATCCTCAACATGATAAAGGCCATAGATGAAAAACACTTAGCTAATACCACACTTAGTGGTAAAAGTCTGAAAGTATTACCCCTGAGATCAGGAATAAGATAAGGATGTCTGTTTTTGCTACTTCTATTCAACATAGTACTTGAAGGTCTAGCCAGAGCAATTTGGCATGAGAGAGAAAAAAGGCATCCAAATTAGAAAGGCAGAAGTAAAATTATCTCCATTTGCAGATGACATGATCTTATATGTAAAAAACCCTGAAGAACCCATAAAAAATTGTCAGAGCTAATAAATAAATTCAGAAATCAGCTTTGTTTCTTGCACACTTGTAATGAACAGCCTGAAAAAGAAATTAAATAATAATACCATTTATAATGGCATCAAAAAGAATAAAATACTTAGGAATGAATTTAACCAAGGAGGCAAAAGACTTGCATGCTGAAAACTATAAAATATTGCTGACAGAAATTTAAAAAGACATACCTGAGCAAATGGAAAGACATCCATGTTCATGGACTGGAAGACTTAATACTGTTAAAATGACAATACTACCCAAATCTATCTACAGATTAATGAAATCCCTATCAAAATCCCAAAAAGTAATTTTTTAAGAAATAGAAAAACTCATCCTAAAATTCATATGGAATCTCAAGGAACGACCAAATAGCCAAAACAATCTTGAAAAAAAGGAAAGTTGGTGGATTCACACTTCCTGATTTCAAAACTTACTACAAAGCTACAGCAAATCAAAACAGTGTGGTACTAGCATAAGGACAGACATATAGACCAATGAAATAGAATCGAGTCTAAAAATAAACCCTCACAAATATGATTGATTAATTTTCAATAAGGATGCCAAAACTTGAATGGGGAAAGGAAAGTCCTTCAACAAATGGTGCTGGGAAAGTTGGATATCTATATGCAAAAGAATGAAGTTATACCGTTACTTTACACTGTATACAAAATTAACTCAAAATGGATCAAAGACCTAAATTTATGAGCTAAACAATAAAAATCTCAGAAGAAAATAAAAATTTTCATAATCTTGTATTCTTAAGTGTTACACAAAAAGCACAGCAATAAAAGAAAAAAAATCAAACTTCATAAAAATTAAAATCTTTTGTGCTTCACAGGACACTATGAAGAGAGTGAAAAAGACAACCCTCAGAATGGGAGAAAAATATTTGCAAATCATGTATCTGATAAGGGATTAATAATCTAGAATATATAAAGAACTCCTACAAACTCAACAGCAAAACCAAACAATTGAATTCAAAAATGGGCAAAGAATTTGAAGAGCATTTCTCCGAGGAAAATATACAAATGACCATTAAGCACAATGGAAAGATGCTCAACATCATTAGTCATTAGGGAAATGCAAATCAAAACCATGATGACGATGAGATATCACTTCACATCCACTGGGATGGCTACTATAAAAAAAGTGGGAAGTGTTGGTGAGGATGTGAACAAATCAGAACCTTTGTGCATTGCTGATGGGACTGTAAAATAGTACAGCCACCATGGCAAACAGTTTGGTGTTTACTCAAAAAGTTGAACACAGAATTACCATATAATCCAGCAATTCCTCTCCTATGTATATACCCAAAAAAACTGAAAAGAGGGATTCAAACACATAGTTGTACACTAGTGTTCACAGTAGCATTAATCACAACTGCCAAAAGCTGAAAACCCCAAGTGTCCACCAACAGATGAATGGATAAACAAAAAATGTAGTTTATACATATAATGGAATATTATTCAGTCATAAGAAGAAATAAAACTCTGATACATGCTACAACATGGACGAACCTTGCAAACATTATGCTGAGTGAAATAAGTCTGACACAAAAGGACAAATATTGTATGATTCCACTTATATGAGGTATCTAGAAGAGGCAAATTCACAGGCAGAAAGTAGAACAGAGGTTACCACAGGATAGAAAGAGGGGAAAATGGGGAATTATTGTGTTATTTTGTTTGGGATCATGAAAAAGCTCCAGAAATATATACTGCTGATGGTTACACAACATCATGAATGTATTTAATGACACTAAATTATATACTTAAAAGTGATTAAAACGGTAAATTTTTGTTATGTATATTTTACCACAATTAAGAAAAATGAGTGAGTTCTCAATTTTTCCCAAGAAATATATCAGAAGGGTAGTTTATCTTTCTTTCTTCTTCCCCCTCACCCCAAACCCCTGGAACAAAGAGGAAGAGAAGCTCTGAATGCAGCCTCAATCTACCTATGTATTTTAAAATCACCTATCAATGGACTCGTTTTTAAATATATCTTTTCCCCTTATTAAATAATGACATTATAGAAAAACTGAAAACAGAAACCAAAAGGATAATATCAAAACTCCACTATTATTAGCATTTTGCATGTCTTTCTAGTCTTTTTAATAATGAAGTCAAATGTATATCCATAATAAATTCCTAACAGTACTTACGACACAGAATAAAACAGTGCCAATCTCAGTAACAGGTTACCAGATCTGTTTGTGTGTCTCACAGAAACCTTAAAGCACTCTAGTCCTCTCATTTTCCTTTTAGATTTCTAAATGGGGATGAGTATGACATCACTTGTGATTCCCTTGCTTTCTGAATATGATGCAGTTCTTTCAGTTCTCCTCTAGAATATAGAGGATAATTTGTTCTTTCCATTAAAAAATTACCTGGCTACTGGGGGGAGGGGAGAGAGGGAGGGGAGAAAGGGGAACAGGCAAAGGGACATGAAAATCAACTACAATGTATATTGAGAAGTTAAAATAAAAAATTTTTTAAAAAATCTTTTGTTTCTTGATAGAGGTTGGAATTATACAGGTGTATGCATTCATCAAATGTATATTTTTAATTTGTGCGTTTTCTTGTCTGTAAATTTTAATCTCAAAATTAAAAAAAACTGTAAACAAATAATAAACTTGATGTTTATGCTGAAAAAAAGAAAAAAAAGAAAAAATTACCTGGCTACCTAAATTCAGCCCAGCTTTTTCCATGTTTTTGGTGAAAAGCATCTCAAAGAGATATGATAAGTTATGGACATGCAGAAATGTGTATTTACATTTTTCTTTTCACTTAACCAATTCAGTTTCCTTTGCTCAGGAATTAAAAGGCACACAACACAGAACCAAATTATCTTTGTGAGTTTCAGACATATGTTTGATAAACTTAAGAAATGAGAAAAAACAAAGTAGGCAACTCAAGTGAGTTTCTTCCCATACTTCCAATTCACTGTCCTGGGAAGAACTGCTATCAGCTTTCCTCTTGCCCCGGTTCTTGCCAGTCATGTTTTTCCTGGACTGATCATCAGCATCTTTACTTGGTGTAGTCTGGGACAAAGACGGGCTTGTAGAAGGGTCTCCTGGAAAAGACACACATTGTCAGTAGTCACAGGATGTAAGAACCAGGGCAGGAAGAAGGTCAGCAGATTCTCTGCCCTTGCAAATCATAATGCAGGGACAAAGGTTGGAAAACTAAACTTTATATAAGCAATTTTGGATTAGTTTCAGGCATTGAGCATCAACAGCAGTTAAAATCACAAAAATTGTTATAACCAGACTTTATATGCTTGCCTCCTGATGGAAGAACACATCTATGAAGTTGTTTTGCCAAAAAAAATTGAACCTGAATCTGGTCAAGCTTCTAGATTGGAGTTTCTCAACTTGGCACAACTGATATCTTGGGCCAGATGATTTTTGCTGTGGGGGAATGTCTTGCTCATTGTAGGATGTTTAGTTACACAGCATCTGTAGTCTCTATTCAGTAGATGCCAGTAGCACCCCCCACCCAGTGTGACAACAAAAATGTTTCCACACATTGCCAAAGGTCCCTGGGGGACAAAATCACCTCTGGCTGAAACCACTGCTCTAGATCCATTTGCTAATTTACAATAAAATACAGAAGGCAGCAAGATATGTTAAACTACTCTGTAATGATGTAATTGGCAAAATTCAGACTGGAAAACAATATGGGATAATTTCCTCAAGAAATAAATTACAAAGGGGAAGAGATGGGGGCATTTATAGGTTAAAAGAGACATAAAACACAAAATACATACCACCAATCACAGTATACGGACCTTATTTGGATCCTAGTCATCTTCCCCCCGCTCCCATTTTTCTATTTACAGTCATATGCTACTTAATGTTTGGTCAATGACGAACCACGTATATAATAGTGGTCCCATAAGCAGGTGTGTAACAGGCTATACCATCTGGGTTTATTTAAATACACTCTATGATGTTCACACAACAACAAAATCATCTAATGACACATTTCTCAGAACATATCTCTGTTGTTAAGTGACACATGACTATATTTATTTATTTTTAATTGACAAATAAAAATTGTTTTGAAATATGTATACACTGTGAAATGGCCTGGATCCTAATATAAACAAAATGTAAAGAGCAAAACAAAACACATAACATTTATGAGAAAACTGGAAATATGAATACCTTGTGATATTAAGGAATTATTGGTGAATTTTTTTAGATGGAATAATGGCACTGTGGTTATGTCAGCGAGTACTTATCTTTTAGAGAACAATGCCTGGAATTTGGGGAGAGAACTGGAAGAAGTACAGGTTGAGCATCCCTAATCTGAAAATCCAAATCCCAAATGCTCCAAATTCTGAAGCTTTTTGAGTGTCAACATAACAACACTCAAAATAAATGTTCACTGTAGCATTTCGGATTCCAGATTTTTGGATTAGGGACGCTCATGCTCATGCAGTAGGTATTCTGCAAATTTTGCAAACTCTAAAAAAATGTGAAATGCTTCTGGTCCCAAGCATTTCAGTGAAGGGATACTCAACCTGAACAGCTACAACAGGATTCCGTACGAGTTGTTAATTGTTTACGATGGATGATGGATGTGTTAGTGTTCATTAATCTATTCTGACAACTTTTGTCTATGTTTGAAATTCTCCATTATTCAAAAATTAAAATTATTATGAACAAAGATATTTACAGAAATGAATTAAAAACTAAGGCACCAATGCTTGTAATTATTTCAAAGTTACATAAGTTTGAAGCAGCGACCATCTGCATGCCCATCTACTGACTAGATTGATAAGCTCAAGATGAGCAGAAAATTGTTTAGTTGATGTAGAACACTGTTTTTAAACATGCATCAATGCTAATGACAAACAGTGCTTTAATTAAGTTACATGATGTGACAGCCAACCACCAAATTTTCATTAAATGTAGAGATAAATAAAAAGTATATGTATATGTTTATTGAATGTGTGTATAAAGTTTTTATGTCAAAGGTTTTTAACCTGGACATCATGGATCAATTCTTTTCAGAGCTGTAAACCTCTTAAGTATTATGTATTTCTTTGGGGGATGGGGGGAGAAGGACCACAGCTTTCATCAGAATCTCAAAGGGATCCAAGACACAGAAAAAACTATGTTCTGAGGCCCCAGCAGCAGTATAAAATATGCACAGACTAAAACTGGGGTACTCCAACTTTTCAAAATATGCTGGAATTCTGACAAGCATGTTAAAGCTACAGGGAGGGCAGGGTAGGAGTCAGGCATACAGTCTTTTCATTCTTGGTACTTTTCTGTTTCCAGCATAAGGTATACATTCAGCGCATCAGTGACTCACCATAGCCAACTTCCAATATTAAATATTCTTCACCAGAGAGAGAAAGCCAACTGTATGGTAACGGTGACTTAGACCAGAACAAAATTATCTTTATCATCACCTAAAAACACCTGTTGGATAAAGTGCCCTTAAGTCGAAGTTTTTAGAGCTATAGTACTTACCAGAGGAAAGTCTCTGTGCTGCAGGCGCAGGTACCATGACACTAGGCTTATCTGTCTGGTATGTGGTTGCTGCTAATGTGGTACTCTCGGCATCACTGTTAGTCTGACCTGTGACTCCAAAGCTAGAGCTGGGGTAGCAGGCCTGGTACTGGTTCTGTCCAAGAATAGTATAGGTGGGATAGTCCTACAGGCCAAAGGGAATAAGGGAGGAAAACAAGACTCTTAAAAAGAGCATACATTAATTTCAACACGTTTGACTTCTCATTTATCTATTTAGCAGTCGCCCAACTAAATCAATGATTTTCAAAGTGCATTGTGTGGAAACCTATGAGTCAAGAGGAAATGGTTCAGGAGCTACTATTGGGATGAGTACTCTCATACACATAAACACAATGTCCTTTTATACTCTAACAGCTTTCTCTCCAACCCCAATTTTATGTGCTGAATTTCTGCATAAATTTCTGCATAGAATTTTTGAAGAGAAGATTCTACTCTTTAAGAAGTTTACAAACCACTGCACTATATGGTAGTTCTCCTAAGGACAGATGAACTTTAAAAATGTATATATCCTGTATTAAAGTTTCCCACTTTAAAAATTACTTATCTTTTTTAAAAAATCAAGTCTTTTTAAAAAATGAAGTGTTCTTAAAATATTGTGAGTAAACTTTTGGTGGTTTCACAGGCACATATATAGTAAAATGTATCCAATTGTATAACTTAAATCTGTGCAGTTTATTGTGTGTCAATTACAGCTAAATAAAGCTGTAAAAGAAAAACTGGGTATGACACACAGCTTGAATACACACCTTTAAAAAATTCCATTGACACTAACGTTAGTGACAAATAGGAAGAAGTTAAATGACCAGACCAATTATTTATGAACACTCACTGAGCATCTACCATAAGCCAAATATAATTCATAGAGTGTGTGTGTTTGTGTGTATTTGTACATAGGCAGAAGGGAGTATTAAAGAAAAAGTCACATTAGCAGAACTCGAGGGAATTAAAAATCTAGCAATAAAGAAGACAGACAAAAAATTCCCAACAAATTGGTATAAATTATATGTCAAATGAGTGAAGTATAGAGAAGACAATTATCACTTGTAGACTGTGGTGATGAGAGAGCTTTCTGAGATTAACAGGTAGAGTAGGAGAACATGAACAGGTCCATTAAGGGGCCCCAGATGTTGAGTCTGGTTGAAAAAAGGGATGTCTGTAGGCTTGAATTACTGGTTAAGCAATATGACTTGGATTCTTTAGGCAATGGTGTATAGTATGGGGGGCAGAAAACGGGTACTCTCAAATTCAAACGAACAAACAAAAACATGAAAAGATTCTGAGCAGGTGACTGACATGATAAAAAATGGTATTTAGACTGGTTACAGCATGATGTTATAACATCAAGGTCAAGGGTTTGGATCCCTGAACAGATAGATGCTCCCCACCCCCCCAAAAATTGGCATTTAGAGAACATTAATCAGATGGTATTTTAGAGAATGGAGAAGCACAGGGGAAAAAACTGGGGATGAAATGAGCAATTAACCATGACAATCAGGATTAAAGGCAGGAAAACTAAAACATGTGAAATGACAGCAACAATGAAAACGAAGGAAAGAATTTGAAAAATGGTAGGACTAGGGAAGAATGTGGGAAAAAAACGGAAGATGACTGGTCTGGTTTTAGGCCTAGTTTTATTAAGAAACAATGGTGTCACTTACAAGAATTGAGAAGTCATAGGGAAAACTGGTTTTACTTTTGGAGGACAAAGAGAGAAGGAAAGCGGAAATGAAAGTCTGGTTTTAGATATGCTGAATTTAGGGAAATAGCAGGACATTAAAGAAAAAATATCTGTCAATCAGCTAGAAGCTTGAAAATATCATGAGGTCAGGATTTAAATCTTCCTTTTAGAGGTAATAAATGGACATCACAAGTGTGGTTTTCTGTGGATGAAGTAATTAATGTGAAAAAACTAAATAGAGACTGTCCATGTTAGAAGACAGGATAAAAAAGAAGAGCTACGAAAGAGAAAGAGACAGTCCATAGAGGAGTGCCAGGTACATAGGTAGAATTCAATAAATATTTGTGGACTAAAATGACAAAAACAAAGAGCAAGAAAAAACACACAAATACAAGAACAGTGAAACATAAAAAACGAACCAGAATAGTAACGCTAACTGCAGCCAGAGAAAAAGATACATAGGGACAGTAGTGATAATATTAACTGTTGCAGAGAAAACAATGAATAAAAACAAACAATAAAAACAAAAAACTCAAACACTAAAGATGTTACCTTCTAAACATAAACAGTTAATACAACAGTGATCAAGACCAAACCACAAATAATACACAAAGGAATGAGTGCTTTAAAGTGGAGGTAATATTTATTCATTCCACAAATATTTATCAAGTGCCTTTGATGCGAGTGCCAGATATTTTTCTAGGCTCTGGGAATATATAAGTGAACAAGACAGAAAAATAAATCCCTACCTTTGTGGAGCTTACATTCTTGTGGGGGCAGGGTAGGAGACAGAAATAAATATGGAGCAGATATAACCATGTTCTAGAGAGGCTTAGTAGAAGAACAAGAGAAACTGGATGGCAACCTGAGAAGCCATCCAGGGTCCTATATCTGAGGGCATCCAGAAAAAGGAATCCACAGCCCCTACTATTCCTGGATGCTTCTTAGATGGGCAAACTGACCATGGAAAGAAGAGAGGAAGAGCAAGCTAGATGAACCATATCAAACAGGATGAACAAAAGCAGTACCACACCTGGTTTGAGATGCTGGCAACTGCTGCTGTTGGAATATTGGCAATTGTAGATGAAGTGGATATCAGGCTGGCATTTGTGCTTGAAGCTATAGAATTAAGAACATTAAAATATATTAAAGATATTATATAAAAGACTGGAAGAAATTGAAAATATATTGTCTTAAGTGAACAGATTATACAAGCAGATAAAGAACATTGGTAAAAGAAACAAATACTCATTTTGCTTTATTGCACACCATACCTCAATTTAGACTTGATTAGAAAGAAAACAGTTCAAATATCTTTCTGTTTCAACTTGAGTCTTCATCTCTTCCTACTAAAGTCCTAGAAGGATACATATACAATTCATGGCTCATACTAATGAAAACAGAACTAAACCAAATCACTAACGTCTATCTTCTCCAGAAGCTGAAAAATAACTCACAATGTGACCCACTGTAAATCAGTAGAGCTTTGGTAAATCCTACACCGTGATATTGTTTAATGTCACTTACCCTAAATTATGTCTTTCCCGATACAACATAATTACTTTAAGAAACAGAGCTCATCCTCCAAATTCTAAAGTGCTTGGAAATGCTTCATTGGCTCTTCTCAAATAATGGATTACTAATGTAGATCAAAAAACACCATGATCTGGCATTTACAGACTTTATCAATGAGCCTGGAAAAACTCAGAAAATATTAAATATTATTCTGGTCAGGTAAAAATATACCTTGTAAGCTACATGGGCTGCCTGAATTAAGACAAGGAATTTAGATTAAGTTTTACATCCTTTTATCACAGATTCCAACCAGGGTTTTAATCAAAACCTCAGTGACTAGTATTTAACATAGTGACTAGTATTTACCACAGTGACTTTTTTCAGGTGGACAATGTAACTGATATTATGAGGTACTGGTCTTGAACTCCTCTCCCTCACTTAGCATAAACACACTTAGACCTGGTTCCTACTGCAGTCACATACACCATAAGGGTTCTCCATTAGGTAGACATGACTGACTGACTGACTACCTATCCCACTAGCAATGAAGTCCTCCAGAGGGAGAGTTAAGAAAGCCTCCATTAAAACAGGGCAAAACAAATGAAGCAGAAACTTAAGTGCACTGGTCAAAATCAGAGAGAGTTTTCATCCCTTTCCCCAAGGGTACACTGCTTAGAAGACAGTCTAGAAGAGATTAAGGTCAGTTACAGCTACTGCTGCAACTCCAGCTTTCTGATGAAGAACCTGAGACAAAGAAGATTTAAAGTAACTTGGCCACAGTCGTGGAGCTAGTAGTAGATAACTGGATCTCCCAATTCGTGATCCAGTGCTTGGATTTCCTGACTATCCAGGGTGATTTTCTTTTCTATAATACACTTTGCTTGTACCAGGGGAACTAGAAGACTCTTAAGGGGGTTCTTTCTTAAACACAACAACTAAATTTAATAGATTTTATAACCTCACAGATAATATTTTCCTCCCATTAACAGTCACCTTCTTTTCTACTGCAGCTTAACCCATTCTTTTTCCTCAGAGGAAGTACCAAAAAATGACAATACATGGGGTAGAGATGACTTTTATAAGTAGTTTTAATCATTACTGTGAGAAAATAATTTTGACTAGTTTCCACATTCTATTACCAATACAATATCCCAGGCAGGCCTGTAATAAAACAGACAATATAGGTGATTTAAGGTGGGAAAGAAAATGAAGAATTTATTTAATGTGTTAAATTTATCTCCCCTTGCAAAGTCCATTTCTAGTTCAATTTTCCTTTGGTCCTGGTTCTGATATATACTCCTCCTTTTCTCCTATTGATCTTTAATTCTGTTCGACTTTCTCAATAACTTATTAATGGTTGAAGGTATAACTCATTCATATCTGATCTCTATACACATGGCGGAAAATGTACTCTGGCTTGATAAGGTGGTTTTGGAAATTTAACAGTTTTCAGACCATTTACTGAATTGGGCTGGAGGTAAACAGGTAAATCTTATAATCAATTGGTCATGTACTCTATTATCCCTGCTAGGAAATCTAATGACTTGATTAGCTAATTGATAACTGAGTTTTTAACATGTACCATACTAAAAATCACAAATTTTTCTCAGCAATAGTGGCTTCTAAATATAGGCGATCTTGGCCTGATGACCTAGAAAGTTCATAGGGCTCATTAACACTTTCTCCAATTCAACCAAATCTTTTTATTTTATTTTTTTTAAAGATGACTGTAAGGGGATCTTAACCCCTGACTTGGTGTTGTCAGCACCACGCTCTCCCAAGTGAGCTAACCGGCCATCCGTGGCCTTGGTGTTATCAGCACCACACTCTCCCAAGTGAGCCACAGGCCGGCCCCTAACCAAATCATTTTTAACATGTCATTTATTCATTCAGCAAACCAGTAAGTATATCAGGGTCTGCTGTGTGCATAGAAACTGTTCCAGCCACTGAGGGACAGAACAGTAAACAAGACAAAGTTCCTGTCTCCATGGAGTTTAAATTCTATTGTGGGAAGTAGTCAATAATTAAATAATTTTTTTAGGCTCTTGTAAGCATCACTAAACCCAAGCTAAGCTCACCTAAAAATGTATATAAGCACTACATGCATTATCCCACATACAACTATGAAAAGCCAGGCATTTCAAAAAAAAATGTACGGATCATCCTGCATACATATATATGTTATATGTATATGTGTTATATGTTGTTATATGTACATATATGTATATATGTTATATGTTGGTCTCAACAAAAATAATATTCAACTGCAGGTTTAAAAAACAAAAGCAGCGGGCCGAGCCCGTGGCGCACTCGGTAGAGTGCTGCGCTGGGAGCGCAGCAACGCTCCCGCCGCGGGTTCAGATCCTATATAAGAATGACCAGTGCACTCACTGGCTGAGTGCTGGTCACGAAAAAACGACAAAAAAAAAAAGCAGCAGCAGCAGTGAAATATGCAACAAAAAGTATAAATTTAGAGAATCAAATAAAACTCAAGTGGTAGCTCCTATTCTTATATATCTAAAGGCTGTTAGTTGTCTAAATGCCAATGGACAACTGTTTTGGGACAGTCCTCACTCCTGTTTTGACAATGGAGCTGTGAAATCATTGAAAAGACAAAGCCTCTGAGAACCGTGCTCCACTAGAGGTCCACCTAATACAGTCAACACACAGATGTAGCTTTGATCAGAAGACCATGGCTACAGAATGCTGAGTAGCACAGTTGAACTAAGAGACATTGCCCCAACTTAGAAGGTTCAAAGGGTTAATGGCACATAGAAGTTTGTACAAGATTTAGTTTCTAACCACCTCTCTAATTTTGTATCATGTCACTCCACCCCCCTTACTCACACTGGCTTTCTTTGAGTTGCTCAAAACAAGACAAGCTCTTTATAATTCAAAGACTTTTGCAACATTGTTCTCTCAGGCTGAATTGCTCTCCCTGCCCCTCTTGTCCTCACAACATAATGGCTCCTCCTTAGCATATCTCACTTTCTCAGAAAGGCTCTCTTTGACCTTTCTATCAAAACTAAGTGCTTTCCTGTTTTCCCAGTCATAGCAATACATTTTTTTTTCTTCCACAGCTCTTTTTAAAATCTGTTATTTATTTACTTGCTTGTTTTCTGTCTCCCCAACTAGTCTGTAAGCTCCAGGAAGGCAGAATATTGCTATCTTATCATGTCCGGCATCTAGCAAAGGACATGACATACAGTAGGTGATGCTCAATAAATACTTGTGGGATTCATGTATATTAGTCTTCGCATGCACTAGGTGTGAAGGCAAAATCATTCTTTTCTGCGAGAGGCTGAGTTTGGTGGGTTCCTCAAACTTACTCTCAGTATGTGACCAAAGTACCTGAAAAACTCATCAAATTCCTGATAAGTTCTAGATCCTGGGATCTAGTAGAAACTGCATATTTTCTTTAAAACTGATTGGCTAATTGGGTCATTCATTCATTCAATCATTTATTTGCCAAATAATTGAGTGCCTATGATGTGCACATACTGTTACATGTGCTTGGATTATTACATCAATGCACAAAACAAAGAAACCTCCCCTCAAGGAGCTTAGTAAATCAAAGTAATATAAATCTGATCAGAAGCTTCCAGTCAAGATGGGAGAATAGACGGTCCCCAGCATTACTGTCTCCCACAAATCAACCAATTTACAACTATAAAAAAGCAATGACAGCCAAGCTAGGGCTGCTAGAGCTCAGGGGAAGAGGAGGGGAGACCTATGGAGTGCATGAAGGCAGGAGAAGCCATGATGAGAGAAAGAAAAAACTGTTCCGACCCTTTTTGCCCCAGCTGCTTCCAGGCTGGAACTGCTAAGCACATGGAGCAGGAGCTGGCAAAAGCCGCAGCTGTGCCCTTCAGATGAAGTTGCTTGGAGGCGGCAGGGGAGAAGAGGGCCTTGGTGGTCCCCAAGACAGCAAGACCACTAAAAGGGTTCCCGTGGACCCACATAGGAGCGAGGAGCCACAACGACTGAAAAAAAGCAGCCACTCAGAGGCCAGTGAGTCATCGTGAGGGACCAGAGAATGGCCCATCCCTTGAGAAGTGTTTGGAGCACAGGAGGTGGGGGAGACGGGCCCACCAGGGGAAAACTGGGGCACAGCAAGGTCAGCTGATCTGCCCCCCAATGAGCATAGGAGCATTCAGAGGAGACTGGTCAGGAATACAGAATTCCATGGGGTGCAGTTTGATGAAAAGACTCAGGCCCAGACCAGAATTTCTATACAACTCAAGTGTACTGGATCTCACGAGAGCTGGAAGTACCTATAAAGTCAACCATTAAAACCTGAGCTGCACAAAAAGCCTTCCCTAAGGAACCAGCAGTAAATCAGCAACTTAACTCAACCACAGAGCTCAAGTACTGATCCCCACAGGAAGTTCCCCCGTTTTAGAAAAAAGCAAAGGACAACAAATTAGTTCCAGCACAGAGTTTAAGTGGTGGGAACAGCAAATAATCCAACACAGAACTGAAAGAAAAAACAAAGTATCCACAACCAGAGACAAAGTTTGATAGTAACTAGTAAAGGTCTCATTTCACCAAAGAACACCTAAAACACCCAGAAGGACTGGAAGTCCTCTGGGCGACCAAGCCAGAAAGCGGGGAGAGCCAGGGGCCTCAGCCATGCCCTCCGACATCCACAACCAGTACTGAGGGTGGGTGCCCCAGGGCCTTGGCAACACCCCCCCCAACATGCACAGGCAGCCCAGCGACAACCACTGAACCACTGCAGGAAGTGCCCCAGGTTCCCAAGCTGGGGTGGTGGGGGACGAGGGCT
The DNA here is from genome assembly GCF_027409185.1 of Cynocephalus volans. Classification (NCBI taxonomy): domain Eukaryota; kingdom Metazoa; phylum Chordata; class Mammalia; order Dermoptera; family Cynocephalidae; genus Cynocephalus; species Cynocephalus volans. The sequence goes on from NC_084467.1 coordinate 22,039,110, forward strand.
TTTACCACACCCCTGTGACATCTGCACCCAGCCTGGTAATGACCAAGCCACCGCTGGAAGCCCTCTGGTCTCCTCATGTGGGAATGAGGAGGGTTCCACAGGCCTCAATGCCATCCCTTCTCCTTCGTCCCTTTTCCATCCCATTTCCTTCCCCTCTCCCCTCACCCCTCCCTCTCAACTGCTCCGCAACAACATCCTAGAATGTAAAAAAATAATATTAATTAAAAAAATTTTAAATTTAAAAATAAAAAAAGAAATCTCCTCATCAAAGGTTTTCATTATTGGAATGGAGATTTACAGATGAGCAAGGGATGAAGTCTAGAATGATCTATGTGGTAATGGATTAGAGCTGGAGAAATCACTAAGAGCTCATGTTTTACTTAACATAGATACAGACTGTTACATATAGAAATATTAATAGATATGTGCATTTATATGGATTAGTATACACATGTTTCTTTGCTCTGTCAGCTGAGAGAACTTAAAAGAAGTGACATCTGACACCCCACTAGCAATGAGTATCCCTTGCACCCAGATCTTTTTTCTAACACCATTCTCTCCAATGCAAAGAACCAGGACTCCATGGAAAAATGGCTGATTATAGGACTTGGACAGGTAACATACATGACGAGCCTGGAGCATTTTGTAGTGCCAGGAAGTAAGGAAGTGCTGAAAAAAACAAAAACAAAAAATGGGAGTATGTCAAAAGGCACAGGAGCCAACTGAAAGAGTTCCCAGTAGCCACAGTGGAAGAAATGAAACAAAATAATTAAAATAGTACTGGATTATAACCCAAAGTATAAAATAAATACCTTTGAGTCCATAAACAAATGACTGAATAAATTAATAAATGGAGAAGAGACACATCTCCTGTGCAGAATTCTAAATAAAGTATGTAGACATTCCACCCGAAACGAGGGGCAACATAAGTACTTTTTTTTTTTTTAATTATCAATGTACAATGTAGTTGATTTTCGTGTTCCTTTACCAATTCCTCTTCCTCCCCACCATCAACATCATAAGAGCCGGCCTAACTTCTTAAGCGTGGGTGCACACAATGACTTCTATCTAAAGAACAGATTATGGAAAGGGAGGAAAAAGAGTAACTTTACAGTGGAGAAACCTGACAAATACTACTTCAGCCAGGTGATCAAGGTCAACATCAACAGTCATAAATCATGTTGACAGTATGTACACTTGACATGATGTGATGGAAAAGGCACCTTACCTCTATGACTTTCCTCCTAAAAACCCATAACCCTAGTCTAATCATGAGAAAAACATCAGATGAATTCCAGTAGAAGGGCATCTTACAATATACCTGACCAGTACTCCTCAAAATTGTCAAGGTCACCAAAAAACTGCAGAGTCTAGAGGAGCATAAGGAGACATGACAACTAAATGTAATGTGGTATTCTGGATAGTATCCTGAAACAAAAAGGACATCAGGTAAAAACTAAGAAAATCTAAATAAACTATGAACTTAGTTAATAATGATGTACTAATATTGGTTCATTAACTGCAACAAAGGTAGCACACTAACATAAAACGTTAATAACAGGGGAAACTGTGCAGGGTGGGGGAGATATATGGGAACTCTGTACTATCTGCTCAATTTTTCTGTAAATCTAATCTAAAACTATTCTGAAAAATAATAAAAACAAAAATCTCCTGGTCAACGATTATTGTGTTACCAACGATATTAGAGCCCCCAAATAACTTATTAAAAGTTAAGATTGAGTTAAAATTAATTTTGAAATTTCCGAAATTCATTTTGCCACTTGAATACTATTTAATCAATTAAACCATCTCAACTGAAGAAAATGACCAAAGATAGGGCCATAGTCACCAAACACTCAAGGAAAAGACTGATACAAAGAAGTCAAATATACTTATTCAAAGGATTTTCGTGAGTACACAAGGGTAGTCCTTTCTGGTACCATCGAGATGTAAACTAAAGAAAAGATTTTGATTAGAGTTAATCAAGCCAGAGCAGAACTTGTTTTTTGAGATAATTTCTCTTACTTCCCAAGGGAAGATGGCTGTTGTCAATTGCAGAATGGGGGTAGGATAAGTGGATACTGCTGTTTTGAGTGCTTAAAAAAAAAAAAAATCAATACATTGCACCTTGTTTTTATTCTGTGGAATGACTGGGTAGTTATCTGGGGGAAAGAAGCAGCCTCAGTTAGCTAACATTCATTATCTATGCTAAAGGAAAAGGAAAGTGAGAGTGATATTTGATGGTGAAGAATCCAGGTAATTCAAATCCACCAATAATACCCATATTTCATTTTAGACAATTGTTTTTCCTCTAATTTTTTCTTCAGAATAGCAAAAATTGATAACTTGATAGTTAACTTTTGCCTTAATTTCTACCCCGTGACAAAATGATAATGAACAATAAAATGGGCCAATAGGCTAATTGGAAAAAAGGGAAGAAAAATGAATTTGGATATTTGTTAGTATAGGTCCTTAAACATGGAAGAGTTGATATTAATACCATGACTTTAATACTGAGAATCATAAATACTGCACTCATGCTCTGGGGTCAGAATGTCAGCTTATATACTGACTTAATCATTTACTAACTTTATAACTCTGGATGTTACTTAGCTTTTCTGTGCCTCAGGTTCCCCATCTGTAAAATGGGGTTATTAGTACTTCTCTCATTGGATAGTTGTGAAAACACGAGTAACACCTATTCATTGCTTATAACAATGCCAAGAGCGTAATTACTGTCAGCAATTATCCTTATTAGCAAAATGGAGGAAACAAATATCATGTTAACTGATCCAAAGAAAAAAATGTTCTAATAGATAACAAGTAAGGACAGTGGTTTAGTGAACTTTAAGGGATATTTTTAAGACCCTTTTAAAGTGATGGGTCCTAACAGACCCCAACGAGGTGCTTCCTCTTGATTTTTACATGGAGAGAGAAGTAAACACAGCTATCAGTTCCTCAAATTCAAGATACAACTACAGAGGAGTACTCGTTCTATACCTTGGTAGAGGATTATTAATATAAAAGAAGAGAACCCTTACTCTTCTTTCACAACCGAGATGTAGTCATCAGGGATATACCTGTTTAGGAGAGACTTAACTACTAGACTTGCATGTGGCTGGACCCAAAAGGCCTATCAACTTAGAGAAACATTTTATAAAAATGAAAGGGGGTGGTGGAGAAGATGGGCTAAGTCACACATTCAAGCTTTTCCCTTCTGGTTTGTTTCCATTTTAGAAAAAAAGAAAGAGGAGGGGACAAAGAGAGAAGGGAAAATAAGTTTAAAAAGGGGAGACTTAGTAAATAATAGGAGACAAAGTAGCTTACAGCTCTTAGGAACACAGTGACCAGTTCTGTTCCCACTGGACCAAGCAGAAGTTCTCAATCACTTAAATGAAAAGTTAAAACTGAAAATCAAAATCTTTTGTTTAATCTAATCTACATCAAAAACTTTTTTCATCACCAAAGTTCATATCTTAATACTTCAGACAGATTTTTGCTGTCTTATACTCATCCCTCTAGTACCCATTTTATAAGGAATAAATTAAAAAGCTGGGAGAAATCAGAAGAAGGCAGATGAGAAGCCAGGTACATGGGCACTAATTCCCAGTCTGAAGCAATGACAAACTACCTGCACTGGGTTTGAAAGGATAAGCAATTAGGGGCTGGCCCGTGGCTCACTCAGGAGAGTGTGGTGCTGATAACACCAAGGCCACAGGTTCGGATCCCATATAGGGATGGCTGGTTGGCTCACTGATTGAGCATGGTGCTGACAACACCAGCCAAGAGTTAAGATCCCCTTACTAGTCATCTTAAAAAAAAAAAAAAAAGAAAGAAAGAAAAGAAAGGATAAGCAATTAATTCCATAGTGCCTTTTGAGTTTTTTGTCTTCTTTCCTAATAGTACTGTCACAATTTTAACCTTTTAGAGGAAGAACTTGGGAAGGCAAAGATGTTTAGAGTTTAAGCATTAATGCTATACTTTTCATGTCAAAAAATAGAAACAAGAATAAACTTTTTGAGCAAGAGAAATGCTCTCACCAAGAAGTAAACTGGGGATCAGGCAGAACTACAGACACAGGCTATCTTAAACTTCCAGGGTCAGAGATTTCATGGACTCCCCTTCCTTAAACCCCAACGTGGAGTTCAGATTAAGAGCCTCTGCCTTTTAGGCTTAGGTCTCCTGTTTTCGGATTTCATTCAGTTCAGCAAACTGAATGTTGAGTGCCTACTGGGCACCAGGAACACAGAATTTATGACGGGGGTCTGCCCCAAGGAATTCAAAGCTTAGTTTGTTTTAAAACTTGGACAAGAACTTCCGGTCAAGATTGTGGAATAGACGGTCCCTAATGTGACTCTCTCCCACAAATCAACCGATTTACAACTATAAAAATATAACATCAAGTGCATACGGAACAGGGAGACGTCCAGCGGGGGAGGCAGAAGCTCCGCGGAGACCACATGCTCTGAGGAGCTGCCGTCGCACAATCCAGCAGATAGGCTTCTCTGCCGCCGCCCGGCTCCATTACCAGCCCGGCCCAGTGCGCACGGAGTGGGAAGACGTCCAGCAGAGGAGGTGGAGGCTCCACAGAAAACACACACCCTGTGGGGCTGCCACTGCATGATCCAACAGGTAGGCTTTACCACAGGCACCCAGCTCCATTCCCAGCCCGGCCTAGTGCGCACAGAGCAGGGTGACGTCTGGCAGGGGAGGCAGGAACTCCATGGGGACCACACCGCCGACGCGGGATCCAGCAGCCCAGCCCAATGCACACGGAGCGGGGAGACGTCCAGCGGGGGAGGCAGAAGCTCCGCAGAGACCACACCACCACCACGCAACCCAGCAGCCTGGCCCAGGGCAGACGGAGCAGAGAGACGTCCAGCAGGGGAGGCGGAAACTCCATAGTGACCACATACCCTGTGGGGGGGCTGCCGCCGTGTGATCCAGCAGCAGATAGGCTTCACCGCTGCCACCCGACTCCATCCCAAGCACGGCCCAGCGTGCACGGAGCAGGGAGACATCCAGCAGGGGAAGGGGAAGCTCTGCAGAGACCACACGCTCTGCGGTGCCTCTGTGTATCCCAGCAGCCCAACCAGGTCCAAGCTGACCGGAGGGGTGGCTCCCTGGAGAGGCCCAAGACCCGAGGCAACCACACACGCAAGGCACTAGTGACCAACTGAGCAGTCACTGAGGTAGCCATACCAAATTGGCAACCCCAGCAACATCTTAGTCAGACAACAGTGTCAAACCTGTGGACTATGAAACCCCCTGCCACAATGAATAAACATCAAAGAAGAGATACCAGAAATACGAAAAATCAAGAAAGTACACCACCAAAGGGTAATAACTCTCAAGCTCTAGATCCTATAGGACAAGAAGCCCTTGAAATGACTCACAAGGAATTTCGAGTGATAATTCTAAGGAAACTGAATGAGATACAAGAAAACTCAGCTAGACAACATGACGAAACAAGGAAAAGTATACAGGACCTGAAAGAAGAAATGTACAAGGAAATCAATGCCCTGAAAAAAAATGTAGCAGAACTTGCCAAACTGAAGAATTTATTCAGCGAAATAAAAAACACAACGGAGAATTTAACCAGCAGGCTTGCGGAAGTTGAAGAGAGAACCTCGGAACTTGAAGATGGGCTGTTTGAAATAACACAGGCAGACATAAAAAAAAGAAAAAAGAAGGGGCCGGCCCGTGGCTCACTCGGGAGAGTGCAGTGCTGATAACACCAAGGCCCCGGGTTCGGATCCCATATAGGGATGGCCAGTTCGCTCACTGGCTGAGCGTGGTGCTGACAACACCAAGTCAAGGGTTAAGATCCCCTTACTGGTCATCTTTTAAAAAAAAAAAAAGAAAAAAGAATCAAAGGCATTGAAGAAAATCTGGGAGAGATATCAGACAACCTTAAGCGCTCAAATACCCGAGTCATGGGTGGGTATTCCAGAAGGGAAGGAAAAAGGAGATTGCATTGAAAACATATTCAACAAAATAGTGGCAGGAAACTTCCCAGGTATAGGAAATATCACAGATCTTCAGATCCAGGAAGCTCAACAATCTCCAAACGTATTCAACCCAAAAAGGTCTTCTCCAAGACATGTTATAGTCAAATTGGCAAAACTCAAAGACAAAGAGAGAATCTTAAAAGCTGCAAGAGAGAAGCATCAAATCACCTATAAGGGAGCCCCAATCAGACTAACATCAGACTTTTCATCACAAACCCTAAAAGCCAGAAAGGAATGGGATGATATATTCAAAATACTAAAAAACAGAGATTGCCAGCCAAGAAACTCTACCCTGCAAGGCTATCCTTCCGAAATGAAGGGCAAATAGTGTATTTCTCAGACAAACAAAACCTGCGGGAGTTCACCACCACACAACCACCCTTCAAGAAATTCTCAAGGGAGTACTGGATTTGGCTCCTGAAAAATAACTACCACTGCCATAAAAACCCAAGAAAAATCAAAACCTACTAGTATAATAAAAATGGCATTCATGAAGAGAAAACAAACAAAAATGCTACCTACAACCCAAGGAACCAACAAATACAGAAAACAAACAGTAAATCAGAAAGAAAGGAACAAAAGACACCTAAGACAACCAAACAATAATCAATAAAATGCTAAGAATAAATCAACACTTTTCAATAACAACTCTTAATGTAAAAGACTTAAATTCCCCAATCAAAAGACACAGACTGGCTGACTGGGTTAAAAAGGAGGAACCAACTATATGCTGCCTTCAAGAGACCCACCTCATCCATAATAAGAGTGAAAGGATGGAAAAAGATTTACCATGCAAACAGAAAAGAAAAACGAGCTGGAGTAGCTATTCTTATATCTGACAAAATAGATTTTAAACTAAAAACCATAAAAAGAGACAATGAGGGACACTACATAATGATAAAAGGATTGATCCATCAAGAAGACATAACAATCATAAATATATACTCACCCAATGTTGGAGCAGCCAGATTTATAAAACAAACTCTATTAGACCTAAAGAAGGAAATAGACACTAATACCATAATAGCAGGGGACCTGAACACCCCACTGTCAATATTGGACAGATCATCTAGGCAAAGAATCAGCAGAGAAACACAAGATCTAAACAATACTCTAGACCAATTGGACTTGGCAGATATCTACAGAACATTCCATCCAACAACCTCAGAATATTCATTCTTCTCATCAGCACGTGGATCATTCTCCAGGATAGATCCCATATTAGGTCACAAATCAAGTCTCAACAAATTCAAAAAAATTGGAATTATCCCATGTATTTTCTCAGACCACAATGGATTAAAATTAGAAATCAATAACAAATGAAATTCTGGAAACTATACAAACACATGGAAATTAAACAGCATTCTACTTAATGACATATTGGGTTCAAGAAGAAATCAAGCAGGAAATCAAAAAATTTATTGAAACTAATGAAAATAATGATACATCACACCAAAACCTGTGGGATACTGCAAAAGCAGTACTAAGGGGGAAATTTATTGCATTAAATGCTCACCTCAGAAGAATGGAAAGATGGCTAGTGAACAACCTAACACTTCACCTTAAAGAACTAGAAAAACAAGAACAATCCAAACCTAAAGTTAGCAGACGGAAAGAAATCATTAAGATCAGAGCAGAACTGAATGAAATTGAAACCCAAAAAACAATACAAAAGATCAATGAATCAAAAAGTTGGTTTTTTGAAAAGATAAATAAAATAGACAAACCATTAGCATGGCTAACAAAAAAAAAAAGAGAGAAGATTCAAATAACAAAAATTAGAAATAAAAAAGGTGACATTACAACTGATTCACCTGAAATACAAGGAATCATTCGAGACTACTATAAACAACTATACGCCAACAAATTTGAAAATCTGGAGGAAATTGATAAATTTCTGGACACACACAAGCTCCCAAAACTGAGCCATGAAGACACAGAAAATCTGAACAGACCAATAACAATAAAGGAGATTGAAGCTGTAACCAGAAGACTCCCAACAAAGGAAAGCCCAGGACCAGACATATTCACAGCAGAATTTTACCAAACATTCAAAGAGGAATTGACAATGATTCTTTACAAACTATTCCAAAAGATTGAAACAGACGCAAATCTCCCAAACTCATTCTATGAAGCAAACATCATCCTGATACCAAAACCAGATAAAGATATAACCAAAAAAGAAAACTACAGGCCGATATCCTTGATGAATATAGATGCCAAAATCCTCACTAAAAAACTAGCAAACAGAATACAGCAACACATACGTAAAATTATTCACCACGATCAAGTGGGACTCAACCCAGGGATGCAAGGTTGGTTCAACATACGCAAATCAATAAATGTGATACACCATATTAATAAAATCAAACACCAGGACCATATGATCATCTATAGATGCTGAAAAAGCATTTGATAAAATTCAACATTCATTCATGATAAAGACCCTCTATAAGTTAGGTACAGATAGAAAGTATCTCAACATAATTAAAGCCATATATGATAAACCTACTGCCAATATCATCCTGAATGGGGAAAAGCTGAAAGCTCTTCCTTTAAGAACAGGAACTAGACAAGGATGCCCACTCTCACCACTCCTATTCAACATAGTGTTGGAAGTACTAGCCAGAGCAATCAGAGAAGAGAAGGAAATAAAGGGCATCCAGATTGGAAAAGATGAAGTCAAACTGTCCCTGTTTGCTGATGACATGATCCTATATATCGAACAGCCTAAAGCCTCTGCAAAAAAACTCTTGGAGTTGATAAATGATTTCAGCACAGTAGCAGGATACAAAATGAACACACAAAAATCAGTAGCATTTCTATTCTCCAATAGTGAACATGCAGAAAGAGAAATCAAGAAAGCTTGCCCATTTACAATAGCCACCAAAAAAATAAAATACTTAGGAATTGAGTTAACCAAGGATGTGAAAAATCACTATAATGAGAACTACAAACCACTGCTGAGAGAAATTAGAGAGGATACAAGAAGATGGAAAGATATCCGATGCTCTTGGATTAGAAGAATCAACATAGTGAAAATGTCCATACTAGCCAAAGTGACATACAAATTCAATTCAATCCCCATCAAAATCCCAATGACATTTTTCTCAGAAATGGAAAGAACTATCCAGACATTTATATGGAATAACAAAAGACCATGCATAGCCAAAGCAACGCTGAGCAAAAAAAATAAAGCTGGAGGCATAACACTACCTGACATTAAACTATACTACAACGCTATAATAACCAAAACAGCATGGTACTGGCATAAAAACAGACACACTGATCAATGGAATAGAATAGAGAATCCAGAAATCAGCCCACACACCTACAGCCATCTGATCTTTGACAAAGGCACCAAGCCTATACACTGGGGAAGAGACTGCCTCTTTAGCAAATGGTGCTCGGAGAACTGGATATCAATATGCAGGAGAATGAAACTAGACCCATACCTTTCACCATACACTAAAGTCAACTCAAAATGGATTAAAGAATTAAATATACACCCTGAAACAATAAAACTTCTTAAAGAAAACATAGGAGAAACACTTCAGGAAGTAGGACTGGACACAGACTTCATGAATATGGCCCCAAAACCACGGGCAACCAGAGGAAAAATAAACAAATGGGATTATATCAAACTAAAGAGCTTCTGCACAGCAAAAGAAACAATTAACAGAGTTAAAAGACAACCAACAGAGTGGGAGAAAATATTTGCAAAATATACATCTGACAAAGGATTAATATCCAGAATATACAAGGAACTCAAACAACTTTACAAGAAAAAAACAAGCAACCCAATTAAAAAATGGGCAAAAGAGCTAAGTAGGCATTTCTCTAAGGAAGATATTAAATGGCCAAGAGACATATGAAAAAAATGCTCAACATCACTCAGCATTCGGGAAATGCAAATCAAAACCACACTGAGATACCATCTCACCCCAGTTATGATGGCTAAAATCCAAAAGACTCTGAATGATAAATGCTGGCGAGGTTGCGGAGGAAAAGGAACTCTCATACATTGTTGGTGGGACTGTAAAATGGTGCAGCCTCTATGGAAAATGGTATGGAGGTTCCTCAAACAATTGCAGATAGATCTACCATATGACCCAGCTATTCCACTGCTGGGAATATACCCAGAGGAATGGAAATCATCAAGTCAAAGGTATAACTGTTCCCCAATGTTCATTGCAGCACTCTTTACAATAGCCAAGAGTTGGAACCAGCCCAAATGTCCATCATCAGATGAGTGGATACAGAAAATGTGGTATATCTACACAATGGAATACTACTTGGCTATAAAAAGAATGAAATACTACCTTTGCAACGACATGGATGGACCTAGAGAGAATTATATTAAGTGAAATAAGTCAGGCACAGAAAGAGAAATACCACATGTTCTCACTTATTGGTGGGAGCTAAAAGTAAATAAATAAATTCACACACACACACACACACACACAAAAAAAAAAAAAAAAAAAAAAACCGGGGGTGGGGTGGGGTGGAGGAAGACATAACAATTACAATTCCTTGAAGTTGATACAACAAGCGAACAGAAAGGACATTGTTGGGGGGGAGGGGGGAGAGGGAGGAGGGAAGGAGGTTTCGGTAATGGGCCACAATAATCAACCACATTGTATATTGACAAAATAAAATTAAAGAAAAAAAAAAGAAAAAAGAAAAGAAAAGAAAGAAGTAAATTGGAGCTGGCCAGTTAGCTCAGTTGGTTAGAGTACGGTGCTGATAACACCAAGGTCCAGGGTTCGATCCCTGTACCAGCCAACTGCCAAAAAAAAAAAGCAATAGTAGTAAATGGGGTGTAGATGTGACAAAGCCACAGCAGAAAAGCAGCACATATCTCACATACCACTGGGACAATTCACATAAAAGAAGTCAGCAAAATTCTAACCCATGAAGTCTTCTGCTCATTCACAGGACAAAATGCTACTGACAACAGACTAGAGCAAAATTAGAGAGGTTTTCTGGATACCGACACTCAAAAGGGAAGGCTTCAACTCTATTAAGCAGTTCACAATCAAAGGCTAAACTACTTATTTATAAACCAAAACTCCTCAGCTCTGGTTTGCCTAATATAAAAAGCATGCACAAATGCCAAGTATCACTCCTTTCTATTTTAGAAGACAGAATTCCTGTATTACCCAATTTGTTTGGAGATACAGGTAGATTAAAAACAAAAAACAATAATAATAATAATTTAAAAACACACACAGAACCATGCCTATTTACCTTGAATGGGATAAGAATAATGTGCTGAGCTTGACTGGCTTGTGGTTAACCCTGTAGTGCAGGTAAGAACACTGTGTTGACTTGGAGATGGAGTCTGAATTAAACCACTTTCAGGTTTCATACCTGGCCACAATGCACCTGAATCAGATAAATTGGACCAATTACAAACAATACACTGGGACTGAGGAGCATGTTTATGCTTTCAAATATCAGCCAGTAGGTTTAAAATCTAAATCTTAAAACAAAAATCAATTTCCTTGTAAGAAAAAATTATTGATTCTCCCACTTGTAATATACCACAAGCAAATACACTTTACACAATTAGGGAATGGGGCCACAGAAACAAAAATCTTGCCAAAAACCCCAATAGTGATATGTATATAATTTCATTTCAACGGTTGGGGGAAATTGACCAGGGTTCAGAAAAAGAGCTACTGACACCCAACTAGAATATCTGTCACAGTGTCTGATGTTCATGTATAGTGCTACATCATTCATCCAACTTGTCAAGGTGGGAGACATTCCACATAAATTTAAAATACCCTTAACCCATTAAATAAGCAACAGTTTTTTCTAAAATATATTAAATACTTCTCTGCCTTCTTAAGCTGATTATTTTGTTACCTTTGTTTCTTCTGATTAGGAAAAACATACCTGTTTATTTTTATAAATTAAAAACGTTACAGATATATGTAACTTAGAAAAATAAAGTCATATAATCCCATCATCCACACAACCACTATTAAAAGTTGGCAGAGGAGTCAACCAATTTCTTCTACACATTTACTAATCTTATCCTTCTTTTTAATACAAATAGGATCATGTTATACTTACTATTTATAATTTGTTTCTCCATATAATACCTCTGAGAGACATCTTTCTGTGTCAGAACATATAAATCTATCTCATATTGTAGACATTCATGGCTGTTCACTTTTATTTTAATCAAAATGCTCCTGAGTGGAAATCTTTCTAAAATATATTTATATCCTTTCCTATCCTCTTAGCAGAGAAAAAACAGTGAACATACTTTTAGATTTTCTCAAAATTATTGTTAAAAAGATCCACACTGTGTTGTGCTATATATACTACAGACACCTATAGAGACTACTGTGATGTGTGAAGACATTTGCTTAGTACTAAACAGAACTCAATTACAGTCCTATGAATTTTAGGTTCCTATATCACTTGGTTTTTTCTTTGTGATCTGTCACTTCTTGACAATCTGGCTACACCTCCCTTTTAATTTTGCAATAAATTAAGAAACCATAAAAAAAGCTTTGCTTCTGTTTGAGAGCCTAAGGATATCCTTTATGAGCAAAATACTCCTGAGTGTATAGTTTGGTGATAATTTTGCCTATGTAAAAGCCTATTCTTGTAAAAACTTAATACCTGGTTTTCAACTGTGTGAAATAGCCACAGTTACTGAATCAGTGTAGTTGAAGCTGATCATTAGGTCTAATAATTCTCATCAATCAAACACATTCCATGTATGAAATCAACACTAAGGTTAGCCATGGCTTCAAATACAAGATTAACTAACTTCATTTATTCCTAATCTGATAGAGAATTTATAGTCATTCAAAATATACAATAAAAAATATCATACTTTGACCACGAGGGCCTCTGCTTTACCAGGGCACTGAGATACTTCAGTGCAACTCAGATTTGTCAAATTGGTTGGTAAGTAAATTTAAGAACATAAAGGGAGATGTGAAAAATCTTAAAAGGTTGACAAATTGGACATAGTAATTGTTTTGCCCCTAAAAGAAAATGTCATATCTTTTCTCATCTATTAATCACATGAAATACTTATTTGAGGAGAGAGAGGAATATTAACATCTCCTGCATGAATCAGAGAGTTGCTCCCCTACCCCCGGGCTTAGTTCACGATCATTTAAATATGTCTTGTCCAGGTTAGCCAGAGCTAAGGTCCTTGCTATATTTGATTTTCAACAATAAAAATATTTGAGAATGTTATTTTTTAAACATTTACAATATGAAATGTGAATAACAGTGCTATGTTTCTTGGTGGTTATATACACATTTTTTGATAAACAAATTGTCGTTTCATCACAATAACTTCCGATTTATTAGAATTAACGTGACCTCTTTTTCCAAATAGATTTTGACCCTGAAGTGTTAGATTTGTAAGCACATCCATTATTACACTGTACTAAAAAATACCTTATTAATAATAATAGTATCAACTGAGAAGTTTTGCTTGTGTTATTATTTAGTTGTTTTTTTAAAGTTTCAAACTGTAACGTGTCTATAAACTGGTCCCTTTTCTAAAGTCAAAAATTAGGACACAAATGTTCAAAATAAACAGGAGAAGAGCTAGTTTGAATGTCTTCAGAAACACAAAGTAGATTTTAATATATAATTATTTTATGAGGAATAGAGGAATAAAAAACAATATAGACACTGCCTCCAGCATCACTGTAGCCCTACTCTTCAGGAATGTGCTACAGGTTAAACACGTGCCCCAAAGGTTTATGTACTAGAAACTTAATCCACACTATAACAGTGTTAAAGGTGGGAAATCCTATTACAGTAATTGAAAGTTGGGGCCTTTAAAAGGTGATTAGATTGTGAGGACGGTAGCCTCATGAATAGATTAATCCATTGATGGCTTAATGGGTGGTCACGGCTGTGGTTAGGATGGCTTATTAGGAGAACTAGTGAGAAGCTAGCTCTTTCTTGCTCAGCCATTTGCCACATGATATCCTGTGTCACTGTAGAGAGTCATCACCAAGATCAAGGCCCTCACCAGATGTGTTCCCTGGACTTTGGACTTCTCAGCATCCAAAACTGTAAGAAATAAATTATATTTCTTTATAAATTACCCAGTTTCAGCTATTCTGTTATAAGCAACAGGAAACAGACTAAAACAACATGAATTCCAGATAACAGGTAGCACAACCAAATGATTTCTCTGTTTGCCCATAGCAAACAAGGAATCCAAACCTTGGTACCCTGGCTTGTAGTCCACTGCTCTATGCCTACAACTACAAAGCTTCTCAGGTACTTTTAAGCACCAAAAGCCTCCTATGGAGCAACTGTCAGCCTAACAATGGGAAAGGAAGTACGTCCTTGAGTGCCATCCTCCTACTGCCCCACAGTGGGGTCTTATCACAAACTCTACCAGTTTCTTAGAAAAAATACTTCACTATTGGTTAGTCACTAACCAAACTAATCTGATCAGTTCAGTTTATAGTAACACATATCACAGTAGTAGATCTTTACAGATTAGTTTGGTTAGGAATCAAAGTACTCACCAATGCCAGAAAAAAAGCACATGAAAGAATATCTTGGTTTGTTGATTCACTTGGATGAACTGTTATAAATACTATGTAATTTAATGAGTTCTTTTCCTGATTATAAAAGATGTACACTATAGAAAATTAGGAAAATATATAAAGTGTAAAGAAAAAAAATCACATAGTCTCATTACACAGAAAAAAAAATACAGACAGTTCTCACTTTTATATTTGAATGTGTTAACTGAAACCTGTGCTTATTGGAACTGTGTCCTTGCTTTGCAGAGCTGCATGGTAACTGACATCAAACTTAGTGCCTATACTGTTAAAATCCACATTATTTTCTTCCTATTCTCTATGCACATATTTTAAAAAATAGTAAGTTGTTATTATATTGTGTTTCAGTTTTATATACTGCTTTTTTCAATTAATAATACACTGCTTACTAAAAAACTTAAATATTTAAGAATATGATTTATAATGGCTACACAGTTTTCCATTCTATGGATGCACTGCAATTGAACACATACCTAACTATTCAATATGTAGGTTGTTTCCAGTGTTTTGCTTATTATAAATAATGCTGAATGCTGCAATGAATATCTTGGTTAGTAAATTTTTGTGGGTATCTCTAATTAGTTTCATAGGATAAATTCCCAGAGGTGAAATTACTGAGAGAAATGAAATGAACATCCTTAAGGCTCTTAATACATATCACCAAATCCTCCATCTCACATTTAAGTTCTTTATAAAGAAATCAGAACAGTGGCAGCTAAAGACATATTTTATGAACCCCTAAAAATAACGAGTACCCTTTTCCTCACAGATACTCCTTCAGTGATCACACATCACTTCAGATCTTTAGAAGTTAAACCTCTAATCCTCTTTCTCCCATCCCATCCCATTTCTACACAGCTCTGGAAAGAATATGACCAGTATTTCTTTACTTTTAAAGATTACTCATAATATAGCCTTCCTAAGTTTCTTCTAGTCTTTTTCCTTCAAGAGGAGGAAGCTTTTTAATTTCAAATACAACTCTAAGACCAACTTTTTCATACAGACCTAAATTTATGAGCACCTCCAGAATTCAAGAGACCTGGGTCAAATTCTAATCCCAGGCATTTACTAATTTTATGACTTCAGGCTAGTGATTTAACTAAGCCTCAGCTTCCTCATCTATAAAAAGGGATAATGCTACTACTTACCTCTCAGGAGTATTCTGAGGATTAAACAAGACTAATATAAAGTGTGAAGAATTTATTCCAAGCATATTGCTTGGTATACTAAGCACTCAATAAATATATTATAATGAGATTTTCCGAAGCCCTATTTACATCTGAAATAAAATAAAAGACTAGCTAATTTGAAAATATGTAGTACTAAGATAACAAAATGTACCAAAATATTGGTTTCAAAAGAAAGAAACCAATATGAAATATGAAATATGGAAGAAATCAATATAAAAACTTTTCTCATATTTAAGTGAACACATAACCAAAAAAGCCATGTGTTAAAACACACAAGAAAATGCCTTTTAAAAATACAGTTGCTTTAAAAAATATCACAAACATCTCTTATAATTTCCCTAGTAAATTGAGAAAACAAACATATTTATTATTCACATTACCCAACCTAATTTCTCTCTCCAGTAAGTCTGTATGAACATTACTTAAAGTCAAATTAAGCTAACGATCATCTCTTTCTCTCTCAAGTATTCATAGAATAATTTATGAAACACAAGTCTCACCTGCCCCCAAATATATATTAAGGGAGGTTGTTCTTACCAATATTTCTTCACATATAAACACTATTCTTCCAAGTTTTCAACAGAGATCTATTTACAGAATTTTCTTTCTTTCTCAATACAAGGGAAATGCAGTGATCATAATAATATCACACCATAATATCTAGAATCTATTTGTACATGGCATTATGTTAAGTATTGCAAAAATTAAGTTCAGAGATATAATAGGAATTTTATTTAATATTAAACAGCAGGAATGATCATCTGTTCAACAATGTTATAAAGGACTTGGGCTTGCAAATAATAAATTCAAATCAAATTTAATAATAGATTCAAATCAAAAAAACAATGTGCAAATATTTACTTTACAACTGTTAGCCCATTGTTAGACAGCTGTTGGAAAATTAGCTTTAATATGCACAAAAAGAAATAAACACAAACATATTCACAGTGGGTTCTCCTTTCAAAAGGACTATTCAGTCTTGGCTGGTAAATATATGTCAAATATAAGATTTTAGTATACTGGCAGTACTGACAGGCATGGAGGCATGGATGTACAAATAAGGAAACAAGAGAATTTCTGATCCCCTTCTCTCATGAAGTTATCAACTACCACTATTATTAAATATAATCTCCAGTTTTTGTTTCTAGCAGTTATCAGGAGCCAAAGAATGCTAAAAGTAAGAAAGCTGTCACTATCATAGAAGACTAGCTACTAGTAGAAGTAGGAATGTAGAAACCAAAAGCAGGCAACACTAATACCTCCAGAATCTGTGTGGCAATCTGTTTGGAAAGTTTTTCTAATACCTAAAGTCTACAGAGATATAATTTTATTAACATATTGCATATTTTTAAATAATACAGTATTCTCTCAATTTTCTGACAACATTCTAGGAAAACAGGGAAGGGGCAATAAAGCACACTGCATATATTTATCAATTTACACATGTGTAGAAAAATTAACACAGATTTAAGTACACAAAGTACCACAAACTGACTTCTGGTAAATCATTCTAATATATAGTTCATGTCCAAGGTACCTAAAATCAATGAAAATAACTCCCTATGCACATGATAAGGTTATAGAAAATTGGGGATTTCCCCCATTCTAAGATGACTTCTCAGTTCAGCCAAGAAGTCAGTTTGATCAGTTTCAGATGGGGGTTGAGGGAGGGAAGAGAGGGAGAAACTGGCAAAACAACAACAACAAAAACACACACACACACACAATAAACAATAAGACATATTTTATCTAGATATTTAGACCACCTAGTTTTAGCAAGAAATTGTCCACCTAAAAATATATTTATTATGCTTACCTAACCACGGAACCATGTTATATATAAAGTACGTCAAATCAACAGTAATTCCTCAAAGAGCTTTCCAAGCACTTAAAGATTCCAAGCTTCAGAATCAAGACTCAACAGCTTACTTTTGGTGGATAAACAAATGAGTATTGAAAAACTATAATTTTTATATTACATGAATCAAAAATACTGTTGAAAAGTTGCATACCCAACTTCTACCATACATGTAAATGAGTAAGTGCTCTGTAAAGAATGACACATCTTTTAGCTTCCTGATTAGCTATGCTTGCTTTTGGAGGAAAGATGGAAGTTTCTAGGGAATAAAATCAACATTCTTAGAAACTGTTTACAATAGAATGACTTACCAAAAGGAGGTAGTCCGTATGTTTGGGTTGCCTGAGGATAGACAGCATAGGGTTGAGACTGCTGTAGTGTCTGGTACTGAGTCTGCCCAGGGTAAGCAGTTTCCGAAACAGGAACTGAGAGGATATGTGCATAAGGTCTAGAAAAAGTCACAAAAACAAAAATTTTCATGTGTGATATATTTTAGTAATGAAAAATAAGTAAAATAGATAATACCACTAACGGCAACAAGGAAAATAACCCTCCACATAAAATGGCTCTTATGGTCAGAAAGTAGAACCCTTTTTTCCTTTTCAGGTTCTATTATCTACCTAAGAAATAATTTTATGAAAAATTTAATAGTTTCAAACATACTCCCAAGTTCCAATTACTACTCTATAAACATTTGTGGTGTGCTATATTCAAAGCACTACATGAGATACAAGGATTGATTAAACTTGTTTATGCCTTGTCTACATATAGAATAAAACCTAAAAATAACAGAAAATTAGATAGAACAGAATTGGCAATCGGCTCTCATTCTCTACCCAGCCCCGTGGGCCAAAGTAAAGTTTTGAAAGGGAAAGTGGGACTTGGAAAAGAGGGTAAGGCTAGTAGAGAAAATGCAAGAAACCACATCAGAAAACAGAGGGTACGGATGAGCCCCATTATCCTCAAATCAAGTCTACCAACAGGAGCCAGATAACTAATAAAATCCAAGAAGTTCCAGACAGGACTCAGTCTCTCCACTGACATTTAAGTCAGAACATACTGCCACTAGTTGATGCCAACCACATTAGGGCTAGCTAGGGATTTTAATGCAGAGGTGAAACGCCTGGGACTTTACACTGGCTAGCTGACCTGGTCGTTTCATCCACTCTATTGCACTACACATTTTTAGATACTAGCTATTTTAATTGGTGAATTATGCTGTACTTATAATGCAAGAAAGTGCTATATGAACAATATAAGTAATAACAACAATATGTGGGGAGTTTATTAGAAAGCAAAAAGTTTTTTTTCAGCTTTGAGTGAAGAGGAAAATAAAGGAAGGCTATAAAGAAATGATATATTAGTTAAGCAGATATGTGCAGAAATGAGACAGAAAGGGTGTTCTAGAACAAGTGAATAGCCCAGGCAGAAGTACAGAGGAAGGAAAACAAGGGCTTCAGCCTACAAAAAGCATAAATCATATTAAGAGAAGTATATTAACAGAAGGGAAGTAGTGAGAGAGAGAAAGAAAGACCTGAATGCCAGGCTAACACAGTTCAGATAAATCTGAAACAATTGGGAGTCACTGAACTTGTTGAGCAAAGAGTGACAAGATCAGAGCTATTCTTTAATAAAGATTAATTTACCATTGCTTGGTAAAATGGACTAGAAGGAGGAGGAACTGGAAATGGAAGTCCAATTAAAAAATGATTATAAATCGATGGTTCAGATAAAGTGCTAAAGTGGTCTGAACTAACATAGAAGTCATAGCTAATAAGGTGTCC
Organism: Cynocephalus volans; assembly: GCF_027409185.1. Lineage (NCBI taxonomy): Eukaryota > Metazoa > Chordata > Mammalia > Dermoptera > Cynocephalidae > Cynocephalus > Cynocephalus volans. The sequence continues at coordinate 22,058,523 of NC_084467.1, forward strand.
TGAATGTAGCAGGTATGCAAATACTTTTGAATAAATGGAATTTGGAATATGCAACATATTCACCTCTCAGAAGATTCTAAGAGACTGAATTTGAAAATGTCTACTCTTCTTAGCCAGATCTGAGTCCAGGAAATAGTTCAGGTTACAGCTGTTACTCACGTCAAATGGGAATAACTTAAAATCATAGTGACCTCAAATGGATTCACCTCCAGATACGTCAAAGATCATAACATCCTTTTTCATGTACTGATTTTACAGTTCCAAGCTCAAATATGTTTCCATATTTAGTATTTAATTTCTTCATAATGATCCCAGAGAATAGGTTCAGTCATTTCATGAAAGAAGAAAACCACATGAAAATGACTGGTCACCATCAGTGTTAATACCACACACCACTAGTTTTAATAACAGATTAAAATTTAGATAACTGAATTGACTTTTTAATTATTTCATTTTTTAGCTAATGCAAAATTCACACAGTACAAACGAATGTAACAAAGAAAAAAAATGCATTTCCTTTTCATAACAGCCCCATAGACATCTTTCACGTCTGTTACTAATTTCTTTATGTTTCTTGCACCAATAAGCACCTAAGAATATATCCTGGTTTAACAGGCACACTTGTATTTGTCTATGTATGTACGGGTCTACTCTTTATTAGCACGCAATTGGTAGCCTGGTATACACACTGTTTTGAACCTACCCATCCTGAAGATGAGTAATCTGATTGATCTTAAATGCAGATTTTATCCCATGAAGACCCAAAACATTACCTCTTAGTGACTTCAACCAATCAAACCTGTCTAACTTCAAGTCCAGTTCTACTCTGAGGACATTACTCAAACAAGAAACTAAACAGATTAGGTTGAGAAGTCCCTATCTAGAGTCGACGTTTTTTATTGACCTGTCTGTTACGGTAGAGGAAGGAGAGAATGATCAGAGGTCAATCAGTGATATGTTTTGATCACTAAAACTATTTTACATTTTCAGTGCCTACTCATTTACAGTTAGCTCCTGTGTAACTGTGATCTATTTCAGGAAACCATCTACTTTTTAAAACAATGCTACATAAACTATATTTAGAGAGAATAAAAAATTGGAGTAAGCATAGAGAGAACAAGGGAGGTGAAAATAAGCTAAATATCAAATTAAATTTTGCAATGAACCTAGAGAAAAAACATATATGTTAGACATAATTATTCAACTTACTTTGCAGAATACATTTGTGAGGTATAATCATTGGATGAGCGAGGGATGTAATCGGTGCATGTCATAACTGAAAGATAATACCAGGTAAAAAAGTTAGAACATTTCAAAAATAAAATGGGAAAATTGCATATCTCACCATACAGTCTTTCAAATTAAAATAACAAAGCTTAGCTATCCAAAAGTTAGAAAGAGTATATAGTAGAAAACACCTCACTTTTATGTTTACAGACCTGTTTATAGACTTTCAGAGATAGTAAAAGAGGGGAGAATGTAGGGGATATGAAAGCTTTTTACTGACTGATCTCTATCTTCACCCATCACAGATCTAAAACCATAGATGAAGCAGCCTCCTAAGCTCTCAGCTGTATAAATAGGCAACTTTAAAAAGCAAGATCCATACCTAAGAACCACATTATGCTTCTTCAGCTTATTCATTCTCTGGGTGCTCACTCTATTCTGAGTAATAGGCCATGAAAATTACTTATAGGAAGACAAACTTGGGGGAAGCACCCATTCTTATTAGTAAACCATTGCTACTGCTGTGTATAATCAGCAGCAAAACAGATACAAGTATGCTTTTATACTACTATTTTTTCCTCTTTGTAGTGAATACTTTAAGTCTAGCAAAGCAGAATCAGACCTGAGTAACTGATGTGATGCTCTGACAAACCATCAAGTAAAGGGACTTCCAGCTAGTATCCTCTTGACCCCCATGATTTCATCTGAATACTGTGAATAGGAACTGAATAGAACTGAAGGTGAACCATCTAACTTTACATCTACCTAGGTTCCCTAAAAGAGAGCCTGACCCAAAATGGGAACACTGGTCAAGAGTCAATGAGGGGCCAATTCATGCCCAAGAGTAAGACAAAGCAACACCTGTGAGTTTATCATAGAAGATCTTGTCCAATGCCATTGTTCAAGGTCTTTAAAAATAATTATTGGAAACTTGAAGATCACATTCATTTACAATCATTTTGACAAAAATGAAGGAGATCTCAACTCAATCTAAAGTTCTTACCATCTATCACATAAAATGTAAGGTAAATTCACTCAAATTCTGCATGACGATTCCTTCTCTGCTGACAGGTACTTTAAAAAACCCAAACCCTTATCCCCCTCCAATTTAATTCTGGAGGAGATCAACAAAACATCCTGAAAGACTTATGCCAATATTTACTTCTCAAGAGAATGAACCAGCCTTAATGTTGGCAGTATACAGAAACCTTGAAAAGATTATAAAAAGTCAAGACATACTCTGCTATTATTCAACAGGAGGTCAAGTAAGTATGCTGGCTTAGACTAGAGCAGCAATAGTGGGGATGAGGCAAAGACCTTGAAACACACTGAAAAATAAAAAATAAATTTTTATATATTCTGAAGGTAAAATTAATATGACATTCTGATAGATTTGGATATGGGGAAAGAGAAAAAGAGGGGAATATACGATGATTTCTAGGTTTTCAGTTTGAGCAACTGAAGGGATAGTAATACCACTTCCTAAAATGGACAAGTTTGGGAAAAGAACAGATTTAATGGGGGCTAAAGAAATTAAAACCCCTTTTTCAGAGATTTTAAGTATGACTTTGCTTTCAGACCTCAAGTATAGATGTCAAATAGGCAGCTGTATCACAAATGAAACCAGGGGAGAACTCAAACTGGAAATACAAATTTGGAATTCATCAACAATGTATAAGATATTTAAAGTAATGCAGTGGATGGGAGGATCAAGAGAAAAGATGGCAGCCTAGAACCAAGCCCTGAGGCCCACAAACATTCAGAGTTCTGGTAGAAGAAGGGCCATCATAGAAGAAATGTGGGAGGAAGACTGGTGAGAGAATATGAGGAGAGAGAAATGTCTATTAGAATTGGTAACATGAAAGTAACTGATGACCTTGACAAGAGCAGTTTCATTGGAAGAGTGAAAACAGCTAAATTTGCAAGGGCTGAAGAATGAATGAGAGGTGAAAAAGCAAGTGAGGGCAATTCTTTTCTGATGTGTCACAGAACAAAGAGAAAATCTATAACTAGTGGGAGATGTGGAGCCAAAGGGGGGGCCTTTGTTTGTGTTTTAAGATGGTAGATACCGAAATATGTCTCTTTACTGACAAGAAGGATTAAGAAGAGAAGAATGTGATGATGCAAGAGTAGTAGCAGGATAACTACAATACCAAAGTCCTTAGGGAAAGTGAGAGAGGACAGGATTTGGAGCACAAACAAAATGCCTTACATTTGACAGGAACAAGAATACTATTTCCAATCTGACAAGAAGGAAGCACAAACACATGGGTACAAAAACAGGTAGGCTTGAAGATGTGGTGTTAGCGGGATGATACGGGAGTTTCCTGTCCAATAGCTTTTATTTGAGAAGTCATCATCAATTAAGAGTAAGGAAAGGTAAGTATTGGTATTTTGAGAGGAGAGGAGGTGGTATGAAATATTAAAAGGCAAAAACTCATCAGGGAAATGTTGTAGGATGTCCAAGCATGCTGAGTGCTCACTTGAGGTCCTGTGATTATGACTAAGGTTTAACTAGTCAGTGAGTTATATAATTTTACCCAACAAGGATTAACTATTTGTATGTACTTATGGAAAAGGTGGAGAGTTGGGTTAAATTAGGATTGGGGTTTAGCAAGGAGTACAAGAGGCAAAATTACTGAAGATATTTGTAAGAGAGTAACTATAATAAAAGACCAGAGAATCTATGCTGAGTAAGAAGGAAAATGAAGATAAGAGGGATGTAATGCATACTGGGTAAGTCATCTACATGAATGTTAAAATCACCAAAAGTGCTAAGAGTCTGGATAGAAAAGAAAACAGAGAGGATCTACTTTTAAAAGAATGAAATGACTGGGATTTCAGTCTAAGGTGAAAAGGAAAGACAGGAGAAGGTATAGACACAGACTTCAAAGCAATTAAAGTTTTTGAAGGAAAATAGAAAAAGGAATGATTTCGAGGGAGCAAGAAGTCTCAACTTACTTCCTAGCCCTGAAATATGTAAAGTATAAGATTTTAGGGAACAGGCCTTTTTCTTGGGGATGAGTGGGACATTCAAAAAATTAGAAGAGACACTTCATTGATTAGAGCAGTTTCTAATAGTATAGACAGCTTCCCATATGTATGACAATCACCTAGCTATCTTCTTGAAAATACAGATTCCCCATCCACATCAGGTCTACTGAATGATAATCTTTGAAGGTGAGGCTAGAATTCTACATTACAAACAGGCATTCCACGATTGCTATGTGTGCTAAAAGTTTGAGAACCATTGGAATATAATCACCTTTAAGGAAATGATATACAGAACTCAAGACATACCTTTTTGTTGTTGATATTATTTTTTTAATACATGGGAAGTATATAAGGTTAAGGATAACTGTCTTAAGAGAAGAAATATTTCCATAACAAGTATCTTTTTTTTTTTAAAGTATCTTACACAAATTTATTCTTTTAAAGTGTGTTGTAAAATATGGAAAAGCACAGCTACTTAATTTCAGGGAGGACTATTTTCCCTGCAGAGGCAATTTGGGGAAGTGGGTATGCTAGAAAAAGCCTATGTCTACACAAGAAAAAACAGAACACTCACAAATTTTTTGTCTAATACATGAATATAACAATTCTACAGGAGAGTTAGGGTTGGTTCTTGGGCTCTCAAGGATTGTTTTTCTTTTTTGGACTAGATTGAGAGGTGGGACCACTTGATTTAATTAGAACAGCAGAAAAATATCAAGTCCAACACAGTCAGGTGTTGGCCCGTAAACTTTTCTTTCTTTCTCTCTTTTTTTTTTTAAAGATGACCGGTAAGGGGATCTTAACCCTTGACTTGGTGTTGTCAGCACCATGCTCACCCAGTGAGCTAACTGGCCATCCCTATATGGGATCCGAACCCGTGGCCTTGGTGTTACCAGCACCACACTCTCCCGAGTGAGCCACAGGCCGGACCCAGCCCATAGACTTTTGATTTTGAGTAAGGCACTATTACCTTTAGAACAACCAACCTCAAAACAAAAATAAAATCACTGGGTAAGCGGATTCCATGTGATTTTTCTTCAGCTGATATGTTAATAAAGCTTAAAGGAGAACATAGGATGAATACACACACAAGGACAGGAAAACCTTCTGGACACCTGAGACAAAGCAATCAGTGAAAACCAATTATACAAGCATCACCTGTTTATAGGAATGCCTCTTCCATTATGCATAGAATATGGTACTTACTTTCCTCCGACATGGTAAGGTTTGAAGCAAGGCTTGATGTTTCAGGTTTCTGATCACTGACATCTGGGTTGCTTCCTTGACTGGGAGAATCAAAATGAATACATTAGCCCCTGACTGATTTGCTGCACTGCTAGAAGTGATGAGATCAAACTCATTTCCTCCTAGGTTATACAAGAGTAAGAGGCAAGGTAAATATTCATGATATAATTATTCTTGGTTTTTAGCAACTACTTGAAAAAAGCTAGGACCAGGGCTAGGACGCTCAGCATTCTACTATTCTTTCTCATATCACAGGACCCCTTTAGTTTTTATATAACTCAAAAACTCCAGCTAAGTCAAAGGCAAGTCAGATTTTTCTCTAATACCATATGTTAAAAGAAAAAGTGCACAACACCTGAAACACTTCTCTGTCATTTTTTAAAAATATATATATATTATATATTTATGGGGTATAATGTGATGTTTTGATATATGTTCATACTGTGGAATGACTAAATCAAGCCAATTAACAAATCTATCACCTCACATACTTATTTTTTTGTGGTGAAAACATTTAAAATCTACTCTTTTAGCAATTTTGAAATATACAGTGCATTATTATTTATTATAGCCACCATGCTGTGCAATAGTGCTCTGTCAATGATTCTAAAGTACCACAGGGAAGAAGGGAGATACCTGATTTCAGACAGTGGTTCTCAACTGGCTACAAACCATAACCACTTGAGAAGTTTTTTCAAATTACACATGCTTGTTTCCAAGCAGGGGTTCTGAACCCTTAAAATGACTTAATCCACTGTATTTCTCTTCTCCCCTAATTAAAAAAAAAAAAAAAAGTATTTTATTTTTTATTGTACCCAGGACTGAGCAACATCTTTTTTTTTATTTTTTTAACTTATAAGGACAAATTGCAAAATGTAAATGTAAACTGGGAGGACAAGTCATTACGTTAAATACTTTAATGCAGGGAAGACTCCACTAAAATGCTGCAATGGAAATTATTCTAACTTTAGTCCCTCCCAATGTTTTCCCTTTTCCTTCTATTTTACTTCCAACTCTCCAGTTATTCCCTACAGTACAGCACAGTGGTTAAGAGAGCAAATTCTAGTGCCAGACAGTTTGAGTTCAGATGCTACTCTGCCAATAACTAGCTCTACGATGTAGGGCACATCACTGCATTTCTCCATGCCCCAGTTTCTTTATCTGTCAATGAGGATAAAAATAGAACCTACGTCATAGGGTTGCTATGAGGATTAATGAGTTAACACATAAAAAGTACTCAAAGCAAAGACACAGTAAGCACAATATAACTGTAACTGTTATTATATTACAAATTATTCCCAGCCCAGGCATCCTTCCCACATTCATGCTCCCTAGAAAGAAATCTGCTTTGCTCTTTCATACTCCAGGGAAAGGTGGAGGACACTGTCCCAGAGGCTAGCCTTATCTGTAAAGATAAAGCTAACTAATCAAAGGTAAGAGTAGTTTCTATAAAGCAAAAAATGTAAGAGAAATGTTATTTAAATAAAAAATACACAGCATCAAAGTTCTTAAAGCTCTCATATCATTTCTGAAATTGACCTCTAATATTCAAGCATAATAAAGGGTTTATTTTCCTGGTATATTTTGAATCTTCAAATAATTTTTTCTCAGATGTAATTAATTTTCAAAGCTAAATTCACAGATAAAGTTTATTTTTACCTTTTCACTCAAATGCTAACTATCTTTGGAATAGGACCTAATGTACTAACCAAGATGTGAGCATGGGAATTGAAGGGTAAGGGTAAAAAATCACATGGAGTAGTTATACCACTGTTTCTCAAACTGGCCAATTCATTATGATTACCTGAATGGTTGATAAAAATGCAGACTTCTGGGCGCTGTCTTATACCTACTTAAACAGAATTTCCAGGGGGAAAAGCATAAAACTGGACCAGAATTTCACATTGTTTACTGTAATGACTAGTTTGTCTTCTATGTGTACCTCGATAAGTCTGGGGTTCACTGTTAGACCCAGTGTTGAAGACTATTTCTAGATACTGTATCTTAGAAGCTGGTGATATTTGTGTGGTCTAGTATACACGAGACCAGTCCCTAAAATTTGATAGCCCAAGAATCTTATGTTATAGCAAAATCTCCTACATATTTAACATATCCAACTGAGCGCTAGAGATTAAATAGAAGCAACAGTGCCAGGATAATTAACTCCAGCACTTTCTTAAATATTTAAAATTATCTCTGATAATTTTTTAATGATATACTGTCTCAAAATATAATTATTTTTAGTTATATAAACATAAATTTTGCTTAACAATGCATGTACCATGAAACAAAAGTTCTAAAATAAAATTTTTTTAAAAAAGAGCAAAAACACCCAAACTCCATAAAGTGAGCATCATAAAAACCTCCTCTTCTCATTCAACAGAACTCTTGTCCATTATGAACACAATCAACAGATGAATGAACAAATCAAATGAGGTCTAGATTATAACGGAATATTATTCAGCCTGAAAAAGGAAGGAAATTCTGATGCATGCTACAAATGGATTAAACTTGAAGACATCATGCTCAGTCACAAAAAGACAAATATTTTATAATTCCATTTATATGAGATACTCAGAGTAGTCAAAGTCATAGAGACAGAAAGTGGAATGATGGTTGCCAGGAGCTGGAAGAGAGTGGAATGGGGAGTTATTGTTTAAGGAGTATGGAGTTTGTTTGGGAAGATGAAAACAGTTCTAGGGATGGACGGTGGTGACTGTTGCACACTTAATGCCACTGAACCATACAGGTAAAAATGGTTAAGATGGTAAATTTTATGTATGTATTATCATAATAAAAAAATTGCTGAAGGAAAGAAAAGAGATAAGTGCAGGAAAAGACAAAGGTGATAGGTTCTATAGTGTAACTGGAGGAGTCAGCCCTTAGATAAGAGCAGAGGAATTACAGAGGAAACGGAAGCAGAATCTGCAGAGAAGCAGATAAGTGGGTGAATTTGGTGATATGCAAGGTGCACCTATCTAATCATTTCTACTTTTCTCTTTGAATTAGTGAGCAAAATCCACAGCTTGAGCGAATGGGAGTAGCAGAGGGGGGAAGGAAAGAGAGAGGGCAGGAGGCAAGGAGGGAGGAAAGGAAGGAAATTAAGATGATTTTAGACACTGGAAATTCGGACACAATAGGAAGGGTGTTTAAGTGCCTGTTTCAAATGTAATCATGAATAGAAACTGAGACCAGTCATAATAATTTTGTGTTTTTCTCTTACAATGTTCAAGTGATTGGGAATAAGTATGAAACAAGTGGATAGTTGGGATCAATCAACGTTGTAGTTTTGTTATGCAAGTATGAAACATGGAAAAAGGGGAGGAAGTTAAGAATGTTTGTAAGGGACTGATTACAGCAGTACATCTTATAATTTAAGCAGTGTAAGGAAGAAATTGAAGTTCTTTTTGAGGGAAGGGTCAGCGGTTGATAGTAAAGATATGATAAATTGTTTAACTTGACGTGTAGTACATCATAAGGCTAGCATAGTAGTTCTAGAATAAATAAGGGGAATGATAATGTGTGGTGGTAAAAGAATAGGATTCTTGAAATAGATGTGCTAGATAGAGGTGATGCAGTTACTGGCTCATACGGTTGGTAGACAAACAAGAGGTAAGAACTGTGGAAAACTGAAAACCATGGTGTTGTGAAAGCCAGGGCATGAGATGCAAAGAAATTGTCTCTTTTCTATAGGAGGAGTGGAGCTAATGACTAAGCCATCCCATAACCATTTGGTATGCCAAATCCCTTGGATTTCCCTTTTTATGTCTTATGCTTCCTATTTTGTATACTGTACATTTGACTTAAGAGTACAGTATTTTCATCTTTACCACCAAGTCTCCCCTACGTTGTACAGTGCCTCATATATAACATAAGTTCAATACCTAGAGGTGAATAAATAATGAATGCAAAAGAAAAAAGTCAGCATGTGTGTTTTGGGGAAAAACTATTTCTGGGGGAAATTTTAATCTTTCCCTCTAAAGTTAATCCAAATAATTTCAAAATGTAAAGGCTGATGGTAAGAACCAAAAAGAGGGCAGTCAACCCAAAGCATGCCCATACATCAATCAACATGTGAAAAAATTATAAGTAGAGTAAAAATAAATTCAAATTTACATACCTTAAAGTTTGCTCTCCTGATTCCTGCATCTTGGCTTTTTTAATCTGCAAAAATAAATATAAAAAGGTACAATGTAGTAATCTGTTTTTGAAATCATCTAGCTGCTCAAATAACAGGCTAATATTAACTAATATATTACAGGTTAACTGTTTCATTTTGTTTTGCTTAGAATTAATTAACTAATCCTTGTTATATTTTAGAATTAGAGATAGACTTCTTTGTTTTTCACATGAAGCTCTTCTTCTTAATGAAAAAAATGTTCTACAGACTCAAAGTAAAATGTTTACCAGGATTTTTACTCAAAGTAGAATGTTTACCAGGATAAACTACCCAAATTTTAATACAAACTAGTTGGTTTTATATTATAATTGACACATTATACTTAATCAAACAGGAAGTATGGCAATCTGGATATCATCTATTCATTATTTAACAGAAATATCTTTATACTTAAATTGCTTAAGTGCCAAAAATTAATATAAATTCTTATCAGCTTACCAGTAATTTAAAAAATACTCTTCACACTATCTTGCTTTTTTCCATAATTCACCATCTGGGGTGAAGGCATTTCCATTGAAACAGTTTAAGAATCCACAAATGGAAGATCAGTGATTAACACTACTAATGGATTTCCCGGTTTCACATTACATCTGATTTTAGAGCTCTCTGATTAAAATAATTGGTTACATGGGGCTGGCCATTTAGCTCAGTTGGTTACAGTGCAGTGTTATGAAGGTGAAGGGTTCGAATCCCTATTCCACTCAGCCACCATAAAAATAAATAAATAATAATAGTGGTTACAGTAGAAACATGCTTAGTATGCTTAGCCATTTAAATTATGAATATTTAAAAGTATTTCAAGCTTAAAAAATAAGGCAGAAACTCTGCTAGATAATTTGAAACAAAACATATCAGAAACAGATTTAACAGGATTAAATTTAACATTTAAGACAAGGTAAATAATAAATGCAATGCCCATAAAATTTCTCATGGGCATCTATTCCTCATGAGAAGACACAACCACAAAATAAATAAAACCAAACACTCCTGATTCTTTGCTTATGGCATGTCACATGTGCTATATTCAATTCTGCTTTAATTTTCATAGGTACCAAAAAAGGTAAAAAAAAAAAAAAAAAAAAAAAAAGCTTCTAAATTTGAAAACAAAATTACAGAAGCATTTGATGCAAAAACAAAACCTTGAGGTGGGTAAATCCTTACTAAGCATATTAAATCCAAAAGCCATAAAGGAAAATATAGAAAGATACGATTATACAAAAATTAAAAATTTCTATATGACAAATACCATAAACCAACCAGAAGGTTGAGAGATCCCAGGATAGCAGGCAGACTGTGGCAAAAAATTCTAACCTTATTACAAATGTATGACATAATCTTACTGAAAGGGAAAACGATTTGACCTAAGAAACATTGGAAAAGTGTTTTGACTAGAAGGTGTAAGGCTAACGACAAGAAAAATAAATCTATTTAGTTTATATGCCTGCCATAATTTCACAAGTGACAAAATATAGGCACTTGATACAAAATGTTCTGTCCTTCCTACATGAAGATGACAGTATTTATATAAGGTCAGATAATAATGTACTTTTCAAACAGTAGGGATGAATTTATTCTCAGTTCATCCAAAGACCTTCTTTGGTATCAAAGAAATGTATTTATGAACTGATTGAGTAACCAAAACAGCCTATAGTCTGCAAACAGTAATCCTTACAAAGAAAATATGAGCCTTCGGAAACCTAATTTATCATAGTTTTTATTTTATTAGAGTTATGGAGTAACAAATTTACCTAATCAACTCAAAAAAAAAAAAAAAAAGAGGTATGCTCCTTCACTTTTTATTTATTACAGTTCCAACCTAGTATGAAGAATAAGTAGTCTTAAACAGAAATGAAGAAAATGTTCCTAAAGTCACATCTACCAAACAGAAAAGTCTGGGGGAGGAAAATGTGTTACCAGATAATTTTTTTATCTCACAAGGCCCACTGTTTGCCTTGATTTGGGCACTTATGTCCCCCTCTAAGTCAGGGACAGGAAGCATGTGCTTGTTATTGGACACTGGAGGCAGGTAAACTAACTCAAAGAATACAGACAGATTTCACAAGTACAGGTTCAAGCAATTCCTGTTTTTCACAGGAATAGCAAAGATTGAATAGCAACTGGATCAACATTTTACAGAGTAATACAGTTTCTGCAATAATGAATACTAAAAACTCTACACAGCAAGGTAAGTAAACAAGATTCCAAACAACCCGTGTATAGGGAACAAACTTAGTTAATAAAATCAGTACAGATTATACAAGCAACTGGTATGCATGGGATTAGGGCCATATCCACTTAGCAATATTCGTGAGAAGTATACTGTTAGCACAATCTTCAAATACAGAAGGTAAACTACTTCTGTATCTTACGGAATACAATGAGAAATAAATGCTGACAGGCTGCCAGCAGGTGGGAAAGCAATAGGCTGAAAAAGCTCTCTCTCCGTGTCAGGATTAAAAGTAATCACTATCTCTCTTTGCATGTGACATAGTCTTATATACAGAAATCTTAGGTAATCCATTAAAAAAATTAGAACTGACAAGCAAATTCAGCAAGATAGCAAGATAAAAGACAAACATACACAAATCAATTACATTTCTATAAATGTGCACTGAACAATCCAAAAATGAAATTAAGAAAACAATTCCATTTACAATAGTACCAAAAGAAATAAAACACTTAGGAATAAATTTAATGAAAGTGTAAAACCTAATAAATTTAACAAAAGTGAAAAACTACAATACATGTTGAAAGAAATTACAGAAGAACTAAATAAATGGAAAGATACCCCACATTCATGAATCAGAAGAATTAATCTTGTAAAGATGGCAATACACCCCAAAATGACCTACAGAGTCAACCCAATTCCTATCAAAAGCCCAGCTGGCTTCTTTGGAGAAATTAACAAATTGATCCTAAATTTCATATGAAAATGAAAGGGATCCACAATAGCCAAAATAATCTTGAAAAAGAAGAACAAAGTTGGGGGACTCACATTTCTCAATTTTAAAACTTACTACAATGCTACAGTAATCAAGACTGTGTGGTACTGGCAGGAATATGAATATATGGGTCAATGGCATAGAATTGAGAGTCCAGAAATAGGCCTCTACAGTTACGGTCAATTGATTTTCAACAAGGTTAACAGATTTACAGTCGAATGACTTTCAACAAGGGTGCCAAGACAATTCAATAAGTAAAGAATAGTCTTTTCAACAAATGGTGTTGGGACATGCAAAAAATGAAGTTGAACATGAGGTTAGCATTTATGTTGCATTGTGAATGATGACCTGAATAAAATCTTTAGGTAGAGCAAGCAAGTAGTAGAGAAACAAGAGCAGGGATAATTCAGTAAGAAGAGTCAAGAAAACATGATGGGATTAAAATAACTTCAATAATAATGCCCATCAGTAACATTTTTCCCCATATACAGGTAAACAGTAGGGTTAAAAATCTTGGCTTTGGGCGGGGTGGGGAAGAAGAGACAACAATCACAACAATTCCTTGAACTTGTTAAGACAAATTAACAGATATGATGTTGATGGGGAGGAGGGGGAGTAGGGAGGGGAGAAGAGGAATTGGTAAAGGGACACAAAAAATCAACTACATTGTATTGATAAATTAAAATTTTAAAAAATTTAAAAAAATTTTTTGTAAATCTTGGCTTTATCATCAACTTGGGATAGCACTACTCTCTCCAATTATATTTTAGATCTCTAGTACAGCCTGTGAAAAGCTGTTTTTCTCCTCAAAGTGTGACATTTACTCTTCCTATTCTATTTTTTAAGTGTTCTGTGTTTTCTTAGATTCTGTATTTATCTATTTGGCATCCATTAATCATAGGGCCAAAAGTAAAAGCCAAAGTTGTTTACATCTCTCCTGTGATCCAGAGCTCATACTCTAAACCATCTCCTTTATCTAACTCTCACACACCAAGTACCTGTTTCTACTGCCTTAAATCACCAAGGACCAGGTACCAGACAACTAGGGACAGCCCCTAGGCCACAAAGGCCACTAGAATTATTAAAACTGGCCAGTCCTAAACTGTTTACCCTGCCTTGCCTTATCTTTCCTGTGCAAACCCCAATAAAATCTGTGGTCCATCCCTTCCCCTTGCTTCTTTCCATCTCCTGACCGACACTGGTGCTTCCTTCCTCCTGTGGCCCCGTGCAGCACGCTGCTGTGCCTCTGGTTTCTAGGGGAACTATGAGTAACATTAAACTTTTCTTCCAATGGCATTGACCTCTCCACGTTGTTACTCGGTCACCTTTATAAGTTAAGACCCAGGCACAGATCAATAAGAAAATGATGTCCCATGACAATAACAATTTATAGTCAGCAGAAAATTTGGTTTTAAAGTGCATCAATTTCTTACCTTCTCCTGAAGTAACAATCAAGTTTTGCACAACATGTTATAGAAGCTGAACAGAACAACAAGGAAATGAAGCAGAGCAGAAGAGATGACTCGTCTCTCTCACGTCAGCCTCATAATTCTCATTACTAACAACAATACCTATTTCAACAGTATGTCAATACTTACATAAGTCTTCTGAAAACATGACTTACTACATTGAAAATGTGTCTTACTACATTAAAAACTCAATGACATAATTTTCTTTGGTACATTTAGTGTCTATAATTCAGCTATTTATTCCAATAGTGTATATCCTGTATACTACTCAGAATGACTTTTAACCCTACCATTTCCCTGATTAATAATGTCCCACCAGGGACAGGGGATCACATTTCAAATGTTTCAAAAGGTCTTTTTATCAGCTGTTTATGTCTTCCTAGTTTTATACTTACAAGTAAGAGGGCTTAAAAGAACAATGGCAAAGTAATCATCGGTATGTATTTCTCAACATAAAGAAAAATATTAAAATTATACTAAAGAACTTAATTATTTAAATGGAAGCCATTCTCCTTCCTTTTGTGATGAAAAGTATAGAACATGAAAAACTTATCCCATTATCTGCTTTCAAAATTCAAATATTTCTAGGTTGGCTTTTCATAAAGAAAAGTGAACATGTAACACTTTGTATCTTCTCTTAATATGAAATCCAAGAGGCCCACCCAAGATAGGAAATTGAATCAGTATTTATCTAACTTCAGAAAAAGAAACTCAAGACAAAAAGAAAAAGCCCTTTAACATAAAAGTTATCTTAAAAGAATGACACTATTGCTTTACTTTTTTAAGTGTTAAGGGCCAAAAAACAAAAACAAGCCATGGCAAGGCAATAAATCTATGTCACTTGGGGACATTTGAATTATTTATTTATTACATTAAATATTTAAAAGAAATTAAGAATTCGATCTAGTCTCCAGGTCTTATCTAGTTTTTTTTTTTTTTTTTTTTAAGAATTAGCTAGTGGTCAAATTATACTTTCCTCACTACCAGTATTTTTTTTTTTTTTAATTAAGTCAATTAGGGAAATTTGAAGAAAAATAAAATTAAATTTTCTGGCAGAAATGCTGACATACTGTCTGACCAGTAAATAGATGTCCTCTTTTATTCCCTAAAAACTGTAACACTAGCCACTAGTTGGTTTTTTTTTTAAATGACATTCCCAATATAATATTCACTTTGTAATGCTACTTTTCTAAACAGACTTCTTAGAATTAAGTCAGCAAAATATGAATTTAAGGACATATAACATTGTTTTCTTAGAAGAAAATTATTAAGGAGTCTTTTCTTTATTTTTATCTCTAATTTGGAATCTGTAAGTATAATTGAATAATATTTAAAATCTCTTAAGATTAGCTTTTCTACAATCAACTTTAAATTGTTAAAGGAAATACTTACTGGTTGCTCTGGTAAATCTTCTTCTTCCATGAGGACTGATATTTCTTTATTATCCTTATGTGACTGGATTGAAAATCTGTCTTCACAGTCTGTTCGAAAAGGGGGGGATTCAAAGCTTTATATACCTGAAGTATTATCATTGAGGCCATCAGAGAATGATTTTTTAATAATTTTCTACCTCAAGCTTTCTACGTGAGTTCCAATCTCAAAATCTCAAACTTGCACATGGCTTTTCAAAATTCACATGTTGCACCAAGAGGCGTACACAGTGATTTTTATAATACCTTGCAAAAGCCAACACGCGGAACCACTTCTGCTGGTTACTATCATGCCTAATTGCATTAAACATTTTACAATGACAGCCATGTGCAGATAATAAAACAATTTTTTTAAGGATTAGAGTTACATTTAAAATGATAGAGACTGACCTAGCAAGTCAGTAAGTTATGATAACATCTAATCTGCTTTAATGTGGAACATTTACATAATACACAGAATCACTTTAAATAGGACAAACTGGATTATCAAATACAATCAAACCAACTATCTGTCTATATGTAATCAATTTAAAGGAGAAAATTCTTCTGGATCTTAATAATGAAAATAAGTAAAGCGAAACCTTGAATTTCAGAATTAAGGAAAAATAATCATGTAAAGCTAGGGCCCAATTTAATTCTGAAATAATAAGCTTCCACTAAATATACTGCCTAGCTATTTAAGCAAAAATTTTACCTTCTCAGCCCCTGCTCTTGTCCTGATTCTCAAACAAGAAAAAAGAAAAATAGGATTCTAAGCCCTACATTTAATGGTAAGACCACCTTACTGTGTGCCCTGACAAGAGACAGACAGAAATTAGAAAATAAATATATTATAAATATGAAATACTCCATTTACATTTAACAAAAATGAGAATAGCACTTCTCCCAAATAGATGCGATTACTTACTTTTAATTAGTCACACGTTTCTACTTCTACCATCCACTGTACCCAACTTAACATACAAGTACAAAGCTAAAGTACAGAATTTTATTGCAGAAGAAATAAAAATAGATAAATAACATGAAAGGGAAAACAAAACTTCAGTTGTGCCAGTATACCACCACTCTACTTCTACTACTGTCTTCGTGCAGTACAACACACTTTTAGAGCCACACTCCAGAATGAGAAAAGGAGAGAAAACACGTGTAAGGGATACAATTAAATGTAAAACTGTCCACCTCTGACACAGCTTTATTCCCTGCCCTGATCTAGAATATCAAAAGAAAAAAAAGCTTAAAGGTCAGAAGCACTTGATGCTCAGTGCACTCACATGTAGCTCATACAGAGCTTCAAAAGCAAAGTTCTCCTACTACATGACATAGATAACTAGTGCTGCAGAATTAGAGTGCAATAAGTAAAGCTCACAGGAGCTATCTTCCCTGAACTTGTTTTGCTCAACTCAGAAGAGCGTAATCAACGTGACATGAAACTGATTCACAACTGTGAAAGATGAAACATTTTTTATTTTACCAGTTTGTATCTATCTTAGTTTTAGACTGAAATGTCTTTTCTTTATGGGATTTTAGTACTGTCTAAACGTATGTTATGTTTATATATGATTTTATCCCTTAAGAAAGAGCAAAATAGGACCCAATCACTAGAAAAAGGTAATGCCTTTAATACCTCATTTGTTAAATTTTTGTATGACAAGCTCTCATCTATGCAAGAAGTGATAATATTCCAAATTTTCCTTAATTGAGGACCATGACTATAAAACCTGCAATCTCTAATTAGCATATTCTTGACAAGGGAAAGGAGGAGATTTTCACCCACCACCCCCATGAAGGAAGAGGTATAAAATCCACTTGGGTAAGAGAGAATTGTAAAAAAGGATCCT
The DNA here is from genome assembly GCF_027409185.1 of Cynocephalus volans. Classification (NCBI taxonomy): domain Eukaryota; kingdom Metazoa; phylum Chordata; class Mammalia; order Dermoptera; family Cynocephalidae; genus Cynocephalus; species Cynocephalus volans. The sequence continues at coordinate 22,075,848 of NC_084467.1, forward strand.
CAATAACATGTGCTTTAATTTTGCTTTTAAACATAAAAACTAATTTATTTTAAAATCTGAACAACATTAAAAGAGAATGTAAGATTTTTTACTGGGTTTTAAAAAGAAACACTACTCTGAACAGTGGGGAAATAAATTTTCAAGCCACCCAAGACCAAATTTTAAAATCTTGAATTTTATTAGAAATATGGTAATATTACATTACTCTTATAATAGAAAGAGAAGAATTTATTTTTCTTGAGATAAGTTCTTATGGTTATGTTGCAAGAAAACCTTCTTGAAGGGAAAAATTGGAAGACATTCCTTTCTACCTCTTCCATTTCTTCTCTGAAAATAAGCACCCTTTGTTGTTTCCATCTTAAAATTACGTTTATTTTCTCAGCTTTTCAATTTAGGGGAATAAAAAGAGAATAGATAATTTTTTTTTTCTGGCGGCTGGCAGTACAGGGATCTGAACTTGCGACCTTGGTGTTATAAAGCTGCACTATAACCAACTGAGCTAACCAGCTAACCCAATTTCTATATTTAGAAGAAAAGAACTTTAAAAATCAGGCTTGATATCTCAAAGTCACTGGTCAGTGACCACCAATAATTCTGATCATTTTTAAACCAAAAAAGCAAGACTACAAGGAAATAATATGATTTATTACAGAATCTTCTGGTATTCTACTGGAAACGTGATATGTGGGAAGTCTGCAAACACATATTCTGGTACATTTGTGTATAAAATGTATTTTAAAAAAAAATATGTAATTCTATCATAACATGCAACTACTTTCCATCAATACAATATTCTTTCTTCTAATAATTTGTACCTAAAAGACCTGAAATATAAGAACATAACATAAAAATGCAAATATTCATCACATTCCCAGCATTCACAAGTGTGCTAAAACTTTTTATATTAAGATCTCACACCATTTTCTGCAAGTGGCACATTTAATACAATCAGAAGTCAAATTTATTAGCAATGGAGATGAACGTGTTATATAACATAGACACAACGTTCCAGTACTTAAGTACAGAATTACAATAAAAACAGTATTTTCATTTCTGTGTTCAATGTTTCATTTTTTTTACCATTGCTATAACCTGACATTACATCCATGAGACTCATCTTCTAAAATATCAAACAATATAACTGTTATGACATAAAGTGGAAAGTGGACTTTTAATATAATTAAAATGAATATAATTAAAAATCAAACAGCTGATGAAATTACAAAATATGCTGAGTTACTCTTTTAAGTACCCTTAGGGTATTTGAATAGTAATGTCTTTTTACAATTTTCTAATTTCAATTCTTATTACTGGTTTCTAAATACACTTCTTTTATCACCTTTTTTGGAGATAGAGCTTATCAGTATCCATATGCCTTCACAGACAGAATTCTGGGAAAATTTTAAACTGAGAACAGAAACAGTATTTTTTAAGACTTCACATTTCCCTACCTGTAAATGCTGACAATGAAAAGTAGAAAGTTTGGTTTGATTCAAAAAATTCAACCAATTTTAAACACTACTGTGACTTCATATGCTCAAAAATAAAGCAGAATCTTTTTGTAATATGGCAGCCATTAATTTTTATTTTTACTCTTTAGAAGTTAGAAGGGAAATAATTAGTAACAAATATTTTATTTCAGGCTAGCCGGTTAGCTCAGTTGGCTAGAGTGCTGCCTTGTAACACCAAGCTCAAGGATTCAGATAACTACCAGACAGCTGCCAAGAGCAAAAAAAAAAAAAAAAAAAAAAAAAACTATTTCAAAATTCGAATTAGATTCCTACCTCATAATTTCTGTTTCATACCAAGTTCAATACACCAATTACTCTGTAATTGCAAATGGCCACAACTTTAGGAAGGGAAATTAATACATGCATATAATACATATATATATAAAAGTACAGAATAAAAACCAAATTCCTTTCAATGAAAACAAAGTAGTGCTCGCTTCAGCAGCACATATACTAAAATTGGAACGATACAGAGAAGATTAGAATGGCCCCTGCGCAAGGAAAACAAAGTATATTTTCACTGAATGTGTGAAGGAAAAAAGAAAAAGAAAACAAAGTATATGTCACTCTTAATTACAACTTCAAGAGAAGTGTTTAAACAGAGCAAAACAGTCTGATTATTGGTCCTAGAAGTGGAACTTGTATGTCTAAGTGTGCACAAGACAAATTTGGGGTTAACTGAATATCTTTGATACAGTCCTAGAAAACATGTAGTACATAAATTTGATCACTGGCTATACTGCATTTTAGAAGTTTATTTACTATCCCTACCCAAGCCTTATATATATTTTTAAAGCACACCAAAGAAAAGACTACAGAAATTTCCCCACGTAAAACTAACAGCATCCTTCCCAAAACTTAAAACAACATAGAAATAATAGTTATAAACAATAGCGGCCTGAAGAAGTATCAAAAAAGAGGTGTATTTTTATTGAAATTTTTATTAATGTGTGGATTGCTTTAGCACTTAAAAGAAGTAGGTCAATTAGCAAATGTTTACCAAGGCATCCTCAAACAATACTTATTATATAACTTGAAGAATGAAAACAAAAAGCAAATACCCCCTTCTAATGGCTTTAAGATGATTGCTTCAAGTATTGTTATTCAACAATTATTGATTTATTGTAGAGGGGGGGATGTATTAATGACTTCAGAGACAAATGTCCTGATACCCAAAGCACAACCTAAATCCTAAATATATCAGTTCAAAATAAATTGTAATTTATAAACAAGGCCTTATAAGACAAAGTCAGAAACAGTGTCAGGAAAATAGTTTCAAAACATAAGAAAATATTTCTGTGGTCTCTTACAAAACAGTGCTTATTACCAGTGTTAAGTGGGATGATACAAAGTAGAAAAATGGATTTCATATCAGTAGAACATATACATTAGTTTTCAAATAAGACGTAAACAAAGGTGTACTCCAATACCTACAAATTTCTTGCTGAAAATTAGTCAAAAAATAACAATATCTCATGGGAGAGGAGAATACAGAGGTAATTAAGGAAGACCTGCCCTACGCCAGTCTTTAAAACCAATTATACTGGCTGAGGGTAAGAGAACTATCATTTAGTGAGTATATATAATACACCAAGTATTTTTACATTCACTGACTCACCAAATCCTATTGCAACAACTATCCTAAGACACAGGTGGTATCATCCTCATATTATAGCGAAGTTAACTGGAATTCAGAGATTTAAACAATTTGTCAAAGAATAACAACATCGTTGGCTGCACAACATTGTGAATGTACTTAATGCTGTAAATTGTATGCTTAAAAATGGTAAAAATAGTTAATTTTATGTTATGCATATTTTACCACAATAAAAAAAGTACAAAAACTCATAAGAGACTAGAAATGCCAAAACAATGATCAAATTAAAAGTATAAAAACTCATAGGAGACTAGAAATATCAAAACAATGAACAAATCTGAAGTACTTAAAATACGGACTAAATGAAGAAAATTTAGTATTTAAGAAATATTTTCAGAAAAACTGAATATCAATGTGGAGAAAAACAGGTCCATATCATATGCTATAATTATAACTATAAAAAGAACTAAGCATTAAAAAAATTTTGGCAAAAACAGAACAGCATATTTATCTCATCTGTGGAAAAGAGATAAATTTATGGGCAACAGAAGAAAGCATAAGCAACAAATCAACAGCACCAATTATGTAAAATAAACTTTCATGCAATGAAAAAACAAATCTAAAATTTAAAGGATACAACAAATGGAAGTAATATCTGCAATAATTATGATAGATAAACCTTAATGTCTACCACATAAACCAAACCAATTCAACATTTACCTATCATTTATTATTATGTAGCAAACAATGACTAACACAACCTGTCAAAGGATACAAAACAGGCAGTTTAACTAACCAGGAAGATCAAATCAGCACTTGAGAAAAAAGACTCTCACTAACTGAAGAAAAATAAATTGTAATATTTTAAAGATACCACTTCCTACCTATTAAACTACCAAAAGTAAATCTAAACAACAAAACCTAAAGTTATCTCTGCTTTAGGAAAATAAGACATAGTCAGAGGCACAGCTCTAAAATCACATGTATCCTCAGACTGTTCCCTGAATAGAATATAAAAGGTCATAATACTGGCCATGGCCTAACCTGAATAATTTTTTTCAGGTATTTTCCCAAGAATTACATACAGGGGAAAAAAGCTAATTCTACTTTTTTAAAATAGTGTAAATTTGCTGTTCTCAGAAATGAAAAATTAGAAACAACCAACATGTGAAGAATGATTTAACTAAGCTGTAATTCATTTTTTTGTCTTGTTTTGTTTTGTCTTGTTTTTTCTTGGGTTTTTTTTTTTTGTGTGTGTGTGTTTTAACTAAGCTATAATTCTATAATTGAATATTCCATATTAAAATGAAAACTGTAACTATTTCAATATGAGCTTATTTAAAATGTGAAAAAAAGCATGTAATTTTTATATTATAGTTTAACAATAGCTTACATATGAGATAGAATCAAAAGCAGATACAAAGTTATATATTTAAAGATTTGTACAGTAAAATGCTTAAGTATATATTTTTAAAATGCTTCTACAAAAATGTTCAAGACATTAAGCTAAAACTGAACATAAATTCTGCATTCTAACCCCACCCTTTTTCTTCAGGAAAAAATTTCAACTTTGAGGGAAAAGCAATTTAAATTGTAGCAATCCTCCCTTACCCTCAAAATCTTTAAAAAGTTCATGACAACAGTACAGGCAGAAAGATCCATTTGATTTTCTTGCTCTGTTATCTCTTTCATAGGAAGTCAAGTTACTCAGATACTGTACACAAATCCAGGGTTGGTTCATTTTATGGTTCTGAGCAAAAGCATTAAACTTCCAGTAGTTAAAGAATTTGCTATTAGAAGAGACTTCACATTTGGTTTCACCCTTCCGGGCAGAAATTATTCTCTTGCTAATGCAAGAAAATATATAGCATAAGATGTTACAAGGGATATAGAGTATTACAGATCTTTGGAAGTAATCCTTATTTTTAGGGTTGAGGAAATTAAACCAAAGAGGGGAAGACATTGCCCTAACAAACCTCTAAGTAACAGAACTAGTGGTAGAACAAGACTTGGAACTCTTGTCTGAAGCTTTTTTTCCCTATGTGCAGAATTGAGCACACAATCCTTTTATAATTCCATTCCTAATATTATTACCTCAGGCTACTTTCTTTCGTTTCTTTCTTTCTTTCTTTTCTTTCTTTCCTCTCTCTCTCTCTCTCTCTTTCTCTCTCTCTCTTTGGCAGTTAGCCTCTACGGGGATCTGAACCCTTGATCTTTTTTGTCATTAAATCTCTAACTATCCTATGGTACATTACTTTGATCTTATAGCATAACAGCACCTTCTCAAAGTATTAAAATGTTTTAAATTTATAAACTCAAAATTTATTTTTCAGTGTATGGACTGGCACTTTAAGGACCTCCTAAAACTCTGAAAATGAAATTCTCTTTTATGCTATTTATTAATTTCCTGTACAGCCTAGCAAAAATAACTTATTTGATTTCTCTTTACAACCATAAGTCTTTAATTTACAATGTACAGACTTTGATTTACTGTTAATGAAGCAAGTAATTTTAACTATAAGGTATATGAAAATAAATTTTTACCATTTCTAGACAGATAAACATAATTTCAGAAAAACAAAATATCTTCCCATCTACTAAAACCTCAATTAGTGAAAGAGTTCCCTGCTTCATTATTCATTCTTCACAACTATTTCTCTGACCTCTACTTATGGTTTGCAAATCCAACAGTTAACAATTCTGTTTAAAGTACTCATTTTTCCTTGGTCCTAGGATTCCTGAGAAATCCTGATCCTAAATTTCACAATGACAGAGACTACTTTATTCTTAGTATCTGATAGCAAATAGCAGGAATTCAATAAATATTTGTTTAATCAAGCACCATTTCCAGTCTCTTGATTCCTCTAAATTTTTACTTAAAGCTAGTTCATTAAGAACCATCTATATATTTAGAGGCACAAAAAACTCAAATCTTCACTTTTCCCATGTCATTAGAGATGCCTAAATCACAATTTTAACTCTTTACCAAGTTTTTAAACTGATTCAAGGAACATCTTTTTTTTTTTTTTTTTTTAAAGATGACTGGTAAGGGGATCTCAACCCTTGGCTTGGTGTTGTCAGCACCATGCTCGGATAGTGAGCCAACCGGCCATCCCTATATAGGATCCGAACCCGTGGCCTCGGTGTTATCAGCACTGCACTCTCCCAAGTGAGCCAAGGGCTGGCCAAGGAACATCATTTTGAAACCTGTGTTACCTGAAAAGTTCCCTTCAAATATAAACAAAGAATGAAACGGATGTAATTAAGGATTCTGAGATGACATTATCCTGGATTATCTGGGTAGGTCCTAAATGCCATCACAAGTTTCCTTAAAAAGAGAAAAGCAGATAGAAATTAACACACACACAGGGGAGAAGGCAATGTGAAGATGGAGGAAGAGATTAGAGTGATGTGGCCAAAGAATATCAGCAGCCATCAGAAGCGGAAGAGACAAGGAACGAATTCCCCCATGGCCTCTGGAGAGAGTTTGGCCCCACTAACACCCTGATTTCAGATTTCTGGCCTCCAGAATTGTGAGATAATAAATTTCTGTTGTTTTAACCCTCCAACTTTGGGGTAATCCATTATGCAGCCACAGGAAACTAATATGAATAGCAAAGAAGTTTTTCCTGTTTGTTTTTGCTATTACCTCTCTGCTTGGGCTTGTTGGCCATCTCCTGGCCACTGAATGAAATACACAAGCTGAAAACAAAGGTGGGAAACGAAGAAAAGTACGTAAATAAGAGAACATGACTGCACACACAGCTGAAAAAATGCTTCCAAACATTAGAAATAATAGGGTGAACATAAAACACTTAAATTTTTTCCACATAATTGGAAAGTTTGCCTCTGTAATAGAACTGTCGCATAACTCCAAAGTTAGCAGTCCCAGGTATTTACTTCATGGAGCTCGAGAAGATTTACAGATTTTTCCAATGCCTTGAGAAAAAAATCAAGTGCGAGTATTTGTAAGACAACACTTAAAATCAGCATACAATCACTGTGCTCTGTCTGATGAGTTCTGCTTAGGAAAAAAATTTACTGCTAGAGTTAAACCTGAAAGATACACAAGTCCTCCTTTCTAGTTGATTTTAACTAACGATTTTAGGCAAACTATGCCTCAAGACTAAAGCTCATTGTTTTTCTATCTTGGTCGAAGTTCACATTTTGCATTTCTCCCATGTAGTCATTTTGTTGTATCCAGAGAATAAATAGCATGCTTCTCCCTAAAGGCATTTACTAAAACAATTGATTTTTAATTTTGTAACATTGTGTTAAGCATTGTATCAAGAACATTGATAAACACGTTGTAAGATGGTACTGGATAATCAGAAATTTTTGTCACTAGAAAAATATGACTTTTCAAATTCAACAAATAACTTTTTTTGCATGTATTTCTTTATGGGGGGGTCATCTATCTTTTCTGTACGTTTTGAAAAGAGCCCTAAAATCCTCTCTAAACATAAAATATTCATAGAATATTTTGAGCCATAAGAAAAACACTGAAATAGAATCCAGGGTAGAATATGCCAGTTATTAAAGACATATTATGAAAGAAATCATAACTACTTCTGGCTGCTGTGTGTCAAAAAGTCAGTGTTGAATAAACCATTTAACTAAACACTAAAATATATAGATCAAACAAAATGAAAATATAAAGGCTTAACTAGTTTAACAATAAAAGTTATTCCTTTTTTTTTTTTTTTTTTGGCAGCTGGCCAGTATAGAAATCCAAACCCTTAACCTCAGTGTTACAACACTGTGCTCTATCTAACAAACTGAGCTGACCAGCCAGCCCTAAAGGCTATTAATTCTAACTTCAAGCAACAAAGTAAATGAGAAGGGTAAAATTTAGAAACTTAGCCACTTTCTTGATAAAGACTCTGAAACAATTTTGCCAGAGGCTTTCTGTACTACTTTCTGGATGGCCTAAATGAAAGGACCCAATCTACAGAGGCAAACAGTCCCAAACTTTGGAATCTCCTCTGAATGCAACTCAAAAAGGATGATACACAAATTAAACTCACTCAACCAAAAGAACAGTACATGACTATAAAGCATTTTGGGATACCGAACTAAAAAAAAAAAATTCGTGCAAAGAATAGAACCAAGACTAGTAACAGTATCTTATAGATTAGTTATAACATATTACAGCCAGAAATAAAAATTAAAATAAAATTATACTAAATGCACGTGGTATCCTGGATTGGATTCTTTCAGAGAAAAATAGTAGCGGAAAAAGTAGTGAAATTTGAATAAAGTCTGTAGTCTAGCGAACAGTAATGAAATAGTAATGTACCAATGTTGGTTTCTTAGTTTTGACGAAGGAACCATGGTTAAGTAAGATGTTAACAAGACATCTTGTTAATAAGAACCCTCTGTACTATCTCTGAATTAGATTTCTGGAAATCTAAAATTATTCCAAAATAAAAAGTTTATTTTAAAATAGCAGAAATACCAGCTAGCCACCAAAATAAATAAATAAATAAATAAAATAAAATAAAATTTGAGATACCACTACACACTTACCAGAATGGCTAAAATAAACAAAAGAAAACCGACCAAGTGCTGGCAAGGATGGGGAGCAACGAGAATTCTGTACAAATTAGAGCAATGTACAACCAGAAACTGTACACTGTGGGTGGGAATGCAAAATGGTACAGTATATCATTACAAAAAATAGTTTAGCAGTTTCTTATAAAGTTAAACGTATACTTAACATACAACCCAGCAATCCCACTCTCAAGTATCTACCTAAGTGAAATGAAAACTTATGTTCACGTAAAAACCTGTATGTGAATGTGCACAGTGGCTCTTTATATATACATGCTAAAGACTGGAAACAACTCATATGCCCTTCAAACTGGTGAACAGATAGATAAACTGTAGTACGTCCATGTGATGAAATAATACACAGCAATTCACAGAACAATTTGGATTGTTCACAACACAATTGAGAACAATCTCAAATGTGTTATGCTAAGTGAAAGAAGCCACCCTGAGAAGCCCATATTTTAATATTCCATTTATATGACAGTCTTTATATGACATTACTGCAGGGACAGAAAACAGAACAGTCATTGCCAGCTGTAGGGGAGGGCGGGAAGGGGTTGGTTACAGAGGCACAAGGGAACTTTTCTGGGATTATGGAACTATTCTATATCTTGATTATAGTCACAGTTACACAATTGTATGCATTTATAAAACTCACAGAAGTGTACACTTAAAAGAAGAATTTACTGTATGTAAATGATACCTCAAATACTATAATAGAATATTTAGATTTTTAGAAAGAAAATCATGTATAAGGTTGAATAAAATTCTATGACTTACACAAACAAATAAATAAAATTATAAACAAAGTTGGACCAACAGTTTATTTATGAGTACAGAGATTTGAAATGTAGGCTGTATTACCTGATATCATCATAAGAGTTTTCCATTAGATAGATGACTTAAATAAGGTCAAATTGTATAAATTCTTATTTTTTAAATTTTAAATGTGACTACCTTCAAACAGATACCCTTACCCAAACTAAACTGGAGTGGCAGAAGAATTTTACCCCTATCTTAAACCACTAAAGGCAGACCTATACAACATAATTATTCAGATGTAATTACACCAAAAATAGAAGCTGATATTCATTTAAAAGAGAAAAAAAGAGAGGTTGGCCAGATAGCTCAGTTGGTTCAAATGAGGTGCTGAGAACACCAAGGTCCAGGGTTCATTCCCTGTACTAGCCAGCTGCGAGAGAGAGAAAGAGAGAGAGAGAGAATGTATTTAAAATAGCTTATTTAAAGTCTTTATCTAGTAAATCCAATGTCTGGGCTCCCTTGGGGACAATTTCTATTTTACTGCTTTTTTTCCTGTACGTGGGCCATACTTTATTGTTTATTTGCATGTCTTGTAATATTCTGTTGAAAACTAGACATTTTAAGTAATGTAATGTGACAGCTTTTGGAAATTAGATTCTCCTCCTACTCAGTCTTTGTTGTTGTTATTGTTTATTGTTTATTTCTTTAAATGACTTTTCTGAACTAATTATGTAAAGTTTGGGTTCTTTGCCATATGTGGCCACTAAAGTTTCTGCTCTGTTAGTTAGTGGTCAGCTAATGACTGGACAGAGATTTCCTTAGATGTCTCAAACCAGTAAGTCTCCCAGTCTGTACTGATGCGCTCTGCACATGTGTTAGGGACACCCTTAACACTCAGCCAGGTACTTTACAACTCTGTCTTAGGCTTCACTTCCCGCTTGTACTGAGCCTCAAGATCAACCAGAACAACTTCTTACATTCCCAGAAATCTATCAGAGCTTTACAAATTCCTCTATGGACATCTCACTCCCAAGCTTTTCCTTTTAAGCTTTTTGGTTAGCCTGTTGTTTGCTCCAACTATTATTCAGGCAACCACCAGACAGGTAAAATAATGACAATTCTCTAGGAAAGGGGCTTTAAAGGAGTTCCAAACTCATTCTGCCCCTTCCAGTGGCTGGTTTTCACCACGTTTGGAGACTGTTGGTTTTCAAGACTACTGTCGAGCTGGATTGAAGGGTATGGGAAAAGGGCATGTTAACATGCCATAAAGTTTGCTGGTTTTGCCCAGATTCGGCCATTTTCCTTGAACAAATAGTCCCAGATTGCTGCAAGCCTGTGATTAATTTCCAGAATTCTGAAAAAATTAATTCTGACAATTTTTGCCACTGCTGTCACTGCTTTTACGGGGAAGAAAATTTTCAGATGTTCTTACTCTGCCATTTTTCCTGACATTCTTTGCACTGAATTTTGAGACTCCTTCAGCTCAATGTTTATACTTACTAATATGTTATTCTGCTATTCAGTCCACTTTTTATTTTTAAAATTTCAATATTTACATTTTTCTCATTTGCCTTTTTATTTCCTCTAAAATTACTAATAATGCTTATTATTTAAAATCTCCTTCAGTTTATACTAATCACTATTTCCTTTACTGTTGATTGCATTTGGTACCTCTTTCATAGTATTAATTTTCCTCAAATGACTGATAAATCTGGGTTTCTAGTTCATATTTATAGTTGAGAGTTTCAACTAAACAGTTTTTCCTCGGAGTGGATGAGAATCATTGTTCATCTATCTGTTGGTGTATGCAGGTTGTAGACAAATACATCCACTTCTAGTGACTGTGGAAGAGGAGTGAAATATGCAATTAGGCAGTGTCTGCAGGTAATTTGCTTTCTGGATATGAATCCCAGTCTCTTCTGAACATCACATAAATTATTTGGGATATAGCTAGTTTCTATGCCAGGACTCTCACTTTAGAGAGTGGCTATCATAGCTTTTACCCAGGGAGAAACACTGCAATTATCTACTCTACTTTTTGTTTCCTCTGCTTTTGTTGTAGAGGTCTATGGTTACTTCAGGCTATGCTTGCTCCTCTCTCTAGCCTGAAAATTCATTCATTCTTTTATAGAATATTTATTTCATGTCTACTATGTGTCAGGCACTTGTCTAGATACTGAGAATTCGGTGAAGAACAGTCCACAGTCTCAAGGAACTTTTTTTATTCTAATGGAGAAATAAACAAATACATTAGGTAATATAATTTCACAAAGTGAAAAATACTATGGAAAATAAAACAAAGTAAAGAACAGAGAGTGACTACAGGGGAGCTATTTCATATGGGGTGATCATTTCTGAGATGGTAATTTATCAGCAGAGATCTGAATAATGAAAAGGAGAGAGCTATAAGATGTGAAGGAGAACTTTTCAGGAGGGAGCAAGTGTAAAGAAACTGAAAGGGTAACAATCTTGGCATATTTGAGAAAAGGCAAAAAGACCAGTGTTAGCAAGCGAGTGGGTGGTAAGAAAGGAGGCCTGAGAAGCAGAGTAGGGCCAGATCACACACAGCTTGTAACACAGGAGTTTAGGAAGGCAGTGGGTGCTTCAAGCAAGACAATGACATGATTTGATTTAGATACATTAAATGCTCTGTGGAGAACAGACTGTAAGAAAATAATGACCTCCCCAGGCAGATTGTTCAATGTGTTTAAAAGCATGTCTCTGGGTTTTATCCAGGGGACAAACACCAGATGCTCAAAATCCAGGACAAGGGCCAGGAAACTGATGAATGCTCTTGGCACCCTTCCTATCTTTATATTTGTTTACTAGGAGTCTAGTACATTTCTGAAACTTCTACATATACTTTCTTTCTTTTTTTTTTTTTGGCAGCTGGCTGGTAAGGGGATTCAAACCCTTGACCTTGGTGTTATCACACTGTGCTCTAACCAATCTACATATCCTTTCAATTATGACTTCTTCTACTAGTTTCTCTGCAATCCAATCTCACTGTTTCCTGTCTTTCAGAAATCCATTAAAGTCTCATCAGCTGAAGGCAACCTTTCTTCATTTACTACCTTTTAAAAAACATCTAACTTACCTACTAACACATCCACTCAGAATCCTTTGTACTCAGAACCCTACTGAAGTAGACACAAATAACCAGCAGGCCTACACTCATCTGACCTCCCTTAAGGTTCCCTTTACAATGATCCTAAGAGACAGCCTTTTTTGCTCTCACAACTTAGGCAACAGCACAAATCACATATCGGTCAACCAAAAAACTGCAACCACCTATAACTTCCCTGATGGACTTTCTGCAGACATATAAAAACCATCACCATGCTGGTCAACTCCTTCCATAAATATATAGCCCAGACAACCAACTGTGGTAAAGTTGGTGAATTCTTCTGGCTACTTTAACTGGGAGGTATGACTGACTAACATATCATGGTATATTGTCAGCTGTAGGAATATTTATAGTAACTTTACACTTAACAGAATACTATCAGAACTTACTGAGAAGGTTTTTTAAAAAAATATATTTAGGCCGTACCAAGTTAATAGGAGAAATATTTGATCAGGAATAGATTGTCTAAAAATTGTTTTTATAATTTCTAACATTACTTCTTAGAAAATCATCCTTTGAAATTGTCTATAAAACAATCGTCAATAAAAATCAACACAAACTTTTCCATACAAGCTTCCAATAAAACAGGGAGATGTGTTACATAGGAAAAATTCCAAAACCACAGTAAAAAGTATTGAGAAAGAACGGGTTAATCTGAATTAGCTGTGTCAAGGTGAGCTTAATAGTAGTCAAACAGTTCTTTTAATACATTCCTTCCAACACTGCTTAGACCTCTCTTCCATTTTTAGTAACTTGTCAGTCAGAGCATAAGAATTTCTCTAATGTTTGGAGATCCAGACTCCACAGAACTCAAAGACTCCAAAACTTTGTCTTCATCCTTCTTTAATCTGCGAATTTAACATTTCTAAGAGAATCACATTCTTTTCTGTAGGTGCTGTGGTCTGACACATGGTATTATACTCCAACACACATATTCTATAAATGTATTGCTTCTGGTTATATAGAAAAAACGTGTACCCTGTTTCATCCATTTTCTAGCATCCTATATAATTCTATATATCTCATCTACCTATCAATCCTATATACCAAACAGCTCTCCACTATTTGGATAATATTTACTATACTAACAGAATTTTTACTTATTTATTTCTTTGGTCAAGGAATTTTTTACTAGAATTTGTTCAATATTCATTACATTAAGACCCCTTACATTCGGATCCCCTACTGATTGATCAAACACCAAAAAAATTTTTTTAATAAAAATTTTTTTTAAAAAAGACCTCTTAGAAAAATATTGTAGAATAATGCATAAAACGTTCTTTCAAAATATTCTGGGTTCGGATCCCTGTAATGGCCAGCCACCAAAAAAAAAAAAAAGAATATTCCTTTGTAAATGGTCAATTTTTTATTAGATTTATTTTTTCTTAATTGACATATAATAATTGTATATATCTATGGGTACAATGCTGAAATTTATGTCTTTAGCTGTCAGAAGAACGATAAAATCTAGGTTTAGTTCTTTTATTAATGTTTTATTTCTCCAAACTTATTTACTCCTTCAAACATCCATCAGACAAAAAAGCCATCACCCATAATTTCAGTGCTGTTATTTCAGCCCAGAGAGTGAAGAATAGTGAAACAAGTTTTTTAACAGTCATTATTTTATCCTTTTCACCATAGTTCATCTCTGTAAGAAGCAGGTTTGGCAAGCAAGCATAAGGTATGTTTGGAGTATAAATTCTGGAACCGGACTATTTAGGTTCAAATACCAGCACTAATGAATGAACAGTGTGGGATCTCAGACAAATTATTTAACTTTCCTAGGTCTTAGTTACTTCATCTGTAAAACGTGAATAATAATAGTGCCTTTCTCATAAGCTTGTCATAAGGACTAAATGAGTTAATATCTATAAAGCTCTAAAAATAGTGCCTGGTACATACTAAGTGTGATATAAGTGTTTGTTAAAGAAAAATAAATATCTTAGACATAAGATAAACAGAAAAGAAATTTGGTCTTGAGTGAAAGTCAATTCATTAACCAGTGCCTTAGTTTTTCCAAATGGCAAAATAGTAAAACTATTAAGGGTAAAGGTCCAAATAACAAGATTCCTATCAGAGACTAAACAAGTTGGGCCTGTAGCCCTGATAATCTTTGTCATTTGGCTTTGATTGCAAAACTCTACCCAAGAATTTTCTCTACAAGTCCTCAAGAAAAGATGTTTTCATGCTCCTGGGCAATACATGTACATAACATTGAATACGCACAGCCTTGTAACACCAAGGTCAAGGGTTCCCCAAACCAACGAGCCACCAAAAAAGAACCCCCAAAAACAAAAAAACACAACACTGAATGTCAATCACATGCTGTTACTCAGCAAACATACGGAACTCATCACAGTCACAAATACTCTCAGAAGATCTAACTGTGAGTTGATACTATTAATAGCTAACATTTATGGAATGGCTCAGGCACTGTTCTAAGTACTTTTAATATATTAACTAGTTTAATCCTTTTGGTAAGTCTATAAGATAGGTATTATTTATTACTATAACCATTTCACAGATGAGAAAACTAAGGCATAGAAACTAACCTGACCAAGGCTATATACCTATTAAGTTACCAACCTGGGATTCAGCCCAGACAGGCTGGCTTCAAAGCCTGAACTCTCAAACGACAGCTATGTGCCTCATAATGGAACATCACAGACAGGACTGATGATTTTTAAAAGCATCAAGTTAAAAATGTACGACATACCATGCTACAATCACTAATAGCCAGAATTTATAAGTCAGGTAATGAGAAAATGCTAAAAAGAAGGTGAATTTTCTTCTTTACTCTTTCTCATTCTCATTCTTCTCCCAGGCTTCCCAAGTGACTATGCACTAATACAACTGAAGAGCTTTAAATAGTGCCTGGCACATAGTAAGTGCTCATTAAGTGTTAAGAGGTGGTAGTGGTAAAAATAGTAGAATAGCCCTGCTGACCCTGTCTTACTCTAATCGCTAGGATAGGCTAGGAACTGTTGATTTCTCTACCATCTTTTACCTTCAGTGATTATGGGAAATGAACTGGGACAATAAATAAATGCAGTCCACTGTCACAAATGCTAATGACTCCTCAATGCTGCTACTTTCACCTGACCATATACACATGAGCAAACTATTTCATTCCTCAGTGCTCTTTTCTTGGTTTACAAAGACCTGGACTGGAGCCAGAAAAAAGTAGAATAAAGCAGCTTTGTAACCTTTTGACTAGTTGCCCAGGACAGAGGCAAAGTTTGTGAAAAACAACTGAATGAACCTAAACTTAGATTGTTAGGTGGAAATTAGCAAAAGATTCCAACGATAGCATCTCTGCATATAACCGAACATTTTCAACCTCATGATTCTAGATTACTGCAGTTTTTAAAATCATGTGCCTAAACACGGTAAAGAACAAAGATGATAGTAACGGTAATCAGGGCAGTAGGGCCTCCATCTCTCAACTGTTCCTCACAATTATTTTGGTTAAAAGCTTTACAGAATCAAGGTACACTTTAGAGGAAAAAATTAAAACTAGCAAAGCCAAACATTTTCAATTTCAAAAAGACAATATTGGAAAAAAATCTATCAGTCACTAGAATTTTTCAAACTGCAGGTACACTGCATTAGGAGGTTATCATATCAACTTAGTGAATAGAGACCGACAGTTTGTTTTAAATGAAATATAATAAAACAAAATAGAATAGAAAACATAATAATGCACCACCGGTCATGATCAAAAAGTTCAAAAGTCACTTTACCAGAAATAAAATACTGGCCAGTCAAAAAAGGAAGAAAATATCCACATCACTACATATGAAACAACAGAGTTTTGGTGGTTCTCTAAATTACACTTTTACAAAGGCAAGCCTCTGAGAGAGAACAGAAAAGGAAAAGGAAACCACCTGAGTAAGAATCAATAGTTCAACAGTTACTCCAAAAAAAAATTTTTTTTTCACAGAATGTGTGGTACCAACACTAAATAAATATAGGAGATACAAAGAAATGAGATAAAGATTTTCAGCTCATCTAGCTACTATATGCCTTACCAAATAAGAGAGATGGTCTATTCTCTTTGCAAAAGCTCTAGTTCTCAATCTCAGGAGCACTTATTCACCAATGTTACCTAATCACTACTTCCTAACCCGGAGCAAAGTAAGACCTGGTGAAAAGGAAAAGCAGATTTTAAAAATTCTACCTTTATTTTAAATTATCATTACAAATGTTTCCTAAATTTGACATCTTTAAACTTAAGAGAGAAAAATTCAGTGAACTAATAACACACTGATTACTAAGGCATTTTTAATAAGACACTTGTACTATTTTTTATCCTAAAATGTTCTCTAAAGCCTGAAACATTCCAAGAAAAAAAGTGATACACATATTTCAGATTATGTTGTTGGTAAAGAGAGATTATCATATTACTATTAATTTAGTTCATTATCAAATAATGAACATCATTGTGCTAAATTAAATTTTCCTCTTCCTTTGAAAGGGAGGAGGAGCACGACAGGTGGAGCTGACCTAAATCTTTTCCAAGTACTATGGAAACCGAAGAATAAAGGTCAATTCCAACTGAAAACTAATCATTCTAATTTATTCCCATAGTAACGGTGCTGAAAGCAACAAATACCAATTTCCCTAAATTCAGTAATTACTAAATTATTAAATTTCAGGTGAAAGAAAACTACTGAAATTTTAAAAGACAAACTGACTATCAAATCCACATGGAGAATTGCTTTGAACCAAAAATTAAATGCTTAAGTAAAAGTAAAGAACATTCTAAATACCAACAAGTACATCACCATAGCAAACCTTATTCTTTTCAGCTTCATAACCATACTTTTTCCACCAAGGGGGAAAAAAAAAATCAAGACAAGAGCTGTTATGGTCCACACTATCAATTTGCCCAAAGCCAGCTCTAATAACAAGACGAGTACTCAGATGGGAGATCACTTGGGATTGCTGGGGGCTGTAGGCTTAAAAAAATAAAATAAATCTACTATGAAAGTGTACTTAATTAATACATCTAAACTAATAAGAGGAGTAAACATTTAATAATTAAAATAGGTACTATTCCTAATCAAGTGTCATTTCTTACCAGACATAATTATACTTTTTCTGTTAACCAGGTTCTATGATTCTCAACTGTTTACAAAATATTCAGAATAACTTATTATCTGAGAACAACACTTTTATATCAAAGTGCACCCCAACTAATATAAAATCATCTCCTTTCCCCAGATAGCAATTAAAATTTTTTATTTGGGAATAATAAAGACACAAAATAATATTAATATGATTAATAATATTCTAAATAATTATTCACATTTTCAAATTTAAAAAGGAGCTGATTTATGAAAGTGCCCCTCTTTCTAAAGTAAAAATGAAAACACTAATTTAAATATGTTACACTAAAATGGTAGCCCTAATGTAATGGATGTATTTAGTTTCATACAAATTTCCTAATTTGGAAATGAAACCAGAGGTAAGTCAGAAATCTCAGTTTTAGTCTTCTATTTTTTTTGGAGGCTGGCAGGTACAGGGATCCAAACCCTTGCCTTTGGTCCTTGGTGTTAACATCACCATCTCTAACCAACTGAGCTAACCTGCTAGTCTTCTGTTTTATGTTTCAAACTTGTTAAATTCATATGGGCAATATTAAATTCATATGCATTTTAAGACTATTACATAAGTCTATTTAATACTCTGCAGATCAAAAAAAGGCAAAAAATTAACTTTAAGGGGACATTTTTTAAAAAGACTAACTTTGCTCTAAATAACTCCAAAGTAATTAACTTTCATAAGATAATTTTTCTAAAACGGGGAGGAATTTGATCCTGCTTTACTTTCTTAATACTCATATATGGTTTTTGCCAACTGAGAAACATAGGTTGTAAAGGGTTTGCAATTTGCCTGAAGCCAGCACTAACAAAAAGACTAAAACCCTCCTCTAAGGTTCCCAACCAAAAGTAGTACTTTTTTCTGTTTCAAAGAAATCGAATCTTTAACCTTAACCTGTAAAGAAGGAAATCACAAGTAGCACCTTTGTACAAAAAGGTCATGAACTCTGGAGCCAGAAAGCCTAAGTTCAAATTCAGCTCTCCCATTAACTACTTGTGTTACTTTGGGCTAGTTTTGTAACTTCTGTGCCTTGGTTTCCTTATATGTAAAACGGGGATAGTAAGAATAGTACTTACTTCATAGGGTTGTAAGGATTAAAGAGTTAATACACGTAAACCACTTAGAATAATTCCTGATATACAGTAAATGCTACATAAAGTTTGCTTTTATTTTCATTGTTTAACCACTACAGATTTTTACAGTTCAGTTGTGAAAAAGCTTCCCAAATGAAAATTATTTAATTGTCCCTACAATAAAGAACATGATTTTATATTCATTAAGCTGTGATACAGATTAATGCAAGAAGCTTAAGCCAAAGAAATAATGAGAAATCACTCTGTTTTCCAAACAATAGAAAGTCTTAAAATCCAGTTTAAAAATTATATGGGCTGGCCTGTGGCTCACTCGGGAGAGTGTGGTACTTGATAACACCAAGGCCGCGGGTTCGGATCCCATATAGGGATGGCTGGTTAGCTCAACAGATGAGCACGGTGCTGACAACACCAAGTCAAGGGTTAAGATCCCCTTACCGGTCATCTTTAGAAAAAAAATAATAAATAAATAAATAAATAAAAATTATATGCCATTGTCACTGGTAAGAAGTGACACTTCCATAGGATTAAAGTTTATTTTAATTCTAATCATGTTAAGTCTTATGTTCAATTCAGAAATGTACAAATAAGATCAAATTCAGAATTTTTTTTTTTTTTTTTTGTCTTTCTGTGACCGGCGGCACCACGCTCAGCAAGTGAGCACACTGGCCATCCTTATATAGGATCCGAACCTGTGGCGGGAGCACTGCTGCACTCCCAGCGCCGCACTCTCCCGAGTGCGCCACGGGGTCGGCCCCAAATTCAGAATTTAAGTGTAAATGTCAACCCTGTACAATGTCACCTAGTTCACATGAGCAGCCTAAATATGTATTATTGTAACTGTACACAGTAGGTGCCCAAATGACATTTGCTGAAAAAAATGTATTACAATGATTATTGCTAACTATTTTCTAGGGGGGAAAAAGACACAAATCTAACTGGTACAAACATTAACAAAGCTAATAAGTTAAAGTGCATCCAACACAATCTGTGGTAAGATCACTTAAGATATTAAGCACAGACTGTGTTGGGCTGATCTGTTAACTTATTTACAATAAGTCATACTATTTAAACTATACATTTCCTTTTCTGATTTAATATAACATTGCATATTTAAAAGGGGGCCACAGTAAAGACAAATTTTATGAAGCCCATATTTTAAATGTCTGTTTTTAAATTTACTATAAATAACAAAGAATATATCTTAATTATTTCTACATTTAGTTATTAGCTACTCTGGGACCTAGGTTGATGGAAGCAAAAATATCAAGATGATTATGTGTTCCATTATTTGATATGTTCTCTGACAATAAAGCATACCACTATCAATAGGGTACGTTATAGGTTAAGCTATACAGTCTATACAAAAAGATGTACTTGTATTTTTAAGTTAATCAGAAGACAGAAAGCCCACCTACTTTCAACTTTATTATAAATACAACAATTCAGGCCTTTGGTATAAACCAATTAGATAAATGTATGGAAAGAATAAACTATTCCTAATATTTGTTGTTGTTGTTGGTGGTGGTGGTGGCTGTACAGTAAAGGGATGCAAACCCTTGACCTTGGTGTATTCTCAGTATTTTTAAATATACAGTTCTATTTTTAACTATTCTTCCTCCATTTAAATAATACATGAGCTAAAATATCCTGTTGTTATATGCAGAATGCAAAAATCGTTTACACAAACAACAACAAAAAAAGTTCTATGAGCCTTTTATTTGTAATCAAAACAAAGAGAATGAAGCCATGAAGCAGCTTAGGCAGATCAAGGAAACCAAGATACTGTAAGGTACAAATGGTTAAGGATATGCTGGAAGTGTATTTTGTTTCTTAAACTTTTAAAACTGCATCTTGCTTAAAACACATCATAGGGTTCAAGAACAAAAAGTAAAACATGTAAAACAGATAAAATGCCAAAAAAAAAAAAAAAACCAACAAAAAATAAACCAAAACAAAATAAGAAAACCCAGTAGACATAAAACTAATATGTAGAAATGTATTTCAAATTGAGACCCCAGAGTTATAAACTAAGACTGCCAAACTAAAGTAGACAGTTCTATAGAAAAACTACAGTGATTCTGAAGTTTAAAAATAAACACACACTAAGCTGTCTCTAGAGATTCTGCGGGGTGGGGAGGTGGCAGGTAGGTAAGGAGGGCCGGCTTTTCAGTCATCATAAAGTCTACACAAAGTTCTGTACGAAGACCAGCAGCATAACATAATTGCTTCAATATGAACACAGGATGCTCATTTCATTTAAGGAATTCTATGCACAATTTACATCATAATAGGTCAAAGTCCTCTTAGAAGAAAAAAGAGAAAAACTTCTCTTTTTCAACTCTTCTTCTGCACAAAACAGTTTCTTAACTCTAGTCCCTCTTTCAAGGCAGAATAACTTCAGCCTCAGATTTAAAAATTGGTTTTAGATTTTTTTATACTAATAGTCTCATTCCTATAACATAAGTGTGTCAAAATGACCCACTAAATAGTACATATGTGCTCTCCAGCCTACAGCTTTGATGGAACTAAAACCCACTACTCTGAGCGCATGTGCAGGATTTCTTTATTTAAAAAAAAAAAAATGACCTTGGAAAACTCATCCATTTTTAAAAAAAATTTCATCAAAAACATACTGTTTGACATCATTAATTCTTTAAGCCCTGATTTCCTTATGTGTAAAATAAAGGGGTAGGTTTGAACTCTACGATTCCCTCCAGCTGTGAACTGTAGAATTCCATATAAGTTTAGAGATTTAGACATGCACAAGAAATACAAAGTTCAGAAATGAAAAAGGCTGAAAGAGGGCTCTGCATCAACCCAAACATGGGTCTGTCTACGGAGTTCCCACGGCTTAGAAAAAAAAGTCCACAAACCTGGAGGTAAGGAAGAAGCTCAAGTCAGCCATACTCATTGGCGTTACTTTTTAAAGATGGGAAATGATGAAGCCTGTTTGAACAGAAGGTAGAGTTTCCAATGTAGACGCTAGGGAGAACCTAAGAAACTTTCAAAGGGGCTTCCCTCAGCAGTTAGATAAATCCTGAAGGCCAACGAGAAGGGTCCTTCTCTGTGGCTTCTAGGACTAACATGGCCAAGCTCCAAAATCACTTGCTAAAAATAGCTGAAGGGAGCAGCCCAATTTTGGAATAAGCCAATGTCTATGCTACACTCTCATATATACATGAGGGGTCTTCAAAAAGTTCATGAAAAGATTCATATTATCTTTTAATTCTATTATGCCACAAACTCTCTGAAGTGCCCTCATATATTATATAATGGAGGAGACTTTTCTGTAATTCATTAGCCAAAAGAGATGCAGATGCTAAAAACTGTATTTGTTCTGTTCACATGTAAGTACTAAATTTTAGAGCACAATTTGTATGATTACAGAAAATTATCACACAAAAAACTCTGTACAACTGCCAGACATACACGATAAACACCGAGAAGGGGAGGAAGTATCCAACCCTGTCCTCAAAATATACCTCGCATCACAAAATTTGGGAAATGGGACACTACCCATTATTAAATCCAATCCCTTCATGTTATAGATAACTTAAAGCCTTCGGAGAAATTTAATTAAGATGCCTTAAGTCTCAAAACGAGAAAAAAATGGTTTTAAGACTAAGGTGGAAACAGTAAAGAAAAAACAAAAGTTAGAAGAATATTCTAAGAAGCAAAGTACTGTAATGTCTAGCTTATGAAGAAACAAAAAGAAAAACAGGAAACTTGCTAATAGAGTAAAAATGAAAAAACAATGTATAAGAGGTAAGGATAGGAATACATATCTGTATACTGAGTTCAACTAAAGAAAATTACTTGGAAATTACTATAGTGAACTCTTGAGCAAAAAAACGTTTCAATAACACACCAGCATTTTTGACAATGAGCTTATAAATCTAGGGCTAATAATCTCCCAAGGAAACTCTGTCCTCTGTCATAGCAACTGTCCTACAGATAAAGCCCATGCAGAAAACAGAGCTGACCGTCCCGCAACATCCGCATTTTTGCCTCAGCAAAATGTGCATATCCATTCTCTTGGGATAGAGAAGACAAAACTGACAGTACGTCCCCATGACCTGTCAATTAACAAGATCACACAAGCCCAACCGCTAGCAGTACCGTGTGCCCGCCACCTGTTAGGTGCTCGAGAGAGCCCCAAAACTGAGCTCCAGCAAAGAACTGGGAACGCCTTTGTTGTTCCCTAACTACGGAAGCTACCAGGTTCAGTCTAACCCAGCGCCTTAAGACAAAACTTCCCCCAGGCTGGGGAAGTCTTCCCAGATTGAGGTTTTGGCAAAACCCTTCTCTAGTAAAGGAAAGGCAGAACCCCAGGCAAAGCACTAGTGTCACCTACGAGTCCGGGGAGGGAAGAAGGGTCAAAGGTGAGGAAAGTTGGGGGACGAAGAGCTAAGACCCTAGACAGAGGCTCAGTTTCGCAGTGGAGAAGGGTGAGCACAATAAGATGGGCCGTCCCGCTGGGTGAAAAGAACGGTAAGGTCCGGATCAGGGGGTGGGAAAGAGAGGTGCTAAAATGAGACAGTAGGAGCAAAACGGAGGGGCAGTGGCTGAGGGAAGGCTGAGGCGAAAAGCAAGAATCCAGGATTAAAAGGGGGGCTGATGAGGCTGAGGAAAAACAGCGAAGCGAGAGGTAAGCGGAGGCAAGAAAGGCTAAGATGAGGTGACAGAGGCGAGGCCAGCTTGAGGGAAAAGGCTGAGATGAAAGAAGCTCCGCAGGGACAAGGGATAGGCGAAGAGACCCCCCACCCACAAAGACCGAGGTAGAACTCTTGACCCGTCCCCCTACAGGCTGTACTCAACCGGCCGCGCTCAGACTCTGTCGGCGGCGGGGACTCACCCAAAGGCTGCAGAAGCCCCACAGTAGGGCATGGGGTCCAGTTCAGACCCACAGTAGAACCAAGCGAGTGCAGGAAACCGCGGCGTTAGCGTGACCCGGATGCGCATCCCTAGAAACCGGAAGTTAGCCGCCAGGGTCACCTCACAATCCACAACTAGTTCCACCAGAAGCCTCCGGGCGCATGTGTCGGGCCTCAAGGGGCGGGGAAGCTCCTAGACCCCGCCCACCCGACGGCCCGGCGAGTCACGCCCCTGGCCACGCCCCTCTCGGCGCCGCTGAGTCGTGCAGAGTGCTGATGAGCTGACACCTGCTGAGCTACTGAGCCACAAGCACCTCCGATGAAGTGTACTATAGCGCTCATTTTTCAAGATCTTTTAAAATGCGTGTAATCTCTGCCTCCCTAAAGGGAACGTGAAGAGAAATGCTGGATGCTTTTGGTAGATTTAGAGACACTGTAGGAGGAAGAAACGGTGGGAAGTTTTGGAAGACACTTGGGAGGCTACCCCAAGGTGGTCTTTTGAGGGGTTAGGGGGGTAGCTGGCCAGTACGAGGGATCCGAACCCTTGACCTTGGGTTTATGACACCGAGCTCTAACCAACTGAACTAACCGGCCAGCTCCAAAGTTACCTTTTTATACCCAAATTTAGTTTATTCCTCATATTATATTCAGCTTACAATTAACTTCATTTCGTACACATTGTTTACAGAAACGAAATTTTTAAATGTTTCATTAATTTTAAATTACAATCCCAGTATGGGCAATGAGCAAGTGAATATTTTATAATGAGAAAAGAAATCACAAATTACATTTTTTTGAAAAATTAGCTCACACATACCACAAAATCCAGGGAGAAAGCATACTATTTTTATTAACTGCTTGATACACCTCTAAAATATTTTTTCGTACATTTTTTGGCTGTATGTTCTTTGATCACCTTTTCCTATGACAATAGGTTAATAAGTGACATCATTTACTAAAATCCTTAACTTTTCTCCCTCACACCCCACATCTAAATCATTAGCAAGATCTGTAGGATCTGCCTTCAAAATGTGTCCAGAATCTGACCACGTACTTTCTCTGTTGGTATAAGCCACAGTCAGTCTGTGACTGTAAGTGCCCTAATTATACCACTGCCCATCCCTCCCTCTAATCTGTTAACAAAGTAGCAGCGGGTGCCTGTTAAAACCTTAGGTAGATCATGTCCCTCCTCCAATGGATTCCTATCTCAGAGTGAAAACCAAAATCCTTGCATTTGCCTACAAGACCCCCAAGTTCTGACATCTCCCAGTACAACTCCAACCTCATCTCCTGCTCCCTCTGTCATCTTCCCACTTAAGGCACACTGGCCTCTGCTGTTCCTCAAACCTGTAGGTAGACTCAGGGCCTTTGGGCTTGCTGATCCCTTTGCTTGGAATGTTCTTCCCCCAGATACATTCATTCACCCTGATAACTCCTTTACATCTTTATTCAAACATCACCTTCTCGATGAGAACTTCCTTAATGCTATACTTAAAATTGGAATACCTCCATCCTCCTTGTGCTTTCTACTACAATTCCCCACTTTATTTTTGTGTAATAATATTTATCCCATCCAACAAGTTCCCTGTAAATTTGATTTAATGTCTCTCCCCATTGCCCCACCAAAATGTAAGCTCCCTTTGGGCATGGATGTTTGTTTGTTTTGTTTATGGGTGTATTCCAGCACCAGAACAGAGCCTGGCAAATTGCAGCCACCCAATAAATGTTTATTGGATTAAAGGATAAATTGCTTATTTACCTTGGGATAAATTAATTGCTGATTTTACTTTGCTTTTGCAGACCTGAGAATTCAAACTGAGCCACCAACTCCACCAGGGGGAGCCGATGAGTAACCAATGTGAAATCCCCAGAAATGTTGACTCCTAAAGCATGCATACACTCATAATTCTAAAACAGAGCTACAGGGAAGCACACAAATTCTTCCCCAGAACAGAGAGTGCTGTACGTCACTAGCAATAAAAACCTCCAGTGTCTTTACGGTCCATTAAGAATAAAGTCCAACCTCGTTACTATGGTCTACAAGGCCCTTCTTGGACTGCCCTTCCTAACTCTGAAATGGCATGCCCATTCTCTTTCCCTTCACATGCTGAGCTCTAGCCACTCTGTCCTTCCTGTTTTTTTTTTACAAGTCAAGTTTTCTTGCCTCAGGGCCTAAGCATGTACTGTTTCTTCTGTCTCTTCCCAATAATGGTTCCTTCTGCTAGTTTGAGTTAAATTTCATTTCTGAAGGCCTCCAATGGCCTCCTATCTCCTGTCTAAAGTAGCTTCTTCAACCCCTTCCCATAACTGATATTTTCTTCATGTTCCTATCACTATTTGAAATTATCTTGTTTTCTTATTTATTGTCTGTCACTAGAAAGTGAGCTCCACAGAGGTCTATATCTCTCTTGTTCACTGCTGAATTCTCAGCACTAGGAGAGTGATTTGCCTATGTTGAATGCTCAATAAACAAAACAAGTAATTACTAATGTTTATCGCTACTAATGTTTATTTACAGCTTTACTGTATGTCATTGACTGTATACAGTAAATACATAAGAGCTCGCATTTCTCTTTTAATCCTCCCAACAAACTTGGAAAATATTATGGTTATCCCTGTTTTACAGATGAGAAAACTAAGGGAGGAAGAAATTAAGCAATTTGCTTGAGGATACACAACTGGCAAGAAACAAACCTAGGACTAGAATCCAGGTCCATATAACTTTAGAGTCCGTGATTTTAACTACTGGGCCATTTTTCTCTCACACTACCAGAAGAATTCCAGGTAGCCAAGGACGAATTCATTTACTTACAAGTTTCTCTTCTCTGATTTCATGCGTTTTTGCCTGCTTCTACAGTCAGCAAAGAGTGGAAATGTTTGATGGGTTTTCTTTTCCTGCCCTACTACACTACTTCTAGGTACAAATCTCAAGAAATACGACATAAATATGGTGAAGATTTGTTCAAGCTGGGTTTGTAAGTACTCAGATAATTGTTATATTATTTTCTATTCTATTCTGTATATTTGAAACATGAGGGGTCTTCAAAAAGTTCATGGAAGGATTTGTATTATCTTTCAATTCTATTTTTCCATGAACTTTTTGAAGTACTCTTGTATCTCATTCAAAATTTAACACAAAAGAAAGGTTATTAATATAGTCCAAAAATATTACAGCCTAGTCTTTCTAAACAAAAGCTAAAATGTAAATCAAAACACAAAACTAATTACACTAAAATGATTTAAAAATAAGGCTTCTAATTTATATATTTCTACTTAAAAACACAAAATGGATATAACTGTTTTGTAATAGTTATCAATTTAAACCCTCCTGACTGACATGTCTGAAGTACAATAGTCTGGATTTTATTTCTGTTGATGTTTTCTATTGCACTTAAGGCAATTTCTTATATACTTCACAGTTGAGCCACTAAAAGCAATCTATAATTGGTAGGATTGTAAAATGTTGCAACTGCTATGGGAAACAGTATGGTGGTTCCTCAAAAAAATTAAAAATAGAACTACCCAATATGATCCAATAATCTCCTTCTGGGTATATATCCACAAGAATTGAAAGCAAAGTCTCAAGAAGATATTTGCACATCCACGTTCACAGCAGCACTATTCAGAATAACCAAGAGGAACCAAAGTGTCCATCAATGGATGAATGGATAAACAAAATGTGGTATATACATATAGCGGAATACTATACAACCTTAAAAAGGAAGCAAATTCTTTTTTTTTTTTTTTTAAAAGATGACCGGTAAGGGGATCTTAACCCTTGACTTGGTGTTGTCAGCACCACGCTCAGCCAGTGAGCGAACCGGCCATCCGTATATGGGATCCGAACCCGGGGCCTTGGTGTTATCAGCACCGCACTCTCCCGAGTGAGCCACGGGCCGGCCCAAAAGGAAGCAAATTCTGACATAAGCTACAACATGGATGAACCTTGAGGACATTATGCTAAGTGAAATAAGCCATTCACAAAAAGACATAACAAACTATCCCAAAACTCAGTGGCTTAAAACAACCACTGTATTATATCACACATGTTTTGAGTCAGTAATTTGGGCAGGGCTCAGCTAGGTGATTCCTCTGTTCCACATGGCATCAACCAGACTTAGTTGGTAGTATTACAGCTGGCAGCTAGGCTAGTCTGGAAGGTCCCACACAGTCTTATTCATGTGCCTGGTATTGAAAGGGGATGGCTGAAAGGCTGGACTCAGTGGGCCTCCTCTCCGTGTAGTCTCAGATCCTTGCAGTCTCAGATTCTTGCCATGTGGTCTTTCCATCAGGGCAACTGAACTTCTTACACGGCAGCTTAGGACTCCACAGAGACAGGCTGTGGAAGCTGTGAAAGCATTATTTTATTTTATTTTTTATTTATTTGTTTTTTGGTGGCTGGTTTATATGGGGATCCAAACCCTTGACCTTGGTGTTCCAACACCACACTCTCTAACCAATTGAGCTAACCAGCCGGCCCGTGCCATTCTGTTAAAGCTTGCCTGGAAACTGGCACAGCATCACTTCATCATAGTATATTTGTCAAAACAGTCACAGAGTTCACATAGATTCAAAGGAGGTGACATAGACTCCATCTTGTGATGGGAGAAATTCAAAGAATTTGTGGCCATCTTTAGTATTTTCTTTGCACTCTGTCTCTGCCCCAGGGCTATTGTCGGAGTAAATTAGACTTAGTGCCACGACTGTAATCTGTCTGATGGTCACAAAAAAGAGCTCCTAAGGAAACATTCACTTTCATGTGTATCTACGTATTTATTTAGCAACTATGCAGTAATATTCTAGGCTCTGAAGACAGAGTGAAAAACAAATCAGACAAAAACCCCTGCCCTCATGGAACTCACATTCTAATCAATCTATAAACAGAAATGTGTGTGGAATGTGTTCAGATGGGGCTCCCCATCCTTTCCCACTTCACTCTAGTGAGCCTTCCTATCCTGCAGAGGTAGGAAGGTTAAAAATTGGATTTCTCAGGATCTCTTGTAGATAGGGTTCTGAATGAGAACTAGATATTTTCAAACAGAAGCATGTGGGTAAGATTTGCAATGTAGAAATGAGGAGGAAGCCATTTTCCTGCACTTTGGCTATTTCTGCTGACCAAAACGATCATTGTTGGAGACATGGGATTCTTCTGCGGGAGGATTTCAGTTTCTAGTCTACCTCCATGAGTTTCGTAAGGCCGTTGAAGTAACAGCGGTTGTGAAGGCAATAGTTAACCAATCTTAGCTGTCTGATCTCTGAATCTTAGTTGTAGAGTTCTTGAAATCAGTTATTCCAGAGTTGACCTCCCGATTTCACTCCTCCAGTTTTCCAATGATTTTGTAATCATCCAATTTCCTTAATTGCTTTCTGCTTAAAACATCTAGAATGACTTACGTATCCTGCGCTGAAACCTTACTGAGAAGGTATGATGTTGAAACTGAAATACTCAGAAGGTATGATAGTAAAACTGAAGTACTAGCTCCGCCTTCTAAGTAGACTTCCATATTTACCTGATAGTTACATTAGAATCATTTAAATGGGAAACTGAGCATCTTATGTTTTTGCCTTTAACTCATCCCAGACAGTCCACAACAGCTCTACAGCTTTCCAGGGACTGGGTAGACATCACCAGCTCCCTGACGGAGAGAACACCAAGAGCAGAATGCCAAGTGTTGTAGCAGCAAGTCCCAGGAAACAGGGGAACTTGGGAAGCAGCAATCCCAGTGCAAAGCTGCAGTGATGGGTCCCAGGGCACCATATTGCCTCCTCAGAGGTAAGACAGCTGGGTCCCTCCCCGGCTCCACAGTAATGTGCTTTTCAGCTATGAAATGAGATTAAGAATATTGTATTTTCCTGATTCAAGGAGCTTTGTAAACTACACAAATCTAAGATGCTACATATTTTCTAGACAAGTGGTTCCCAAAGTGTTGTCTGGGGGCCCCCTGGAGATCTCCAAGACAATCAGGGAGTAAATGAAATCAAAACCACTTTTAAAATAATACTAACTCATTATTTGCCTTTTTCACTCTCATTTTCTCAAAAATGTAGTAGAGTTTTCCAGAAACCATGTGATGATATCATTGCTGGTAGCTAACAGAATATGTGCTGGTATATTCTCATATTTTAAAAATTCCTGTTTTAATTTCTAAAAGAGCAATTATAAACAGCTAGAACCCATAAAACAAAAGCTCTTTGGGGTCCCCTATAATTTTTAAGAGTGTTAAGGGAACCTGAGATCAAAATATTTGAGAACTGCTTAACTAGGTCATTGTGTATATGTGTTCTTGTACTGTCTGTAATGGCCCCCACTTAGACCCCCACTTAGACCGTTTCTGGATGCCTGATTCCCACACGTGGTCATACCCTTGCCATATCCCACACCCTTCTACTAGGATGCCTTTCTATTTTGATTAACACACTTGAGAGAGTATCTTCTTGCACAGATGTCCAGTAACAGCTGTCTTGGCACAGCCTTGGGAATCCACATAACTGTGAACTGTCTTCATGGACAATACTAGGCACACAGACCAGCCCTTCACCTTCCTGGTTCTGGATTATCCTTTCTCGTTGGACTCTGGGATACCTGGTTTCTTCCCCTGCCTTCACCCTGTTGAGCACTAGTCTGACCCACTTTGGCCTCCTGTTCCTACTCTTGGTTCCTCTCCTGTACATGTGGCCCCCTGCTGTGGGGATCAATTGTCAGCTGCCTACTAAGTTAAGTCATCCCCACCCTTATCCCTGTCCAACTCCAGAGCATGAGCTGGGTCAAAGTGAGGTCACTTGAAGGTTTCCTGCCAAATAGATAATGGATTAATATTTGCTTTTAATTATGACTATCAGGGCAGTCCAGTTAGCTCAGTTGGTTAGAGCGTGGTGCTGATAACTCCAAGGTCTATGGTTCAATCCCTGTACTGGCCAACTGCCAAAAAAAAAAAAAAAAAAAAACTAAAATAATTATGGATACACTTTCCCCCAAGAATGGCATTATGTGTCTCAAAAAAAAAAAAGAAAAAGCCCTTTTCTCATAGAGTTGGATGAGGATGAAACATGTAAAATGCTTAGAATTATGCCAAATACCAACATATATAAATGCGTAAAATCAGAAAAGAGTGGAGATGTAGAAGCTATGCTATGAATCTTTCCTGGGTGCAAAGATATAGAAAAAAACTATAATAAACCTTAAAGTCCTGATCATTATCAGGAAACTTGAGAAGACGAGACACTATTAATCTAAGTACTTTAGAGAATGACACTGAATTATCCCTCCCCCTTTGTTTAGAAAGATAAGGAAGAAAGTTAGTGAATTTTTACATAAGATAAATCTAAATGAATCTAAATCATGTCATCATAAAAATAGACTAAGTCTTTCAATTAAAAAGATAAAGAGCTTTGCTATATATTAAAATGCTTATTTTAATAATTCCAGGTATTATTTACTTCTAACCCTGAGGCTATTAGTTTTTATTATAGGAAACTACATTTTTAAAAGAATATTTGTTGAAGAAAACAGTCGTTATTCATTTAAAGCTGTAAACTATGTTTGTTATAGAGGGTTAATTTTACTCCAACATGGTGATAAATTAACCCACTGACCATGACCTCACTTATCTAATTAAGTTGGCCAGTATAAAATTCTTGGCAGATTCTCTTAAACTTGGGAATACATCAAAAATCATTCCTTCATGTGAAAAAAAGTTATAAGAAAAAATACATATATAAGAAGTCTTCAAAAAGTTCATGGAAAGATTTAAAGTATCTTTTAATTCCATTTTTTCCATGAACTTTTGAAGTACCCTTGTGTAAGACTTGAACAAATTAACTTATAAAAAATTTTTTGGCATTTATTTTTACTTTTCTTATTAGAACAAATTAACCTCAAAAAACTATGCAAAGGGCTGGCTGGTTAGCACAGTTGGTTAGAGCAAACTGTTGTAATACCAGGGTCAATTGTTCAGATCCCTATACTGGCCAGCTACACCCCCCACCCCACCCCTCAAAAAATTCGGAGAATGAAATTCTGACACATGCTACATAATGGATGAAAATTTAAAACATTTTGCTAAGGGCCGGCCCATGGCTCACTCGGGAGAGTGTGGTGCTGACAACACCAAGTCAAGGGTTAAGATCCCCTTACTGGTCATCTTTTTAAAAAATAAATAAATAAATAAATAAATAAAACATTTTGCTAAGTGAGCTACAAATACAAAAGGACAAATACATATGATTCTACTTATATGAATAGGCAAATTCATAGAGGTTAGTAGGAAATGGGGGAAAGGAGTAATGAGAATTTTTGCTTATTGGTACAGAGTTTCAGTTTGGGATGATGAAAAAGTTCTGTGAATGGGACAGTGGTAGGACCATACAAAATTGTAAATGTACTTAATGCCACTGGTTTTGTACACTTTAAAATAGTTAAAATGGTGGGCCAAGCCCGTGGCGCACTCGGGAAAGTGCGGCGCTGGGAGTGCAGCGACGCTCCCGCCGCGGGTTCGGATCCTATACAGGAATGGCCGGTGCACTCACTGGCTGAGTGCCGGTCACGAAAAAGACAAAAAAAAAAAAAAAAAAAAAAAAAAAGTTAAAATGGTAAGTTTTATGTTACATATATTTTACCACAATAAAAAAAAAACTACACACACACACAAAAAAGCAATTCAAAGGAAACTGTAAAATTTTCTGTAAGACAACTTAGCCTAGACTCTTCAAAATGTTGATGTCATGAAAAATCCACAAACATAGGGGAATTGCTCTAAATTAAAAGAGAATAAAGAGACTCAACAAATAAATGCAATGAGTGAACTTTAATTCAATCCCGATTTGAAAAAAAAATCTATAAAATACTGCTGTAGATTGGATGCTTCCCTAACTTCATTGAAGCTTAATCCCCACTTTAACTGTTGAGGGTGGGAAATCCTACTATGGTAATTGAAAGGTGGGGCCTTAAAGAGGTGTTTAGATTGTAGGACCATGCCTTAGTGAATGGATGAAAAATGATGGTCATGGGTGTGGTTTGGAAGGCTTCAAAAGGAGAGTGAATGAAGAAGTTAGTCTCTCTCTGCTCCACCATTTTTTGCCATATGAGACCCCTGCATTGCTGTAAAACCACCACCAAAGAATGCCATCACCATAAGTGTTCCCTGGACTTTGGACTTTGCAGCCTCTGAAACTGTGATAATTTTTTTTTTCTTTATAAACTATCCAGTTCCAAGGGTTTTGTTATAAGCAACAGAAACAGACTAATACAAATACTTTCTAGTATTGGTTGAGGAAATTTGAACCTTAACTAGCTATTGCAAGATTTATGAACTTTCTTAGGTGTGGTAATGGTATTGCAATTATGTAGGAGAGTGTCATTATCCTCAGGAGATACATGCTGAAGTATTTAAGGCATAAAAGGCCATGATATCTACAGCTTTCAAACAGTTCACCAAATAAAAATATGCAAAGAGAGACAAAGTAAATGTAGCAAAATGTTAGCAATTGTCAAATTTAGATGGAGGGTATATAAGGGTTCATTGTTTTATTCTTTCAACTATTCTGCATGCTTGAGAATATTCACAAAGATTCAGAATCTTGATATTTCATCACAGAGAGAACAGTGTTTCCAGAGACACCTGCTGTTTGTGCCCACCCAGCATACATGCCCCTATTCTGGTGACAGAACCTTCATTCTCCTTCAGGGGACTTCTCTCTCCAGTGTACGCACACTTACTGTAAATTTCAATCAAGATGCCTTCTCCTTCCTTGGATAAGAGGGTAGGTGCATAACCAAGTCAGGTCAAGCGAACACCCTGTTGTAAGAATTTAATTTTAGGTAGATTAACACAAGGCCCCTCTGACAGTGCCTGGAAAGGCTGCTCATCACTTCCTATTGCCTAGGTCCCTGGAGCTACCCTGTGTGCTTGACCTTCAGTTTTTCCTTCAGTGAGCTATCCCATATCTTTCCAATAAAATATTTTTGTTGGGTTTTTTGTTTTGTTTTTAATTTATTTGGTTTTTTTTGGCAGTTGGCCTGTTACAGGGATCCGAACCCTTGACTTTGGTGTTGCCAGCACCATGTTCTCCCAAGTGAGCTAACATTGTTATTAAGACCAGAATTGGGCACTGATGATTTTAATCAATGAACCATAGCCGATCCCATATTTTGTCTATAAAAGACATAGAAAAACAACATAGAGAAAATTCCTAGCATCAAAAATCTATTGCTTTTATGTGACAGTTCAATAACTTGCAGGCAAGGGACAAATTACAACTGTGAAATGAGCTGTGAACCATAAAAAACAATAAAAATCGTTCAGAGTTTGCACAAATGAAAGGTGAGAGAGGCATTAAATTTACTCCCTCCCTGGAACGCAGTCCCACTTCCCTACCAAAGTAGGTGATGGGAGGGAAAGTAAGCAGAAAGTAGAAAAAGCTTTTCTAACTCCCCTAAGTAGGAATCTTACAATAATATGGCTGCCATTTACTGAGTTCCCACGCTCTGGGCCACGGTGTTAATCCTTCGTTTGCATCACTTCACTGAATTCTCCCAAGGGCACATTATCCATTAGTTGGCTATATATACTCAGATTACCTCCACTTTACAGAAAACTGGGGCTCAGGGTTGTTAAATCACTAAATCGAAGTCCCAGAAGCAGGAGGGGCAGGATCCAAGCACAGGCGTGGGGCTCCAGCAATGGGACGGAGCACCACGAGCGCTAGGAGTTGGGGACTCTGGCTGCCTGGTCCAGCACCACCTCAGCGTCCCTGAGGCCTAAGCCCCTTCCCCTCAGATTCCTGAGCCAATCCGGAGAGAGGCCAATGGATATTGAGATTCTGCTTCTCTCCACCCACACTGGACCCAAGAGCTTCATTTGCAGACTCCTTTCAGCACTTAACTGATGTCTCCCAAGGGTCCTGTGAGTCACCTCCACTGTCTGCAAGAACTGGGTCTGGGCGCGCCACATTTTATGTCCCACCTTTCCAACTTATGGAACTTTTTGACCCCCCTCTTCTCCATGTTGGCATTACCCAGAAGAACTAGATTCTTCCCACTCCCATTCTCCTTAACTTAATAAAGCCTAATGGATAAATCAAGCAAGGGCTTAGGAGACAGACCTAGGTTCAAGTTCCTGCTTCACCACTGCCTGTGTGTGTAAGATTCTTCATATTCAGACTCCTTAACCTAGAAATAGGAATAATAACCATACCTTTTTAGTAGGGTTGCTGTGAAGATAAAATGCAGTGACCTATAGAAAGCATCCAGGGCAATGTCTGCACCTTGAAAGCACTCAGTAAACAATAGTTATTCTCATCACTTTCCTTGCTATCCCCATGTTACAGTCTGTCCAGTCCAGCTCTCAACCCCAGTCTTCTGGTTTGGGGCCTAGACCTCCTGCCTTCTCTTGTCAATATTTTTTTTCTCTGTAAAAGCAAATCCCAGCTGGGGGAGGACTCCCAGCTCACTGGTGAGTCTTCTTCAATTATACAGATCTCCTAGAACCAAGAATTTGGCATGCCTGACTTTTTCATTTATTAAACTAATTTCCAGGTGGGTTTTTGCTGCAATGCCTGCCAGTTCTCATCTAGAGCCTGAATGTAGGTGGTAGGCCCCTGAGAGAACCAATAAAGAGTGAGAGCATGTGGGGTGGGGCTGGAGCCTGGGCTGTCAAGTTAGCTGGACCTGACCAGGCACTCATTGGCTGTGAGGCATGGGCACACTCTTTCACACCTCTGGTTGTTTTGGGGTTTTTTTGTGGCTGGCCAGTACAGGGATCCGAACCCTTGACCTTGGTGTTATAACACTGCTTCATATTTCTGAATCTCACTTTCCTCAGCTGTAAAATGGAGAATCTGATTCTTAACTTGCAGGGATGTAGTAAGAATTCCATGATATAGTGGCTGGAAAGCCCGTGTGCCTGGCACAGAGGAGGCATAGATGTCAGTTTCTTTCCCTCTAGCAGCCCCATCACCATCTTAAAATACTGCCAACAGCCTCCTAAAAGAGAGGTCCCATCTCTAAGGAAATAGCAAGGCTCCTTCTCTCCTTTCCCCTTCTACTTCCTCCCTAGTCATTCCCTTCTTCATTTCTCTGAACCTTAGTCATTCTGAAGTTGGAGGTGGGAAATAGGAAGACACAGGCAGAGAAGCTGTCCCCAGGGACTCTCAATCATCCCCAAACTGGCCCCACTCAGATGCTATTTGGTCAGGAGCCAGACCTGCTGTTTGGAAAAACACATCCCTTCTGGGCACCACCACCTAAGGGAAAACTCTGCAAGCCTTCAAAAACAGTAGTAAAGATGATTAAAGAGTTAGAGAATAGGGTCTGCCAGGAAAACTACAGAACCCAGACTGTTTAGGTTAAGGAAGTGAAGACCGGAGAGGAAGGGTGGGCTGCTGAGAATAGCATTCAAAAAGGCAGAGCCAAATAAGACTGGTAAGTATACACAATAGATTGGGAGGGAGAGTGGCAGGGCTTTAGAAGGAAGGGCCTTGGTGAGTCCATTGAGGCAGAGGCCTAAATTAGGTGGCCCTCCCTAAGGAAAAAGAAGCAGAATTATAAGCACAAAATTACTAGGGCCCTTCCTGGGCTTTAGAAGAAGTTTGTGCAGGTGAGGGTGAAAGAAAGTGAGCCGAGATGCCGGGTACCGTTCAAGCTTTATTAAAGAAAGAAATCTGCTGGGCTGTGCTCAAAGTAGCAGGCAGCCCAGGGCTGCCCTGAAAAGGGGACAACACCAGGCGTGGAGGTGGTAGAGCTTATATAGTGCACCAAGGGCTGGCTGATACCATCAAGGAGGGCCATTATGCTAATGTGGATCGGGGTAGAAAACTGCATCCTTGAGGAAGCAAAAGGGGTTTCTGTTTAAGTCAGGAGGCTTCTCATAAATGGAAGGGCAACAGGAGGGGGTGTGTGGTGCCATTTTGTACTTGGGCTTGTCTAAAGTGGTGCTGGTTATGTTGCAGATCTATTAGAGGGGTCCTGAAGTTTAAGCTCTGCTGACTTCACAGTACATTTACCTCTAACCAAGGGTGTGACAGATAAGCTGGTAACATAGGTTTGGGAAATGTTCTCAGAGCTTGATTGTTTTCTAATCCTGCCTGGAAACTCCTTCTCTCCCTTCTTCCTTTCACGAATGCCTTCTTAGCCTGCAAAATGCAGTGCAAGCCTGCCCCCTCTCAGAAATCTTACTAGACATGGCCCTTCCCCACCACAGGGGTTTCATGCCTCACTTCATGAGTGCAACTACAGCACACTGTTCTTATTTGTGTACACCACTCCACTTGTGTATTAGTTATCTATTGCTGTGTAACAAATTTCTCCAAAATGTAGTGGCTTCAAACAATACACATTTGCTATCTCACAGCTTTTGTGGATCAGACATCTAGACACGGCTTAGCTGAGTCCTTGGTTAGCTAAGGCTCAATGGGAAAAGATCTGCTTCCTAGCTCACATGATGTTGGCAGGATTCAGTTCCTCACAGGCTGTCGGACTGAGGACTCAGTTCCTCAAGAGCTGCTGGCTGGAGGCCTCTTCGGGTTCCTTGCCTTGTAGGCCTCCCCATCAAGCAAACGTGGCAGCTGGCCTCATCAGAGCAAGCAAATGAGAGGGCCAGAGAGTGTGTTAGCAAAATGGAAGTCACAGTCCTTTGGAACCTAATCACGGAAGTGACTTCCTGTCATTTGTGTCATATTCTTTCATTCCTTAGAAGCAACTTGCTAGGTCCAGGCCATACAATTATGCAAGGAAGTGAATACCAGGAGGCAGGGATCACTGAGAACCTTGTTAGAAGCTGCCTGCCACAACTATCACTCTTTCTAGTCATTGTCTGTTGCCTTGTCTATGTCTGCCATTCCATTATGAGCTGCTTGAAGACAGGGACCACATTTTACTCACCTCAGTGCTCCTCAGTGCCTAGCGCAGGCCTCTTGTGCTTGTTAAGTGAATGAATGATGAATAAATGAATGACTGGTTATTGTGGGTAGCAGAAATAGAACCAAAGGCAAATGTATCATTTTATGTAAAAGAGAGTGCTGTTTATTATCTTTTGACCCAGCTATTTCATTGCTAGAAAATTAAAGAAATAATCAGGAATGTGATTTCAAGGATATATTCAGAAGTTTACTTACAAGGATGTTCATTATGGCATTGTTTTTATAATATAGCAAACTGCCCCCTCAAAAACAAAAACCTAAAACAACTAACCTGTAAACTACCTGAATTTCCAATGATAAAGGATTGATTAACTGCATTATACGACAGACAAACAGTGGATATGCTGGTCATTAAAATGAAAAAATGCTAAACAATATTAAATGACAGGGAAAGATGCTTATAATACTGTACATTATTTTTTAAAAGGTTACAAAGCAGTATACAGATTTCATATTTTTACAAAGTAAATATACACATAGACAAAAAAATCTGGAAGGATGGAATCAGTTTTGAATGGACATCAAATTCAGATAAGCTTGTTTTAAGTTACTTAAACAGAGTGTTTCTGTTTTATTTTGTTTTTTCACATAACAGGATGTCTGGAGGTAGGCAGCTTCTGGCCCTAGTTCTCTCTGGCTCAGCATCACCACAGTTCTTTTGGCTTTGCCCTCACGCTTGCCACCCCATGGTCATAAGATGGCTGTCCCCAGATCCAGGCATCTCACTCACACTCAAAGCAGGAAGAGCAGGGTCAGGGATTCTCCAGTCATGGCTGACTCTTTACCAGGAAAGCAAAAGCTTTCTTTCTCAGAAGTTCCCCCACTAGACTTCCCTAACTCTCTCATTGGCTGAGTCACGTGGACACTCTCAACTATAAGGAAGGTTAGGGAGACTAGAAACAGGAATTTCATGATTGGCTTAGAAAATCATGTTTTATGCCTTGGGGCTGGTCACACTACCACCCAAACAAGGTTGGAGGTCTGTTATTGAAGAAGAAGGGGGAAAGGACATTAAGAAAGCAACTAGCTTTTGCCCCCTTTAGACAGGACCCAGTGCTCCCCACCGTGTCACAGTCACCTAACTCCTTTTATATCCAGATTGCTTTATTCAGTTAATCGCCAGCCTAGCCCCTGAAGACATTTGACCTTTCAACACATGGATATAAGGCTCAATGTTAGAAAGTATGAAAAGATTGCTAATTGTCCTCCATTATCCATTATTTCCTTCTTTCTTCTAGTATATAAAATAACCCTGGCCCCAAGATGTAGCACAGTATATGGCTGCCTACCTTGAGATCACATTTCCCTGCCTCCTTTGAGGCTAGCTGGGTGTGACCATGTAGCTAAGTACTCACCAAGGGAAAGCGAATAGAATGGATATGAGCATCGCTTCTTCTACATTATTAAAAGGAAATTCTTAGCCATCTTCTCCCACTTTTCCCCCTTTTCCCACAGGCTGGGAGGTAGATGTAGTGGCGGAGAGCTTGGTTCAGCAACATCCTAGGAGTCAGCAGAGCAACAAGATAGAAGGAAACTGTGTCTCTCAGTGACTGGCTGGAGCAAAGCCACTTACCCCTGGACTCACCCTGAGCCACCCATACACTTAAAGAGATAAAACAACAAACAAACAAGGAAAAATAAAAAACAAAAAATCCTGTTAAACAAGAGATTTTTAATGATATATATCCTGGCTGGCTAGTTAGCTCCACGGGTTAGAGAGTGGTGTCATAACACCAAAGTCAAGGGTTTAGATCCCCATACTGGCCAGACACACACACGTGAAAAAAAAAAAAAAAGTATCCTGTATTTTGGGGTCTCTTTATTAAAGCAGCTTATTCTGTTCCTTAACTAGTAGAAGGGGGAAAAACTGCATTATGCCAACAGATTGTTGTTAATCGTTAAAAAGGGGGTTGGGAGCTAAGATGAGAAAAAGAGGAGTCAAATAAAAGGAAATTGGAGAAGATGTTTTTTTTTTTTTTTTGTCTTTTTCGTGACCGGTACTCAGCCAGTGAGTGCACCGGCCATTCCTATATAGGATCCGAACCCGCAGCGAGAGCGGCGCTGTGCTCCCAGCGCCGCACTCTCCCGAGTGCGCCACGAGCTCGGCCCGGAGAAGATGTTTTTGTAAGGGCCTGCATTATTGGGAGAGGCAACTGTTAATAGGCAGGGCATTGATAGAGCTTAGTCAGAAGCCCAGCTGGGCTCTGCTTTGGTCTGGAGTGGAGTTAATATGGTTGACACTGAAGCAAAATACAAAGACCTAGGTGAAGCTAAACCATTGCAGCCAATGTATGGTAAGAAAGTCCATGGTTCAAGAATGGTCTGTGTCACTGTAAATTAAGTGGGAGGACCATTACACAGGGTCTTTATATTGCAAACAACAGAAAGCAACTCTGGCTCACTAAAACAAAAGAAAACGAAAAAGCAATTTTCTAGAACGACACTGGGGTGAACAAAGAATCTAAGGGAGATCGCAACAGACAAGGCTGAGGAAAGGACAAGATCCAGATAAGTTTTCAAATCCCACACTTGCAGAAACTTCTGGTTTTCTCTAGGGCAGTTTTTAGTAACAGAATAAACTGAAGGGGTTATTAAAACATAGAATGCTGGTGTATACCCCCAGAGTTTCTGATTCAGTAGGTGTGGGGAGGGGCCCAGGACTCTGCATTTCTAACAAGTTCCCAGATTCAGTTGCTGCTGGTCCAGAGACCACCTTATGAGAAGTGTTGCTCTAGGGGAAACACAATCAAATGACTCAGCTTGTACTGCCTTCCGTTCCTGAGTGTCTCTACTCTTGGTGCTAATGTCCTAAGAAAGTCTAGTTAACCCACGATTGAGTCACTCCTGTGGTCAGAGAGGTGGGGTCCTGTGATTGGCAGCCCTGTGAGTATCACATGGGGCAGGGGTGCGGGGGAAGTTCTCCAAAGGAAGGAATGCTGAACACGCAAAATTAGAAGATGTCCTCAAAGCTCTAGGTAGACAAGCTGAGCTCACAACTCTTTCCAACCAGAGCAACTTCTCCTCTCAGGGCTGAAAGTTCCAGAAGAGAGAATTGGGGGTAAAGGGGGAGAAGGCGGACTCCTGCAGACCATTATCTCTATTCAAACCTCATTCTACGCCTCTTTTCCTGCCCAAGAGTGGAGACAGCTGCCCCCTAAAGGCCAGGGGTCAATTGCACAGCTGCTTTGGTGACCACAGAAGTGCTGAGTAGACTGTAGTCTCTGCATTGGGGCTCATTTTGACCAGCTAGGCCACTGCCCAGGACAAAGTGTCATCATGCATGTCGTAGCTTTTCTCAACTTCAGAGAGTTTGACAGTAACAGATAGTTCCTAAAAAGCCTAAACATCGCATTTTTGCGTCATATTTTTATGCTCCTGTAAGGGAGGAAAAACTTCCTTCTATCCTCTTAGGTTCTGTGTCCGGCCTAAGAATTAAACCGACACATGACAAAATAACAGGAGGAAAACATACAAATTTATTTAATATTTTTACATGTACAAGAGAATCTTCAGAAGGAAAATGAAGACCCGAAGAAGCCATTAGGCCCAAAAGCTTATATACCTTTTTACACAAAGAATGATAAATTATAGGGATGTGACAAGGCAAAGAGGCTTAGGCTAGAGGCAGTATCATGTGGGACAATGACTAGGAAATATATGGGGGAACTAATGGAAGATAAGGGTTATTTTAGTAGGTTTGTTTGTACAGGTCCATTTTGGTGTCAAATCACAATCTCTAGTAGATAAGAATGTTCTTCTCTTCCTGGGACCCAGAGGGCACCTTTCTCAGGGGGGAAATTTTATGAGATGCTTTTAGATAGAAAGGCGGAGGGGTCTGAGAGCACTTCCTGCATCTGCTTTTTCTCAAGTACCTTCAGCTCAAAATAATTAATATGCCAAAGCAGTATATTTTAGGATGGCATCCCTGAATGCCTTCATTCACAATGAATTTTCTCCTTCAGAAGATTTGTAGAGAAAAACAAAGTTAACCTAAGTAAACAAGCCTATAGGTGTGTAACACTGTCTTGTTATACATCAGATTTTCTTTAAAATGAGGTCCACTTGAGCTTATAAACTAATACGATGATTTAACACATCATGAAGTGTATCAAAACCATGATGTTAGGGCCGAACCCATGGCTAACTTGGGAGAGTGCGGCGCTGGGAGCGCCGAGGCCGCAGGGTCAGATCCTACATAGGGATGGCTGGTGCGGACAACACCAAGCCAAGGGTTACGATCCCCTTACTGGTCACAACAGTAAAAAAAACCAAACAAACAAACAAAAAAAACCCCATGATGTTAATATTTACACAGCAATCAATGCAATACGCTATATTAATAGAATAAAGGGCAAAAACAACACAATTATCTCAATAGACATAAAAAACATTTTACAAAATCAAACACCCTTTCGTGGTAAAAATACCTAGCAAATTATAGATGTAAGAACCCAAATGCCCCAAGGGATCACACCCTGATCACATAAGTCCTTCTCGGCCACACCCCATCATGGCACTGGTTGCCCTCTAAGTAGGGATTGTATTTTAAGCCAATCATCCTTCCCTAAAAGCCCTATATATGTGTGTGTGTGCCACCTAATAAACGAGCTCTCTCTGGTGGGTTGTCAACTGGTGTCGACTCGTCCTTTCATTTGGTGCCGAAACCCGGGACGGAGCTTCTCTTGAGCGGTGACACTTTTCGGATCGCAGCGGCAACACCTTCCAAGTCGCCCCTCAGGGCTCCCTCGAGCTGTAACACTTTTCGAATCGCAGCGGCAGCACTTTCCAAGTCGCCCCTCGGGAACTCCGTCCCGCCAGTCCCGGCCTCCCTTCCACCGCTCACCACTGACGGTCCACCCTCGTCCATTGTTTTCGGTGCTGGCTCCTTCCACTCACCACCGGCTCATCATTAGGTAAGCCCCCTTTCCTAAAGGGCACCGGCCCCTTTTCAGGCTACCACAGGGAGTCTAGATCGTCCGGTAGCCCCTAATGCCCATACCCACCTCACCACGGTCTTCACGACCACCATAAATTCCCAAACTATAACAGGTTCCAAAGCCCCGGTAAACTTTTACTTTCATTTTTGGAGGTTAAAAGCCCCATTCTGTTCTCTGCTTCACCCTCCTGTCCACCACTCTCTTCTCTCCACTTCCCGGGTCCGGGACCCGACCAGAAAATCCTGGCGCTAGGTTCCTTCAGGCACCGGGCTTTTGCCATAGAGAAGTGGAGGTCTGAGTGACGACCCACACCTCCCTTCTCTCCTCCTGGTTCATACCTGAACCTGCCCGGGACTGACGTGACCTACTGGGGACGCCCTCTAGGATCCCGCCTTTCCCAACCTGCCGAAGGATGGATCTGTCTTATCACTAACCTCTGTCCGATTTCTGTCTAAATTCCCATTAAGAGACCAGAATGGGCTCTTCCTCCTCCTCCCTAGGGGACTCTCCACTTTAATGCCTTCTGAAAAACCTCACCAACCTTTCCCTCAGGCCGGATATTGAGCTGTACACAAGATTGGCCTTATTATCCTTTAGATAATCAAAACACATGGCCCCCTGAGGGCACACTAGATCCTAACATCCTACCAGACCTCTTTAACTACTGCCAGCGCCTAGAAAAATGGAAAGAGATTCCCTACATCAAGGCTTTTCGCTTCTTGGCTCAGAACCCCGCCCTCTGCTCCTCCTGTACTCCCTCTCAAGTCCTTTTAGCCTGTAAACCCTCTTCACAGTCACACCTCGATTCTTCCACCTTCGACCCTGCTGATGAACCCCCACCCTACCGACCTCCGCCTCCCCCAGTGCCTCCGGCGTCCGCTCCTCCTCCCCCATCATCCGCGTCACCTTCTGCACCTCCTGTGCCATCCACTCCCCCGTCTTTACCCTCACCTACTCCTGACCCACTAAGCCCCCCTTTCACCCATTCCCGAGGACCTCCCCCCGCCCCTTTAACAATCGCCCCTGGTAGGTAGCTGGGGCTGAAGGAGTAGTTAGGGTCCATGTTCCCTTTTCCCTAGCTGACCTTACAGACTGACCCTACCACCTACATTAAAGAATTCCAATGGATCCTGCAGCCTACAGCCTCACATATCATGACATCTTCATGCTCCTAGCCAATACCCTCCTCCCCGAGGAACGCCGCAGGGTCTGGGAGTCAGCCCAAACCCATGCCACTGACACCCATCGTACCAATCCGAATCACCCGCCAGGCCCCCAAGCAGTCCCAGAACAGGAACCTAATTGGGATTATAACACAGCCCAGGGAATCCAAGCTCGAGACCGTTTTGCCTCTTGCTTAATAACTGGCCTCAAAAAATCGGCTCGCAAGGTCATCAATTTCCAAAAAATTCAAGAAATTGTCCAAAAAAAGGAGGAAACTGCCTCCGCGTTCCTCAATAGATTAACTCAGGCCTTTCAACAATACACTAACTTAGACCCCAACTCAGAAGACGGCCGGCATGTCCTTATGACCTATTTCCTGGCCCAATCCTACCCCGACATTAAAACTAAACTTAAAAAATTAGAGCAGGGTCCTGCAACCCCTCAGACCGAAATCCTGTCAGTGGCCTTCAAGGTTTTTCATAATCGGGAGGAGGAAAAGGAACGTCGAAAACAAAAGGCCGACCACGCCAACTTCCAGATGTTGGCCCAGCTTATCAAACCCCCTGGGCGCCCTCCCACAGCCTCCATCTCTAAGCCTCCCCCTGGGGCCTGCTTTAAATGTGGGAGGGAAGGACATTGGGCCAAGGCTTGCCCCACCCCCAGGCCACCCACCACTCCTTGTCCAAAGTGCAAAAAGAAGGGACATTGGGGATCTGATTGCCCCCTTGCCCGAAGGGGTGAGGGACCAACTGCCCCA
This sequence comes from Cynocephalus volans, assembly GCF_027409185.1. NCBI lineage: Eukaryota > Metazoa > Chordata > Mammalia > Dermoptera > Cynocephalidae > Cynocephalus > Cynocephalus volans. The sequence continues at coordinate 22,120,244 of NC_084467.1, forward strand.
CAGTCCCCCGAACCGTGGACACCACCTATGGTGGGCCTCGCTGAGGAGGACTGAAGGAGCCTTGGGCCCTTCCCGACCATCTCTATAACAAAGCAGGAGCCCAGGGTATCCATGGTTGTGGACGGCCACCCAATATCTTTTCTCCTGGACACTGGAGGCACCTTTTCGGTCTTAAGGGAATATAAAGGCCCCACCACCTCCAGCAGCTCTCCTATAGTCGGGGTAGGAGGTAAACAAATCTTTCCCCAAAAAACCCCTCTTTTAACCTGCTGCCTTCAAGGCACTCAATCCATTTTCTCCCATTCCTTTCTTGTCATGCCACAATGCCCCGTCCCCTTGTTGGGTCGGGACATTCTATCACGGCTTCAAGTCTCCATTACTTTGCCCCTGTCCTCTTCCTCTTCCCCCATTTCTTTCCTCCTAGCGCTAGTTCAAGCCCAAGGTCCTACTAATTCCACCCCTCCAAAGAAGTCCTTACCCATGCTAACGCACCCTGTTAACCCCACAGTTTGGGACACTGCCAGCCCGCTCTGGCCCAGTGTTCCCCTGTACACATAAAATTAAAAGACCCCTCCAAATATATTTGTCAGGCTCAGTATCCATTAACCACAACAGCCCTCCTCGGGTTAAGCCCCATCACTCAGGACCTATTAAAAAAGGGGTATCTCGGTCCCACTCGCTCCCCTTTCAATACTCCCATACTCGCTGTAAAAAACCTAATGGCGCCTTTCTATAATATGAGTAAGGGTCCTCCTGAAGAACCTTTGCTCTCCTCACCTCAGTGCCCTTTTCTCAAGCTTCGGCAGGCCCTTCTAACAGCCCCTGCACTTCATCTCCCTGATCTAACTAAACCCTTTTTCCTCTATGTTCATGAAAATATGGGACAAGCTCTGGGCGTCCTAGGACAGAATTATGGCCCCTCCTTTGCCCCCGTAGCATACCTATCAAAACAATTAGACCCCACTGTACAAGGCTGGGCACCCTGTCTAAGAGCCCTGGCAGCGGGGCAGTTACTGCATAAGGAGGCATCCAAATTAACATTTGGGGCACCTCTCACCATTCTCTCACCACATCACCTTAAAGACCTCCTTACCTATAAGGCTCTCCAATCCCTCCCACCTTCCAGAATCCTAACCCTCCTCTCCTCGTTTCTGGAAAATCCTGCCCTATCCTTCACTACCTGCCCACCCCTAAATCCGGCCACCCTACTGCCTATACCAGATTCCCCCAACACCCCTTTGCACGGCTGCGTAGAAAGCCTTCAGAATTTCATACCGTACCGCTCTTCCATCACTTAGGGGCCCCTGTCTCACGCTGATCTTGCATGGTTCACGGATGGGTCCTCATTCAAGGAAGGAAACACTCATTACGCAGGTTATGCCATAGTCTCCCTTGATTCGGTTATAGAGGCCCAACCTTTACCCAAGGGTACTACCAACCAGCAGGCTGAACTTATCACTGCCACGCGAGCCTGCGTTCTAGCTGAAGGAAGAACTCTTAACTTATACACTGACACCAAATATGTCTTTCGTATACTTCTCTCTCATGCCGCCATATGGAAAGAACGCGGTCTGCTTAACACCAAGGGTAACACAATCACCAACTCAGCTTTAATCTCCACATTAATTGAGGCATCCCATTTACCTTGTAAATTAGGAGTCATTCATTGCAGAGCCCACCAGAGGGACGATTCCCCAATCACTCGCGGGAATTGTAAGGCTGACCTCGCCGCACACACTGCGGCACAGCACCCACAGACACAAAACCAACTTCCCATTCTTCCATATGGATCCCAAGGTTCACAGACACCCTCTCAGCCCCAACCGCCTAATGATGATAAGTCCTCTCTCTTTCGCTTACTCCATGACCTGTTTCACTCTAGCCCCCAAGCTTTATCCCAGTTTTTACAAGCCTTCTCAGTCACCCCATCTGACAAAGCCCTCTTGCAAAAAATTTCCTCCTCATGCACAGTCTGCCAGCGTACCAATTCTAACACCCCTCTCAAACGTGGGCCATACCCCTCCCACCAGGCCAGAGGTCTCACACCCACAGCCGACTGGCAAGTCGATTTTACACACATGCCTTCCGTCCGGCGCCTCAAATACCTCTTGGTGTTTGTTGATACCTTTTCAGGATGGATAGAGGCATTCCCATCATCCAATAAAAAGGCCTCCACCGTAGCCCAGACTCTCCTTTCCCAAATCATCCCACGATTTGGGATGCCCACTTCCATTCAATCTGACAATGGACCTGAATTTACCGCCCAGATAGTACAGAAACTCTCCCAGTCACTCTCTCTCCCCTGGCACTTACATTGCCCTTACCGACCTCAGGCATCTGGAAAGGAGAGAGAACCAACAGAACCTTAAAGGGCATACTAACTAAATTGTCTCTGGAATTACACCTTGATTGAGTCCGTCTTCTACCTCTCGCTCTACTCAAGACCAGAGCTCTCCCAAAAAAGCCCTCCAATCTTTCCCCTTTTGAAGTCATGTATGGTAGGCCCCTCCTACCCCCGGGGATCACAGCGACTGAAGGACCCATACCACCCACCATGGCCTTACCCTTGCTCTCCCACCTTCGCCGTCACTTTCCAAAAATAACCTTTCACTCAGCCCAGGCCAATTAGTATTCTACACTTCCCTGGAACCCAAAACCCCCCTAATCCCTAAGTGGGAAGGCCCATGTCCTGTCATCCTTTGCACTCCAACTGCTGCTAAACTTGCCCTGCCAGGTAATCATGTTACTCCATGGATTCATATTTCCAGGCTGAAGCCTTACACTCAGGATCTGCAAAAGAACTTAACACACCATTCTTTTAAGTGTATCCCTCATCCTACCGACCTTTTCAAACTCCGCCTATCCCGGCCCTCAGCCTTACCCCCAATCCTGGAGACATGAACCTTCTCCTTGGCCTTCTCCTGTTCTTTTCATTTCACCCAGGGAGCTTTCAGGCCCCTCTGCTAGCTCCCCAGGGTCACCCATTTACACCTGGCAACGATCATTTCTGAAACACTCATCTTTCTCTCTCTCTCCCGGAAATTGTTTTCTCTCATGCGACCGCTCCTGGTGGCCGTCCCCTTAAACGCTTCCCTTATAACCACACCGTCGCCCCACCAGGCTCTTTCTTCTGCTGCAATGGAACCCTCTCTACCTCCATCCTGCCTAATCTTACTGCCCCATGCCTTCTTGTCACCATCGTCCCTCAACTCACTCTGTACACCAGTTCAGAACTGTTCCATCTTCTTCATCCCCCCTCAAGGCAAAAAAAGGGCCACCTTCCTCCCGATCATGGTCGGTATTTCCCTAACAACATCAGCGGTCGGAGCCGGCCTGTCGGGAGGAGACTTAGGACACAGCTTATGGGCGGTCGAAGACATAAATGCTAAACTTGAAGGGGCTCTGACCTCCACTGCCGAATCTCTTTCCTCTCTACAGAGACAAATTACCTCTTTAGCTCAGGTCACCCTCCAAAACCGCAGAGCACTAGACCTCCTCACTGCAGAAAAAGGAGGTACTTGCATCTTCCTTGGGGAAGAATGCTGTTATTATATCAATGAATCCGGTCTAGTAGAAACAAACATCATTAAACTCACCGACTTAGCTTCCAGCCTACGAACCACATCCAGTTCAAACCTTTTTCTTCTTTTATCTTAAACCCTATCCTAACTTGGATTTGGCCCATTTTGGGACCTCTAATCATTATCCTCATAACCTGCCTTTTCTTGCCCTGTATCATTAGGTTTCTTCAAACCCAAGTGGGAAAAATCTCTAATCAGGCCTTTAACCAGCTTTTGCTTAGAAACTACCAGCTTCTAGGTACCGATGAACCCCCCACCTCATCTCGTGAGTGCCTCAGCCGATGCTGAAGAGACACCACCTTACAGAGGAAAAGCATTCCTACACGCCCTTGCCACTGATGCCTGGCTGCTCCCTCCAGTCTCCAACTACGAACAATGGAACCAGTGCATATTCGACTTGTGGCTTCAAGGAACGTTTATGGACATTTCCCCTTTTGAAATTACTTGTTTCTCCACCCTCCTTTGGGGTTTCATAATGGGTATTTATGTACCTTCCTCCCTTTGCCCCCCCCCCACAACGCCCCAGTTCAGCAGGAAGTAGCTAGATGACTTCAACGTCCCCTTTCCTAAAACAAGAAAAAGGGAGGAATGTAAGAACTCAAATGCCCCAAGGGATCACACCCTGATCACATAAGTCCTTCTCGGCCACACCCCATCATGGCACTGGTTGCCCTCTAAGTAGGGATTGTATTTTAAGCCAATCAGCCTTCCCTAAAAGCCCTATATATATGTGTGTGTGTGCCACCTAATAAACGAGCTCTCTCCGGTGGATCGTCAACTGGTGTCGACTCGCCCTTTCAATAGGTAGTAAGGAACTTTCTCAGCCTCATAGAGGACATCTACAAAAACCACCCAGCTAACATCATACTTACTAACGAAAGACTGAATGCTTTCCCCAAAGATCAGTCGTGGCTATGGAGGGGGAAATAAAAAGTATGGGATAATGGGTATGGGGGTTTCTTTTTGGGGTGGTAAAAATGTTATGAAATTAGATCATGGTGATGGTTGCATAACCTTGTGAATGTGTATACTAAAAACCACTGAAATGCACACTTCACTTATTTATTTTGGCAGCTGGCCAGTATGGGGATCCAAACCCATGAGCTTGGTGCACTCTAATGAACTGCACACTTTAAAAGGATGTATTATAGGACATGTGAATTATATTTCAAATAAAACTTATTTAAATATATATATTTATTTACTTAGGGGCACTTGTGACTCTGTGTAGCTGGAAGGAAAAAAAAAATTCTGTAACCCTAGAAGCTTGCTTGGGACAGCAGGAGAATTATTTGTTATTCTGTTCTTCTTGGCTTGTGAAAATTGGTGGGAAAGGGAGACCAGCCTAAGAATTTAATTTTGTTAAAGAAAAAAACTGTCATTTTCAAGTATCTGCCCCATCTTTGTGATGCTAAAGAACTAAGTTCGTGCACTTGGTCCTTTGTTTAGAAAGGCACTTTAATGAGTGTTCTGTGGGTCAGCATCAGCATGAAGTTTAGCCTAGGGTCTGGTACACAGAAGAAAATATTTTGCATTAGAGAGTAAGAGAAGTTTTGGAGTTGAAAGGACGAGTCAACACCAGTTGACGATCCACCAGAGAGAGAGCTCGTTTATTAGGCGGCACACACGCATATATATAGGGCTTTTAGGGAAGGCTGATTGGCTTAAAATACAATCCCTACTTAGCATACCGCATGGGGCTTGCGGTGAGCTGATTGGTGTGTGATTCGCGCCGGTGGGAAGGAGAGTAGAAGGGCAACCAGCGCCATGATGGGGTGTGGCCGAAAAGGACTTCTGTGATCAGGGTGTGATCCCTTGGGGCATTTGGGTTCTTACAGGAGTAGACTGCTGGAAACTCCAATGGAGCTAGAAAGAGGCTGGAGAAGATGGTGACAGGCTGATTCCCAAGCAGGTATATGATCAGAAAGAAATTCCTCTTGGAAGTAACAGCCCGTGGAATTTTAAGACAATGACATCTTATACATAATTTTTAGGACAGTAACATCTTATATATAATTTTAAGTTGGTGCAAATACTGTGCTTAACTCCCCCCTCCCTTTCCCAAAAACTTCAGTAGAATGTGCTAAGTGTTAGGGATACTTGGAGGAATAAAGGTTATCTGGAAAGTGCCCAGAAGGGGCTTGTTTCTCACAGTTAAACTTCTCACTGTGAGAAACAAGCCGTACCTTGGGCTGGAGACTAGGAGGTGGAGGCAGGGTGCAATTGGGGGATGAATGTCACCTCATTTCTACCCCCATCCCTTGCTAAAATCACAGGAATTAGGGGGAGAAAACTAAAGAGCAAGTTAAGGATGGTTTTACCCTGCACAGGCCAGCTGCCAAAAAAAATAAAATAAAAGATGGTTTTGGCTACTTGTAATAAAAAAACCCAATTCAAAATTACTTAACCAATAAAGCAATGTTGTTATTTAACATAACAAGAAGTCCTAAATTAGATTGGCTCTAGAGCTGGTTCATTCAGCAACTCAAGGTCCCAAGGGTGTTTGTTTGTTTGTTTGTTTTTAAATTTATTAAGGGGTAGGGAACTCAAGTTCTTTGCTTCTTGCTGCTCTGCTATCCTTAGCTAATAGGCTTACTGTTACTGTCAGGGCACCTTAGACCTTGCCATCTTGTTTGCATATTAAAGTGAACCTGTGTAGTTGCAAATGTCAGAAACCCAATCTATACCAGTTTAAGGAAAGTAGCCCAGAGGGACTTCGTCTGAATCCAGGAAAGCATCAGAACTCTCTTTCTTTCCATTTTTCAGACTTACTTGATTCTATTTGGTTTCACTCTCAGACAGGCAGAAAGAGAGACACTTCTTTTCTTCTAATGCTTATGTAACACATATCATGAATGGACTCTAATTAACTCACAGGCCCATCCCTGGACCAATCACTGGGGCCAAAGGAATGTAAGACCTTGGATTGGCCAGTCTTGGGTCTTTTGCTCATTCCTGGAACTCAGGCTTAGGACCACCCAAACCACAGAGACTGAGCTGAATTTGGGGGAGGAGGGATGATTTCTCATAGGAAGATGGACCAAGCAACGAAAATGTGTCTGTCACACCCCAGAAGGCTGTAGAATGTGAAGACACCAGGGTTCCAGTGCAGATGGATGCTTCAATGGACACCATCTGGGAAACCAAAAGGAAAGAGTAAACGGAATTAGAATTTTTAGAGGGCCAACTCTGTGCTTTCCTAAGATAACAGAGCTAGAAATGGGAAGAACCTGGATTTCAATGCATGCCTTTTTAGTTCAAAATTTATGCAGTTAGCACTAGGGGGACTGATCAAAGACAGAGGGGCCAAGACAGAGAGGAATTGTGCTATTGTGACAATGAAGGGCTGGCCGGTTAGCTCAGTTGGTTAGAGCACAGTGCTGATAACATCAAGGTCGAGGGCTCAATCCCAGTACTAGCCAGCAGCCAAAAACAAAAAACAAACAAACAAAAAACACACTAATATTGTGATAGTGAAAGATGTCCAGGAGGCACCACGGAGGGGCACTTAGACCATCCTGGGAGTATGAGTCAGGGAAGCCTTCCTGGAGGAGGAGATATTTAAACCGAGGCTTAAAGGACTGCAGGAATTTGTCAAAGGGGTAAAGGAGAAAAGCAAGAAAAGAAGTTGGCTGTGTAAGCAGGGGGTGTCATGAAGGCCAGAGTTTCAGCTTTGATCTGTCAGACTGCATGGAGTGGGGGCTTCCTTGTCCTGCCCAGCTCCTGCCTCCTCCCAGGAGCGGCCCCATGTCATTGCATCACCACAAGCCATCGTTTTTCTCACACGCACAGTTATTCACAGGGGGAGTTTCCAAAAACATTATCATAGTGGTTGGGACAGTGGCCTGGGTTCTGCCAGCCCACTCTCTGTGTGATTATTAGCCACTCACTTCCCCCTTTGGGATAGAGTTATCTTCTCTGTAACATTATAGTGAGCAAGTTGACTGTAGTGATGGTTGCACATATCTGTGACTATACTAGAAACCATGTAACTGTATACTTTAAACAGGTGAATTGCATGGTATGTGACTAATTCAATAAAACTGTTTAAAAAAAAAAAAACTGTGGGGCCGGCCCGTGGCTCACTCGGGAGAGTGCGGTGCTGATAACACCAAGGCCCCGGGTTCGGATCCCATATACGGATGGCCGGTTAGCTCACTGGCTGAGCGTGGTGCTGACAACACCAAGTCAAGGGTTAAGATCCCCTTACCGGTCATCTTTAAAAAAAATAAAAATAAAAAAATAAAATAAAAAAAAAAAAAAAAAAAACTGTAGTGGGGCCGAGCCCGTGGCGCACTTGGTAGAGTGCTGCACTGGCAGTGCGGCGACGCTCCCGCCGCGGGTTCGGATCCTATATAGGACTGACCGGTGCACTCACTGGCTGAGTGCCGGTCACGAAAAAACGACAAAAAAAAAAAAACTGTAGTGGACTAGGTGATGGGGAAGTGTGGCCTAAGGGCTGTAGGGCTGTTGCAATCAAAGCTTTGCTACTTTGTAGCCAGGTGACCTTGGGCATAGTTGCTTTACTTTATCTCTTTTAACCTCATTTTCCTCATTGTAAGAGGAGAATTATAATCCTTACCTTGCAAAGTTGTTTAGGTGATTAAGGGACATGTGCAGTCTGAGGTTGGGATGCTTGTTAGCATTCTGGCTCTATAACTGACAATCTCTGTGCCTCCGGCCGGCCTCGTGGCTCACTCAGGAGAGTGTGGCGCTAGTAGCGCCAAGGCTGTGGGTTCGGATCCTATATAGGGGTGGCCGGTGTGCTCACTGGCTGAGTGTGGTGCAGACAACACCGTGCAGAGGGTTGCGATCCCCTTACCTGTCAAAAACAAAACAATCTCTGTGCCTCTACTTCCTCATCTGTTAAATGGAGATAATAGTACCTTCTTCATAGGGTTGTTGATACCTATAAGATTGAGTTGATACTATAAAGTTCTTAGAACTAGCTTAGCACATGGTTCAATAGTTCAATAAATACTTGCTAGTTTGTTATATCTATTTCATATCCTGGATTCTATTTGGGATTTCCTCGACAAGGTGTAACTACCCACCCAAACCTAGTACTAAACTTGCTCTTACCCAGGACTGAGGATCGCCCACCCCTGAGCCCTACACAATTTTGGGGGTGGTCTGCCAGCCCATGTTCCTCTTCTCTGAAAATACCTTTTGCACAGAGTGAGCTCCAGCATCTCCTCACCATAGCTTAATGGATCCCTCATCCAAGCTTCGCCAGTCAATTTCTCTCCCAGGCACCTGGAATCAGGACTCTGGGATGTGTTAGCAGGTGGTGCTGATGTTGGAGGTAGGGTCTGGGGGGCCCAATAGCCGGCCTCAACCCACCCAGTCCTCTTACCAGGTTCTTAACTCCGCCACAGGAAAGAATTCAAGAGCAGAGTCACAGTAGAAAGTGAGAACAAGCTTAATATAATAGATAAGAAATACAAATTCCACAGAGAGAGTGCAGCATAGCTCCAGAGACTGAGCAGGGCTCAAGTTTAACACAAAAGTAAGTTCAGTAAAGACATCAAGACTAACACAAAAGCAAGAAAACATACTTGAAGCTCAGTACAAAGTGCAGGCTGGCTGTAGTGGATTGAGTTATGTCCCCCCAAAACTCCCTGAAGCTTGAATTGTGTCCCCCAAGTTTTATGTGTTAGGAACTTAGCCCCCACTGTGACTGTTAAGAGGATGGGAGATCCTATTATGGCAATCAAGAGGTGGAGCCCTAAAGAGGTGATTGCATCGTAGGACCCTGCAGCAGTGAATGGATTATAAATGATGGTCAAGGGCGTGGTTCTGAGGACTTTAAAAGAAGAAGAGTCTGTCTTTCTCTCTCTCTGCTTCCACCATCTTGCAATGTGAGACCCCTGGGTCACTGTTGCCACCACCAAATGGACTTTGAATTTCCTAGCCTCAGAAACGGTAAGCAGTAAATTTTGTTTTTCTTCATAAATCACCCAGTCTCAGGAATTCTGTTACAGCAACACAAAAAGGACTAATACACTGGCTCAAGAGAATGCGCAGCCGCTTACAGAAAGTAAGTTTGATACAAAGCAAAGTACACACACCTCAGCCACCTCCAGGAAAGTGAGCAACAACCCTGCCTTTGGTTGGGATTCAGCTTTTATAGTTTCCATATCTAATGAATATTCAATTAAGGGGGTGGCTTCCAGTTTTGTGACATTTCATCCTGCCCATGCTCAGTTGGTCTCTTCCTGGAGCATGTTCATTGGTCAGATCCTATCACATGCACCAGGCCTATTCAAGAATATTCTGTGCTCTTCATTGAGCATGCCCAGCCACTAGATTTGAATAAGCCAGCCCCTCGTGGCCTCATTTTCCCCTCGTTGGTGCTGAAAATAGGACTAACTGGCAACAGTGACTTTCCTCCAGAGGACAGCTCAGAGGAAGGGGCTTGAGACCTCGGGGAGTGGCTGGAAACCCAGAGGCGTGCCCTGATCCCGAGCCCAGGGAAACTGAGCACATCCTGTGTCAGTGTGGAGCTGGGATCTGACATAGCTCCAGGCTGGGGCAGCCATTGTGTGCCATATGAATGCAGGTGCTGAGAAGCCAGAGAGAGAACCGTGAAACAGGCTCACAGAGGATGACAAGAAGCATCCATAGCCTCAGAGGGAGGAGGAGTTCTGCCTTAAATCCTGGTTCATTTCCATTCATTCAACAAATTTACAGGTAATAAGTAAATGAAAGGGATAATATCAGGGAATGATGACCACTATAAAGAAAAAAAAACCAGAGTGAGGGGATAGAGACAGATGGGGATGGGTGAGAGAGCAGCTGTTTTAGCTTGGGGGGGTCAGGGATGGACTAAGGAGGAGATTAGAGCTGGGAGATGAGAACTCCAAGGACAGAGAAGGGCAAAGGTTGAGTCCCTGGGGCAGGAAGGAGATTGTATGTTCAGGGAACAAGAAAACCTCCCGGCTGGAGTGAGTCAGCCAGGGGAGAGTAGTTGGGCAAGAGCCAGGTCATCACAGGGCTTGGTAAGGAATTTGGATATTTTTCAGGGTATAACAGGAAATCATTGAAAGGCTTTGTGCAGGGAAGCAACACAGTCTTATTACATTTTTAAAAGACGCTCTGGCTGCTGTGTAAAGAATGGAGGGGGTTGGGGAGGGTAGCAGAGAGAATGTTGCAATAATAGTCAAAGTGAGAGATGGTGGAGGTGGGAGTTGGAGTCTGGATCTATTTTGAAGGTTCCAGTTCCTAGTTCTAGTTCCTCATAAGACCTATATACTTCCTGTCCCTGAGTTCATTCAAATTCCCACTTTTTGCTCCCCAGAAATGTCCTTCTTGCTTAGGCTGAAAGTGTAAGGCTAGTGTGTAAGAAGGATTCTGTTATTTGCAACAGAACCACCCTGACTAGACACCTTGGCTCCTCAGGCTGTTCCAATCCAACACTATCTAGGACATGACCTGGTTTCATTGTCCCTGTGTTAAGCAGTGTTTTCTCATGTGAGGAATATGCACAGGAATTAACAACCTCCCGAGGGAAACTTTTCTTCCCAAGAATTTTCAAAGGAAGCAGTCAAAGCAGATTTATTTTATGATATGGAAAAAATGCTTATGAGATATATATATGCCTCCTCCAGTTATGTTTACATCAGATAAGAGGTAAAGATAATAGGAATAGGTGCTAAAATGTATAGCTTATTATGTGCCAGGCCTTGCCCTAAAAGCTTTGTATATATTAACTCATTTAAGTCTCAAGGCAACCCAATGAGGTAGGCTATCATTGTTTGTATATTGCAGATGAGTTAACTGAGGCACAGAAAGGTTCAGTAAGTGTCTATGATGACAAAACTAAAAAATGATAGATGTGTGAGTCAACCCAGGCATTTGGGCTCCGTGCTCTTATCCAGTGTGGCACTAATGGCATTTTGGGTGGGAGGATTCTTTGTTGTACAGGACAGTTCATCTCACATGTTGTGAGTGGTTTAGTATCCCCAGTTTTTCAAACATTAACTCAGTATAGTCCTCTCCATAGCACTATGAGTTAGGAGTTGTTGTTCTTATCCCCATTTTACCGAAGAGAAAACTGAGATCCAGGAAAATAGCTTGCCCTGACTTTTTCAGCTCATAAGGGGAGATTCAGTGTTTGAATCCAAGCAGCCTGGCTCCAGGTACTATGGTTTTAACCATTCTGCTATCCTGCCTCACTAAGGGTTAAAGGAATAGATGAAGGAGTGGGGTGCCCTGGCCAGAAATCACCTTTAAGCAGAGTTCAGAAGACCTTTCAGAGTGGGCCCAGGAGCTCAAAGGAGACACTCTAGGCTGGAAAGGCAAAGACTGGTAGGAACCAGTGACCCACTGCTTATGCAGAACTGGCCAGCTTTATGATAAAGGGGGGAGAGGGATGTGGTTAGAAAAAGTCTAACCTATAAAGGACACAGCCCAGTTGGAGAACTGGGTGTAAGGAAAATGGAGTAGTTAGGTCAGGCCCCCTCACCTCAGGTCCAGTTAGGGGTGGTACAGCACATTCTTTGTAGACAAGCTGTGTGAGGGTGGAGTTAGTGCGCATGCACACCCATGTATTTTTAGCTTATTGCTATTTTGTGTGTTTCTTCAGAGTGTGCAAAGCAGCAGCTCTGAACTGCTGGTCTTCAGAGCTCCAGTCTAGAAATAAAGCCTATTATTTCTTCACCTACAGCTCCAAGGACCTTTTTCCTGTTACCTAGCTCGTAGACCTGTGTGTGAAGCGTTCATGAATGGCTCGAAGGGTCTGTGAGACCTAGCTCTAGCTCTACACTGGGAGTCAGGAATCCACAGCAGAGCAAAGCTAAAGGAATGTTCAGACGCTGGACTGCTGCATGGTGCTTTGTCTTCTCCCATTTATTTTTCTTCTCTTCCTACAGCTGTTCCTTTCCTTAAAAGTATGAATCTGCCTGGGACATGCTGGGCACTCTTTTGCCTGTACTCTGCACCTTCATACTCCTAGATATGCTCACACATGGCTAATGGCAAGCCTAATTGGCATCATTTGGGAACAAAGCCATTGGTAGCCAATACTAAGAGTCAAATCTTCTGACACTATAATCCCACTCCAAAAGTAATTCAACAAAATCCAAAGGTCAGAGGCCTGGAAATATTGATGGCTGCCCTCCCTGACCTTGTACCTTTTAGCTAACCACACATCACAGGCTGCAGCGTCCAGAAAGCAAAACTGTGAAAATCAGGAGTGGACCATTGCCCAGGACACCACCTGACTTTGAATTCAACCTTCTCTTCTTCAACTGAAGTTCAGCTGCTGTGCCATGGCCCAGGCCTATAATGCTGTCTTCCATTTTCTGCTCCATTTCAGGCCTTTGAACTTTTGGGGGATTTTGACTCCGACTCTCTGCTCTGGTTCTTATTCCCACCCACATCAGGAGAAACACCCCATCCAAACTTGGGTCTTTAGGACCTGTGTCTTGGTCAACAATCACTTGTTTGCAAGTAAGAGAAACACACTCAAACTAGTAAAAGGGAAGAATTTATTATGAGAATCTGGGGGATGTCACAGAACCCAGGCAATAATTGCAGCCATGTAACAGGATGTTGACATGGGGCCTTTCCCTGCCTCTGTTTCCACAGAGATGTCATTACATAAATATCATACACCAAAGTGGATGTGAGACCACTTTCTATATAGAAGTTACAAATGAAAGTGTAAAACCAGTTTTACCACTGTTGAACTCATCACCAAAATCAGAGAAATTAAAAGGGGGTCAGAATGTGGAAAGGGGAGAGGATTTGATGAAGCAACATCCTTGGAGAGAGCTATTGTTTATACTGTTATTCCCATCATTGCACCACCCCAGGATGGGATGGGGGAGAGGTAAGGGGAGACAGCAAAGGAAGGTGGCAAATGAACATGCAACCCCCAAATATCCCATTTTATCATATCAATTATTTTGATGTCAAGGCAACTGAGAAATAGCAGATACAGGAAAGGCTCTATACCCTCCCATTTTCTACCTAAAAGCATAAATTTCCTATGAAAAAGAAGCCCTCCCTATTCCAGAAAGAAGAAAACGTTCTTAAAACCAGAAACCAGGAGTTGATGCCAAGATGAACCTGTACAAATAAACCTTTACTAAAGTAACCCTTATCTTCCATTAGTTTCCCCCATATATTTCCTAGTCACTTTACCACAATTAGCTGCCCCAGCCCAAACCCCTTTTTCCTTGTCTTGTCATGTCTTCACAATTTATCACTCTTTGTTAAAATGGTATATAAGCCCCTGGATCTAACAATTTCTTTGAGGTTTTCACTTCTTTCTATGAAGCCCCCTGTGTCATGTAAAAATATTAACATGAAATCAAATTTGTATGCTTTTCTCCTGTTAATCTGTATTTTGTCAGCTTAATCCACAGGCCCTGGGCACAGAATGTAAGAGGGTAGAGGAAAAGTCTTTCCCCCTCTACACATACATTATTTCAAGCCCAGGGAAATAGTCAATGATGAGGTACCTCTCCACACTGTGGCCTGGGGGCTGACTTCTGCCTAAGAAATCCCGAAAATGAGAAATGATGCTTTGGCAACATTTATCAAGTGCTTTCCATGTACTAGACACTGTTCTATGTATTTACACATATTAACTCATTTAATACTCTTAATAACTCTGTGTGGCAAGTGCTATATATTGAAGCCTGATGTTTTCACTCATCAACAGATTGTGAATATTTTCCAACATCAAAAAATATTCTTCTGGGCCAGCCCATGGCTCACTTGGGAGAGTGTGGTGCTGATAACACCAAGGCCACGGGTTCGGATCCCTGTATAGGGTTGGCCAGTTAGATCACTTGGGAGAGCGTGGTGCTGATAACACCAAGTCAAGGGTTAAGATCCCCTTACCAGTCATCTTTAAAAAAAAAAAAATCTTCTGCATATGGACTTAATGGCTACAGTCTTACTTTGCAAAGCTGCAAAACTTCATGATTAAGTACATAGGTTCCGTAGTCAGCCTGCCTGTTTTCTAACCCATTTATACCAATTACATATGGTATGGGACCATTTTAATAAAGGAAATGAATACATGTAACCCAAAGGTTGGCAGCCTGGATGACCCACAAATCTCCTGCCCATTAGGGTTACCCTTTATTCTATTAATATTTCTTGAATACCTAGCATATGCCAGAAACTGGGGATACAACAATGAATGAGATAGATGTATTCCCTGCCTTCATGGAGTTAATATTCTAATAAGGGAGACAGACAGTAACAAGTAAAAACACCAAAAAAAAAAAAAAAAAACCCACACACATGCACAGAAAAGAATGCAAGTGATAAATCCAGTGAAGGAAAAAAGCAAGGTGTTGCTGAGGTGGAGAAAACAGTAACTCTTAGAAAGTTTAAAAAAAAAAAAAAAAATGGCTTGAGCCCCCAGCCCCTGGAGAATGGAAAACTGAGTCCCAATATTTCCAAGGATGTGGTTGGTGATGGAGAGCAGTGAATCTTTGGCTTCTGATCTAGTCTAGCTCCAATTTTCTTCTCTTGGCTTATTAACTCCCTGTCATACACTAGATTCCTGGGACGAGCGAGCAAGACATTGAGAATCAGGTAGTACTGCCTGGTTCTGCACTTAGGCCCAGTACTAACCACTTTTTTCAGCCAGATCCCTCGCTACCATTCCTCCCCACCAGAGTGGACCTCCTGGGTTAATGGTGGACTAAATCCTCCCTGAGCTGGCCATGCTCTCTTGTCTAGAATTGTCATCAGAGTATGTGGCAAAATAGGATGGGAGTTCAGAATCCTGGCTCTGACACTCATTAGCCGTGTAATTGGGGCAAATGACTTAACTTTCTCTATGTCCCAGTTTTTCTGTCTGTAAGATGGGTTATTAATATTCCTAACCTCATAGAGTTAATAAATATAAAGGATTTACAGCAGTGCCTGGCATATTACTAAATGTTACCAATCATTATTATTAAGCACTTTTCCATGGCAGGCCCTATGATAGTTGTCTTCTGCACTATACAACTCATTTAACCTTCGCAAGGCCAGTCGAGGCAAGGTAAGTGTTATTATCCCATTTGCAGGTGGGGACATTGAGGCTCAGAGTGGTCAAGCCACTTTATTGCTCAAGTTTCCACAATCAGGAAGTAGTTGGTCCAGGATTTAAACATAGGAGGGTTTAAAAATGCGGATCCCCTGCTCTTTCCTCCGCATTACACTGTCTCCCCCTGGCATGGAGTTTAGCACCTCCTACCGCAGCTTCTCTCGGTTTCAGCTTAATTCATTCTCCTTCCAAGACATGTTTTGCCAACCAAGTCCTTGCAGGTCTTTGCAGACCCATGAAGCTGCTCCGTTTCAAGGGTAGGGCCCTTAAGATCCCTCCCCTCTCATTGTACAGAGTCTTACCATCTTCAACAGTTTTCTAGAGGAATTAGTTTCTCCTTTGAATTGTAAAGTCATGATAAAATGCATGTTCAAAGGGACATAGAAACTGATCTGAAGTTTTATCAAAAGTTTATCTCAAGCTATTAAATTGTCATCACTTTGGGGCACTTCCGCATTCCAGAGCCACAAGTGCCAAAGCTAAGGGAACTAAACAAGATACATAGAAATGGATGTCTCAGAAAAGAGAAGTAGCAGCAGTTGACAGGAAGAACAACATCCTCAATTTTCAAGATATTTACAAAATAAGTGTATTTTTTTTCTTTCTAAGTTCCCTCTTCAAAGAAGTTAGCCCTCCCCAGTTCTAATAAACTTTTACTTAGTAGCACACGTTGTCCACCTTTGCTGTTAAAGGGACAAAAACTACGTCAGAGATGAAGCACCTTTTGTATTAGTAAAAACTAAAAATAATTATGTCAGTCAGTGCTGACAAAGATATGACAAAATCAGTATGTACATAATTTGCTGGTGACATGGTAACTGGCACAACCCTTTTAAAAGCAATTTATCAAAGTTCCTCTCCTGGAAATGTATCCTCATTGAATCACATTAAAGAGGAAACAAAGTAGTAAAAGCTTGGAAATGACCTATAAGTCAAAAGTGTCCTAAGTGCTTACTTTGTGGAAGGTCCTGTGTTATAGACACCACACAAATGATCTCATTTAATCTTCAGAACAATTCTAGGAGGTATATGCTATTACACCTCTCATTACCAAATGGGAAAACTGAGGCCTCAGGAAATATGTAATTTGCCCATATCTCAACAGAGTTAAAGCTGGGATTTGAAACCAAGCAGTCTGCTCCATCACTGCATTGCCTTCACCCAGCCTCTGTCTTCAGTGACCAGCTGCTCCCAGTGCAGTGTCCTGTTCCCAGACCTGGCCCCCAGCATGATGCTGGTAGCTTGATCTCATAATACGATTATGAAAAGTTGTGGGGTAAGGAGGGTTTAAATAGCTGAGGATGAAGATATGAAGATACATAATTCTTCCTTCTACAGTGGTGTATGGAGAAGGGGTAGTGGACAGCCATTTCTCAAGCCTGAAGAGTGTACTTAGGTACTGTAGATGGGTCATCTCATTAAAGCCAGCAAACTCCAAGGCATGGGATCATTAGCCACTTTGACAGGAGTGGAAACTGATACTCAGAGAGGGGAAGTGGTACATAAGTAAGTGACCACAGTCCCAGAATCCTAGCCCAGTGTATCTGATTCTAGAGCCCACACTCCTTCCCCAGGCTGACTCTTTGACAAAGACTCAGAATATGGTAACTGGAGTTGACCCAGGCATGGGGAAGGTTTGGCTGGTGGAAGTGGGGAGGATGTTTGGCCGCAGGGCCTAGGGGCACTGACCCAGTTTCAGAGGCACTTCCTAGATCAGAAGTCAGACAGTCCCAGGTTTGGGATCCAAGGAAAAGTAGGGAGCTTGGTGTGGCCTTAGCAGATGCTTAACTGATGCAGCTAAGAGGCAGGTAGTACGTAAATCTGAAGCCATGTTCAGGTGCAACTGAAGAACTAAGTAAGGAAACTGAGGCAGAATCTCAGTCAAGGACCAAGCCAACATAGCAGAGGGGAACAGAAGCACCCTCCAGCACTTTGTGGCCTTTGGCTATGACCCCAGATGCTGTGAAACATGGAAAGAACTTGAGTTTTGATGTCTGTCATAAACATAGGCTCCTTTGATCAGCATAAAATCATTTCCCTTTGGCTTGTAAAAATGGCACCAATTTTTCACCTCTCTCTGTATCCACACTCTTTGTCCTAAAACTTTGCAGTGTTCCATCACTCTGATGCTGGACTTAGTCATGTGAATTGCTTTGGCCAATGGGATATTAGCAAATGCCATGCAAACTGTGGCTTAAAAAGCATTTATATGGTAGGGTTTGCCCTGTCTCATGCCTTTGGCATCAGCCATGAGAACACGCCAGACTATTCTATCAGAGATCAGAGCCAAAGGCCCTACTCTTCCAAGCTGAGGTCGGACTAGATCAACCAACAGCCAGCCAAGCTCCAGACATGTGAGCAAGTCCAACCCAGATCAGCAGAGCTGCCTAGCTGATCACCAGATGTATGGGTAATAAATGCTTATTATTGCATGCTTCTGAAACATGTGATTATTTGCTATGTGCCATTATTATGGAGATATATAACTGATATAACACCCCACTCCCCAAACAATGTATTAATTTCCTTTGTAAGCTTGATTGAAAAGTAACTCCAGATGACCCATTCCATTAAAGTAGCATATCCTTCTTCTCATCCTGGAGGACTGAGCCATGATGAAAGCTGGTCCCATCAGATACCCTCTCCTGAGAATCTGAATTTTGAGACTGTGGCCAGGATAAGAGATCTTGTTGGAAATCCTTCATCATGATGGTAGCAGCAGCACTCTGGTGAAAATGTGTCTACAACCTGATCCTAGGCCTTCCAGCTCTCCTTTGGCTCCTGCCTATCCCCAAACTTGCTTCTACAGCTGCCCACAAATTCTTTGATCCCCACCCACATCCTTCTAATAAATTCTCTTCTGCAGAAAATAGGCAGAGGTGATGTCTGCTGTTTGCAACCAACACCCTAACTCCTACTTCACCATATAGACCCTAATTCAAGTTCCAGGCCTGTTACCTAGCAGCTAATAATCATCCAGGGAATTAATGGGTAGATGACCTCCCAAGAGGTTCTTTGGTCCTGGTACCACTGAAGAACCACAGGGCAATAGAGTCAGGGGCTCTGAGGCCAACTTTCATTTTGCTCTGAAAAGAGGCAGACATCTCTTCTCCCTGCTTCTAGGCAGCTAAAGTCTGGCCAGGTAACCCATGATTAATTCACAGAATGCTCCCACCTGAGTCTTTGAATCTTGAGGAACACTGGGACAACTGGAGCAGTCACAGTGGGAGTAGTGACAGCAGCATTGCCAGTAGCATTGTCCTCACCAGCCAGTTCCTGCAATGAGGTCTTAGCTATGTTAGCTACCCACTGTCCTGTCTTCTAAGCCTGGTTCACCTGCTTTCCATTCAGTTCTGGGGTCTACTCATTATTCTTTTATTCTATTATCTCTAGATAACTTTCATCCCCTAGTCAGTTTCAGTTGCATGCATTCCAAAATTCAGACTGGAATATTAAGGATGACCTCCATTTTACAGAGTAGGAAACCATATTGGGTTGTAATTTATTACTAGCCTATACCTCTTACAGAGTAGATTTTGAGCTCTTTGAGGGCAGAGACTATGTTCGATTCATCTCTATGTCACCATCTCCCAGACTAGAGTTTGGCAGCAGCAAGAACCCTGTGTGTGTTTTGGAATGTAGGAAGGAAAGAGGAGAGGAAGGAAGAGAGTCAGGGAGTGAGGGAGGAAGGAAGGAGGGAAAGAAAAAGAGAGACGTAAATAGAAGAAAAGGAAAAGGAGAGCTTCTCCCCACCCCTCCAAGGTCAGGAAAACTATCAGCCTATTCAGATCCATTTCCAAAGGCTTCAGGAAACAGGTAATGTTTCTAGAGCAGCATGCCCAGAAATGACACAATTCTAAACTTTCTCCCATCTCAGAGGACAGCTGGGTGAAAAGAAAAGTCAGGTTTTGGAGTCAAATCAGCTGATCATATGACCTGGGAACAAGCCTCAGTGTCCTGATCTGAAAATGAGTGTGTGCATCCATGTCTTCAAGTAACATTTAGTGTCTACAAAGCAAGGTGCTGAGAATTTAATGGTGAACAGACATGGGCAAAGCCCTTGCTCCCCTGTGAGTTTACAGATCAGTAGTGGTTAATTCTGGGGAGAACAGGTATTAAGCAAATGAGTACACAAATGAAAAATTATAATTGTGTTAGCACTACATAGATGAAATACACAGTCTATAATGTCCATAATGGAACACAACAAGAGTGTATAATGGGGGAATTTGATCCAGTCCAGGAAGTTGAGGAAGGCTCTGTGAAATGACCATCTGGAATATAAGGGATGAGTTGAAGGTAATCTAGCAAACCGTACTGGCAGGTGACACAGAATATGCAAGGGCTAAATGAGAAATAACATGGCAAGTTTGAGAAAAAGAAAAAGGTAGAAGGCCAACAGAAACTATATGGAAAGAAGCCTAGAGAAATGTACAGGGAGCAGACCCTGCAGAGCCTTAAACACCATGGGAAGAGTTTTGGTCTCCCTCCAAAGTGCAATGGGAAGACAGTGAAGTGTTCTGAGTGGGCAAGTTACATGATCAGATCTGCATTTGGGGAAGATAATTCTGGCAATGATATGGAGAATAAAGAGGAAGTGGGTCAGAATGGAAGTGGGTCAGCTAGATGGAAAACATAGGAGTTCAGGCAAGAAGAGTTAGCAGTTTGGACAGAGTGGTGGTTTGGAATGGAGGGTCAATAGACTGAGGGATGTAGATGGATATAAGATCAAGGGGGTAAAAAGGACAAGACTTGGTCAAGGATCAGATTGGGAGAAGGAAGAGGACATTTAGACATTAAGGATCATTGTCCAAAATTTTGGCTCCCATAACTAGAGAGATGCTGGCACCATTTACTGAGTTAGAGCTGGTTTGGGGGAGAAGGGTACAGACATCTTTAACTTGGAGGGCTGTTGAAATAGTCACATGGAGATATCAAGTAGATATTTGAAATAACTGGTCTGGATTCAGAGAGGTCTTAGATGTGTGATCATGGGTGATGATTATGTCTGGGACTCAATGAACTTGCGTGGGGAGAGAGTATAGAGTGAGGACAGAAGAGGTCTAGAGCTAAAACTTGAGAAACCCAGTATTTAAAGTCAGGTCAATGAGGATGAGTCTGCAAAAGATACAAAGGAGTAGCCAGAGGGGAAGGAAGGAAAGCAGACATAAGAGACATTTAGTGCCTTGGCCACCCAGCACCCACCACCACCCCCACTGTAGGCAGAATAATGGCTCCCCAAAGATGTCCATGCTCTAGTAACTGAACTCTGTGAATATATTACCTTACAAAGTAAAAGGAACTTTGTAGATGTGATTAAGTCAAGGATCCTGAGATGGGGAGATTATCCTAGATTATCCTGTAGGCCCAATGTAATCACAAGGGTCCTCATAAGAGGAAAGAAGGAGGGTCAGAGACAGAGAAAGAGATGTAACAACAGAAACAGAGGTTGGAGTGATGTGCATGAGCCAAGGGATGTGGGTAGCCTCTAGAAGTTAGAAAAAGAGAAGGAAATTTTCTTCCTTAGAGCCTCCAGAAGGAACACAACTCTGCCCACATCTTGATTCTAGCCCCATAAGACCAATTTTGGACTTTTGACCTGCAGAACTATAAGAGAATAAATTTGTGTTGTTTAAAGCCACTAAGTTTGTGGTAATTTATTACAGCAGCAATAGGAAATATACCTCCTTTTCTTCTGACAAGAGTATCCCAATTTTGCTTTGGGGAAACCCCCCCCCCACAAGCCTATGCACTCCAATGAAGCTAACTCCAACCTGGGGCTGCAAAGGTAGAGCAAGTAACTCAGCCTAAGCCAGTCTTCCCATCTCACCTCCCAGCCACACTGATCAGTCATGATTGGGTGTATGATCTAAGCCAGCCCAATCAGAGCAAATATCAGGATTTGTGCTAAGGCTACTGGGAAAAAGAGCCTCACTCATCTTTGCTGGATGTGAATGAGGAAGAATGTAGCCCTGGGAGCCACTGGCATCCATCTTGCAACCATGGGAGAGAGGCTGTGTGAGAATGGAGTAGACATGGGATAGCACATCAGAGAGACGGAAAAAGAGAACCGAGATTGTAACACAGGGGTGATATTCATCTGGTATACACTGGAATGACTGATGGCTGTTGAAATATGTCCATTGGTAAGTAAATGCTACCCAGACCTCCCTGGAAGTAGAAGTGATTCCCTCACTGCCTCCTGGCCACCCTTCTTCTGGAAGCCCTGGACTTTCCCATCATCCAGTAACTAAAAAGTTAATGCCAGCACCAGCAGGAGGCTTCCAGGATAATCCCTCTGGTATATGTTCTGATGGGTCAGTGCTAGTTCAATGCCAGTTGCTAAACACTGTATTTTGAATGTTACTCCTATGCCAATACTATCATCTGTACCCTCTATTCAACTGGGTCCAAACCTCTCCCCCTGGGCTATTATTGAGTTACTTGAAACAATACATTCCTTTTGCTGTTGTTGTTAAGCCAATGTAAGTCAAGATTTCTGTCACTTGCTAATCAAAGGAGACCCCAGGAACACCAGAAAAGTGTGAGGTCACAGAAGTCAAGGGATGAGAGGGTTTTAAGAAGGAGGGAATGGCCAACAGAGTCATATGCTGCTGAGAGGTCAAGTAAGAAGACTGAAACCATGTAAATATGTAAACCATATGAGACTATTGCAGATGCTCAATAAAACGTAGCTCCTTCCCTTATGTCTCCCATAGCCCCATCCAACAACATTAATGTATCAGTTAGGATGACATTTAGCTGCATATAACAGAAAAGCCAGAATAACAGTGCCTTAAACAAGAGAGAATTTTTTTCTCTGTCTCACGTAAAAGTGATCTAGAGATAGGTAGTAGAGGGCAGGAATTGTACTCCAACATTATCATGGGTTCTTCCACCATCATAGAACATAGCTTTTATCTTCAAGGCCACTTCAAGGCCCGATATGACTGCCGTCTCCAGGCCAAATTCCAGACGAGAAGAAAAAAGGGGGGAAAGCAAAAGGAGCCCACTTAGCTGAGTTAACTCCCTCGAGGCAGCACTTCCAGATGACCTATCAACTCTTTCACTTTGTAAGAGGACAGAATATGCCACCCCAAAATATGCCACTTTGGTATAAGGATTATTTTGAGCTGCAGGCAATTAAGAAGAGACAGATACAAGAATATTATCTTCCCTCCCCCATTTGCCAAAAAGCAGGACATAAATTTACAAAAGCAGAGGTGTCCGTTCTCCCCTCTCTACTATGAAGGACAGAAGTTCATCACTGAAGACTGCAGAAGGCACCAAAGGAATCCACATAACATACTAACTAGGCTTTATCTACTATTTATTTGCCTTCCCCAAATTTGCTGCTCCTAGAGATTCAAAGTCCTTTTTCTGTGCCTTGTCAATTCTCTAAAGATGTACTGTTCTTTATTGAAAATTGCTCTATAAACCTGAATTCAAAGCCACCTCTTTGAGAATTACTCATTCTCTTGTTATCTCCTATATAAGTGTGATGTGTACATATTAATAAACTTTTGTTTGTTTTTCTCTTGTTAATCTGTCTTTTGTAACAGGGGTCTGTCCTAGCTAAGGACTGTGAAGGGTAGAGAGAAAATTATTTGTCCTCTTCTGTAACTTATATGTCTTTAGCCAGAATGTAGCCACAGGCTACACCTAGCTGCAAGGAAATGTAATATTTTGGCTAGGTGCATTGCTACTCCAAATAAAATAGGTGTTTGTCCATTTTGGAAGAGGGAAATAGATGTTAGGCAACCAGCAGTCATGCTACAGTTAATTGCTCACATTCAATGGCACATGTAATGGTTCTTTGCAGATTACAAAGTGATTTCCCCGCCACTACCTCCCCAGAGCCTCCAGTAGTTGTCACTCTCTCCATTTTTATAATTGGGTAAACTGAGGTTCAGAGGTGGGCAATCAGTTATCTAAGGTCAAACAACTAGTGATGGCAGAACTGAGAGACAAATCCAGATCTTACCCCAGGCCCAAGTTCTTCCCCATTTCCCCTCTTGCCTTCCTGAACTAATTTTGGCTGTTGCTGTAGTTAAAAGTACAGTAATTTCTTGTAAAACATTCCTAATGTTAGGAGCCATTATCAGGCCATAAGATCAAGTGTAAACAATAAAACAATGGACTGTGGAGAGCATCAGTCATCTCCTTCCTTTCTAGTCTCTGCAGTGCCTAAGGATACATAATAAGTGTGTGTGAAGTTACTTCTAGGAGACCTCCCTCTCTGCCAACCCCCAGCCTGGGGCAACATTTGTGCCAACTGGGGAGACTAGGGAGAGGCATCAGCAGTTATCTAAGGAGAGACCAGCTCCCTGTCATTCAAGAATAACCAATGTCCCATCCCAAGTGCCAAATTAACTTCTTCCTAGGTGAGGGAAGAGAAGGGGATTGACATTTATTATACCCATTTTACAAATAACAAAACTGAGGCTTGGGGAGGTAAAGTGATTTGCCCAGGATCACACAGCAAGTGACAGTGGTGAGATCCAAACTATGATAGCCCTGATGTGTGTAGCATTTGCTAATTTCTGTGGTGTAAATACTCTCAACATGGCTGATTTCAAGCTACCAACATGACATCTCTGAACACAAGAGTTGAAAAGAAATGCTCACAATGGGTTCTCATAAGCCCATACGAGTATTGGATAGCAAATATATCTCTCTACTGGATTTTTTAACACATCCACCATTTGCTAGCGTGTGAGGGCAGGGACCCTATCTTTTCTGATTTGTCCCCACAGCAAATGGCAGATCACTAAATGTCTGAAGAAAGAAAGGACTCCCATTCTCTTTTTCACTAGGCCACCTGCCTCAAACAGCCACACACACACAAAATATCACCCAGGTTGAGAATTTTATTGGCTAAGCTCTTTCGAACACAATAACTCAAGCGAGTTTGTTGCCTCAATGGCAGGGAACACCACTTCGAACATGAGAACCCGCTATGAGAAGGTTCCTTTGGGAGACTGAATTTCTACCCGCTCAGCCTACTTCTCCCATTCCATCCTCCATTTTTTAAAAAATGGTTTTTTTAATTGTGGCAACATAAAATTCAACATTTTTTAAACTATTTTTAGGTGTACATTTCAGTACATTAGTATATTCATATTATACAACCATCACCACTGTCCATTTCCAAAATTTTTCCATCTTCCCAAACTGAAACCCCTTAAACACTAACTCCTCATTCCTCCCTTCCCCCGGCCCATGGCAACCACCATTCTACTTTCTGCCTTTATGAATTTGACTGCTCTAGCTACCTCATATAAGCGAAATCATACCATATTTGTCCTTCGGTCTCAGGCTTACATCACTTAGCATAATGTCGTCAAAGTTCATCCTTGTTTGTAGCAGGTGTCAGAATTTTCTTCCTTTCTAAGGCTGAATAGTATTCCATTGTATGTCTGTACCACATTTTCTTTATTCATTCATCCCTCAATGGACAAGTAGGTTGGTATCACTTTTTGGCTATTGTGAGGAATGTTGTTAGGAAAATTGGCATACAAATATCTGTTCAAGTCCCAGCTTTCAATTCTTTTGGGTGTATATACCTAGAAGTGGAATTACTAGATTGTATAGTGATTCTAGGTTTAATTTTTTGAGGAACCACCGTACTGTTTTCCAAAGCAGCTGCACCATTTTACGTTCCCATTAGCAGTGCACAAAGGTTCCAATTTCTCCACATCCTCACCAACACTTGTTATTTTCTGTTTTTATCTCATTTTGGTTTTGATTTGCTTTTCCCTCGTGATTAGTGGTGTTGAGCATCTTTTCATGTGTTTATTGGTCATTTGTATATCTTCTTTGGAGAAATGCCTGTTCAAGTCCTTTGCCCATTTTTTAATCATGTTGTTTGGGTTTTTTTTTTTTTTTTTTTTTTTTTTTTTGAGTTGTTTATATGTTCTGGATCTCAATCTCTTATCAGATACATGATTTGCAAATATCTCCTCCCATTCAGTGAGTTGTCTTTTCACTCTGTTTGATAGTGTCCTTTGATTCCCCATCCTCCCTTCCAAGGAACTAATTAATTGTTTTCTTCCGAAGGCCAAAATCCCCTGACTCGTGCATGTGGCAATTCTGACTTCTTAAAACACACTCTGAATGTATTTTAGAACGGCCTGGGAAATTACGTAAAAGGAAAACCATGCTCTGTTCCTCTCTTAGATAGTTTTACATTTCTCAGGAAAATACAGTGTTACACAATATAAGCTTGGTAAAAAAAAGGGGCAGAGGAAATGGAGTTATGGGCTGGAGTGAAAAGGGAGGCTGTATGGAGAACGGTACAATTGATCAGCATAGGACATGACATTTACTAAATTTATTCCATGCCAGGCACTGTTCTAAGCAATTCTAAGTCCTTAAAACCATCCTGTTATGTCAACAGTGTCATTATTCCCATTTTACAGATGCAGATACAGGCCCAGAGAGGTTAAGTAGTCTGCCTAAAATCAGCGACTAGGAAGGGGTGAAACCAGAAATTCAACCTTGGCAACATGGTCCCAGCGGCCACTTTACTGATCACCCGGTGACATAGGTCGGGCTTTGGAGTCAGAATTATCTGAATTCATACTCAAATAACTAATGAGTATGTGATTACAAACTCATTAGTAATCTGTGAAAAATTCAAATGAAAAGCAAGATTTTACTTCACATCTACCTGCAATTTGAAAGTTGGACAAAGCCAAGTGTGGGTGGGAACACAGGGAAATAGAAACTTTCATTAACTATGGGTGGGAGTGTGGACTGGTACAGCCACACCAGGAGCAAGTTGGTAGTTCTTTACCAAATTCAATATGAGTGCAGCCTATGACCTAGGAATGTCACATGCATCTCAGAGAAATTCTTACATTGGTCCATGAGGAATACCTGGAAGGACCTCACAGCATTGTTTATAGAAAAGTGAGCTGAAGGCAATCTAAGTGTCCATTGCCAGGGGAATAGGTAAAATGTAGTAGACATTCACAGTGGAGGACCAGGCAGACATTAACATCAATGAATTAGATGTACACGCTTCAACATGGTTAAATTGTAAAGACAATGCTGAGTGGGAAAAAAATGAGACACAGAATGACGTAATTAGCTAAATTTATGTAAATCGTAACTTTTATGTAAATTTAAAATAAATGCACACACACAAAATAACACTACACATTTTACAAGGATACATACAAAGTCAAGAATATGTATCGAATGCACTAGAACTGTTGTGAGGGAGAAGACTGGAAAATGGTGAGGAAAGAAGATAGCACGCATTCAGACAGAAAGACGTGTAAGAGAAGCATCTGGCACAGTAAAGATATAAAAATGATCTCTGCATCCCAGTCCTACCATGTTATTGCTGTGTGACCTTGGATAAATCATTGCACCTTCTTGATTCTTGTCCTTCTTTCTTTCTCTCTTTTTTAAACCAAATGCATTTCCATTTAGTGCCAGGAATTTAAGCAGAGACCTGAAGTAGAACCAACTGGCTCACACGGTAGTAAGTACAAGACAGAGCAGTGATCTCGGCTTCAGCTGCCTGGTTCAGTGGTGTGCTGGCATGTCATACACAAGCTAAGTCATGCTGTAAATGATCTTTTCTGGCTGTCACTTCTAGCACAAAACCATGTTAGGGAGAATGGAAAAAGTGAACACCACTTCTTACTATGTCCTCCCTCCTGCTGCCAGTCTCCCTCTACCCCCAGGTTGGATGCAGCAGAGATCACTCAATGGGCCACACTTTTTGGAGGGAGTGTCCAAGATAGCCTTGAGGGTGATCTTCTCCCAGTGTAATCCTCCAAGAGAGACCTCCACGTCTCTTCTTGCTCAGTGTAACTTTGTTGGGATTAAGGTCTCTCCCAGTCCCTTGGTTGACATTTTCATGGAGAGGGATACTTTTATCCTATCATTTCTCATCTCTCCACCAGTAAGCTTCACTCACACTTTGTCTCCCACATCTCCTATCTCAGAGGTTTTATCCATCCGACAGACGATGGACCAGACCTTGCTTCCAACAGCCTGGGATTCTGATAAAGGCTCCATACTCTGTTATCATAGGAACTTCTCCTTGGAAAATAGTATAGAGAGCAGACAAGTTTTCCATGGTCTTGGGCCTTCCTGAATTTATCCTTAATATTCCACGGCTCCTCCATTTTTCTTCTGCTAACAAGTGTCTCAGTGTCAGCTCCAAGTCTTCCATCCTTGTCTTTCTTGTTTGGAAGATGGAAGGTAGGGATCTTCACATTCAGTGTCATGAGGGATGTCTACAGAGGTGGGCAGTGTGGTGAGATGGAGAGTGCCTGGGCTTTGGAGCCACACAGACCAGTTATGCCAGCCACTCACTGTGCGACCTTCTGGAATCACTTCACTCTCTAAGTCTATGTTTTAAATGAGATGGTCAGGGCAGGCCACAGTGAGAAGGGGACATTTGAGCAAAGTCTTGAAGGAGGCAAGGGAGTGAGCCATGTAGATATCTGGTGAAAAAGGAATTCAAGAAGAGGGAGAGTCAGTTCTACCCACAGGTACTTAGGAGGAGTAAATGATGTAAAGTTTCCCTCACACAAAATTTGTTTCTTATGGTTTTGGAGGCTGGGAAGTCCAAGGTCGAGGGGCACAACTGGTTAGGGCTTCCTTTGTGGGGGGGACTCTCTGCAGAATCCCAAGTTGGTGCAGGGTACTCTGTCAAGAGGTCTGAGAGAGCGTGCCAATGTGCTTACCTGCTCTCCTTATAAAGCCACCAATGCCACTCCTGTGATAACCCATTTATCCTTTAGCCCATTAATCCATGAATGGATTAATCCATTCATGAGGGCAGAGTCCTCATGATCCAATCATCTCCCAAAGGCCCCACCTTTCAGATACCGTAGTTGGACTTCCCTCCCTGTTAATACTGTTACAATCAAGCTTCAATATGAGTTTTGGGGGACATACAAACTATGGCAGATGAATGGATAGACGGATGGGAAGGGGTGAGGATAGCTTGCTGGCAGGATGTTAAGGGGAACATGATTTGTTCCACAGAAATACCAAGTCTACATAAAAACCAGGTGCTTTACAAAAGGGTTTTATTATATCTCTTTGTGACTTTAGGTCTTGACAACAGATGTAACACAGATGAGTAAAAACAGGCATAAACATGTCTTGTCAAGTCATCTGTGACCTACATCCCACTCTTGTGCCTATGACTCATCTCAATGAGTTCAGGTCTTGTGTGAGCCAATGTTCTCCAACTGAGATCACTGGTGGTTCCCCAGGGAGAAGGCTGAGATCAGGGGGAAATGCAAGGTGAGAACTTCCTGATGGGCAGGATACCGTGGAAATCCTAATCAATGATATTTCATCAAAAGAATTACAACTCAGCTTTTTCCATAATTCCTGCCATGCTTGCAATAATGGAGATACACGGGCGAACAGGCAGCCCTGCATTCACTGCAGTTCTATGCTGTGCAACTTCTGCAATCACTTGGTGACTCTGAGCCTCATGTTCCCCTTAATAAGATGAAGGCGTTGGATCCCGCCAGCTCCGAAATGTTCTGATCCTCTGAAAATCCCCTACATCTTCCTTTAAAATATGGACATAGAACTTTAGAAGAACATGTATTAAACTTCTTCCCCATCTGTCCTTATAGTCTCCTTAAACCCTTCCAAAACCCTTCCATAGTTCAATATGTTTATCTTATCATCTTAGTTTTCTTTCTGCTGCTATAACAGAATACCACAGACTGGGTAATTTAAAAACAATAAATTTTATTTGACTCATGATTCTGGAGGCTGGGAAGTCCAAGAGCATGGTGCTGGCATACGGCAAGAATCATCCCACAGTGGAAAGCAGAAGGGCCACTGAGCATGCAAGACAAAGAGAAAATGGGTGCTAAACTTCATCCCTTTATCTGGAGGCTACTCCCGCAATAACAGCATTAATCCATTCATGAAGGCAAATTGCTCCTGACCTAATCATCTCTTACACATCTCACCTTTTTTTTTTTTTTTAAATATGACCAGTAAGGGGATCTTAACCCTTGATTTGGTGTTGTCAGCACCACGCTCTCCCATGTGAGCTAGCTGGCCATCCCTATATACATAGTGATCCAAACCCATGGCCTTGGTGTTATCAGCACCACACTCTCCCAAGTGAGCCACAGGCCAGCCTCATGTCTCTCCTCTTAATACTGTCACAATGGCAATTAAATTTCAACATGAGTTTTGGTGCAAACAAAGCAGCTACACCCAGGGGAATCCTCTACTTTGGAGACAGGCAGATCTCAATTCCAGGCTGTGCGTGAGAAACTGAATACTCAGATGATTAAGATTCAGTTTCTGCTGCCAGAATAGGACAGACAGACATTGAAATCATAGAAATTAAGGTATAAAAAGTTGGACCCACCCAGTCCTAAAATGCTTCCTGGAGGAATTCAGGAAGGCTGAATGTGGGAGGAGTTCTAAGGTCACAACCAGACAGAAGTTACAGGGGGAGGAAAGGTAGGTGTGTGTGGGGGGGGCAGTGAGGAGATCAGCAGGGCTGGAGCAGGGCTACAACCAAACATACTCCTCCCACCCCGCTGAGCCCTGGGTAGGAGAGCCTGGCCTGTGTGTTGGGGCAATATCCTGGGAGAAGTAAGGGGGTAATCACAAACCATCATCTCAGAACTGTCAGAGTTACTCTTTGAGCATTTACTGAATGTGGACCCTGTACTCTTTATGCACATCACAGCAGGGTTTCCTGAAGTGTGCTATGCAAGTCACCAGAGCATATGAGGTGACGTTAGACAGAATACAGTGAAACATTTTTATGTCTTTTATTATTTTTTATTTATTAAATTTTGGTCACTGGCCAGTAAAGGGATCCTAACAGGGATCTGAACCCTTGATCTTGGTTTTTTTTGTTTGTTTGTTTGTTTTGGTTTTTTTGTCCTTCTTATTTGTGACCGGCAAGGGGATCGCATCCCTTGGCTTGGTGTCGTCCGCACCAGGCCCAGCCAGTGAGCGCACCGGCCATCCCTACATAGGATCTGAACCCGTGGCCTTGGCACTACGAGTGCCACACTCTCCCGAGTGAGCCACAGGGCCGGCCCGTTTGATCTTGGTTTTATAACACTGTGCTCCAACCAACTGAGCTACTGGCCAGCCTAGAGAAATATTTTTAATAGTTATATTTTTATGTTTATGTTTACCTTCTATTTGTGACAGGTAACGTTGGTTTTCATTTATCATTATGTTATAAAGTGTCCTTTTAAGTAAATGTAAGTTTTTTTGTTTTTTTGTTTTTTTTTTTAAAAAGATGACCGGTAAGGGGATCTCAACCCTT
Source organism: Cynocephalus volans (assembly GCF_027409185.1). Classification (NCBI taxonomy): domain Eukaryota; kingdom Metazoa; phylum Chordata; class Mammalia; order Dermoptera; family Cynocephalidae; genus Cynocephalus; species Cynocephalus volans. The sequence continues at coordinate 22,151,181 of NC_084467.1, forward strand.
GGCTTGGTGTTGTCAGCACCACACTCAGCCAGTGAGCAAACCGGCCATCCCTATATAGGACCCGAACCCGTGGCCTTGGTGTTATCAGCACCGCACTCTACCGAGTGAGCCACGGGCCGGCCTTAAATGTAAGTTTTAAAAAGTGATTCAATTTAAAGAAAAATATTTATTAAGTAAACATACATAAAGTGGTACATGGATAGTACAAAAATTGCAAGGGAGGTCCAAAAATGACTGAAATTCAGGAAACACTGTGTGTTAACATCAAAGCATTTAACTCATTCAGAGCTCTTTTGGTTGCAAGTAATAGACAGCAACTCAAATCAGCTTAAACCAAATGAGAGACTATATCCTGACAAGGGAATTCCACAGGACCCGAAGGAAGGAGAGCAGCTTTCAGGCCTCAGGAAGGGCTGGGCCTGGAGGAGGAAGGCTGGCAGGCCCCTGGAAGCATTGTTCCCTCTTCCCTCCAAGCTCCTGTGGTTTCTCTCTGGTCTCTGCTTTGCTCTGCACTTCTATCTTCTCTCTGAAAAGAGCCATTTTCTCTACTGTATTCATGCAGCAGCCACCCCCTCCATCACACACATAGACAAAAACACACGTAGGCACATTCACAGCTCCAGAGTTTATATGTCTTCAGGTAAGTGACTTGCAAAGCCTGAAACAGCATCTCTGACTCTAGATGCCCACCTCTTGTCCTTCCAGCTCCTATCAGGGGCTGGCAATGGTCAAATCCTCAGAAAAGGGGAGGGTCTGGGATGAGCAGTCACCCTGACCAAGAGGTACCTGCCTCAGCATTCACTGTTCATAACAATGCTACGAGGTAGGTTTTACCTCACAGGTAACAACCCTAAGAGGTAGGAAATTCGGCTCTTCGGCCCTCAGCAGGAAATGACAAAGCCAGGACTTGAACCTGGGTCTGTGTGACACAAAAACTTAAGTATGCTGCACGAGCCACTTGGTTGCCATCAGCTAAGTCCTGCCCACAGCTGCCATCCCAGACCCAAGCAGGTTACTGGCCCACTGAGAAGCATTTATCAAAATCAGCCATCCAGAGCTTGCCCCATAGACAGGAAACAAGAACCTCAACTTCATGTGGAAACTGGCTAGAAGGAAGCAAGTTTCTCAGAAAGAGCACAGGACTCTGAAAACCAGGCTCCTCCAAGCCCCTGAGTCTGAGGCTGCAGGTTCACACTGCAAGTACTTGTCACAGGGTGAGAGGGGAGGCTCATTTGAACATACTTCCCAAAAAATCACAAGCAGGCTTCTAGAGGTCCTCAAGACAAGCTGACACCTCCCACTTTCCAGAAGCTGGGCTAAGAGGGGCCTCCCAGAGAGTGCAGTGGAAGAGAACTGACAGGCTCCTTCCACCAAGAGGCCTCCGGCCCTTCCCAGTCCAAGTGCCTGTTCCCACGGAAGCCTCTGGACATGGAGGTGCCCTGTCCTAGATGGCCCCAATTTTGCTTTGAGGGGCCTTTGCCCACCCACACTGGGTGGCTGCCCCACAGAAGGTACTTAATCAGGGTCTGTTGTTGAGACAGAAAGATGAATGGGGTGGTCATCTCCCTCCCACTCCCCCAGAGCTGACCCAGGCCGGAGGTGAGGCCTGTGCAGAGAGACCCATCTGCTCCAGGAAACAAGCTCCCATCCTAGCTTTTGCTCTGTTCATGTATCTTTTCTGGTCACCATTCAGGTCAGGTTGCTAGTTCCACTGAACTTCCCCTGAGAATTGTCACAAAGACTTCGTGCCTGTGGGTGGCAAGAGGATGGCAACATTCTATCTCAGAAGTCTGCCCCAAAGATACTGCCACACAGCCAGGGCGTGTCATTTTCCCCAAACCCATTCTCTGTCCTTAGCGCTTGGGAATGGTTGCCCAAAGCTTTAGGCTGGTACACAAGTGGGGTAAACTGGGAGGCTCAAAGTCTGCACTTGACCCTGATATTCCTCTCAGCCCCTTCAGACTCAGGGGCTCAGGATGAAGTCACGAGCCAAGGTTACTCCAGTACATGTCCAAAGGTGGGTGAAGGGGCTCAGTGAAGCTCTGGATTTTCTCGCAGTCCAGTTCAGCCATCATCCCTGCCTGGGTGAGGTAGTCTCCATCCCTAATGGGCCACCAGTGTCCAAGGAGGAGGTGCCCAGGCCACAGCAGATCCCTTCTTCCCCAGCTCAGTCCATGATGTCCATGGCGGAGAAGACTTTGAGCCTAGCCCCAACAAGAGGGATCAATCTTTGAGAGAATTGGCAGGGATCTGGTTGAGTTGCACGACCACTTCGGTTCCCGTCTCCGTGGTGGCCCGGGAGCATTTCCGGCTGCTGCGCAAGCTGTAGAACTTTTCAGTGAGGTGCTTGCGGAACTTCTTGGTGAGGAAACAGTAGATGACGGGGTCCAAGACACAATTGGTGCTAAGGAGGCAGAGGGTGATCTGATGAGCATCATTAATAGCCTGGTGGAAGTGACTGTTCTGGAAGCCCAGCTCCGCCAGGGTCCAGGGCAACTGCACCATGTGGTGGGGCACAAAGCAGATGACAAATACCGCCAAGACCGTGCAGACCATCCACAGTGCCCGGCGCTTGACTTCAGCATTGCGGAGCTGCCGCGCCGGCTGCATGAGCAGCGTGCGGATGACGACCAGGTTGCAGAAGAGGATGATGAGAAAGACGAGGAAGAAGCTAAACACAATGAAGATATGGATGATGAGGACCGGCACGCTGCCCTTCTCGTAATGTTCAAAGCAGCGGGTGATGTTGCTTGAGCCAGCCTTGTTGGGCACTGTGTTGGTGGAGTCCATGACAAGGAAGTAGGATGCAGCAGCCACAATGGCCACCCAGATGACCAGGGACAAACAGATGCCACGCTTGCGGGTGGTGGCCTGAGCAGTCTTGATGGGCCGAGTTACCGCCTGGAAGCGGTTATAAGTGATGACGCCCAGGAAGGCCACGGAGCAGTAGGTGTTGATGAAGAAGAGGCAACCAGCCAGATTGCATAGGAATTTGGGAAGAATCCAGTTGCCCTGGTTGTAGTAGTAGAGAATCCACAGCGGCAGAGTGATCAGGAAGAGCAGGTCCGCCATGGTGAGGTTCACCATGAAGATCTTTATCTCGTTGAGTTTCTTAGAAGGGTACAGGTGGACAAAGACCCACAGCACATAGCCATTGGCAATGACCCCCAGCACAAAGATGACGCTGTAAACAATTGGGAAGAGCGTGTATCGGAACACAGAGTCCACATAGGAAGAATCACTTGGCTCCATCGTTGTGGGCTGGAAGGGACAGCTGGTCATAGGGTCCTGGCTGTACCTGGAAGAACACACAGTAATTTTGTTTAATAAAGGGCGGAGAAGGGACTATGCTATTTAATCAATTCCAAGACTCCCTGATAAGTTTTGAATAATGATGTCCCTCCAAAATTCATATTTTGAAAAACAGTATTAAGAGGTGTGGACTTCGGGAGGGGATTAAGTCATGAGGGCAGCATGGGATTAGCACACTTATAAAAGGACGTGAGGTGGAAGGGAGCACTCTCTCTTCCCCTTTTTGCCTTTCCATCCTTCCACCATGTGAGGACAGATCGTTCAAGGCACCATCTTGGAAGCAGATACCGGGCTTCACCAGGCACCGAATCTGCAGGGGTCCTGATCTTGAACTTCCAGCCTCAGAACCATGAGAAATAAATTTCTGTTCTTTATAAATTATCCAGTCTCAGGAAATTTGTTATAGCAGCACTAATGGACTGGGACACTCCCATTTTGTACATTTTTAAAACTCTAAGATTGGTGGCATCTTCCAATTAACTGGCAGTGTTTTCTTTCTACCTGAAATAATGACGTGTTTTTACAATGAATAGCATTTGCGATTCAACGGAATCAACAGTAGTTCGGTTTCTTTTCTTTTATTCTATTTTTAAATATAATTTTTCTTCTTTGGCTTATTTTGATTTAAAATCTTAGAAAATCTATTTCTAGTGATAAAATATATAAAATTCATATTGTAAAATTTGCAATTTTTCTGATAAAATTTGAATATATTTCTATTGATAGCATTTAAAGTAAAAATGTTGATGGTAAAGTATTTTATATTAAGAAATAATTTATGTACTCATGAAAAGATTGGAAAGTACAGAGAAGTGTAATATTAGGATTACCCAGAGAATGAAATACTAGCCAGCCATCAGAAAGAATGAGTTAGCTCTGATTGTCCTGACAGGGAAAGCAATCCCTGGAGAATATTGTTAAGTAAAAACAAAATCAAACGAAAAAGTTACAGAAAATGTTTGGTATGACCCCTTTATATGTGTGTGTATGCATAGAAAAAGATCTAGAAGGATACACATTATACAGTTGACGGTATAGTAAGTAGCCTCTGGGAATGTGAGGTGGGTTTAGTGGGAAGTTTATTTACTTTATACTTTGAACTTTTTAGGAGCATTTATTATCTTAATAATTTAAAGTTTTTCAACACAATTTAAGAAGAGTATAAAGTAGAGAAACCCAGTAGACAAACTTTAACCAAGTGATAAAAATGAACATCACCACTGATAAATACAACATCATGTACCCCTGATACGACGTACTGAAAAGGACATGACATCCCTTTTGTGGTATTTGTGCCAAAAAATGCATGACCTCAATTTAACCATGAAAAAACATCAGACAAACCCAAATTGTGAGACATTCTACAAAATGACTGGCCAGTACTCATCAAAAGTGTCAAGATCATGCAAGACAATGAAAGACTGAGGAACTGTCATAGGTCAGAGGAGACTAAGGAGACATATGACAACTAAACGCACTGTGAGATACTGGATTGTATCCTGGAACCGAAAAAGGTCACTAGGGGAAAAACTGGCAAAGTTCAAATAAGGTCTATAATTTAATTAATAAACTACCGTTCATTTCCTGGTTTTAGTCATTGTATTATGGTTCTGTAAGTGGTTAACATTAAGGAAAGTTGGGTGAAGGGCAAACAACGAACTCTACTATTTTGCGACTTTTTTGAAGGCCTGAAGTTATTTCAAAACAAAAAAAAATTGTTTTAAGTATATTGTAGAAGATTAAAGCTATCCATATTCCCACTACCCAAGGTCTGGTCCGTATTCAGCAGATCTACGCACTATCCACACTGTCCACCTGAACCAGTTTCTCCCTCCCCTCCTGTTCCTGCTCTCAAAAGCTCCCAGAAGCCCCTCTGATGTTTGTATTGCAGTGGGCGAGGTTCAGGGAAGCAGCAGGGGGTGGGGAGGCGGGGAGGAAGAGGGTCAAAAACTCATCTTGGGTGAAATGAGGCCGGAGGCTCATTATAAATCATAATATATTGAAGAGAGCACAGAATTGGGAGTGACAAGCAAGGAAGGCAATTAGCACTTAAAGCACCTCTTTTGGAGCCAGGCACTCTGCTAGGTGCTTCCACAAGCACTACTTCATTTGAGTCTCACAAATATCCTTTGAGATAGGAAATATAATCCTCATTTTATAGAACAGGAAACTAAGTGCAGGGTGGTTATGTGACTTGCACAAGGTCACACAGCTATTGAGAAATGGAGCCAGGATCTCAAATCCAGCTCTGTGTTCATTTGTTCTTTCACATATTCATCCAACAAATATTTCTGAGCACAAACTGCATGGCAGGTACACCGCCAAGCACGGGATATACAGGGTGGACTCTGAACACTGATCGAAGGGAGCCTGCTCTCTGGGATCTTACTTACAGCCTCATGGGGGAGATGGACAAAAACAATTTTAACAAACACAGTTGCTATACAAAGAAAATGGGGTGCTGATATGGAGAACCAAAGAGATCTACTTAGAAAAGAGGTGACATTTCAGTTGAGGACTGAAGGAGGAACAAGGGAACATTCCAGGCAGAGGCATCTGCCTGGGTCCAGGACTGAGGCAGAAAAGAGCATGGTAGTTTCCAGGAACTGAAAGAAGGCTGCCAGATGGCCTTGGGCCTGACCTCCAGCTGACACTCCACCCTCATCTTGTGTCACCTTCCCAGCAGGCTCAGCCAGAATGGACTTCCTGGGCTGGTCTTCAAACCTGTCCAGACATTTCCTGCCTAGGAGCTTCTGTAATACCTATCCTGGTGCCTTGAATGCTCTTCCCTACCCACACCCCACCTTCACTTGGCCAGTCCAACTCATGAGGTTTCACCTGGCCAGTCCAACTCATGAGATTCAGACCTCAGCTGAATTTCACTTCTTCAGGGAAGTCTTCGCTGGCTCCAGGGCTAGGCCAGCTGCTGCTCCTTCACTTCAAAGCCCCCTGTACTTCGTAAATCTAGCACAGTTGTAATCATACTGGTATTTATGTGATTATTTAATGCTCCCTCACTTGACTGTGAGCACCAGGTGGGCAAGGACCTTGTCTGTCTGTTCGACCCTGTATTCCCAGCACCAGGAATGAATAAATGAAGGAATGGGTAATAAGCCTTATTAACTACACCCATCCCTTCAGAAGCCCCCAGCAGTGAAAACACTTTAAGAAGCCTAAAGATACTTACAGCTGTGTTTAAAGAAACAAATGACTCTACCTGGAATTTTGTTGACTGATAACATTTTTGTGTTTTGCTCCACGCATTTAGTGTGGTGGTTGTTTATCTATGTTAAATTAAATAAATGTAGGTTTCATAATTCCCAATAAATCATATGATCCCTGTAAAAACAGAAACTCATTCTCAAGTCACACTGTGAATTACATAGTTGATTGGAGGACACATTTTATGCAGTTTCCCCAACAGCAAAATTGCTAGCTTCTACTCTGCTGGGAACTTTTCCATTCCTAAAGGTAGTCCTGCATCTGATCCCAAAGCTCTAGGACAATAGTTCCAAAACGTTGTCCATAGAATTGTGGAGAGGACTATTTTCATAATAATATCAAGACATTATTTTCCATTTTCACTGTGTTGACATTTGAACTAATGGGGCAAAAGCATTGGTGAGCAAAACAGCTGGCTCCTCAGCACAAATGAAGGCAGCAGTGCAAAACTGTAGCAGGAGTCACCGTATTCTTCACAAAGACTCACAGTGTAAAAAAATAAAATTAAAGTAAAAAGCCAATTTCACTTTTAAATGTCTTTGATAAAGCAAGGAAATTATTAATTTTATTAAGTATCGAGGATACATCTTTTAAATATTCTGAGTGTAAAATAGGAAATATACATGAAACAGTTCTGCTGCAAACCAAAGTACAATGGTCATCTTCAGGAAAAGCACTTATGAGATTGAGTTGTGACCTGAACTTTTTCATAGGTCACCATCAGAACAAAATGACAAACTATGGTTTTTCAGACTTGGGTATCTGGCAAACATTTTCTCAAATATAAAAGAAGGAGGTTTCCAGTCAAGATGGCAGAATAGATGGTCCCCAGTGTCACTCTTTCCCACAAATCAACTAATTTACAACTATTAAAAAGCAACAACAGGGCCGGCCCGTGGCTCACTCGGGAGAGTGCGGTGCTGATAACACCAAGGCCCCAGGTTCGGATCCCATATACGGATGGCCGGTTCGCTCATTGGCTGAGCGTGGTGCTGACACCAAGTCAAGGGTTAAGATCCCCTTACCAGTCATCTTTTGGAAAAAAAAAAAAAAAAAAGCAACAACAGCCAAGCTGGGGCTGCTAGAGCTCAGGGGAAGGGGAGGAGAGACCTATGGAGTTCATGAAGGCAGGAGTTCATGAAGATGAGAGAAAGAAAGAACTGCTCTAGACATTTTGAATTCCAGATGCTTCCAGGCTGGAGCTGCTGAGCACATGGAGCAGGAGCCAGCACAAGCTGCAACTGTGCCCTTCCTATGAAGTTTCTTGGTGGCAGCAGTGGAGAAGAGGGCCTTGGTGGCCCCCAGGCCAGCAAGACCACTAACAGGGTTCCTGTGGACCCACATAGGAGCAAGGAGCCACAACAGCTGAAAAAAGGAACAACTCAGAGACAGGTGAGTCATCACAAGGGACCAGCTCATGGCCTGTCCCATGAGAAGTGTTTGCAGTATGGGCGGTGGGGCAGATGGGCCCACTGGGGGAACACTGGAGCACAGCATGGACAGCTGATCTGCCATCCAATCAGCCCAGGACCACTTAGTGGGACAGATCAGGAATACAGATCTGCAGGGGGTGCAGTTTGCTGAAAAGTCTCCGGCCTGGACCAGAGTTACCACACAACCCAGTTGTACTGGAACTCAACAAGACCTAGAAGTAAATACAAGGTCAACAATTAAAACCTGAGCTGCAAAAAAAGCCTTCCTGAGGGAATCAGCAGCAAAGCAGCAATTTAGCTCAACCACAGAGCTCAAGTGCTGGTCCCCACAGGAAGTTCTTCCATTTTAGAAGTAAGAAAAGGGCCGAGCCTGTGGCGCACTCGGGAGGGTGCTGCGCTGGGAGCGCGGCGACGCTCCCAGCGGCCGCGGGTTCGGATCCTATATAGGAATGGCCGGTACACTCACTGGCTGAGTACCGGTCACGAAAAAGAAAAAAAAAAAAAAAAAGAAGTAAGAAAAGGACAACAAATTAGTTCCAGTGCAGAGTTTAAGTGGTAGGAACAGCAAATAATCCAACAGAACTGAAAGAAAAAACAAAGTACCCACAACCAGAGACAAAGTTTGATATTAACTAGTAAAAGTCTCACATCACCAAAGAATACCTATAAAACCTAAAAGAACCAGGAGCCCCCTGGGCTCCCAAGCCAGGGAGCAGGGAGGGACAGGGGCCTCAGCCATGCCCCCCGACACCTGCAACAAGCCCAGTGATGACCACCAAGCTGCCACAGGAAGCACACTGGGCTCCTGAGCCAGGGTAGTGGGGAGCCAAGGGCCTCAGCCATGCCCCAAACACACCCGCAACCAGCCCAGCAACAACCACCGAGCCACTGCTGGAAGCCCCCTGGTCTCCCAAACTGGGGCAGTGGGGGGCCAAGGGCTTCAGCCATTCCCCCCTGACATCTGCATCCAGGCAAGTAATGACTGAGCCACCGCTGGAAGCCCCCTTGTCTTCCTTGCAGGAATGAGCAGGGTGCCACAGGCCTCAACCACACATACCCCTTCCTCCTTCTCCCACCCTATTTCCTTCACCCTTCCCCTCTCCCCCTCCCCCCCGACTGCTCCACCACCACATCTTAGAATGTAAAAAAACAATAATATTAATAAACTTAAAAAAAAAAAAATATATATATATATATATATATATATTAAAGTGAAGTGAACCTGTCACTTCAAGGAAAACAAATAATGGGATTTGTTGCCAATGATAAAATTTGAACTTTCAAGAGAAAATTACAATTTTTGGAAAACTTGTATCTGCACACATGAGCTTGACAGCTTTCTAAGACTCAAAAAGATTTTCTGGTGAGATGGTGGATATTAATGAATGCAATTTTTGATATTGTATAGTGAAAGATCAACATTTAGACGACCTGCGTAATTCAGTGAACCAAAATTTTCCAAATGATCAAGGCATGATGTTTCAAAATTAGGCACAGGTAAAAGATCCATTTAAATGGCAAGGTAGACCAATACATTGCAGTATAAGAGGTTGTTATAAAAAGTTCATTGATATGATTTAGGTTCTATATTGCAACCAGCCTTCAAGAAACTACCATTGTGGATCTTTGATGTAGTATCAAAGAAGAACATCACCAGTTCTCTGAAGACACCATTAAAGCATCCCTCCTTTTACAAGTACATATCTGTGTGAAGGCCGAGTTCCTTCATATATATACTTCAACCAATTCAACATATCACGAAGGTTGCATGCAGAAGCAGATAGGAGAATCCTGTTGTCTTCCATTAAGCCCAACATTAAAGAGATTTGTAAAAAAATGTAAATCAATGCCACTCCCTAAATTGTTTATATTTTGGAAAATCTAGTCATAATTCACTAAAAATATGTTATTTATGTTCACATGGAAGAAGTTTATTTGGGGGGTTTTAATATAAAAACAAAATTTTTTAGAATGTCTTAGTAAATACTGATAGATATAATCCATGTGAATAAAAGTTCCTTGGGGCCCTCAATAATTTTTAAGGATATAAAGGGATCCTGAGAGCAGAAGATTTGAATATGGCTGACCCACAGTCTCAGCCCCGTCCTTTCCTTTGAGCCTAAGATGCCCACTACATCTGGGACTGGCCTTGTTTCTCTCTCATGCTGGCTCTCATGCCGTGGGGGACCCTGTTCCTGAGGCTAGGGGGCACATCTGGCCTAGCCTTGCCTGCAAGAGGCAGAGGACTGGGGATTGCCCACAGCTAGACAGGGCATGTTGCTCATGCTGGGTCTTTGGGGAAGTCATGTCCCTACCCACCGCCCACACAGGAAGTGCCTTCCTCTTCTTGGGTTTGGGCTGTAGTTCAGTGGGGCGAGGGCAACTCTCCTCCAGAAACCCAGGATATCTTGGGCCCTGCTGCCTGCACCATGCCTGCCCAGGCCTGTTGAGAAAGTCTTTCCACCCAGGCCAGGACTAGAGTGAGACAAGAGAGGTACTCACTGGGCGCAAAATTTAAGGAGGCACCAAAACTTTAGCAATCCATATAAATAATGTTTTACTGCTATATTTTTAAAAATTAAAAGAAGCATTACTGATTCTTCCTTCTGCCTCAGGCTCTCATATGGCTCTGCCTAGCACCATTATGATCCTATCTTCATTTAAAGTGTTGATGTTTGTTCATTTTGGATTTTTTTTATATTAATTTTGATTCTTAAAAAAAAAATCTTCTCACCAGGTGAACGAGATACGCACACAGCTTAGTCCAATTCTCCCATTTATGCCTTCATTGGACAAGCACTCACAGCTCCAGGACCTGAGTGGAGTCCTGAGGACTCAGAGAACAGACCAGTCCCTGCCCTTGAGCGGCTCACAGACCATTTTGCAAGAGAGAGATTCAGAAACAGACAAGTGATAAGTGCTCTGATGACAGAGGTACCAGGTATAATGGGAATTCCGAGAAGCTGCCCCTAGCCCAGATTTGAGGGTGAGGAATGACCTCCTGCCTATGTTGAGTCAACCTGAGGAAGCAACGGGACAGGAATTGCAGGCGGAGGGGACGGCATGTGCGGAGGCCTGGGAGCACAGCAGACGCTGCGCCTTGTTCTGAGGAAACTTGAGACATTCGGTTTGGCTGAGACTCAAAGTCTAAGGGGGGTGAAGAGAGACAGGGCTACAAAAGTAAGCATCAGTCAACTCAAGAAGTGTCTTGAATGTCAGGCTAAAAAGCTTGTGCTTGATTCTGTAGAAAATGGGGACTTACTGAAGGTTGGTGAGCACGGAAGGGACAAGGTTAGATCTGAGTTTAGGGAAGGTGGCTTCGACTGCTGTGTACAGAATGAACTGGAGGGGCTGTGGACCAGAGGTGGGAAACCGCAGAGACAACTGTAATCATCTGGGGGCTGAAGGAGGCTTGGACCATGGCAGAGTGGATGCAAGGAAATGGGTGGTTGTGAGTTATTCAGGGGATCAGATGAACAGAACTTGGTGATGGATGGGATGCTGGCTGGGAAAAAACAAGAAATCGAAGACGACTGCCAGGTTTCTGGGCCAGATGACTGGGGCTGTGGTAGTGTCTGTCTTCATTGAGATGACACTACAGAGGAACTGGGTGGGGGTGGGGAAGATGAATTCAGTTGAGGATATATCACATTTGAGGCTTGCAAAGCATTCAGGCGGATACAAGTTTAAACCCTGAAGAGCCCGACATCAAAGAAGTCAGAGGAGGAGGAGAAACCTAGGAAGGAGGTGGAAACAGAGAAGTAGGAGGGGAACCGGGAGAGTGCTGTGCTGGAGGCCTAAGAGGACACAGCTTCAGGAGCATGGGAGCACGTGGCCAAGTGTGGGAAAAGCCACAGGGAGCTCGATGACAATGCAGACAGGAAAGCGAACATTGGATGTGGCAACATGGAAATCCATCTCACGTGATCAGAGGGAGCCCAGTTTCTGAGGCATGAGTTGAGGAGTGAGTGAGAGGCAAGGAAGGGGAATGTCAAATTCTCAATCAAGAAGTCTGGGTGATCAACCAAAGGCTGTGTGTGGACCTGACTCAAATAGAACAACTGTAAAAAGTATTTTTGAGTCAAGTGGAAAAACTCGAACACAGACTAAGTATTAAATGGTATTGAGAAATTAATGTTAGGGCTATGGGTCCTGAGGCTTGGAGCTGGGGACTGATCCCTCCTCCCACAACCAGGCAAGGAGCACAGTAAAAACACCACTTCCACATGGGTGGCCCACCACAGCCACCACAATAGCCATGGCTGCCGCAACAGTGGCTAGATGCCACAACCACCATAAAGGTGGCCCGCCAGCCACTGGAGTGCATTGACACAAGCAGAGTCACCAGCAGAGACCAAAGAAAAGAAGAGGATGTCTCTCTCCACAAAGCCCATTCCAGAGTGACAGAAGAAGCATCTGCTCTATGATAATACTGGGGGACCTGATCACACCTCTCAGCATTGGACAGATCATCTCGGCAACAAATCAAGAGTAACCATTACTCTTTCAGAAGGAGAGAAGAAATCTAGGGTTATCAGAGGGGGGAGGGGGGAGGGGGAGGGGGATAGGGAGAGATTGGACAAGGAGCGTAAAGAATAAGTATGATTTGTAATAATATATATATGCTAATAATATTGATTTGATCAACATACGTCAACATTGAACCTCCAAAACATGTAAAATCATTATGATTCAATTAAAAAAAAAAGAAATTAATGTTAGGGCTGGCTAGTTAGCTCATGGTGCTGATAACACCAAGGTCCAGGAATCAATCCCTGTATTGCTTAGCTGCCAAGAAAAAAAAAAAAGAAAGAAATTAATGTTAATTTTGTTAGTTATGATAATGATATTGTGGTCATATTTTTCAATTCCTTATCTATTAGATACACATACTTAAGTGTTTATAAATGAAATTATACAAGATCTGGAATTTGTTTTAAAATATTCCCAGAAGGGCCGGCCCTGTGGCTCACTCGGGAGAGTAAGTTGCCGAGGCCGCAGGTTCGGATCCTATATAGGGATGGCCGGTGCGCTCACTGGCTGAGTGTGGTGCAGACAACACCAAGCCGAGGGTTGCGATCCCCTTACTGGTCCAAAAAAAAAAAAAAAAAAGAGGATTCCTGGAAAACTGCGACTACATGCTAATTTACACCTCAAAGTCAGCTTCCTGGGAACCCAACCCAGGAGAATATATACTCAGGAAACCCCTCTGACTCCCCACCCCTGCAGTCTACACAGCCCCCACAAGAGGCCCAGCAGAGGTAGGCCTCTTCCTTCCAGATACAGGACCAGAATGTGGAGTCCTGGGTAGAACCCCCGCTTAGCCCAAAGCCTTTGCCCTTGGTGCATCCAGTACCCAACATCCGGGCTCTTCCTACTTCTCTGCCATCTGTCCAATCCCTGCTCCCCCTGTGACTCCCACTCTCTTGGCCCTCATCCCAAATTTGAAATCACCCAAAATGTAACTAGCTAAGTCTCCACTGGGCCCTGGCTTACACCTCCACAACTGTACTGATGATGTTTCCTTTTCCTAGAACATTCTTCCCTCCTTCTCATTGCTGGGTAACTACCAGACATCCTTTAAGATTGCTCAGGTCTCATTTCCTCCAGGTACTTTTTCCTAAGCCTCCTCGCCTCCTGCGCACCCTGCCCCCATCCCCAGGCCTAGCTAAGTGTCCATCCTTTGGGCTTTCATAGCTCACAGCTTTTTATCCCACTGAAATTGCCTGTATGTGTCCTCTCTGCCCTCCAGGAGCAGAGGCCATGTTCATTCATTCACCTCACAGTTATTGACTTCCTACTGGGTGCCGGGCACTACGCTGGGGATACTGCAGAAACCAAACAGACAAGGTTCCTGATCTCAAGGAGCTCGCACCCTAGTTGAAACAGTCAAAAATAATCAGAGAGATAACTGTACAAAGATAATTTCAAATTGTGATGAATTCAATAAAGGAAATAAAAATTAGTAACACGAGGATTGGGTAGAGAGTTGCTTTAAACAAAGTGGTCAGGGAAGGCTTCTTGGAAAAGGGACATATAAACAAAACCAGAGGCAGATTTACCACAAAGACAATGAACCTTAAGTTTCAAGGCCCCCTCCTAGGCCCTGTGAATTCATAATTTGTTATCTTTTCTTCAAAGAGAGCCCCCCAAATTGTGTAAGCTTTAGGGACCTGCAAAACCTGTATCTTCCCCTGGCTAAAATCTAAAAAGTGAGAAGGAACAAGTCAGAAGAAGAGCTAGAAGAAGAATATTCCAGGCAAAGGGTATTGTATGCAAAGGGCCTGTGGTAGAAATAAGTTCACCATGATAGGAAGTAAGAAAAAGTTTGTCATGTTCAAGGAACTGAAAGTTCAGTGTGTCCCTAGGGGAGTGAGAAATGGGAAGAGTGGGATGTGATCAGAGAGCACCAGGCCCCAGATGGCTCCTAAGCCACAGCAAGGAGTTTGGATTGTATTCTATAATTCATACCCACACAATGATGTCTGGGCAGTGCTGTGCCTCAGCACACGTCAGCTACATACTTGCCTGATCTAACACCTTCCATGGCGCCCCATTGCAGGATCAAATCCCACCTCATCTCTCGCCATTGCCTTCTACTCACCCCTTTACTCAAGCCACACTGGGCTTCTTGCTGCTTTCCTAAAAACTCCATTCCCTCAACCCTCTGTGCCTTTACACATGCTGTGGCCCCTACTGAGAGTGCCTTCTGCCTATGGTTTTACTTAGAAAAATCTTACTCACCTCTTAAGATCTAATCTGAAGAGTGCTTCCCTTGGGATGACTTCCCACAGAATGAGTTGCCTCCTTCTCTGGGTCACCGTGGCACTGGGCACATTCCTCAGTATAGCACCTGACACAATATGTTTAAAGTATTGATTTCTATGGTGATTTTTCTCACCAGGGTGGGAGCTTCTGAGGGCAGCAGGGACTAGACCTTTTTTATCTCCTTACTCCCAGTGTTAGGCACTGGGGAATGAATGAATAAATGAATGAATGACTAAGCCCCTGACAAATATCTTACAATCCTAACAATGAATGGTTCCAAAGATAAGCATGAAAAGTGGCTGGAACAGGATCTGAGCCACAAAGACGAGGCCTTCCTCTCCTCACTGGCCCAGCTGCCTGGACCCAGGGGAGAGGACTATGGGTATGACCCACATACTGGCTCTCTCACCAGCTCTGGACAGAGCCTCCAGCTAATGCCAACAAAGCTTTCAACAGCTCAGGAAAAAGATGAGCATTTGGAGAGAGAAGGAGGAAGAGGCTCAGACCACTGAGCTTAACACACAGGCATAGTTCCCTGATGGAACAAGGCTGGGCAGCTGGCCCACGCATAACACTCAGCTGGTATGGGGTAAGGAGGCCACAAACATTCATGGAGATAGAAGAATTCTGCTATCTGGATCCCCCAACCTCTGCCCTGCACATTGTTCAACCCCCATTACCACTGGAAACATTCCCAGCCCCTAGGGAACCTGGAGAAGGGGTTTCCATCCATAGCAGGACAGTCAGAGGGAAGGGACCATCGGGAGCTGGTCACAAAGGAGTATGTGCTAGTTAATATCCCAGTGCAGACTATGGGTCAGGAAGTTGGGTTCACCAGTCAGAGCAGCCCCTAACACCTGTGGGGCCAGTTGAGGTCAAGAGCACCTAAATATTTATAAGCTATAATTTAGGTACATCCAAGTTCATCGACATCCCCTGTACCAGCAGCTCCTTGCAGCCCCACAGGCCTGAGGGTGCTTTTACCAATAGAGCATGGGCTTGAAGTGGCAGGCACAGGAGGGACATAGGTTCCCGGTGGGCACACCTTCTTGGATCCAACTACTCCTTGCTCTGTGGCTGGAGGGGAGTGCTGGACACCATTTATTAGCTAAATATACAGATACTTCTTACCCGTGATATTTCCTCCTCGAATCAGCTTCATGAGGTGGGTTTTACAAGATGCCAATTTTTCCAGGGAAGAAAGTGAGGTTAGGGAGGAAAACAGACTCGTCCACATAGCTGGAAACTGGCAGACTTAGGATTTTGAGCTCCAAGGCCGATCCTGACTCTTGTAGGCCAAGCTGTGGTCCCTGATGGAAGCAAACCACTCCTTGGCCAACTCATGGGACTGTCCTCCGGCCTGAGAACAGAAACTCCAGATGCTGCAAGGCCCCAGACAGAGATGCTTTTGACCTGGAGCCCTGCTTTTACTTTTGCTCTCCAATGTCAGGAAGGGCAGGACAGATTCTTTTCTGTGTCCATCTGACAGGTGCCTGGCAGCACTAGAGCTGGGATCAAATCCTGGTTCAACCATTTAACTCACTCTGTGACTCCAAGTCTCTGTTTCCTCACTGGTAAAATGAAGATTAAAAATGGGCTTCAGTGGGGCTGGCTGGGTTAGCTCAGTTGATTTGAGAGCTGTGTTACAACACCAAGGTCAGGAGTTTAGATCCCTGTACCAGCCAGCCACCAAAAAAAAAGGGGGGGAGGGGGGCTTAAGAGAAAAGGAAATTAAGAAAATAAGCCCATTTACAATAGCATCCAAAAGAATAAAATACTTAGGAATAAACTTAACGAAGGAAGCAAAAGACTTGTACACTAAAAACTACAAAACATTGCTGAAAGAAATTAAAGATGACATAAACAAATGGGTAGATATCCTGAGTTCGTGGGTTAGAAGACTTAATATTTTTTAAATGTCCATACTACCCAAAGTGATCTACAGAGTCAATTCAATTCCTATCAAAATCCCAATGTCATTTTTTACAAAAATAGAAAAAAAATTCTAAAATTCAAAAGGCGTCTCAAAGGACACCAAATAACCAAAAAAACTGGGAAAGAACAAAGCTGGAGGCGTCATACTTCCAGATTTTTTATTATTTTTTTCTTTTTTTGTGACCGGTAAGAGGATCGTAATCCTTGGGGTGGTGTCATCTGCACTGCGCTCAGCCAGTGAGCGAAACAGCCATCCCTATATAGGATCCAAAACTGCGGCCTCAGCGCACCCAGCGCCTCTGTGCTCCCAGAGCCGCACTCTCTCGAGTGAGCCACGGGGCCGGCCCATACTTCCAGATTTCAAAACATATTGCAAAGCTACAGTGAAACAGTATGGTACTGGCATAAAGACAGATGTATAGATCAGTGGAACAAAATAAGAGCCCGGAAATAAACCCTCATGTATCTGGCCACAGAGAATCTTTGACAAAGATGCCAAAACTACATAA
Organism: Cynocephalus volans; assembly: GCF_027409185.1. Classification (NCBI taxonomy): domain Eukaryota; kingdom Metazoa; phylum Chordata; class Mammalia; order Dermoptera; family Cynocephalidae; genus Cynocephalus; species Cynocephalus volans. Next base: position 22,168,360 of record NC_084467.1, read on the forward strand.
CTGGGAAAAGACAGTCTCTTAAACAAATGGTACTGGGAAAACTGGATATCCACAGGCAAAAGAATGAAGTTTGACCTTTATCTTACACCATATACAAAAAGTAACTGAAAATGGACTAAAGACCTAAACATGAGACCTGAAACTATAAAACTCATAGAAGAAAACAGGGGAAAATCTTCATGACATTGGAATGGGTAATAATTTCTTGAATATGACATCAAAAGCACAGGCAACAAAAGCAAAAATAGACAAATGGGACTACATCGAACTTACAAACTTCCATGCAGCAAAGGAAAACAATCAACAGAGAAAAGGCAACCTATGGGATAGGACCATATATCAGAAAAGGGGTTATATTCAAAACTCCTACAACTCAGTAACAAAAAACCAAGTAACCCGATTAAAAAATGGGCAAAGGACTTGAATAGATTTTTCTCCAAGGAAGATATACAAATGACCGATAAGCAAATGAAAAGATGTTCAACATCACAAATCAGAGAAATGCAAATCAAAACCATAATGCAATATCACCTCACACCCATTAGGATGGCCACTATCAAAAACAAAAACCCAGAAAATAACAAATGTTACAAGGATGTGAGAAATTGGAACCTTTGGGCTGGTGGTATTAAAAACTGGTTCAGCTGTGTGGGAAAAAATATGGAGGGTGGGCCGGCCCGTGGCTCACTCGGGAGAGTGCGGTGCTGATAACACCAAGGCCCCGGGTTCGGATCCCATATATGGATGGCCGGTTCGCTCACTGGCTGAGCGTGGTGCTGACAACACCAAGTCAAGGGTTAAGATCCCCTTACCGGTCATCTTTAAAAAAAAAAAAAAAAAAAAAAAAATATGGAGGTTCCTCAAAAAATTAAAAATATAAACACCATATAATCCACAATCCCATTTCTGGGTATATGTCAAAAAGAATTGAAAACAAGATCTAAAAGCAAACTAAATGTCCTTTGACAGATGAATAGATAAAGAAAATGTAGTCTATACATACAATGGGACATCATTCAGCCTTAAAAAGGAAGGAAATTCTGACCTATGCTACAACACAGATGAATCTTGAAGATATTACACTAAGTGAAATAAGCCAGTCACAAAAAGAGGAATACTATATGAACCTGCTTATATGAGGTATATAAAGTAGTAAAATGCATAGAACCTAAAGTAGAATGGTAGTTGCCAGGGGCTGGGGGGCTGGGGAGAAAATGGGGAGTTGTTCAATGGATATATAGTTTCAGTCATGCAAGATGAAAAAGTTGGAGAGATCTGTTATACAACAATGTGAATGTAGTTAACATGACTGAACTGTACACTTAAAAATTGTTAAGAGGGTAGATTTATTTTTTTACCACTGTAAAAAAAACAAAAACAAAAACAAAACAATTTAATGGGTGTAAGAGGTGGCAGATTTGAAAGTACATTTTGTGTTTTAACTTGGAATCATGACTCAGCTTTATGACTTAACAGCTGTGCAACCTTTGTTAAAACTGCTTCTTTTCTCTGGGCCTCATCTGTAAAATGCAGTTAATAACACACCTCCTTTATAGGGCTTTTGTAAGCATTAAATGAAATAATGGGTGTAAGGCATTTAGAGAGGACTGTGGTTAACACACACTCTGGAGTCAGACAAACCTGGGTTCAAATCCTGCCTCTCTCACTCCCTTGCCACATAAACATGGCCAAGATTTGTAAAGAGAAATATAACTTTAACATGCGCAATTTGCTTCTGTACTAATAAAAACGAGAAAACATAATTAATGCCATTTTAAGTAAGGCAGCTTCTAAGGGAATATGCAGAGGCCAGGCAGTCAAGGCAGGCCCAGGCACGCTAAATTCCAGGAAGGGAGTAATCACCACCCAGTTCCAGGAACTGACCAGTTCCTTATCTAGAGGCCACCTGGCCACAAGGAAGATAAACGATTGGGAAATACACTATTCCTTATCGGTGTGCCAGCCCGCTAAAGCCCACCAATAAATCCAAAGGTCACCTCTGATAACCTGTAAGCAGTATACAACTCATCCTGTTGCCAAAGTCTGTCTAAAAAAACTGTATAAAAAGTGCTTGTGTTAAGAGCTCACGGTCGCTCCTGTCCAGGAGACTGAGTGACCCCAGCATGCTGGAATAAACTCCTCTTGCTTGATTGCAGCGGTCTCTGTCTTGTGGTCTTTGTGAGGTGAGCCATCCCGATGTGTGGGATTTGTGCACAGTGCGCAAGTCTTACAGATTCATCTCTCTGAGTCTCAGGTCCTTCCCCTGAAAGTAGAGCTGATGATAGTCCAGGCACACACCTATCCAGAGTGGTGTGCAAACTCAATGAAATAATGTGTGTAAACTGCTTAGCACAATTCAAGGTATTCACAATCAACAGCACTAAAAAGCTGGGTCTACAGTAAAACACGACAATCTGCTGACTAGATCAGATCAAATGTTTCTCCAGACAGCACCACCTCACTGTGGCTGTTCACATCAAGCTCACACAAGCTCTAAGCCACCTACATCCAGCTTCCAGATAGATCAGTACCCCTGCAAGCTCCTGGGAACCAGTTACAGGCTTTTTTTTTTTTTTTTGGTGTCTCGCCAGTATGGTCTTTCTACGGCAGCTGTGTTAGTTGGCAAAATGACATCAGCCAAGTCTTACCCCAGATAGGTGATTCACCTCCGGGAGCTTCTGTTTACTCATCTGCAAAATGGAGATAATACTAATGCATACCTCATAGGGTTGTTGTAAGGAGTAAATGGAAAATGCCTGGTCTACAGTGAGAACTCAGTGAATGTTGGCTATTGTTAGTCTTACTTCTCTACCCCATGCGGAGTTAGAGATGTCACCTTGTTCCCATAACACAACACATCACACTGCATCGTAAGAGCCATTGAATTCTCCCTATGTCTGGGCTGGGAACTCCCTGGGGCCAAGGCTTTTGGCATATCACCAATACCCATCACAGGGCCTCCTACACAGCAACACTCATGAAATATTTGCTAAACAGATAAATTAACCTTCCCCACTCACACACACACACACAGAGTAGCAAATCCTCAAGTATCAGCCTCAGCCACTCCCAGCTTTTAAATTCCCTGGGGCCAGTCTCAGTTTCCTCATCTATAAAATGGGAATATCAACATTGACCTCTCAAGATAGCCCTGAGGTGTAAGACAGAAAACCCTCTAAAGTGCTTGGCATATAATAGGAACTCAATAAATGAGTTACCTCCTTGTTTCTGACCTCCCCTGTTGCTTGACATTTGTCATCCTCCGAAGAGCGTCCTCATAAAGTGTTTTCAACAACATTTGTCCAAGATGTGGAAGAATTTGAGAGGCAAATTAAGCAAGTATCCTGACCTCTGGGGAATTCTGCACCAGGCACCCCACAGTTCTCAGCACACAAACTCTAGCACCATGCTGGGTACATTTATTGGTTGATGAATGGAGCTCCTGGTCCGTAGAGAGGTCAGGGACAAGAACAAGGACCCCAGAGATTTGGGTGGCCTGCATACCAGTCAGAGTTACCCAATCTTCCTTCTCACTGGGGACTGTATCCTGACCCCAGGTATGTATATTATTTTGATGAGACTCAGCCTCTGCTCAGCCAGCCTAGGAAATACCCATGGAGTTGGGGGACCTTAAACCTGGCGTGGGTGTCTCCTGACTCCCAGATTTCTAGGTGGTATCTGACTGGGTGTCACCCTCCCCCACATTGCTTCCTGGAAGTCAGCGAGGGCAGGGAGAAGGCACTTCCTCCTCTGAGCTTCCCCAGCACCGAGCACACGCCTCTTCCTTACCAGGAATCACACTGACCTCTTCCCTGCCGGAGAGCTCCTGAGTCTACTGGTGTCCTTGCAGCCAGTCCAGGGCCTGGCCCCGGGGGAGAACGTGGGGCCCAGGCCATGGAGTCACACACCCCTGAGTTGGCACCAGGCTCTGTTCTTTCCTAGCTGCATGATCTTTGGCTCTCCCAGCCTCCCTCTATCTGCAAAATGGTGATGGTAAACCACTCCTCTCAGGGTTGTTGTGAGAGCAATTTACTCAGTAACTGTGACCGCTCTTCCCCGCTGTCCTTAGAAAATGTTTGTTGAATGAATGAAGAAGCAAATGCATCAGCCATGCACCAAGCCAGCCACATCATCTTCAGCCACCCACCACCTTGAGTGAATATCTTCCCAGCTCTGAGCCTTGAGATTTTTACCTGAAAAATAAAGTGTTGCCTTATCTCAAAGTATTGTCATGAAAAGGAAGTGAGATCACTGGGGGTGACAAAGAGTTGGTAAAGACTAAAACACGCGGCAAATTGAAATGTACTTTATAAACTGTAAAGCGCCCAGCACAAATTTTTGACATGTTTCTCCCATCAGCCAGCTGAACTCAGCTCCAATCCCAAGCCCTGAGGGTCTCCCTCGGGGAGAGCCAGCTGAGTGGTGGGCCTCCCCAGACATATTCTTTTTGTTTTTTTCCTCTCGTCAGCTGGCAGGTATGGGAATCTGAACCCTTGACCTTGATGTTGTAACACTGCGCTCTAACCATCTGAGCTCACTGGCCAGCCCCACCACGTGTTCTCATTCTCACTCTCACATGCACACACACACACACGCAGAGTCTGGCTCTGGATCCCCCTTGGCTGAAGACACACAGAAGCATATCAACTCCTCAGCTGGTTTGTTGGTGATCCTGCTTCTGGGAACTGTAGGGCTGTACCAGTCGCTCCCACAAGCTGGATGTGCTCCTGGCCCTCCACTCCAGACACATGCTGATATAGGCAGAGCCCCACACAACCACAGACACACATGTACACACAAATCTACACCAGAGGCTTCTCCCCACTCTCACCATGCTGCCAAGGACCCCAAGAGTAGCTGGGCAGAGAAGTGGCTGTGCTGGGTGCCCAGCACTTGCCCTTTGGGAGCTGGCTCCACTCCCGGCCCAGGCTCACACCCCCAACACCCAGCAGGGAGGGAGTGCTCTCAGGCTCTAGCGCAGCTGTTACCTGCTCCTGGGCCCAGGCCTCCACCCAGCAGGGACCAGTATAGGAAAGGAGGGAATGCCACTAAAAAAGAGGAGTTTGCCTTCCTCATCACAGGCCTGAGGTGGGAGGGGAGGTCTCTGCTCCCCATAAAGGGACCAATGGACAGGATCCCAGCCTCTTATCACACCCCTCCTTCTACCTCAACACTGGTCAGGGGATGAAACTCAGTCCTAGAGGCACATTTTGTCATTAATGCCATAGACTGTGAATCCCTTACTCAAACCTTCATTGGCCATATGGGAAAACTGAGGTCCAGAGAAGAGAAAGGATTTACCCAAGGTGACAACAGTGTCAGGAGCAGAGCTGGGACCAGATGCTGGGCCTCTGGCTCACTGTCCATTCCCTTCCAACTACAACATAGTACTTTATCATTCATCTATTCAGTGCATATTCTAAGCACATACTATGTGCCAAACTCTGTGCTAGGAGAAAGGATAAAACAACGAGCAAAACAAATTCTTCATCCTTAAGGCATTTACAATAAGAATTACATTATCAGTATTCACAGTAAAGCATTGGCTCACCTCTGTGAGGCATTTTACAATTGACAATGCACTTTCCCATTCAGCCTCTTACTTCATCCTCCCCTCTAGCCGACAGGCCTGTATTATTATTTTTTTTTAAAGATGACCAGTAAGAGGATCTTAACCCTTGTCTTGGTGTTGTCAGCACCACACTCAGCCAGTGAGCAAACCGGTCATCCCTATATAGGATCCGAACCTGTGGCCTTGGTGTTATCAGCACCACACTCTCCCGAGTGAGCCACAGGCCGGCCCGACAGGCCTGTATTTTAATTCTCAATCTGCAAAGGAAGAAAGTCAGGCTCCTGAAAACTGCTCAAGGTCCCAGCTTGTAAGCAAGAGCTGAAACCAAAACCCTGGGTGCCCACCTCAGCCCAAGGCCATTTCTTCACCTCTGGAGCTGATTTCTTCCTCTGGCTGGGTTGTCAGTGTCTAAAGACAAGGACATCTCTCTCCTTTGCTTCCCGAGCCCGCCGCTCCCCACACCACCTCCACACACACTCCAAGCACCTGGGCCATGGCTGGGTGCTCAATCAGAGTGGGATGAAAGCTGTCTGAGAGTTTGGGGAGACAGCCTGCTGGTTCTCTCGTCCTTCACAGGTGGACAAGTGCCCGGGCAGCAAGCCGCCCCAGTTCACCAACCCCATATCTGGACCTCCTGCCAGCAAAGGACAAAGTTACAAGCCTGGGCCCTGTCCCCAGCATCTGAGACATGATGGGGAAACTGGCTGTAGGCCTGGCCCTTTGTACCAATAACCTGGTTATTTTCATCATTCCCCAGGCAAACCTAGCATTTAAGTGAGTTCCTTAGTGCCCAGCCCCATACCAGACCTTTTACCTCTCCCAACAATCCTGCTGGGGAGATGGCATTATCCTCATCAGACAATTTCAAAAAGTACACACGGAGGGACTGTAACTTGGCCAAGATCACACAGCTAGTAAAGTAGATGACATTCAGCTCCCTGAGATCTACATATCCCCCTCCCATCACCATCGTCAGTCCCAGTGAGGTCTCCGAGGTCATCTCAGCACTGCCTTGGCCTCAGACAACAAAACAGGGGTGCTGGATTCCCTGGGAAAGTTTTTTCTAAACATGAGACTCTGGGCCTGAGAAGGGTGCCAGAATAGTCCCTTAAAAACAGAACGAACCATCTGCTTTTATGCAGCCTGGGGGCGAGATCTTGGCCTCCTGAGGACATTTTCCTATGCCTCCCCCTTGCCCAGCCAGGGCTGGGACCCCCTTACCTGTAGCAGGGGCAGTAGCTGCAGGGTCTGAGAGTCTCTGTCTGGGTCCTGGCCCCAGCCCCAGCCTCTGTGCTATCTGGGCAATTGCAGAAGTGAGGAAATAGAGCATATCTTTGCCAAGTTACCCCCGGGAGGAAATACCGTCACCCTAGGGCCCCACCAACAGACAGATGCCACAGGAACCTCCAAGTTGGGCCACCCAGGCCCTGGGCACTGCACTGAGGCATCTTACAAAGCAAAGGGCAGGGTTGGGTGTGGGCAGTGGCCCAGCGCCAGAGAAGTGGAGTGAAAGAGGAAAAGCAAGGGAGAAAAAGCAAGCACATGCAAGCGGGCGTGCACCTGGGAGAGAGAGAGAGATGGAGCATGACAGTGAGGAAGAGGAGACGGGAGAAACAGAAAGAGAGAGTGAGGAAGGCGGGAGGGAATCAGGAAAAAAATGGGAGGTCAGAGGAAGAGGTGGAGGCAGAGACCAAGGGAGTTAAAAGAGAAAAAGACAGGGGCCGGCCCGTGGCTCACTCAGGAGAGTGCGGTGCTGACAACACCAAGGCCACGTTTTCGGATCCCTAAATGGGGATGGCCGGTTAGCTCACTGGCTGAGCGTGGTGATGACAACACCAAGTCAAGGGTTAAGATCCCCTTACCGGTCATCTTTAAAAAAAAAGAAAGAAAGAAAGAAAGAAAAATGGGTCGAGGAAGAAGTAGGTAATTCACAGAAGGCAAAGCTCGAATGACCAAAAACATAAAAACATGATCAACTTTTTGGTGAACCAGGAGCCCAAATTAAAAGTCATCCACCAGATTGGAAGAAATTTCAAGTCTGCTAATTGGGGAGGATGGAGGATGTAGAATGATGGAAAGTCTGATTACACTGCTGAAAAGGTGCAATTAGCTCTATAATTTTGGAACTTAATTTTGTAATGTGCACATCCTTCCTAAGTATAACCAAAAATATTAAATACATAAATAAGGATACATATATTTGTATGTTTCTGCAATGCAATCCTGTACATATACTAAAATGAACAGAGCTACATGTAATAACATGGATAATAAACAATGCTAAAATAAAAGAGCATGTTGAGAAGAATAAATATAGCATGATACTTGTTCTTAAAACTTTATAACTTTATTATGTTGGAGAACACAATACTTACACATCAATATATAAAGGCAAATTCAGGATATAATTAATTACCTCGGAGGTGGGGGGTAGGATTACTGAGGAGACCCAGGAGACTTCTATTACATCTGTAATAGTCTATTTAACTCAGCAGTGAGTACACAGGTATTTGTAATATTATTCTCTATATGTTCTATATATGTATTTTATATTCTATGTGCAACATATATCTATGTATCTATTTCTATACATAAAAGACATGAGCCTGAGATTAGCCAAGATAGTTTGGAGGCTGAGAAGATGAGAAGTTCAAGAACATGCTGTATCATATATCCAGGCTTAAAGTTATAGTAATTAAAACAGGGTGGTATAAGCACAGGGCTAGACAAATAGTGCAAAGGGACAGAATAGAGAGTCACTGCAGGAAGGGGACTACTACATAACCAGACCTCAGAGAGCCCAAAATAACTCAGGCAGCAGGTTCCCGCTGAGACCCGTCCAAGCCTCAGATTCTTCACGTGTAAAGCACCACCACCCTCAGGGTGGGACTAGGTGTGCGAAGGACAGCACGTGGCTGGTGGCCCTAATTCTCCTCTCTCTCCTCTTCCTCTTCTCCCTCGTCCTTTCCTCCCTGGTCAGGGCTGAGTCCTGCCCGCTCTCCAAGAGCTTCCCCCTCAGCTCCTCACCTGGAGAGATGGAGGCCACTGGCCTTGTCCCTAGGCAAGGAGAGGGCCTGGGCAAGTCCCCAGAGGCTGGGCACTGTTCTTAGAACCCTAAGACTAGAACGCCATGTCAGCAGCATGGAAATGTCATGAGAGATCTCTAAGAAGTAACCCGGATTTCTTCCAGAGAGAGAAATTGGGTGGCTGGAGAACAAGGATAGGAGGGCATCTTTTCACTGTGTACTCTTGAACTTTGCTAGTTTGTTACCTCTTTAAAAAAGTAAAAAATAAATAAAAATTAAAAAGAGGTGGACTCTGGGACCAGACTCACCTAAGTTTAAATCCAATAGCTGCCTCTTAGGTGTAGCACATTGGACAAGTTTCTTAACCTCTCTGAACCTATTTCCATAGCTACAAAATGCAGATAATAGCACCAACTTCATAAAGGTATTACCTACATAGGTAAGATAATGTCTGTAAAAGCGTTTAGCATGGTGTCTGGCTCCAGTAGGCATGTGATAAATGCTAGCCAGCTGTTCTCACTATGAGATTGTGCTGAATCCTGGAGCCGCAGGAAGCAGCACTCAGACAGCTAGGAGAGGCGGCCTCTCCTATCGTGCCCCATGATGTGACTGGGACCCTTGGCTCTGTTCCTGCCCCTCTTGCTCAGCTGTGCCACCCTGGCTGCCTGCAGTGCATGAGCAGCACCCAAGGGGAGGGTGAGAAGTAGGAAGGGTCTTGCTGACCACCAGTCCCTGCCCCTGCCCTGACTGAGCAGCAGCACCCCAAAGATCTTGAGGACCTGTTTGCAGGTGAGGGGAGTCCTGTGATATGTACAGGTGGTTGCATTGATGTGTGGGTGTGTGTAAGGGACATGTTTGTGTGACCATGTCTGTTTGCAGTGAGTGAGTGGAGGGTCTTCCGTGTTGGGAGAGGGGGTGTGTCTGTCAATGCAGTTGCACATGTTGTGTAAGGATGTGTTTCATCCTGTCGCTTCTGATAAGCATCACGTGAGGGGATATTGTGTCAGCTGGTGACAGTTTGTATATGGCCAGTATCTGTGGATGACAAGGGTGTGTTCTGTGTGAGGTGTGTGAGGGAATGCTACGACTGTTGGTGTGTGTTAGATGTCTGTGAGGGGTGAGAGGATGTGTGCTGTGTCTGTGGGTGACAAATTGTGGTTGTTTGTCCATGAGGGGGGTGCTGATGGGAGGGAAGTCAGAAATAACCCAGCTCTGCGGGCCCCTCCAGAGCCTGACCAGCCTCGAGACTTCTGCAGGGAAGCTAGACAAAGCAGCCAAACCTGACCCTCTTACCAAGGCCACCAGCCTCTTACCTGAGAAACAGCAGAGATGGTGGTCAGGGAGGTGACAAAGAGCCTGAGGAGGAAGGGAGCCACTGAGAGCATGTTTCCCGGACAACTTCTCAGGAACACAGGAAGCAGGGCAGGGACGGGGAAGGAGGCAGAAGGCAGGCCCAGACTCAAGTGTGAATCACTTTACGCTCCAATCACCATTAGGCAGAATTAGGGAACGCCTGTGGGCTCTGCTGGCTGGGCAGGGCATCTGAGGTCAGGAAGCCAGCTAGCTCCTTGGGTGAGTCCCCAACCCCAAGGTCACTGGGAATACCTGATCCAGCCAGGGAGTCTCTAGAGCACAACAGGTCTGCCAACAATACCAGGCTGGTCCCATCCGATGCTGAGCCCCTGAGGAAGGGCTGGGCCTGGGCTGGCAGAGGAGGGAGGAACTAGGTCCTTGTCTGAGGGAAGATGGGCTCTGACCCAGAGAAAGTCCCAGCCCTGTCCCTCAGGAGCTCCCAGTCTGGGGGAGTGAGGGGGATACAGCCCTGTCCTCAGGAGCCCAAGCTTCAGTGGGAACAGCCCCAAATCCAGTGTGACCCAAGCGGATGGAAAAGACCCAAAGCTGCTTTCAGAAGACACCCCTGTCTGAGGGGACCCACCCCTGTCTGAGGAAACCCACAGCCAGTCTTGCCCAGAGGAGGTAACAATCCAATGGGTGTGACACAGCTCTGCCCACAGGTGCCCCCAACCAAGGAAGAGACAGCCCTGCCTTCAGGAATGCCCTGTCTGTTGGAAAAGAGAAAATGCTGCTTTCTGAAGCCACCTCCAGCTGAGAGGGAGAAAATGCCATCCCCTGCCCTCATAACCCCCAGTCTGAGAGAGAAGACAAACCCTTGGCCTGACCAAGGCAAAGGACCACAGTTCTAGCAAAAGCCTAGAACTGCACTGAAAGGTGCTCCTTATCTCGACCTCCGCACCACCCCTCCCCCAAATATCTGCTTGGGCTTAACAGGACACATAGGCCACAGAGGAAAGCAAACTGGGCTATGGCATAGGTGGACATTCTCATATAACAATTCTAAGAATCCACTAGAGTGGGGTTTGACTGCTGCCTCTGGTCCTTGGCTTGAGCCCTCCATTGAACATCGCTGCTGAGCCTCAGTTTCTTGGGTCTGTAACATACACACACACACACCCACACCCCACCATGAATCTGGCTTCAGAGAAACCAGAAAATGTCTTTTTTTTTTCTTTTTGGGCTGCTGGCCGGTATAAGGATCAAACCTTGAACCTTGGTGTTATCAGCACCACACTGTAACCAACTGAGCTAACCAGCCAGCACAGAAAATGTCTTCTCAACAATATGTCAGGTGTCCGAAATCTTCAGGTCTTTCACCCAATTCTTAGAGCAGGGAACATCATGCTGCGGGACTGGGACAGGGCAGAGCGGCTACTCTGCACGCAGCTGTGCTGGGCATCTGGCTTCCCTGATCTCCTCAACCCTCAAGAAAACACATGTGAGAGATGAGGAAGCTGAGGCTCAGAGAAGTTTCAAGACTTGCACAAGGTCTCCCAGCTCATAGTGGAGCCAGGATTCACACTCCAGTCTGTCTGACACCAAACCCAGGCCTGTTGCCTCCATTTGCCCGGCTTGTTCTTTTTACAATAAACAGAATCTCACTAGAGTTCACAAAACAGGAAGGGAGGAAGGGTTTTGACCCTCATTTTACCAAAGAGGCAGGACCTGAAGTCCAGAGAGGGCAAATGACTTGCCAGGGTCACAAAGCTAGTGAGTGGCAGAGCAGATACTCAAGAAGGTGACTCCAAGCCCCTCCTGGGTTCATCCCATGATACTCTTTTAGATCTCTGAGCCCCTGATTCCAATGGTGAGAAGTGCTGATAATCTCCAGCAAGGGGGGGCAGAGATGATCCAGATGTACTAGGACAGGGTTAGGAGAGTGGGGAAGGAAATGGAAAGGAGCAAATCTTGCTTCTCTGGGATTCCACCCTCAGAGCAACTACAGAAACATCTACAGCCTCCCACATACTTCCTCTTACCTCCACTGGGGCTTCAGGAAAGCCAGAGGAGCCAGAAGGTCAGGCCTGGCTGTGGCTGCCCCAGGAAGCAGGTGAGAGGCCACAGCCAAGGGGTGGGGGATTAAGGTGACTAGAGTGCCAAAGGTGACTGATGCTTTTGGTGGATACACTTGGTTTTAAAGGTACAAGTGCCAGGATTCTAACCCTACCTGACTGGCGCCATTTACCTCACCTCTGCCCACAGTAGTCCCCTGGGCAGCGATTGTGTGCAGTGGGAGGTGCAGGGGTGATGGTTATCTGCCCCATCATTTACAGCAAACCACAGGAAGAAGAGAGAAGTGGTTCATCCAGCCTTTCTCTCTGGGCCCTGGCTCTCCACCAGCAATCCTTTCCTGCACGAAGAGCTTCACAGATGAAGGGGCTGGAGAGGCTGCCACAACCACCACCACCACCCCGCTCTTGAGGCCAGTGTTGACTATGCTGCCTCTCAACTCAATGCCCAATGCACACCGCTCTCCCTAGCTAGGTCATCACTGAAAAGATTGAATGGAGCAGGGTTATGAGAATGGACTGGGACCACTGCTGATCTTCCAAGTGGGTCTGTGGCTAAAATGTACCAGAAACGATATAGGTAGACTTTGGTCCATTTGGGAAAATAGAATATCCTGATTAAAACCCAAATTCTGGACCAACCCTGTGGCGCACTCGGGAGAGTGCGGCGCTGGGAGCGCAGCAGTGCTCCCGCCGCGGGTTCGGATCCTATGTAAGGATGGCCGGTGCGCTCACTGGCGGTACCGCCGGTCACAAAAAGACAGAAAAAAAAATAAAATAAAATAAAATAAATAAAATAAAATACCAAAAGCCTTTAAAAAAAAAAAAAAAACCCAAATTCTTTAATATGACTTTATGATCCCGCTGGTCTCACCTCAGCCCACTTCTGTGCTCCAGGTATAACAAAGAATGTTCAATTCCAAGAAAGGGCTCTTAGCACTAGGCTTTTGCGCATGCTGTTCCCTCTGACTTAAACCACCTCTGTAGTCCTACCCATCTGTGCCACACACTGTTAGTTGCTCCCAGCAGACATTCTCCCTTTCTTCCTTGCCAACGAAACTTTATTAGAAACAGTTGGTGCCCAGCCCCAAGTAACAAGGCTTGCTCTATGGCCTGTGTATTCGCCTTTGCTGCTTTCCCAAACTTAACATTAGGTGTCCATGCCACCTGTTTTCTGACCAATGACATTTTCTAGGGAAAAACTTCCTTCCTGGATGACTTTTTCCTGCTTGGCAGTTATTATGAGGTGTGGTTCTTCCGCAGCCTTCTTGCAGCAATGGTATGATAAGCCCTCCAGAGAGGATGGAGGGGCAGCACAGTAAGAGCCTGCTTCCTTGGTGGTACTGTTGAGCCCATGAACGATACTTGAAACTACCTGCCTCCAGACTTATGTGAACAAAATATTCCCCTATTTATTTCTGCCAGTTATTCCTTGCAGCTGGAAACATTCCTAACTGATGCATCAGCCTCTAGGTTACAAATTTTAAAAAGATTACTTTCTCCAGGAAACAATCTCTGGCTGCTAAGAACACGATCAAGGGCCGCCTCCTCAGAGCCATGGATGCATTGTTCACTGGCCCAGTGCCCCAGTTGTGAAGTGGGCAGCAGGGGTCCTCTGGCGTTCACTATTTTATTTCTAAACCAGCATATTTGTTGAATGAATAAGCACACTTGTAGCTGATTGCTGGCACAGCCCCCTTAAATGCAGATGAGCTTGCAGATGGTTCAACTGAATGACCACCACCTACCCTTTAAGGAAAGGGTGGGTGTATGTACTCACATGCTGCAGTGAGGTGGGTGTCACTTTGCCTGACTAGTAAAGATCGCTGTTGCTCCCTGCACAGGACAGTCTGCATTATCTCATGACAAGTATCAATTCTGCAGGGTGACTGAACATTTCCCTCCCTCTGCCTTGGTCCCATTTTAGCCAGAGTGACACCCTCCCACCCACCCCTGCACTCTAATTCATGTGGTTTGGATGTGCTCACCTATACTTGGAAGAACAGTAAGACACCAAAACTTCTGTTCCCTCCCACTGAGAAGCAAATCAAAGTTGCAGTATCTCCTGATACCATAAGACACTGTGTCTTTCATAATCAGTATAACTGTCTACTTGTCTACAAGACATTGCAAAAAGCAAAAAGTCTAGTTTCAAGTCACCCAGTTTCTCATAGCTTCGCATTTCACGTGTCACCTTTTGGGGGTGGGGGGGCAGCTGGCCTGTACAGGGATAAAACCCTGAACCTTGGTGTTATCAACACCATGCTCTAACCAACTGAGCTAACTGGCCAGCCAGAGTTACCTTACATATGCCATGGCTAATCCTCCCTAAAAGCTACCACAGTAATTTATATTCCCATTTTGTAGATGAAGAAACTAAGGTGCAGCAAGTGAGTGGCAGGGAACCAGTTCGGTCCAACCCCAAAGCATTTTGGGGTTGAGCCAAGCCAGACAAGGGACCCACCCTTGGAATAATACTTGAGGGAAGAGTACATCAATGGTTTGAGTATAAAAATTTATTATATATCAAGAATATTGCCACTAACAAATGCAGACAGGCTAGGACATAATGGTAGTGGATAGAGGATGGATAGCTCTTTGGAAAGTGAACAGGTTTTGGCTCAGAGCCTCATGCCACACTGATTGGTCAGTCAGACGGAAGAGCCCATGCCAGCCACCACAGGGTGTGAGGGCATCAAGTGACTGCTCTGTGTGCCCATACTGCCTTCCCCATCTGACCTGGGGCTTCCAAGGGTGGCACACCCAGAAGCAAGCAACTGAAGAAAAGGGGATTCCTAAAGTAGCCCAGGCTTGTCTCTGAAGTCACAGCAACACCATTTTAAGCAATATGTTTAATTGGATGATTTCCACAAACTATACACGAAGTTTCTAACCATCACAATTCAGCGAAGTACAAAACATTAAGTTACAGGCCGTAGGAAGAGAAGGCAGCACCAATGGTGACACCTTCCAATCCCGGTTGTTTAGGGGTAGGGGGTAGGGATGGTCTTTTTTAAACTGAGCCCCTTATTTCAACGTACAAAAGAATTACTCTGATCGATATTAAATTGTATTGAAAACAAAATGAACTAAAAAGCAAGTACTACTCTATGTTGGGGTGGAAGTGGGAGAAAAGAATGAGTCCTTCAAAGCAGGAAGGAAGATAAGTGGGGGAAGGTTGTGTGACCCCAGGTGGTCACTCACGCTGCTCCATTTTTACTTTTGGGGGTCTCAGGAAGGTCCGATTTTTCTTCTCTTTCTTCCCCTTTGTATTTGCTTGGAAGTTTCGCCAGCTGTCAACACGACCATCTCGACTTTCCTAAGCACAAAAGAAGTTTGAGGTGAGGAGACTAATTAACAAGAGGAAGGGACTGAACCTGCCCTGCCATCCACCCACCGTCCTATAGCCCAGCCCTTTTCAGCCCTCCAGCATAATCCAAGAGTAGAACACAGCAGAGCTTTTCTCCCACTTCCAGAGGCCCAGGGAAGTGTCACACCATCCCTAGAAAGCAGGATGGCTGCAGGTTGGAAGAGGAGGATAAAATGAGTAATACTCATCACAACACGAGGCCCCATTTGTTGGGAATCTCCGGGCTAGATATTAAGCATATGTTATTTGTTTCTAATCTTCACAAAAAGCTGACCATGTTGTGTATGCCACCAGCACTTCACAAACGATGACACTGAGGCTCAGAGTAGCTAAATTGTTTTCTCAAAGCCATACAGCTAGCCAGCAGTAGAGCCACTCTTTCCACTACACCTTCCTATTCCCCCGCCCCCAACCTTGGATGAATGACCCAAAGCCAGTATAATGCCAAGCCAGTTGTGCTGATAGGGCCGCTAGGATCCCTGCCTCATTTATCATCAAGCCTACTCATTTTCTCTCTTCATACATGAGGTTAAACAGAAACAAAAAGTCATCAACTCTGGTTAGCCGACTTCTACCCTGAGTCCTAAATCCTATAGAAGAAAAGACCAAATGTTGCTACAATCCAGAAATGGGCCTAGCACCTGAAGGATGTAATCAGGGCATCAAAGAAGAGCCAAGTTCAAAAGTCATTAACTCTCTCTCTAGGCAGGATACTGGGGTCACAAGAACTCAGTGGGGTAACAAACCTCTAAGTAGGGCGTTACTCCACGTTTACACTATAAACTAAAGGTGTAATCCATTTTTCTTGAGCCCACTTGACAGCTGTGCTTACTACAATTTCTAAAAAACCATTCAGGGATCCACACTGCCCTTGCTAAGCCTATGGAGCTTATAGGAGGCTGAGCCAGACCAGACTCATTCTTTACAGCTCCCACTCTTCCCCACATACCCCATTTCTCTCTGACTGTCTGCCCCAGTCAGTCCTGGGAATGCCCCAGCAACTAAGTTTCCTTAGTCTGGGATAAGAATCCCCAGCCACCCTGGAAATTACCTCAAAGTTCTTCTGCCACTCCCTTTCTCGTTTGGCTTTTTCTTGAGCTTCAATCTCTTCTTCCCTTTGTCGTTTCCTAGAAGGAAAACCAAACAATACTATTTATATGATACTTATAGGTTGTGTTAATAACACAAGTTATGAAGGCATCTCTACACAGAAGCTAGCATATAAAGTAAACCAATTCCCAGAGGAGAATCTGTCTCACTCTCTCTGCTCTCCCTGCTTCCACCATCTTGCAATGTGAGACCCCTGGGTCACTGTTGCCACCACCAAGACCCTCATCAGACATGTTCCCTGAACACTGAACCTCCTAGCCTCTAAAACTGTAAGCAATACATTTTGTTTTTTCTTTATTAAATAAATAAATAAAGTAAACCAATTCCCTAGAAATCTATGAAGATGGTTATCTGCAAAGGGCTCAAAGCACTTTCACAATGGTCTCATTCTAAAACATGCAGATGAGACCGTGGGCAGGGATGTGGGAAAAGATATAAATATCCCCATTACACAGATACACAGATAAGGTAGTTAAGGCCCAGCCAACAGTGGGGTTTGGGGCTCAGTCAGTGAAAAAGCAATGTCTAGAACACAGGCCACCTTATTTCAGCAGTATAACCATTATAATAACAGAAGTCATAACCCAAGAGGATCTCTGGACAAACCTTATCCCAAAAGAAGGACATTTCATACAACAACCTTAACTAGCAAAATATAGTTATTGCTAAACACCAATCAACAATACAAAATACACAAACCAAACTAACCTCAATATTTCTGATAACCAAGAGAAATCGTAATTTAGAATAAACATTTTGTAAGTGATTATACTGTACAATATTTACCAAAGCTGCAGCCACTAGTCCCACAAAAGGTTCTGGCCAACAATGGCCTCAATAACTCCGCCTACTGCATGCCATGAAGTCAGGAAGAAAACATGCAGCACTTCTGATTATAAATAAACTCCCTAAGGACAGGTCTATCCAATATTTCCCAAAAGTCAAAGAGAAAACTTCTTACCCTGATGATTCAAAAGCCTGGCTGTTTCAGAATAACTATTTTATCCAGTCTCTTAAATAATATACTACATAACTCCTTTGTTAGGAAAATCTCCAAAGATCAATGTTAATCTAGGTATTTAGATATGGTTTAAATGAAATCACTGATATGTACCTTTCGTGCATCTCTTTGGCTTCTCTCTCTTTCCTTTTAATTTCCAGCTCAGCAAAAAGTTTCATGGTCTGTTTATACACTGCTTGTTTGAACTATAAGAAAATTAAAAACAAAAAAAATTAAATATTTTACTAGCAACTTGAGTCAAGTACTTTCAGTTGGATCTCAACACAAAAGCAGATTAGAACCCAGCAAGAAAAAAAGATTCTTCAGAGAGAACCACTAAATGATGTTGTCTCTCTTGGGAGATAAAAAACACATCCACCTATGATATCTTTCCACTTTCACCATGCAGATGACACACAGGAACCTAGCTCTAGTAAAAAGCACCAACAAGAAAAAAATTCTACACCCATCACCACCACTTAAGATTTCGGAGGGTGCTTTCCTCAAAAGAGCTTGCAAAAATAACTTTCATTCTTTCTTTCACAAATATTTTATAATTATCCATACTGTGCCAGTCACTGAGTTAGGAACTAGGAATATGAAGTTGTTATCTAGCAGACCAGTCTCAAGGGTCTACTGACTGTGGCAGAGCTACTAGCTGTCCCCTCTACTATAACCCCATATCTTAAGGCACAAGCAACCCAACATAAAAGGCTGTATTTCCCAAGCTTCCTCATAGCTGGGTGTGGCCATGTAACTTAAGTTTCAGTCAATGGGATATAAAGAAAAATGAGGTATACAACTTCTAGAATGTTCTTAGAGGGAGAAGGCTTATTTCTTCTTCCTCCTTCCCTCTATTCTCTTTGGTACATGGATGAGGTAATGAGACATCCTGGACAATAAGGATGAGGGCAACATCCTCATTGGCAGAGCCACAGAAAGGAGTAGACTGGGTCCTTGGATAACAAATGGTACAGAGCTGCCATACCAGCAGCCATCTTCCCAAAGATTTTGTGTGTGTGTGTGTGCGTGTGCGTGTGCGTGTGCGTGTGCGTGCGTGCGTGCGTGCGTGTGTGCGTGTGTGTCTCTCTCCAATAGGGGGATCCGAACCCTTAACCTTGGTGTATTAGTACCACACTCCCCAAAGACTTCTACGGGAAAGAAAACACAAATCTCTTTCTTGTTCGAACCACCATCATTTTGTGTCTCTGTTGCATACATCTGAACTTATACTCTAAACACACTAACAGAAACAGGTAACACAGCATTAGGTAGAAAACAGTAAGGCAAAGAGCCTTTCTTAAAGTGTATTATAAAACAGTCATTCAAAGGTAGCTAGGAGGCCGGCCTGTGGCTCACTCGGGAGAGTGCGGTACTGATAACACCAAGGCCATGGGTTCAGATCCTATATAGGGATGGCCAGTTAGCTCACTTGGGAGAGCGTGGTGCTGACAACACCAAGCCAAGGGTTAAGATCACCTTACCAGTTAAAAAAAACAAACAAACAAAAAAAACAACAAAGGTAGGTAGGAATGGAGGTTATTATTAGAATTTGTAAGAATTACAGAAAAATAAATGAAGATAACTGACCTAGCTTCTATAATACAAAGTTAATAAAATCACCACCAGCTTTTAATTCTTTACATTCAATAGAGCTTATACTCTTGCTCTATCTTTAAAACTTTTTTCCCCAGATAAAAGGGGTTCTTTTGTTGGTTTTTTTTGGTAACTGGACAGTACAGGGATCCAAAACCTTGACCTTGGTGTTGTAACATTGCACTCTAACCAACTAAGGTAACCAGACAGCTCCATAAAAAGTATTTTAAATATACATGGAAATACAGAAAATAATCCATCATGCAGATTTAGTAGGGCCTATATCCTAAAATCAAACACTAGAGCAAAAAATGATGTACAGAAAAAAAGGGAAATAAAGGAGCCCCCAAATTTCTATCACTTCTCTTTAATACTACTACCAGCCAGGCACCGTTCAGTGAAAGCAATGCTGACTAACCAAATAAGTACAAACATCAAAGGGGTGAAGGAGTCTGTAAAATATTTCAATAGCTCTAAAAGTTCCAGACTCTCCTTGATGGACAGATACTGGCTACTTTTAATTTTTTATATTTTGCTGCTTGTTCAAAATTTTCTGTCATTAACAGATGTTCCTTTATAATAAGGAAAAAGCGCAACTAAAAAGTGTTAAGTTTCTTAACAACTTAGGATGATCAAGGAGTATTCGTAAACATCTTCAGAAAGACTGAGGACAATTAAGGAAAGGGAAAATAGGATTGAGGAGATAATACTAAAATAGTGGAACAGAGTAAACCCAAATCAGGTGGCTAGCAGAAAAGCTGACCTAATTGTTCTCAAGCAGTATCACCATAAAGAAGATGAGACTATTCACTGTTAGCAAAGTCACTGCAGCAAGAAGCTGCAAGGAAGTTTCCCTAGCAAGACAGCCTGTCCTTTATAAATCTTTAAAACACAAGATAAGGGGCCGAGCCTGTGGCGCACTTGGTAGAGTGCTGCGCTGGCAGCGCGGCGACACTCCCGCCGCGGGTTCGGATCCTATATAGGACTGACCGGTGCACTCACTGGCTGAGTGCCGGTCACGAAAAAAAAAAAAAAAAAAAAAACGACAAAACACAAGATAAGTATGTGATAAGATTTAAGATGACTTTAAATTTTTCAGGGGGAGGGATGTTATGGAGAAATTGGGTAAGGGACACAAAAAATAATTACAATTTATAATAATGAACATGCTAATAATATTGATTTGGTTATTACATATTGTACATGAATACTGATAGTCAACTCTGTACACAATAAATGTGTGTAATCAATTTAAAAAAGTATCACTCCAAAAAATAAATAAATAAAATAAAAATTTCAGGCTAGTAGGAGAAGGGTTCAGATCCCCATACTGGTCAACTGTAACACCAAGGTCAAGGATTCAGATCCCCTCACTGACCAGCCATCCCCTAAAAAAATTTTTTTAGGCTAGTGAGACAATCAGATAAATAATTAAGCAGAATCTCTCTCAACTAATCTCCACTAAATAACCCAAAGGATTAATCAATGCTCTCCATTTCCTCTGTAAAACATCACCTGGAGCACGATGAGCTATCTGTTTACCAAGAGCCAGCTGTGTTGTTCCCAAATCTGTCTATGTCAGTTGCAACTACTATTATAGTTAAGTAATTTAATTGGTAAGTGTGGTTATAAAAATAAATGTTTGTTGTTTCTTTGAAGATTCGACAGACAAGAGTCCCTAAAGATAATTGCTATTGAATTAGTTATAGGTGAGACATCTGGAAAAGACTGAAAAAAGAATGATAGAGCTGGCCAGTTAGCTCAGTTGGGAGAGCATGGTGCTGATAGGAGCAAGGTCAAGGATTTGGATCCCCATACCAGCCAGCTGCCAAAAAGGAAGAAAAAAAAAAATCATAATCCAGGATTTTGCTCTTGGTTTGCTTCACAAGTACCTAAGTTTTCAATGTACTTCAAAAGAAATTCCAAGTAGAAACTATAGGGGCTAACCAGCTCAGTGGGTTACAGTGTGGTGCTGATAACACCAAGTTCCAGGGTTCAATCCCTGCTTTGGCCAGCCACCACCAAAAAAAAAAAAAAAAAAAAAAAAGTAGAAACTATAGATAATATTTTATGTATGGCTTATAAAATAGTCAACTGCAAAGTTGTTTACTCAAAGAAAAGGCCATAGCCCTACATCAAAAAGAGAGTAAATGAAAATGAAAAACGGTGAATGAATGTACATTCACATGTTTTAAGTTAAAATGTTTATAGCATGTATTCATCATTCTTTAGGCTTCCCTCTGTTTAACTCACCAATCAGTGGACCCAATCACACAAGGTGGCTTTTCACATATTTAACTTACCAGCTCAGGGTCATCCTCCTCTACATTTGTAGGTTTTCCTTCCTTCTTTAATTGTTTTTTTCGCTCTTTCACCTAAAAAGAATTTTTTTCATCAAAGGATGAGCACCCATACTTTGACAATAGCGACTGAGCAGTACACATATGATATGTGCACTTTTCTGTAGGTAATTCTATAACAAAAAGTTGCATTAAAAAAAGATGAACCTCCCCTCCACCCCCCAAACAGCAATGCAATCAAGGAAAACTAGAACTATGTGTCCTTTCTCTAACCGCATCTAAAATCCAATATACCAGGAAGGATGAAAGGGGACCAGTTGTGGGTTGTTCCCAACTCATCAGATCCTAGCCAGATTCAAAGAGCCTTTGATACATTGACCAGATCACCCAATTATCTTTTTCTGCTTGTGGTTATGTGTTTATGGTAAAGAAAATGTATTTATCAAGTTTTAGAAGATGCTACAGAATTTGTGGCATTAAGTATAAGTAGTGTTTTTCTAGCATATCTACAACTGCATTCTTGATAATTTTCATTGTGAAACACTCATAAACCAATAATTGTCACATCACATTAACTGATATTTTTAATCAATTTGATCGTAACTGAGATCCAAAAAATTTAAATACACCCATTCACACAAGAATGACACTACTCCATTAAGTAACCAGTCTACATCAGCAAAAAGCCAGGTTTCTTCCAAGCTCAGAAAGGCTCTGCTGCCACCTTGTGATCAGGAAGCCTAAAGATGACTTCCTTACAAGCAAAATATAGAGGAAGGGTAATTGCCACAATGATTTAAGGAGAAAGTGTCAGGCAGTTTTCTGAATTCTACCAGGATTGAACCTACAAGTGCCATTTCCAAAACATGACTGGCAGAACATAGGTATAGCCCTGTCTCCTCTTTTTACTCATTTTCCTCATCTAAACTGAATTAATTACTATTATTGACTACAAAGTTCTGTTTTAGATTCCAAAACTCTTCAAATGAAAAGTCACATCCACATTCACTCCCGATTGAAAAAGCTCTTATAAATGGCCTCAAGATTCTTGTCCCAGCAAGTAAAAAATTAAAACAAAGACCTTTCTTACCTCAAGCAAGCCATCTTAACATTCTCCACTACTTAGGAGATTTATGTAATGCCCCAAGAACAACAATAACCACGAAAACACCAGCTATAACTAAATTTCTTTCCACTGAGTCCTTCCCAACCCTGTTGTTAATATGGACACATACCTCCTATTTTTAAAAAAAATTTACTCACTTCCCCTTGCTAGCCTTTCTCAAACCTACGTTCCGAACCTTTCACAAGGATAAGAGTAAAAATCAAGACACGTGTCACCACAGCTGCTTCACTTTTCCATTCTCAGAATGGGGTAATGTGGCAGTCTGTGATAAAAGGGCAGCAAGAGCCCTCTCTTCACAACACAGGACTGGTAGGGAAAGAGGTAAGAGCAGTGTCCCAGTGTCCTAGCACTCCTCATCCTGAGCTCTTCTCTTAGGGCTGAATTATAACTTTAGGCACACACTATTTATGACCACCAAAGCAAAGTGGTGGAGACCATATATGCAGTCACAAGTTATGCCAGTAGGCATTACTATGTTAATATTTCCCTCCTACAAGGTGCCCAAGGCTTGCTGATACTTCCTGTAAATACAGCAGCACTATAAATACTTACAGTGTGTTCCACGTATTCTTTTCCTGCCTGAATTACATCCAGGGCCCTCTTCTTTTGTTCCTGATCCAGTAGCAACTTGTAAGCTTTGTCCACAGCTAATGCAAAACATTGAAGTTAACTGTTTCTGCAAACACCCTCTAAAAGTCTGAACTATACTATACTCAGGCAGTGCAAATGGACTTGTGTCATCTGAAAGCATTCCCTACTTTGTTAATTTATTTACTGTTGATAAGGTAATTAAAAAAAAAAAAAAAAAACTCATAGCAATGACTTTCCTTGAGAGCCTTAAGAAAAATTAAATATGCACTCAAGGCTAAATATACAACATCTAGATTTAATCCGGTGATACAATATTTCCAATATTCTTTATGTTCAAAGAAATAATGATCCTATGTAATAACAGTCTTTGTTGGCACACACAAGTTTTAACAAAGCAAAGTTAAGGTCTACTTAAACAGCAACATTCTGCTTTGGAAGGACAACTGTTCTACTGAAAACCACAGCTTCTTCATGACCAGAACATAAAACTAATACATTCTTTTCTTGATCTAGGACAAGGACCAGTTAGTCCCTAACACTGACAATATACTACTCAGAAGCAGGTAAATTTACAAATACCTTCAAAAGCTTTTTGTGCTCTGTCAGCATCATCTTGATTTTTGTCAGGATGCACCAATATGGATAACTACAACAAGAAAAGTTAGGTTTGTTAATAAGAGAAACACTTAGTAACTCCTAGCCTGTACTGTCTCTCTTTACAACCAAAAGCTCTAGGACACTATGGCAAAAAAAAAAAAAGACTTAGCTAGAAGCATTTTTTTTTAATTATTAAATCTCGGGCCAGCCCCGTGGCTCACTCGGGAGAGTGTGGCGCTGGTAGCACGGAGGCCGTGGGTTTGGATCCTATATAGGGATGGCCGGTACGCTCACTGGCTGAGCATGGTGCTGACAACACTGTGCCGAGGGTTGCAATCCCCTTATCAGTCAAAAATAAATGAATAAATAAATAAAATAAAAATTATCAGATCTCATAAAATGCCCAGAAATACTAGGCTTTAACAAAAGTCAAGCACCAAAAAGTAAATGTACAACTAGGAAACATTCAGGGCTTTAATTACAAAGTTGAGAACAAATGGAAGTCTAGCATTATGAAGATGTTGTAATAATTTGGAGGAGGAGGGAGACTGAAAAGTACCAAGTACCTGTTGTGATCCTTATACTGAGCACCAAGAGGGATAAAGCAGGTATGAGACATCATCTCATTCCTAAAAGAACTTTTTTTTTTTTTTTTTTTTTAAAGATGACCGGTAAGGGGATCTCAACCCTTGGCTTGGTGTTGTTAGCACCACGCTCAGCCAGTGAGCGAACCGGCCATCCCTAATAGGATCTGAACCCATGGCCTTGGTATCAGCACCGCACTCTCCCAAGTGAGCCACGGGCTGGCCCTTAAAAGAACTTCTAATATAAAGCAGTGGTTCTCAGTTCTGGCTATGCTCCAACCCTGTGAAGCTTTTTAAAAATACAGAGGTCTACTTTCTATCCTTAGACCTTCTGAATCCATCTCTGGCATCTGTACTTTGTAAACCTCTACTAGACTGGGTTTCAGATGATATTAAGGAATCAGTTTCAATTCTGCTACATGTGATAAGCAGTTATGCAAGAAAATGTCCTTTTTTATTTTGGTGGAATACAGGCTGAAGCAGTTAGGGGTAAAGCATCATGAGGTCTGCAATTTACAATGATTTACTCAAAACTATATAGGTAATGAAGCAAACAGTTGCATATAGATGGTGGGTATTTATTACTCTGTTTTCTTTTTTAAATACAAAATTTTTATAATAATAAACTTTTAAAAGAAGCCAAGGCTGGCCTGTTAGCTCAGTTGGTTAGAGAGCAGCCTTGTAACACCAAGATCATGGGTTCAGATCCCCTTACCGGCCAGCGCGCGCACACACACACACACACACACACACACACACACACACACACACACACACACACACACACAATTTTCCATAGGTGATTCCTTCAGACATCCACATTTAAGAACCACTGACTCCTTACAATGTCTTCTTCAACAACAAAAAATAAAAGAACCACTGCTGACGTACTGTCATCAACAGACAGAAACCAATTAGTTGGAACAGAAGAAATTGTGTTGAGGGATGACAGCAAATGAGAATCTAATGTTAAATCCAGCATTACTGGAGCCATAATCCTGGGTTCTAATTCCAACAGCAATTATTTACTAGCTATGAGACCTTGAGCAACTCACTTAACCTATCTCTGCCTCAGTTTCCTGCTCTGTAAATGGGACAATAGTAGGTACCTCCATCTAATTGGGTTGCTGTAAGGATGAAATAACGCAAGCAAAGAAATTAATATACTATTTAATACACATTGACAATAGTTAGCATACAATGAGGACATGCTATGCATCAAGACTTATTCTAAGTACATTGTGTGTAATACCTCATTTAAATCCCTATAACAACCTCAAAGGATATACAAATGAGGTAACAAGCACAGAAATGTTGAAAGTAAGTTGCCTGAGTTCACACTGCTTGTAAATGGTACAGTCAAGATTTAAGCTAAAGTCATATAGCTCCAATGCCCAAATTCTTAACTATTAGGCCATATTAACAACTCCATAAGAATTCTTGGCACTTATTAAAGAGTTCTTTACATAGCTACATAAAAAGTTATTTTGACTATAGATCTGAATGCTTGCTCATTAAATTGGGAAAGACTGCTAATGCATTATATTAGGAAACTTGAAATTTTAGAAGAAAATAAGCTAAATATAAGTGCAGAATAGAGCTCAGGAAGAAAAAAAGCTATAAAGTTATATAACGAGAAATGATTGAGCAGGCAAAGATTTTTTAAAATCTTGGCTTGACAGATCAGAAGATGACTATGAGTCAGCAACAGGGGGAAAATTACTGTATTGAAGAAGCAAGCACAACACTGAATATTAACAAGTATGTCATGCAGAAGCTGAGAATTACATTCAACACCGGTCAGGCCCTATTCAAATATGAAATACAAAAGGGGTATAAAAAACTTAAGAAAAGGTTATTATAAAAGGTTACTAGAAAACTTTGTAGGTCCAGTTATTAAACATAAGAATGCACAAGAATCAGAGGAGATCTCCTTTCCTGGAGAACTTTTAAAAAGCACTTTTAATAGTAAACCAGGTATCTCTTTGGTATTCATTTATGTTAGCAAAAAAAAAATTATTAAGAAATGGGGTCTTAAAAGAGTGTTATGAATTATTTGACATGTTCTCTCCTAGAAGCCAGAGGATCTGTTAATTGTGACTCCATGCAAGCTCTATTATTCTACCTTGTTCTTATCCCTCTTAAGTAAGGGTCTGGAGAAAATCTATTTGGATATAAAATTCATTCTATTCAAAGGTAAGCAATGGTAATTAAATTATTTAAGATTTTATGTCACTATGAGTATTTTTTATTTTTTATTTATTTATTTTTTTTAAAAGATGACCGGTAAGGGGATCCTAACCCCCGACTTGGTGTTGTCAGCACCACGCTCAGCCAGTGAGCAAACCGGCCATCTGTATACGGGATCCGAACCCGGGGCCTTGGCGTTATCAGCACCGCACTCTCCCAAGTGAGCCACGGGCCGGCCCACTATGAGTATTTTTTAAAAGAACAGTTACACAGCCTTAAGTTAAAAAATAATAATAAGGTTAAATTTGGCCCCAAAATATCAAGTCATAATAGCGAATCCTGAGAGAATTATGTGCTTCATATGTTTTCAAAAGGTTCAAACTCCATCTATTACTGAGAAATAGTACTGTACCTGCCGAAATCTCTTTTTTATTTCTTCATCTGTCACTTCAGGATCTATCTGAAGAACCTAGAAGAATCAAAATCAAAACTTTAAAAGAAATTGAAAGAATTTATGTTTCTATTTAAAAGGTACCCAATAATTATATATATTATAATCAGCATCTAGAATAATACTATGTGTTCTAGAACACTGGCTGGCACACAGTTCTAAAAACTGCTCGAGAAACATGACTGATCAACCAAGGTCAAAGGTTCAGATCCCCATACTGGACAAAAAAAAAAAAAGAAAGAAAGAAAGAAATATGAATGATCAAATCAGTAACAGAATAACAGCCATATTGTTTTAGGGCTCTCAACTAAGAAAATGTTTGCTTTCTCTCCATCCGAAAAATAATAATTTACCTTACACCCAGAGACGTTTTTACACCACAAGAAAATGTTGTATTTCTCCTTCCTTCATTAAGAAAAAGGAACCCCCCTTTGCCTTTGCAAAGGTGGGGAAAGTATAGCAACTCAAAAGTGAAAAAATTAGTCCAGCTTCTGATTTTCATCTCAATCCAGAAATAGCCACTTTATAATTTACATGGCCTAGTGATTTTTCAACCCAGAATGAACTTCATCTGTGGAAACCTGAGAGCAATGCCTGGGACCCACTCTAGAAAAGTCTGATTCCAATTCAGGAGAACTGGGGTAGGGCCAAATGGAGGGAACATCTTTATATTTTGAGCAACACTACTTTAAACCAATAAACTTAATTTTGTTTTTCTTTTTTTTTGCAGCTGGGCAGTATGGGGATCTGAACCTGTGACCTGGGGTCATAGGCTACACTCTAACCAACTGAACTAACTGGCCAGACCTAAACAAATAAATTTAATCATTTTTCTCTAACCTTGGGTATCTTGGTGTTGACATTCCTCACCAAGGATTCTGACTCCATCACCTCAAATACATTCATTCATTTAAACATTTATACAAGGGTACTTCAGAATTTCTTGGAAAAATAGAATTAGGTCAGCATGAATCTTTCCATGAACTTTCTTATATAGTAACTACTACATGCTGAACACAATGTCATGTACCAGAAATGCAAAGATAAATAAGTAGGGGAAACTTATTTTTTAACATTACCATATATAAGGGTTGGCCCATGGCTCACTTGGGAGAGTGTGGTGCTGATGACACCAAGGCCACGGGTTCAGATCCCTATATAGGGATGGCCGGTTAGCTCACTTCGGAGAGCGTGGTGCTGACAACACCAAGTCAAGGGTTAAGATCCCCTTACCGGTCATCTTTTTAAAAAATAAATAAAAATAAAAATAAAATAAAATTAGTACATAAGTGCTTTTTAAAAACAGGGAATGGTATAAGATATACAATTAAGCAGATATATTGTATATGAAATACACAATTTCATAGTGTAGTCAATGGATTCAACGCAGCACCAGTTGTTTATTTGGTGTTCAAGGCCTGAGGAAGGTGCTGAAAGAGCAGGAGAGAAGGATTTGTTAGAAATACAGAAAACAGGCCCCATTTCACTCTGACTGAACCAGTATCAACTTAGAAATAAGTGCATCCCAACATTAGTAGAACTGGGAACTGGTTTTTGAGGAGCACAAAGAGAAAAAATGAAATGAAAAATACATACCAGAGAAATATAAACTGAAAAATAAACTGCCAAGTTTAGTCAGGTGCTTACAGGGCCTTAGAAGAACCTAGCAACAAGTAATAGCAAGATTTATAGCAACTTTTCAAAACATTCAAACAGCCTAACCTATAGCAGGCAGGCAATGAAGCAGAATAACTGCTGCATTAAATCACAGGCACATACCCGTTCTCAAATACGAGGGTACTTCAAAGAAGTTCATGGAAAGATTTGTATTATCTTTTAATTCTATTTTTCCACAGAGTTTTTGAAGTACCCCCATACTAGGCATAGAATTAGGGGTGAGAGAGAAGGAAGAACAACCACTTTAAAACAAAAATGTTTACGAGTCATTGTGCCCCCATCATACCTTCCCAAGGGAAAAAGAAATTGGGAAAGAGTCAACAGAAAGAAGGAAGCCATATAAGATTTACAGAAGAGAGGAAAGAACTGTACATACAAAAATATTCAAAGAACATTGGTTCTGGGGAAAAGGAATCGACTGAGGCAAACCAAAGTCCAACAAACCCCAGAAGATGTCCAAAATAAATGAGAGAAGATGGAAATCCTCCCACCCTCACAAAAAGCCTCGAAAAAGTTATAGCTTAGAACGAATCATACCAAACGTAATTCATAAACTTTAATTGGTTCCTTTTGTTTAAAATAAATTTCATTATGTATATTTGAGGTTTACAACGTGCTGTAGATTGTATGCCCCTCCAAACTCACTAAAGCTTAATCCCCATTGTAACTGCTGAGAGTGGGAAATCCTATTATGGGCAATTGAAAAGTAAGGTCCTGAAGAGGTGGTTAGATTGTAAGGACCATGCCATAGTGAATAGAGTAATCCATTTGATGGTGTAATGGCAACCGAGGGCATGGTTCTGAGGACTTTAAAAGGAAAGCGCATGAGGAGCTCTCTCTCTGCTCTGCCATTTTTTGCCATGTGAGAACCCTGGGTCACTGTTGTCACCACCAAGGTCTGTTCAGATTCTTGGGAGGCTTTTCTGAACTCCTATTATGTCTCAGTCTTTGAGAATACAGCAATGAGAGACCCACAGTCTTGGACCTCAAAGAGCTCACTGATCATCAGAGAAACAAAAATGCTTAACAGTGGCATTCAATAAGTTCCTGAAGTCAAATAAGCTATAATAGTGGTCTCCTTTTGGGAGCTTCTAATCGAAATAGGAATCTAGTCTTAGGTCACACCTGAACTCTCTGACTTGTTAATAATGTGCAAGTTCTAGAGTCCTGTGGGATAAACACCTTTCTTGCCAAGATGCTGAACAAGATAAGCATAAAAAGTCTGTGTTGCTGACTGCTAGGGCCCTACAGGTTAAATCAAGAGAAGGAACATGAACAACAGAGCCAAACTGAGCAGGGGGCACAGGCTCATCTAAGCTTAAGGAAGGAGACAGGAGAGGGCCCTCAACCTAAGAATAATTGTAGAATGCATAAGAAAGATGCTTGCACCAAGGTCAAGGGTGCAGATCCCCCATACTGGACAGCTGCCAAAAAAAAAAAAAAAAAAAAAAAATGCTTGAATAATGGCTAACAGTTACAAATGTGTCCAAATAGGGAACTGTAGAGATGGCAGGAAGAAAAACAAAAAACAATATACACACACAATGCTCCCTGGGTAAGGATTCCTGTAATAAGATCCCTCCGACTCCCAATCAAATTTCCCCCTTTTCTACCTCTGCTTAGTAAGGTGATGGATAGCAAGACTATTAAAATTTTAATTGATAACTTAGAAGACAGCTATTACTGCATTGTCTCTCCTTACCAGAAAAATACCAATCTATTTACCTTTGTAGAAAAATTTTATTTATTTAGGTATCTCAATAGTTGTTGCATGAAAAACAGAAGTCATCGATTGCCTAAATCGCTAGAAACACCTAATTCTGACTTAGAGTCAAAAAGCAACTTTATAAAAAGACAATGATGCCCACATGTATAAAGTGGCTCACACATTCATATGAAATAGAAAAGACGAACTGTATACTTACAAATGGTTAAGATGGTAAATTTAGTGTTATGTGTATTTTACCATAATAAAAAAAATTTTTTTTTTAATTACTCTTCAAGCTTTTCACCTCCCCCTTTCCTTCAAGCAATGCAATCCAAATCCATTAAATGGGGTCAGGCAACATAGACATCCCCTCTGGGTGGGAGTCATATGGCTTGGAGCGGAGTGTCAGAGCCCACTTGGGACAAAGAAGAGGATGACCACACAGAAAGCAGTGGTTAGTCACAGGGTGCTGGAACCCAAATGGAGTGAGAAGGGTATCTGTAGAAGGGCAGCCTGACAGAGAGTACCAAAGTAGGTTGAGGAGGTCATCTCCATAGACAGGCAACATGGCATAGGGCATCAGAACCTAGGCAGGGTGAGGACGGGAACATGGGAGAGTAGGCTGGTGCAGGGTGTCAGAGCACAAGAAAAATGAGGAAGGATGCCTGTGAAAGTGCAGCCAACCACATGGTGTTTCAGACCAAGCAAGGTAAGGTGGTTGTCCACAAGGGAAGGTGGTCTGGCACAGGGCACAGGAGCCCAAGCAAGGAAATTCCCACAAAGGGCAGCCAAGCACAGGGTGTGGAAACCTGAGCACGGGGAGGAGAGTGCCTAGATAGGAGGGTGTCCAGTGCAGGAAGACAGACCAACACAAAGTGTTAGAGCCCAAGCAGGTGGAAAGAGCATTCATGTGGAAGTATGACCTGGAACAGGGAGTTGCAATCTGAGCAGAGTGAAGAGGAGCCCCACACAGGGAATGACCTGCAGTGTAGAGTCAGAGCCCAAGTAAAATGAAGAGGGTATTCATGGAGGAAGGTGGCCTGACAGAGGGTATCAAAGCCAGAACAGGGTAGGAAGGATGCCTACTGAGTGAGGAGGATCGGTGCAGAATGCTGGAGCCCAAGAGCAGTGAAGAGGACCACCAGAGAATGGAGGACAGGCGCAGGGAGCCAGAGTGGGCTGAGGTACACAACCACAGAGAAGGGTGCCCTGGCACAGGAGTGTTGAGCCCAGGTGTGGTGCGGAAGGTCTCTGCATAGTGAGGCAAGCTAGGACTGGTGTCAGAGTAAAGTGGGGTGAGGAGGGCATTCACAAATTCATATGATGAAATGAGAGGCAACAGGAGATTAGCTGCATATGGGGAGATCAAATAAGTAAATATATATCTACATATATATGTGCATTTATAATATATATATATATTAAAGATAGTGGGAGCCAGATTTCTCATTATTAGAGAAGGAAACTATGAACTAGAATAAATCCTGTAGTGTTGGACTGAAATTAGACATAAATGTCTGTGTGTACACAAACACACACTCTCTCTCTCTCTCTCTCTCTCTCTCTCGCTCTACCTTCCAAAAGGGTCTGGGAGCAGTGACATCCCAATAGCAATGAGTTCACTTGGCACCCAACTCTTGATTTCTATATACCATTCTTCACTAAAAGGAACCAGGGCTAGGGCCAGCCCATGGCTCACCGGCTGAGCGTGGTGCTGACAACACCAAGTCAAGGGTTAAGATCCCCTTACTGGTCATCTTTAAATAAATAAATAAATAAATAAAAGGAACCAAGGCTCCTTGGTAAAATGGTTTAATTTCAGGCTGGACAGGAAAAGTTACAAGAATGTCTATGATGAAGACATATGAAAATATGTCATACAGGAGCTAGCTTGAAAGGTAACCCACTGGACAAACTTGTGACAATTTGAGCATCAAAATAAATATCAAATTATAATCCACTGAATAAAACAGGAAACCCCAAGTCCATGCTGAGTCATAAATGACTTGAAACTTTGATAAGTCATCTTTAAAAAAATAAAAAATAAAAAAATCTACCATTTTATAGGTAGCAAAGAGAAGAATTGATATTCCTGCCAATGTTGCAATAAACTGAATCTAATATAAGGAAACAACAGACAAACCCAAATTGAGAGACATTCAACAAAATAATTGGCCTGTGATCTTCAGAAGTGTTAAGGTCATGAAAGTCAAGAAGACTGAGGAACCATTCCAGACTGAAGTACACTAAAGAAACATGACAACTAAATTTAACAGGAGATTCTGGACTGGCTCCTTTTGCTATAAAAGACATTCATTATTGGTACAATTACTGAAATTTGAATGGGGTCTGAGGATTGTATAGAGACAATTTCTGAATGTCCACTTCCTGATTTCAATAGTTACATTGTAGTTCAGCAGGAGAATGCAGAAAAAACACACTACAGTATTTCAGAGTGCAGGGGCTTCATACTGACTACTCTTAAATAGTTCAAGGAAAGACCTTCATACTGTACTTGAAACCTTTCTGTGAATATGAGATTGTTTCAAAATGAAAAAATTATTGAAAAATTACTCTTCAAAAAACAGAAGCAATGGATAAACCTTGAAAACATGCTAAGTGAAATAAGCCAGATGCAAAAAGACAAATACTGTATGATTCCACCTATAGCAAGTACCTAGAATAGGAAAATTCATAGAGACAGAAAGTAGACAAGTTAGGGGGATGGAAAATGAGGAGGTATTGTTTAATAGGTACTGAGTTTCTATTTGGGGTAATGAAAAAGTTCTGGAAATGGAAAGTGGTAATGGTTGCACAAAACATTGTGAATGTACTTAATGCCACTGAACTGTACACCTAAAAATGATTAAAATGGTAAATTTTATGTTATTTATACTTTACCACAACAAAATTAAGTGGGGGAAAAAGACAGAAGTTTTTTCTAAGTGTTATTTTATTAGATATAACAATATTCATTTCAAAATTATTTATAAATGTGAACAATTAGAAATTCATTTATGCACTGGCCAGCTGCCAATAAAACAACAAAGAAACTAGCTTAAATATCCTACAAGAAAGGAATTAAGTAAGTAAATTATATATAATTATAGAGACTATTTAAAATGTTGTATAAAAATATTTTCTGTAGCAACACAGCATTTAAAATAGCATTTGAGGGGCTGGCCAGTTAGCGCAGTTGGTTAGAGCATGGTGCTGATAACACCAAGGTCCAGGGTTCGATCCAAGTACCAGTCAGCCACCAAAACATTAATTAATTTAAAAAATAAAATAGCATTTGACTCACCTTTAAGGATTTTTTTAAATTAAAAAATAAAAATAAATAAAAAATAAAATAGCATTAAGTGTATGAAGCTCCTTGTTTTTAAATAAAAGTTTGAGCATAAACAGGAGTGG
This sequence comes from Cynocephalus volans, assembly GCF_027409185.1. Lineage (NCBI taxonomy): Eukaryota > Metazoa > Chordata > Mammalia > Dermoptera > Cynocephalidae > Cynocephalus > Cynocephalus volans. The sequence goes on from NC_084467.1 coordinate 22,202,037, forward strand.
CTATCTCTCTTAGGCAAGATTATACATGATTATTCTTGCTTTTTCTGTATATCAGGTTTTTTTAATAATAAATATGATTTGCTTTTATAATCAGGAAAAATTTAAAGTTATAAAATTATGGAAATCAAAAAGTATATTTGCTTGTCTAAAATCTTGTGAGTGTTCTGCAGGATGGGGTTTGTTAAAGTTGTCAAGAATAAGGCTTACTTTAAGAGATACCAAGTGAAATTTAGAAGAAAACGAGAGGGTAAAACCGATTACTATGCTCAGAAACGCTTAGTGATCAAGGATAAAAATAAGTACAACACGCCCAAATACACGGTGATAGTTTGTGTGACTAAAAGAGATATCATTTGTTAGATTGCTTATGCCCATATAGAAGGGGATATGATAGTCTGCACAGCTTATGCACATGAATTACCAAAATATGGTGGGAAAGTTGGCCTGACAAATTGTGCTGCAGTGTATTGTACTGGCCTGCTCCTGGCCCACAGGCTTCTCAATAGGTTTGGCATGGACAAGATCTGTGAAAGCCAAGTGGAGGTGACTGGAGATGAATACAATGTAGAAAAGCACTGATGGTCAACCTGATGCCTTCACCTGCTATTGGATGCAGGCCTTGCCAGAACTACTACTGGCAATAAAATTTTGGGGGCCCTAAAGAGTGCAGTGGATGGAAGCTTGTCTATCCCTCACAGTACCAAATGATTCCCTGGTTATGATTCTGAGAGCAAAGAATTTAATGCAGAAGTACACTGGAAGCACATCATGGGTCCGAACGTTGCAGATTACATGCGTTACCTAATGGAAAAAGATGAAGATGCTTATAAGAAACAATTCTCTCAATACATAAAGAACAATGTGACTCAGGCACGATGGAGGAGATGTATAAGAAAGCTTGTGCTAGTACACAAGAGAATCTGGTCTATAAGAAGAAGCCCAGAAAGAAGTCAAAAAGAAGATATAGAACTGTCCCAAAATGTCCCTTGCCCAGAAGAAAAATCAGGTAGCTCAAAAGAGGGCAAGCTTCCTCATAGCTCAGGAGCAGGCTGCTGGGAGCTAAACCAAATAATTTTCTATGACGGTTTTTCAGATAAAGACAATAAACTTACTGACCAAGCAAAAAATAAATAAATAAAATCTTGTGATCTTTGTTTTGTTGTTGTTAGGTTTTTGGCATTTTATTATTGCAGTGAAACAGAAAAGTTTTAACAAATAGTTTAAAACAAGGATCCTAAATTTATCAAGACTAGCCACCCCTTCACAGCTAAAATTAAATCCTTTTACATCTGGGTTGTTAAAAGATGACAGAATATTTGATAGGGCAAAGACATTTTCCTTAATATGCTGCCTCTCAGCTCTGCTCCCAATAAAACCACGCAAGTTCAAAGACAACCCACGCACTATACATATTCCATACTTTATTCACTCTACTGCTTTTCTCAATTCCAACTCTGATACAAATTAGGTATGTGTTCTGCTGTAAGTCTGCCTGCAGCTGTGCAAAGCTCTCCATCACAGAGGTCATAGCAAAATCAATCAGCTCACCTCAAATGGGTTCAAATTGAAGTAAGAGGAACCAGGACGGGTCAATCTTTCAATCTGATTTTTGGATGTTAGAACCGAATCTCTCTTCTCTATTTGTTTCACCTAAAATTAAAAGGGTTAAAAACTTCATTAATAACGTTCAATGATAAATTGAATTGTCTATCTTAACACAATACTCACTGACATGTTCAGCAAACATGTGCAAGATATTTTGCTAAACACTTTGAGGAATAATTACAACAGCATTTATTGAATTTTAATAATATAAAAATTTTACATGTATTTACTAATCTGAACAACCCTATATGTAGATATTACTATTATCCCCATTTCACAAATAAGAAAACTGAGGCTTAGAGAGGTTAGCTGACTTGCTCCCAATTACCCAACCTGTAAGCCAGAATTTTGACCCCAACAGTTTGACTCCAGGGCAGGCAACAATAGGATTCAAAGATAAATAAGTCACAGCCTCCAAAGAGCTCCCACTCTTGACGAAAGAGGTAATTGTGTGTGGTTATACTTCATTTACAACTTTTTAAGGAAGGAAAAATACAATTACATTGAAACATGAACTATGAGCAGCATTAAAAACTGTTATGGGAGGGCCAGCCCATGGCTCACTCGGGAGAGTGCAGTGCTGATAATACCAAGGCCACGCATTCGGATCCTATATAGGGATGGCCAGTTGGCTCACTGGCTGAGCGTGGTGCTGACAACACCAAGCCAAGGGTTGAGATCCCCTTACCGGTCATCTTTATTTAAAAAAAAAAAAAAAAATCCTGCTATGGGAGGGAGCAAATACCTCCACCCACCTAACTCTTATAGAGTTGGAAAAATCCCTGACCTAAAGACAATGCCAAGAACACACACCAGATAGTCCCAGGAAAACATCCTTGGTGCCACTGTCAGAATTGGAATACTAGTTGAAATGAATCTCTGGTATGTTATATACCATCTTTATTCCTATAGCCAAAACAAGGTAGGAAAAAATTTCAGTAACATTAAAAAGCCATTCCCGGGCCAACCTGTGGCTCACTTGGGAGAGTGCGGTGCTGACAACATCAAGTCAAGGGTTAAGATCCCCTTACCGGCCATCTTATTTAAAAAAAAAAAAGCAAGCCATTCCCTCTTAGGACTCCCCTTTTCACTCTTTCTGAAATAGCATGACCACTTCCCCCATACTCTCCATCTTCTTTCCCAGATTTATTTTTCCTCATAACACTTATCACTATCTGACACTATACTGTATGTATGTCTGCTTATGCTTTATCTTTCTCTGTAGAATGCAGGCTCTATGAAGACAGGATTTTCTCCTCTGTTCACTACCACATCCAACACCTAAACAGGCAGTACATGTTAGGTGCTCAATAAACATTGGTTGATGGGGGCTGGCCACTTAGCTCGGTTGCTAAGAGGGCAGCCTTATAACACCAAGGTCACAGGTTCAGATCCCCAAATAGGGCACCCGCAAAAAAAAAAAAAAAAAAAAAATTGGTTGAATGATTGAAGGATCCTTCCTTCCTTAGGTACTATCTCACATCCAATTCAAATAAAGGTTGCTTTTTTCTTTTTTTTTTTTTTTTTAAAGCTGAGAGATGGTAAGTGAGATAAGTTCCACTATAATTGCTGAGTAGTCATTAGAAGCCCATAAACTTTGGTACCAGGGCATCAAGACTCTCAAGTGAATTAGGTAGACTAGGCTGGCCAGTTAGCTGGTTAGAGCGCAATGTTATACCACCACTAAGGTCAAGGGTCTGGATCCCCACACCAGCCAGCTGGCTAAAAACAAACAACAAAAGGACAGACTATAAAGGATGTGCTAGCTTCCATGTTTAAATTTAATACTTTAGAGAAACTACTATGTAACAAGCACTGTTACAAATACCAGAGACTGGGCTAGCCGGTTAGCTCAGTTGGTAAGAGCTTGATGCTGATAACACCAAAGTCAAGGGTTCAGATACCCCCACCCGCCAAAAAAACCCACAACGAGAAATACAAGAGAGAAAAGATGAATGTGCCATGGTCCTTAATTTTGAGTACAGTTCACAGTCTGATGGGGAGCAACTCCATTCCTCAAACCATGACAACTTAGAGAGGTCCCATCTTCAGCCTTGTTTTAACTCTAAGATGCTTCTGCTTTATATTTTATGAAAGCCGTTCTTATATAGTAACTCCTCCAATCCTCATGAAAACTCTTGTTTGTTTTGTTGTTGTTTTGGCCGGTCCAGGGATCTATGGCAAAACTCTTAATATTAACCCCTGAATATCTGCAAAATTAATGTCTTGAAAGAATTCAGTCCCAGACAGGTTAACTGCCTTGCAAGAATTCAATCTGAGGTCTTCTGACTGACTCCAAACGGCATGCTTTCATTTCACTTATTCATTCATTCATTTCCTAAACAAATATTTACTGAGTACTGGAGATGCAAAGTAAAAGAGACTCAGACCAAGCTTACTCCTGTCCTAACATGACACCAAGCTGTTTCTTGCTCTAAGAACCCGAACAAATTATTTCACCTCCCTAAAACAGGTTCGTCATCTGTAAAATGCGAGTAATATGCCTACTTGGCATGATGCAGTGCCTGGCGTTCGTGAAAGACGTAAATAGCCACTAATACAACTCATTACTGAGAATGTTTTTGTTTAGAATAAAAACGGAGGCCATGAAGGCTAAGTCACCGCCGGGAAGAGCCCAGCCTCTGCCAGTCCCCCGACTCCGGGAACTTGGAGCACTGTGCCCACACAGAGGGACCTAATTCGCCACACTCGCTGTCTCCGTGCATGCATCGGACACCGGCCGCTCTTTCGTTGCCACAGGGATCCTCCAGCAGCTATCAGTGGGAGACGTACACATACCCCCAACCCCCCGCCGCCCCAAGGCCAGCCAGAAGGAGCCGCCCGACGGTCCAGGCCCAGCGGCCCATTGCCGTCGCCCACTGGGAAAATAGGTCCAGGAGGGGTCGCCCCGGTGCCACTATTCCTCCCTCTGGGTTCACCTCACTATAGAAGGTCATAAACGCTTCTTCTGTGCTGCCTCCGCCGCCCGAAGCCCCACTCTCTCCCGAAGCCGCCATTTCTCCGGCCCAGCCACCACGTGACCCTTCTGCGCAGGCGCTGCCCCACGTGATTCTTGCAAGTCCGCCTCTCCAGCCCCGCCCCACTCTGAGCGACCCTTAAAGGGCTCCCGGCCGGCCTGGCAGTTCTAAACTGGGTGGAGTTTTTTAGAACTTGAGGTGAAATACACATAACATATAATTAACCACTTTAAAATGAACCATTCAGTGGCCTTTCGTACATCCACAGTGTTGTGCAACCACCACCACGATCTAGTTCGAAAACGGTTTGGTTACCTCAAAGGAAGACCTGGTACCCATTAAGCAGTTACTCTCCATTCTCCGTCCTCCCCAGACCTTTACAACAACTAATCTGTGTTCTGTTTCTATGGACTTACCTTTTCTGGATATTTCACGTAAATGGAGTCATACAATATTTGACTTTTTGTTGTCTGGCTCCTTTCACTTAGCATGTTTTCAAGGTTTATCCAAAATATAGCCTATATCAGTACTTCATTCCTTTTTATGGCTGAATAATATTCCACTGTATGTTTATACCACAATTTGTTTACCATTCATCAGTTGATGGACATTTGGGTTGTCTCCACCTTTTGGCTACCAAGTAATACTGCTGCTATGAACATGCATGTACATGAATTTGAGTACCTGTTTTCAGTTTGGGGGGATATATGAGAACACCTAGAAATGGGACTGCTTGTGTACTAGAAATGGAATTGCTGAGTCATATGGTAATTCTATGTTTAATTTTCTGAACAACTGTCAAGCCGTTTTCCACAGCAGTTGATCCATATTACATTCCCACAAGCAATGAACAAGGGTTCCAATTTCTCCACATACTCACCAACAATTGTTATTTTCCTTTTTTCTTTTTTTTTTTTTAATTATAGCATCCTAGTGCTTAGATGTATCTTTTGCACAATCTCAGCAAGATCTTCTGCTGGATGCTCAGCCTAGGAGATGATCAAGAAACAGCAGAGAACTAGAAAAAGTTTCTGCATGGCACTTAAAGATTACCTAGAAACACTGCAAACTATTATCACTAAGTAGTAGACTTATAAGTGATTATTACTTTCATCCTTCTGCTTTTGTGTTTTTCAAAGTTTTCTGCAATGAACATTTGAAAAATGTGCCCAGGGGACATTTCCTTGTATTTAAGTTGTACAAACTAGGGCTGGTATTTTTCCCAACCAAAAGATGATCAGTAAAACCAGTTATACTATTTCATAGAAAACAAAAAAGATATTTTTTTTAAAAAAATTTTTTTAGGGGGGGGGCAGCTGGTCAGTATGGGGATCCAAACCCATGACCTCGGGGTTATAAGGCTGTGCTCTAACCAACTGAGCTAACCAGCCAGCCCTAAAAAAGATTTTTTATAATCATGTATAAGATAAAATAATCTGGCCCGGGCCGGCCCGTGGCTCACTCGGGAGAGTGCGGTGCTGAGAACACCAAGGCCCCGGGTTCGGATCCCATATACGGATGGCCGGTTCACTCACTGGCTGAGCGTGGTGCTCACAACACCAAGTCAAGGGTTAAGATCCCCTTACCGGTCATCTTTAAAAAAAATAAAAATAAAAATAAAATAATCTGGCCCAACCCTCTCATCTAAAGGAGAAGAAACTGGGCTCAGAGAGAGAAAATCATTTAGGCAAGGGCTATAAACTTCATGAAGGTAAAGACTACTATTGCCTTGTTCACATTTATTAGATGGATAAAGGGAGGTCAAGGCAAAGCCTTCTCTAGACTCCTACTTATACTCTTTTAAACTCCATTGTACCATATTGCCGAAAGTGCAGTTATCAAGTCCATTCAACAACATATTAATACAGTCCACATGTATTAATTCAGTGCCTACTTGATCAAGGCCCTGATAACTTCACAAGGTGAAAAGAGCAAAGAGAGAGAGAGAACAAAACAGGAAGATGTAATAGCATCACTGCTGACAGAGTGACTAAGGAGGTTGGAGAAGGTTTGTCTGAGATAGTGAAACTTAAGCTAAAACTTGAGTGAAATGCCAGTACAAAACAAACAAACGCTGACATCTCCTAAGAAATAAACATGATTTTATATATATATATAAGCCGGGGCATATTGGACGTCGGTGTCCCGGACTTAAGCATCTATTAGACATAGCTCCCACATCTTATTGATGATACTAGGCCAGGAAAGAGAAGGCTTCCTTTGGGTTTCTTGTTTTAAAGGTGACCGGTAAGGGGATCTTAACACCTGACTTGGTGTTGTCAGCACCACGCTCTCCCAAGTGAGCCACAGGCCGGCCCTGGGTTCTTATTAATAACGACTTCAAGATTGGTATCATAGGGTGGGGATGGACACCATGCCCCATTCTGACGGACCCAGGAGCCGAAATTCCGTCTTCTTGCACTCTCCCAAACCTGCTCTCCAGCTGCCTCCATTATTCTAAAGTCCTTTGGCCCCCGAGCCCTTGATAGCGATAGGCTAGGAATAGGCCCGCCTCTCGCTCAGGATTCGCTAAGCCTATGTTCATCCCGCCCCTCCATCGAACCGATTGGCTGGTTGGCCATCCTCGCCATTATGAAGTACCGAGAGGCTGACACTCCAGTGACGCCAAAGGCGCAGCACTAACAACGATGGCGGTTACAGTCCTGGCTGCACGGACGCGGCTCGGCGTGTGCGGCGTGAGGGCCATGCAAATCCGAGGCTTCGGCTCGGACCAGGTACGCTGCGGCTGTGTCCTCTGCCCCAGCCCTGAGCGTGGATCGCATCTTCCCTCCGCACCTTTACCGAGTCCCCCGTCTCTCTCCGCAGCCCGAGAACCTCGAGGGGACTGCGGGCGCGGTTCGGGAAGCCGGTGGAGCCTTCGGAAAGAGAGAGCAGGCTGAAGAGGAACGATACTTCCGGTGAGGCTCTCACTGGGTCCCAAGTCCAGCCCTAGATCTCCCAGGGCCTAACAGTCCTTAAATTCCAATCGCCCCACCGACCCCTAGCTGGTGCCTGGGGGCGTCCCATCCTCCAGCGGAACCCCGGGCTCCGAACCCATTACACCCCAACACTCGAAGTTCTTACCGTTGCCACCCAGTCCCCTGCGCAACAGTCCCAGGGCCCCCAAACCATTTCCACTTGCGGGTCTCCAGAACTTAACGCAGAGGTCAAATCCTTCATCATTCACCACCTTCCCCTCCCCCTCTCCACGTGGAATTCTCCCTGAGTCGTGAGAAACCTCCCCAGATTCTTCACACAGTGTCTAGATCTGACCGTCCAATACCTGCAGACCCTCTGAGCCTGACTCCCTCGGCCCTCACCCACCTGTCACACCCTCTACCCTCTCTTTTCTCCCTCACGCGCCTTAGCTTTGCAAACCGCGTGGGTTCTTTGACCCTTCAGATCCTCTCAGTCGTTTCTAGATCCCCACGAATCTCCGACTCCGCCAGAGTGATTGGATTGTAGGAGCTGTTAGCACCTGCTCATGGTTGGACTCCACCCCCTTGTGAAGACTTTTGCCCAACTCAGCCCCACCCAGTCTTTGGGCTGTAGGTTTCTCTCTCCTGTTTAGGAATACGGAGTGGGCTGGGCCTATCTATTCCCTTTCCCAGCCCTTAGTTATCTTTAACTGACTTCTGTTAAAGTCACACTGGGGAGCAGCTAGGAGCTAATCTTGCTTCTGCTTCTTCTTTGGCCTTTCACTCTGCCTTCTTAAGAATTATCACCGTGGCAACTGCCATACCAGAGCCATACCTTAGAGACTGTCTAATTGGGCCCCCACAATTACAGTTAAGGAAAACTGAGACCTAAATGTGGCCAAACCAACATTTTAATCCATTCCCTTCTTGAGACCTAATTAGAACTGCCTAGTACTGCTCAAGCAAGAGACCCCTTTTTGGCCTTTACAGTGGGCCATGCATTTCTCTAGTCAGAAAACCAAAATTTCTCTAGTCAGAAAGTCAAATTGAGATAGGTAATGGATAGGTGTCCTTTAACCACACCCCTTTGTTTGTCTCCCTCCTTTTGCTCCCTTTTTCCCCCAAAAGGGACTCTGGTTCTCTGGGTTGTTCCTCTGATAGAGTATTGGGGACTTACCTCACACCTCTCTGGAGGAGGCTTTTCTACTTTAAAGAGGAATCTGAAAGGAATAGCTCATTAATAATGATGGAATTTCAGGTACTAACACCAGGAAAATGGAATCATTCTGGTCATCTCCTTAAGATGGATACACTTTGATTTAAGATGGGGTGTTCTTTCACTAGTATTGGTTGGGGGATAGAAGAGAATGACCAGCCAGAGTCCCATAGGACAGGGACTCCTGTTCTTTGCCTTAGGTATTGCAGGTCATGCTTAGAGATCTTTTTGAGGTGAAGGATTGGGATTAAACCCTGAGCCACTGTGTCCTTGTAGAAAGAAGACTAAAGAACAACTGGCAGCCTTGAAAAAACACCATGAAGAGGAGATCAGTCATCATAAGAAGGAGATTGAGCGTCTGCAAAAAGAAATTGAACGACATAAGCAGAAGATCACAGTACTAAAACATGATGATTAAGTGCACACAGTTCCCCATAGAATGGCACATATTATTGCCCGCTTCTGTGTAGACATAGTTCTACTTTATACTTGTGTGCTCCCAACAAATTATAATAAATTGTCATCAGTCAGCTGTGTCTGATGCCTTCTTTCTGGGAGGAGGTAAAGGGACAAACACTACTGGACTAAAATGAATTTATGTGTCCCTGCAATAGGGGGCTCACAGACAATTAAAGCATAGTGTAGTAAGTGCTATGAAACAACACATAGGTGAGGGAGGTGACACAAAGGGCCCCTCACTAGTCTAGTTAGAGGTGTTCAGTGAAAGCTTCTTAAAGGATGAACCAGAATCCAAAACAGCCTGGAGAACAGAGAGGAAGGATTGCTTGAAGAGACACAATTCAAGGCATCATCAGTAAAAACACCATTTTGCATTTATAAAATGTTTTAGAGGACTCTTCATATGAACTAATCATCGTTATAATTTTGTAGATTGAGAGAACTAGAATTAGAAATCATTTATTACCTATGGTCACTCAGTATGTTGGGGTTAAGACATCAGGTTTTTTGGACTACTAATAGCAATCTGTTAATAGTGAAAATCAGAATTATTTCTTAGGTTATATTTTGCTTTGCCAAGTGTGCTCTTGATTAAAATTAGACTTTAAGGCCTAGTTTAACTAAATCATTATACAAACTAGTTGTGTAACTCTTCTAGGCAAAAAAACCTGAGGTAACATTAGCCTCAAACTTGAGGCTGTTTTGGGCCATTAGCAAAAAGATTTTTAACTTACAAGTTCAATACATTATTTGCCCAGAATTGTGATGTCATTTGTTCCAAGGCCCTATTACTTATACACCAAGGTGGTCTCAGAGCTATGAGTGATGAAAGCTTCGAGAAGTCATTGACCTTGACCATGCAGTCAAGACACCAGATGGTTGCTTTCAAAACTTACTTGCCCATGAAACTGAACACTTTGAATCATAGTGCTGCTAATAATGAAAGGTTTACAGACACTTCTGAGGTGTGAGTACTAAGATTGAAATGACCAGCAACAAAATGACCTCAAAGATGAAGTGCAAGAAAAAATCATACTAAGTCATATGCCTTTTTTTAAAAAGTTTAAAAATTAGTTTAGGAACAATTTGTAACAAACATCCTCCACACCAAAAAAACAAGGCATACAAAATACCCTAAGTATGTAGATGATAGTGTTTTTCTGACTTCTTTTAATCAACAATTGCCTTATTAGGAGTGATGTTCCTGAGTTGATTCCTCAGTAGGGATGTACCATCTACTCTTGCCATATTTTATTTAAATAAAAATCAGTCTAATGATGATTGAATAAAGCGAGTAGAAAGTTGGAACTTTAAAGTGAAGATGAAGAATCACAGCTAGAATTCTTAAAAAGATTAAAGAAATAATTTTTGGAACAGGCTAATTTAAAAATACTTGAACTTAACACCAAGGTCCAGGGTTTGATCCCTGCATCAGCCAGCTTCAAAAAAAAAAAAAAAACTCTGAACTTTGTGAAAATGGTAACTCATGGTATTATTTTTGTTATGGCATACCTGTGGAAAATTTTTCTATCATGCTGCAATAAAAGCAAGATATAAACATTGAGTAATATCACAAATATATGTTAAAATCCTAAGATAATTTATGTGACATAAACCAGTAACCACAGACAAATAGTACAGGCCATAAGTTCCTGGGACTCAGAAGCACCCTAGGAGTTTCTTAGAATCAGTCAAATTTGTCCCCCCTCCCATAAAAAGGCACAGCACACCAGCGCCTCAGGGCCCACTCGGGGACCTGAGGTATGGAGCTGAGGACGAGACGCACCCCACAACCAGGCACACCACCAGTGCCAAGGAGCATGCCAAAAACATCACTTCCATGTTGTTAATAACCATGGCTGCTGCGAGAACAGCTACACACCACAACCACCAAACAGATGGTCTGCCAACCACTGGAGTGCATTGACAAGGAGAGTCACCAGCAGAGATAAAAGAAGAGGATGTCTCTCTCCACAAAGCCCATTTCAGAGTGACAGAAGAAGCATCTGCTCTATGATAATACTGGGGGACCTGATCACACCTCTCAGCATTGGACAGATGATCTAGGTAACAAATCAACAGAGTAACCATTATTCTTTCAGAAGGAGAGAAGAAGTCTAGGGTAATCAGAGGAGGGAGGAGGGAGGGGGAGAGGGAGAGATTGGACAAGGGGCATAAAGAATAATTACTATTTGTAACAATATATATGCCAGTAATATTGATTTGATCAACATATCTCAATGTTGAACCCCAAAAATATGTATAATCAATTTCGATTCAATTAAAAAAATAATAAAATAAATAAATTAATTAAAATAAAATAAAAAAAGAATCAGGCAAATTTGGAAAATACTACAGTAGTGATTGTGCAAGCCAGCAGCATCAGCATCACCCAGGAACTTGTTAGAAATGCAAATTCTCAGGCCCACTGCAAACCTGCTGAAACTGGGGGTGGGACCCAGAAATCTGTCTTAACAAGTCTTCCAGTTGATTCTGATATGCATTGACATTTGAGGATTTGCACATTGTAATACAAGTAATTTATCATGGAATCTGCTGGCATTCTTGGGCAAACAACACTTTTATAAAGGCGGATTATTAAGTGTAATAAAAACTATACACGTTTAGTATAGTAATTAATATGAATGTTACTTTAGGATTTAAAAATAATATGTTAAGAATTGTTCTTGTATGAAACCGTAATATTTTAGAATATAGCATTGCACAGAATGTAATTTGGCTTTTGTAACTTTTGTTTGTTTTTTCACAGAATGCAAATTGGGAAATGCTGCACTGGTTTATTTCGTTAGTTAAAATCCTTTTTTCTCTGTACCAACCAGCTGCCAAAATAAAATAAAATAAAATAAAATTCTTATTGAGAAAAAGAGTAAATATAGTATTTATTGGAAGAACAGGGGCTATTGTCTCACAGAATCTTAAGAAGACTTGAACAAACAAGACCCATGGAAGGAAGGAAGCATGGTAGCTCCATGAACTATAGGAGCAGATCTGTGTAAGGAGCTTCCGAACCACCTGTGTCAGAATCATTTTAGAGTTCTACAGAATTTTACACAATGAAGTTATTTAACAATTGCACAACAATTTACATTTATGGAACACTTTACAATTATTTGCTCATTAAATCTCATGATATTTTTGGCAAATAGGTTCATTCCATTCGTTAAATTTTATAGGAAAATTAACTGAAGCAAGGAATTGTGAAGTAACTTTCTCAAGGTCATACTTTCAGGTTTCTGCTAAGCAAGGTCTTTACTTCAGGACTCTTGCTCCCACAACCTTGATTTGCAGCTCCAGTGTAGTAGCTGCCCATTAGCTCCCTCCTCAGTGTGGTACAGGTCAGGGTAGGGGGCAAACATGGACATCTGGGTATGGGTGGTAAAGGCAACGGCTCCTGGTGGTAAATGTAGAAGTGCCAGTGATTGGTGTTGGGGTCTTGGCTGTGACATGAACCCCATCAGCGTCTCTAAGCATGCCTATATAGTGTAAACATATGTTTGCAATAGAACCTCGTTTCAGATTTCAAAACAGTAAGTCTAACATTGTAGTTCTCAACCCAGACTGCACATTGAAATACCCGTTGAGCCTTAAAAATAAAACTTCAAGACTAATTAAATCCAAATCTCCAAGACTGGAGTCTGGGTATTGGTATTTTCAAAAGCTCCCCAGTTTGGGCTGGCTGGTTAGCCCACTTGGGGACAGCATGGTGCTGGTAACACCAAGGTCATGGGTTTGGATCCCCCTACCGGCCAGCCACCAAAAAAAAAAAAAAAAAAAGTTCCTCAGTTTTTTCTAATGAGGCCGGCCAGAGTTGAGAACCACTGCTCTGCTGCTTATGGTTGGGCAGGTTGTTCACTGCACAAGGACACAACAGGACTGAAGGGGCCAGGGAGGACTGAAATTTAGTCCACACTGCTCACCAAGCAGTGCACCCTATTTAATAGGGGTGGCATCTGTTCTGAGAATCACCTTTTGCCTACCTCCTACAAAAAGGACCCTGAGTCATTCCCCTATTCTTGGATATGCATTGTATCATATCCTTCATATTTCATTTTCAGGTTTTTTGTTTGTTTTTTTAAAAGATGACTGGTAAGGGGATCTTAACCCTTGGCTTGGTGTTGTCAGCACCATGCTCAGCCAGTAAGCGAACCGGCCATCCCTATAGGGGTTCCGAACCCATGGCCTTGGTATTATCAGCACCGCACTCTCCTGAGTGAGCCACAGGCCAGCCCTGGGGTTATTTTATTTTTGTTGGTAGGTGGCCAGTATAGGGATCTGAGTCCTTGACCGTGGTGTTCACCAGCACCATGCTCTACCAAGTGAGTTAATTGGCCAGCCCATTTTTTCAGCTTTTTTCAATGCATTCAGTAAAATTATATTTAGCATCAACCAAATGTTGGGCATTTGATATACAACTACAAATAATCATAGCTCCTGTCCTTATGATACCCACAGCCTTGTCGGAAAGACAAGTGATTAAACAGGGAGTTAAGCAGCAATGTGGGAAGTGCGCTAATGGGGGTGAGTACAGATTGCTGATGGAGGACACCGAACTTGGGGCTCAAAGAGACCTCATGGGGGAAAAGATGTAACAGTGGCCAGGTAAAAAGGAGAGGGTGGCATTCAAAGCTGAGTGACAGCATTTGAAGAAGTCTGGCATTGAAAGAGACCACAAGGGCAAGCGGGTCACCTCAGGTGGTTAGAGCATGGTGTTATAAGATCAAGGTCAAGGATTTGGATCCCCATACCAGCCAGCCACCAAAAAAGAAAAGAAAAGAAAAGAAAAAGACACAATGAGGGCCAATCCCGTGGCGCACTCGGTAGCGTGCTGCGCTGGGAGCGCGGCGACGCTCCCGCCGCGGGTTCGGATCCTATATAGGAATGACCGGTGCACTCACTGGCTGAGTGCCGGTCACGGAAAAAAAAAAAAAAAAAGAAAAAGACACAATGAGTTATTGCAGGAATTGACAATAGATCAGTCCGTCCATATGGAGCGTGGAGGGAATGGTGGGGGAGGTGGAGGTAGAGTGGTAGGTTCTACCAATCTTCCAAGGGTTGGGGTGGCCATGTGCAAGCTAAATCACTGTGTCCCACTCCTCAGCCCTTCCTTCCTTCCTTCCTTCCTTCCTTCTTCTTTCCATCCTTCCTTCCCACCTCCCTTCCTTCTTCTTTCCAGGTACAGTCCTTAATTGGAGCATAAAATACCTAAACCACTTGCACTCTACTTCCAGGAATCTATAACTTCAAGCACTGGAAAGGGACCAAAAGCTTGGGAACAGGCAAAGGAACAAAGAAGCATGGGGACACACATGCTACCACTTCACTTGGTGCCACCTGGCACGTCCTCACAACTGGCACCGATTCCACAGATTCCTCTTTGCTCACGACTCTCTTTTTCTAATTGAGATAAAATTCACATAACATAAAATGAATCATTAACCATTTAAAATGTAAAATTAAGCGGCATTTAGTATACTCAACAGTTTTGTGCAAACATCATCTCTATGTATTTTGAAGACATTTTCATCACCCCAAAAGGAAACTCCATATCCATTAACAGTCACTCTCCATTCCACCCCTCTACCCAGTCCCTGGCAACCACTAGTCAGCTTTCTGTCTCTACGGACTTGCCTATTCTGAATGTTTCTTATGAATGGAATCCCACCATTTGTGGAGTATGCATAAAGCAAATGTACTTCACAGGGCCTGGTTTTCCAAAGTCTTGCAGTTTCAAATATTGACCTTGCAAAGGACAGGAAATTTTCCCCAGGCTATAGTCTCTGTTGTAAGATAAAGAATTGTAACACAGCAAGGTTGCTGGCTCAAAGACAGACAGGTTACTGATTGATATGTAAAGATACTGGGAAATTGCTGTAAGAAGAGAATGTTTGCTAAAATCAAGCTTTTTTGTTGGTGGATCAACTTAACTTCTTGAAAACTGCATTATAGAATGTCACCTTGCCTGTCTTACTGAATGTTACCAGCTTCTATTGTTAAACTTGTTAAACTATACTTAGCAAAAACCCCACCTATGTTCTCTTCCTATAACTTCCTGGTCTGGAGAATAAATAGGGGAAGAGAACCCCAATTCGTGGTTAATTTCTCAAATGGAAGGAATGCCTCGCTCCTGAAGGTTCTGAGAGATTAACCCCTTTTCGGGGCTTCTCACTGCTCAGAAGAGATGGGCTTTGAGTAATCTTTGGCAGCTCCATCACCCAGAGGAAAAGGGGTGACAAATCCGTGGGAGGCAAAGCAACAACCATTCATCCTACCAATATATGACCTTTTGTGTCTGGCTTCTTTTACTTAGCATAATGTTTTCAAGGTTTATCCATGTTGTAGAATATATCAGTACTTCATTCCTTTTTTATGGCTAAATAATATTCAGTTGTATGGATATCCCAGTTTCACTCATCCATTCATCAGTTGATAAACATTTCAGTTGTTTCCACTTTTTAGCTATTGTAAATAGTGCTGCTATTAACATTCATGTACAAGTGTTTGTTTGAACACCTGTTTCTTTTTCTTTTCCTTTTTTTTTTCCCTGTGGCTAGCAGTAGGGGGATCTGAAACTTTGACCCTAGTGTGACAAGGCATTGCTCTAACTAACTGAGTGAACACCTGTTTCAATTTTGGGGGGTACATACCAAAGAATGAAATTGCTGGGTCATGTGGTAACACTATCTTTAACAAATGGATGAGCCACCAAACTGTTTTCCACAGCAGTTGCAGCATTTTAAATTCCCACCAGAAATGTACAGCATCCTGGTTTTGCCACATTCTTGACCACACTTATCATATCTGACTTTTTGATTCTAGCTATCCAAGTGGGTATGATTTGTATTTCCCTGATATCTAATAATGTTGAGCATCTTTTCATGTGTTTATTAGATATTTGTTTACCTTCTTTGGAGAAATAGCCATTTGAGTCCTTTGCCTATTTTTAATTGGGTTATTTGTGTTGTTTTTGTTGAGTTATAATAATTATATGTTCTGGATACAAGATCCTTATCAGACATATAATTTATGAAAAATTTTTCCCATTCTGTGGGTTGCCTTTTCACTTTCTTAATAATATCCTTTGGGGGCTGGTCGGTTGGTTCAGTTGTTTAGAGCATGATGTTGATAACACCAAGGTCAAGGGTTCAGATGTCCTTACTGGCCAGCCACCAAAAAATATATATATACATCCTTTGATGCACAAGTTTTAAATTTTGATCAGGTCCAATTTATGTCATTTTTCTTTTTTGCCAAAGCCAAGATCATGCAGGTTTACCTCTATGTATTTTTCTAACTACTTAATGGTTTTAGCTCTTACATGCAGGTCTTCGAACCATTCTGAATTAATTTTTGTATATGGTGTGAGGCAAGAGTCCAACTTCATCCTTTCACATGTGGCTATCCAGTTGTCCGAGCAACATTTTTTATAAAGACTATCCTTTCTCCATTGAATGGTCTTGGTACCCTTCTCAAAATGAATCGATCATCAAGATAGATCATATTCTAGGTCATAAAAAACACTTTAACAAATTTATCTGGGTTTTTTTGTTTGTTTGTTTGTTTGTTTTTTGGTGACTGGTCTGTAGGGGGATCCAAACCTTTGACCTTGGTGTTACAACACCACACTCTAACCAACGGAGCTACACTTTAACAAATTTAAAATAATATAAATCATACAATGTATGCTCTCATATCACAATGGAATTAAAGTAAAAATCAGTAACTGAAAGGTGGCTGGAAAATTCCAAAATACTTGGGGATTAAACAACACATTTCTAAATAACAAAAAGAGGGCTGGCCCATGGCTCACTTGGGAGAGTGTGGTGCTGATAAAGGCCACGGGTTCAGATCCCTATATAGGGATGGCCAGTTAGCTCAGTTGGGAGAGTGTGGTGCTGACAACACCAAGTCAAGGGTTAAGATCCCCTTACCAGTCATCTTTTTAAAAATAAATAAATAAATAAATAACAAAAAGAAATCAAAAAAGGGTCAAAAAAGAAATCAAAGAGAAATTCAAAAATATTTTAGGGACAGCCCGTGGCTCACTTGGGAGAGTGCGATGCTAATAACACCAAGGACACAGGTTCGGATACCATATAGGGATGGCCGGATAGCTCACTGGCTGAGCATGGTGCTGACAACACCAAGGTCAAGGGTTCAGATCCCTGCACTGGCCAGCTGCCCCCAAAAAAGAAAACAAAAATACAATTTATCAAAATTTGTGGGTTGCAGCAAAAGCCATTCTTAGAGGGAAATTTATAGCATTGAATGCATATATGTATTAGAAAAAAAAGAAAAATCTAAAATCAATAATCTGGGCTCGCCTATTAGCTCAGTTGGTTAGAGTGGAGGTGTTATAACACCAAGGTCAAGGGTTCAGAGCCCCTTATCAGCTGTTTTAGTCCGTTTATGTTGCTTATAACAAAATACCTGAAACTGGGTGATTTATAAAGAAAATGAAATTTATCACTTACAGTTTCTGAGGCTTGGACGTCCAAAATCCATCTGGTGGTGACGACAGTGACCCAGGGGTCCCACATTGCAAGAGGGTGGAAGCAGAGAGAGCAGAGAGAGCGAAAAAGACAGACTCTCCTCTTCTTTTAAAGCCCTCAGAACCATGCCCTTGACTACCATTTATAATCCATTCACTATGGCACGGTCCTACAACCCAATCACTTATTTAAGGCTCCACCTTTCAATTACATAATAAGATTTCCCACCCTCTTAACAGTCACAGTGGGGCTAAGATTTTAATACATAAACTTTGGGGACACAATTCAAGCTTCAGTGAGTTTTGGAAGGACATAATTCAGTCCACTACACCAACCAGCCACCAAAAGTAATAATAATAATAATCTAAGTTTCCACCTTAGGAAATCAGAAGAGAAAATTAAACCCAAAGTAAGCAGAAAAGAAATAACAAAAATTAGAGCAGAAATCAGTGAAACTGACAACAGAAAATCAATACATAAAATCAACAAAATCAAAAATTGGTTTTTTAGAGATTAATAAAATTGATAGGCCTCTAGCCAGGCTAAAAAAAAGAAAGACGAATTACTAATATCAAAAATGAAAGAGAGGACATCACTACAGATCATAAAGGAATACTACAAACAACTCTATTCCCACGAATTTGGTAACCTAAATGAAATGGACCAATACCTTGAAAGACATAATCTGCCAGAATTCACGCAAGAAAAAATAGAAAATCTGAATAGGCCTATATCTATTAAAGAAACTGACTTAATAATTAACAACTTTCCAAAACAGAAAGCACCAGGCACATATGGGTTCATCACTGATGAATTCTACCAAACATTTAAGGAAGAAATTATACCATTTCTCTACAATCTCTTCCAGAAGACAGAAGCGGAGGAAACATTTCCTAATTCATTTCATGAGTCCAGCAATACCCTCATACCAAAACCAGACAAAGACATTACAAGAAGAGAAAACTACAGGCCCATGTCTCTCAGGAACATAGATGCAAAAATTCTCAACAAAATATTAACAAATCAAATCTAACAATGTATAAAAAAATTGCACACCATGCCCAAGTGGGTATATTTATTGGTGTCCCATAAGTCCTTTAGGCTCTGTTTATATTTCTTCATTCTTTTACTTTCTGTTCCTCAGACTAGATAATTTCTTTCATTTTTAATTGGGTTTTTTTTTCTTTTTTTCTTCTTTTACAGACTAGATCATTTCAACTGACCTATCTTCATGTCTACTGATTCTTCTGCTTGCTCAAATCTGCTCTTGAACCTCTCTAATGAAATTTTCATTTCAGCTATTTTACATTTCAGCTCCAGAATTCCTATTTAATTCCTTCATATAATTTCTATCTCTTTATTAATATTTTCTGTTTGTATAGACCGTTTTCCTGGTTTCCTGTAGTTCTTTGTCCATAGTTTACTCTAGCTCTGTAAGCATACTTAAGACAGATATCTGAAGTTTTTTTTTTTTTTTTTTTTTTAAAAGATGACCGGTAAGGGGATCTTAACCCTTGACTTGGTGTTGTCAGCACCACGCTCAGCCAGTGAGCGAACCGGCCATCCGTATATGGGATCCGAACCCGTGGCCTTGGTGTTATCAGCACCACACTCTCCCGAGTGAGCCACGGGCCGGCCCTGAAGTTTTTGTCTAGTATGTCCAACGGCTGGACTTTGTCAAGGATGGTTTCTGTCAGTGTCTTTTTTCCTTGTGATTTTCTTTCTTTTATCACTTTCCTACTTTTTTGTATGCCTTGTAATTTTTTTGTTGTTGAAAACTGGAAATTTTGAATATTTTAATGTGGTAACTTTGGAAATCAAATTCTCCCCCTTTCTGAAGTTGTTATGGCCTGTTGTGGGCTGTAGTTGTTCATTTATTAAATGACTTTTTCAAACAATTATTTTTGCCAGTTTAGTGGTTCGTATAGGGACCAATTCCTATATCTCCCTACACCATTTTCCATCACTGGGGTGATTTTTATTTATTTATTTACATTTACTTCAGAACAGGGATCCGAACCCATGACCTTGGTGTTATAAGGCTGCGCTCTAACCAACTGAGCTAACCAGCCAGCCCTGGGGTTATTTTTTTTTTAAGATGACTGGTAAGGGGATCTTAACCCTTGACTTGGTGTTGTCAGCACCAGGCTCTCCCAAGTGAGCCATGGGCAGGCCCTTGGCTCACTCCATTATTTAAAATGCACATTTTTTACTTGTACTCCAGACCTTATGTATCAGCATACTGGGGATAACTCTAGAAATCTGCATTTTAACACAGCTCTTATCTTTTTGGTGGGTGGGGGTGGGGGGGGAAGGGAAGATATAGGAAAATGATTAGGGCCCCTCAGATGTTCAGAATCTTGCCGAGCATTTGATGTAAATATGCATGTGCGCCCAGGTGTTCCTTGGCTATTGTCTAATGTAATTGCTTATGTGCGCCCAGGTGTCCTGGGTTATGGACTTAAGTATAAAGGATGAGTGGGTCTAAACCACAGTACCCCCTACCCCCGGGATGCCCCTGGGGGGCTATGGGGAGGCCGCTATTGCTGATGGAGGCTGTTGCTGCCAGTGCCCCCAGGATTCTCCGAGAGGCCACTACCACTGCTGCTTCTGCTGCTGCTCCTGTTGAGCTCATGTCATCTACCAATGGCTCCTGGGATCTTTCCCAATTACCTAGAGTGTGGACCTGCGTGTGAGGGGCCTGGTGACCCAGCCTGGCATGTGAGGGGTCTGTGACCCAGTCTGTGCAATGGGTTTGAAGGGTGTAAATCTACATGACTATGCCAGTTATTGGGTTGAGGCAAATAGCTATGCTAATTGTATTGCTATGGGACAATGCCAATTGTTTGGCTGGGGCTATTCACAACTAAAGCCAAAATGTTTCACTGTTTTAGTTATACTAAGTTTCCATTTGTATTGTCAGGGCTAGGGCTCAGACCCTTCAAACCCATTGTACAGACTGGGTCACCAGAGCCCTCACACACCAGGCAGGGTCATAGATCCCTCACACGCAGGTTCATGCTAAGTAATTGGGAAAGATCCCAGGAGCCATTGGCAGATGACAGGAGCTCAGTCCTCAGCAGTAGCAGCAGCTTGCAGTAGCAGCAGCAGTGGTGGCCTACTCAGGTCATCCCGGGGGCACTGACAGCAACAGCCTCCACCAGCAGTAGTGGTCTCCCTATGTGCCCCTCCCCCACCTCACGGGCACCCCAGGGGTGGGGGGGCGCCATGGATCAGAGCCACTCATCCTTTATACTTAAGTCCATAACCCAGGACACCTGGGTGCCCACGTACATCTACATCAGGCAATAGCCAAGGAACACCTGGGCACACGTGCATATTTACATCAAATGCTCGGCAAGATTCTGAATATATGAGGGGCTCTGACCATTTTCCTATATTTTCCCTACAAAGGGTCTGAGCCCTAGCCCTGACAATACAAGTGGAAACTTAGTATAACTAAAATAATGACGATAAACGATAAAATAATGAAATGTTTTGGCTTTAGTTATGAAATGCCTAGCCATACAATTAGCGTAGCTATTGCTTTGACAATACAATTGGCTACCATGGCAGGAGTCTGACAATAGTCCCAGCCAGACAATTGGGGTAGTCACCTAACTGTATGGGGGAGGGGTGCTGGCCAGTACGGGGATCCAAACCTGTGACCTTGGTGTTACAAGGCTGCACAGCTGAATCTTGTGATTCAGCGCTAACAAGAGTCTACTTTGCAAATTTCCAATTCTTGGGAAAGACTCAGGCCTAGATTGGGTCAGATCAGTCTAAAGAACCAGGGCCAAAAGAAAAAAAAAACCCAGAAAGTTAAAAAAAGAAATGAAAAGAGGCAGGACCAAGGGAGTATGGTTATAGTTCAGTACCAGCTGCTGGCACTCACTATACATGGACAGTTTCCACAGGAAGGATTGTCAGCCAGACATCTCGAGAGTTGTCTATTGTGCTCATTAACTCAAAGGCCCTAAAGAAATCTATCATGTTTCTTATTATCCCTAATCACTATGCTCTCATGTCTGATTAGAAAGCCAAAAGTCGGCCAAGAAAAGTAGAAAATAATATGTGTCGGCAATATATATTGCACATCTGGTAGCAAGTTTCCACTTTTGGACATTCCATTCCACATGGTCTTCTGCAAACTGGCTGACTTTGGCCTGGTCTCATTGTATTGCTAGGGCTAGGGCCCATAGACCCTTCAAACCCATTGTACAGACTGGGTCACAAACCCCTCACGAGCAGGTCCACGAGCTGTGTAGTAGGAAAAAGATCCTGGGTAGCCATGGGTAAAAATTAATAGGCTTATATTCAAATGCAAGCTCAGGTAGCTGGCAGCAGCTGCCACCCTAGCAGCCTCCCAGGGCATCCTGAGGGCACTGTGCATCAGAGCCGTTCATTCTTTATACTTAAGTCCAATAAACCAGGAACACCTGGGTGCATACGCGCATCCACAGACAATACTCAAGGAACACGTGGGTGCACATGCAGTTATTTACATCAAATGCTGGGCAAGATTCCGAACTCCCTCCAATCCCCGGAATCTTGACCATTTACTTTTCATTTTCTCTACACTCGTTAAGAAAGACAAACAATTCAAGTTAATGAGTAAAGAACTACATGAGGTAGGTAAAAAAGCCTGGATGATGAGATGAGAAACCCTGGTTCTAATCCCCATTCTGCCACTGCCTCACACTTTGACCTTGAGCAAGAGTATGTGGTAGTAAGGCTGAGCAAGAGTAGAAGGAAGTAAGATGAAAGGGAAGGCACAGGATCATCATGGGGTTTTGAATGCCATGTTAAAAATCTTGACCCTGGGCCGAGCCCGTGGCGCACTCGGGAGAGTGCGGCGCTGGGAGCTCGGCGACGCTCCCCGCCGCGGGTTCGGATCCTATATAGGACTGGCCGGTGCACTCACTGGCTGAGTGCTGGTCACAAAAAAGACAAAAAAAAAAAAAAAATCTTGACCCTAAGGGCCAGCCCATGGCTCACTTGGGAGAATGTGGTGCTGATAACACCAAGGCCATGGGTTCAGATACCTATATAGGGATAGCTGGTTAGCTCACTTGGGAGAGCCTGGTGCTGACAACACCAAGTCAAGGGTTAAGATCCCCTTACCGGTCATCTTTTTAAAAAAAAAAAGAATCTTGACCCTGCCCAGAGGTTTCAATCAAATGCAGGTGCTTAGGAGGCCAGGCAGGTAATGTAAGTGAGTCAAGTGGTCCATGTGTTACTACTATGGGAACTGTAAACTGGAGAAAACAAGCCTAGCTATTAAGTCTGGCTGATGGTCCCTGGAATGGTAGGCTTTGTGCCAGATCTTCCTGTTTTCTAAGAGAATTCATAAAATGCAGATTTGGGGCTGGCTAGTTAGCTCAGTTGGTTAGAAAATGGTCTTGTAACACTAAGGTCAAGGGTTTGGTTCCCCGTACTCGCCAGCCATCTAAATGAATTAAAGATTTTTTTGTTAAATCTCCCAATTTTTGTTTTTAGGGTTTTGTTGGTTTTTTTAAAACTCCCCATTTTTAAAGGTGGCTGGTACCGGGATCTGAACCCTTTACCTTGGTGTTATAACACCGTACTCTAACTGAGCTAATCAGCCAGCAAAACCTCTCTATTTTTAAATCTTAGCAAGTTATTCAACTTTTTAAACCCAGAGCACAGATTAATATATATTAGCAGATCAAATTATAACCCAATCCTCTGCTACCAAAAACACCAACAAAAACAAATTATGATCCATCGTATGTCCAACCACAATCTGGAGGATGTGAGCCAGAAAGAGTTTTGTACCCAGTAGTAACTTGGTCAGAGTATTTTTAGATGTCTTTGCTTATCCGAGCTATTTATATTTGCTTCTCTGTCATCTGCTTGATCCTGGCAGCCAGATTTTGGGCGTTATTCAGCTTTGTACTCCCCCACAGCCCTCCACTCTGCCCAAGCACAGCTTGGGACCATCTTAAGCATCAGTAATGTTCAACAGAAACAAACTTTTTTCAAGTTTTACAATTAGCAGCAAGAGTCTTATTTTCTTTTTTTTTTTTAAAGATGACCGGTAAGGGGATCTTAACCCTTGACTTGGTGTTGTCAGCACCACACTCACCCAGTGAGCTAACTGGCCATTCCTATAGGGGTTCCGAACCCGTGGTCTTGGTGTTATCAGCACCGCACTCTCCTGAGTGAGCCACAGGCTGGCCCAGCAGCAAGAGTCTTAAACATATTTGTTCATAACCTTCAATTCATGAATTTGCTTCTAGGAATTTAATTAATCAGGGATATAATGCAATATTTTTATAAGAGCTTTATCTCATCTTGATATATAAATCCATCTTGATATATAAATCTTGATATATATATCCAGCAATAGGGATTAATGAACAAATTATAGCACATGAATATTCTGTGACCATTATAAATTATGTTTAAGGAATATTTAATAGGGCTGACCAGTTAGCTCACCTGGTTAGAGCCTGGTGTTGATAACACGAAGGTTTAGGGTTTGATCCCTGTATTGGCCAGATATCAAGAAAAAAAAATTAATATTATGAAAAAAAATTGTTTTTTTAATAAAGATGACGGGTAAGGGGATCTTAACCCTTGACTTAGTGTTGTCAGCATGACGCTCTCCAAGTGAGCCAACTCGCCATCCCTATATAGGATCCGAACCCGCGGCCTTGATGTTATCAGCACCATACTCGCGCCGGTGAGCCACGGGCCAGCCCCTAATATTATGAAATTTTTGTTGTTTTTTGTTTTTAATATTATGAAAATTATCATGAAATGTATTAAGTGGAAAAAACAGGCTACATTACTACACATTTATACTATTAAAAAATCATAAATTAAAGACAACATATAATAGTAATATATTACATAGCATATAATAAATATATGCAAAGAATGAAAACCAGCATGCTAACATTGGTTCTCTCGGTAGTGGGATTAGGATTTGAAGGATTTTTTCCCTCTCTTTATTTTTTTTATTTTTTTAAATTTTATTTTGTCGATATACATTGTTGTTGATTATTGTTGTCCCTTACCAAAACCTCCCTCCCTCCTCCCTCTCCTCCCTCCCCCCTTTTCCCTCTCTTTAAAAAGTTTTTTTTTTTTTTAAGTACAAACGTTATACATCTAAGCATTTAAATACGTAGATAGGTAGACAGAGATATAGAAGTGCAGTTGGCTCAGCTAGTTACGGTGTGGCCTTGAAACGACAAGGTTAAGGGCTTGAATCAGCGTGCAGGCCAACCGCAAAGCAATAAAAAAAAGCCCTAATTTCCCCGCCGCGGAGATGACCGCCGTCTTTCAGCCTTTTGTTTCCTCTTTGTAACCGTGTCCACACCTGAGATCGTTCTATCTGTACCACTGTGCAACTTTTTTTCCCTTCTAACCTAACGTTAAATCCTGCACGTCTTTCCATTCCAGAGCACTGCCTGATCCGTTGTATGGACGGATCCATTTATTACTCTAACTAGTCCCCTTTGATGGGCATTTTGGTCGCTTCCAGTTTCACGCTTTTACAACGTTAGAACAACGAACCGCTCAGGGGAGAGAGCCCGAAAACCACTGAAAACCACAAAGGGGGGAAATATCATTTCGGGTTTTACTTTTCTGTATTTTCTGAGTTTTCTGCAATAAATATAAATCACTTATAATTTGGAAGGAAAAACATAAAACTAAAGCCAAGCAATTATTAAAAAGAAGTAAAGGAAAAGAGAGTGAATGAACAAGGAAACGAAAAGCGGACGGGGAAGTCGCGGCCCCTTCCGCGGGGGAGAGTCCGAGCGGAGGGAGGGGCGGGACTCCACGGTCCAAACCAATCAGAGCCCGGTTGATAGGCAGAGCCCGGAGAATTTGGAGACACTCCCCGCCCCTCAAACAACCACAGGGATTCGCTTCCATAACCAGCCTGGAAACCTGCCTAGGCCTATCCCGAGCGTCGCTGAGAGCCGCTATTGGCGGCCAGAAAGCCCCGCCCATCTTCTCGCTCATTGGCCGTCGAGATATACGTAAGAGGAGCCTGTTGCTGAGCAAAAAGAAGTGCTGCAGCTTTTGCTGAGATGTTAGATCCGAGACCGTGCTGGACGCCGTTGGGTCAGAAAAACACGATACTAACCACCACTCAGCTCCTGCTAAATGCCAGACTCCGTGCTCCAGACTTTTAAATATTAATGGTTAGAGCCACCTTTCTTGAACACCCACTATCTGCCAGTCACTGAGTTAGATACTTTAAAATAAGAACGGTAATAATATAAATAATACCTATAGTTTATTGAACACTTAATCTGTATCAAGCCTTGTTAAGGGGATTGCATGCATTAGCGCTCATCCTCTCTAACAGCCCTGTGGAGGTAAACTGTGTTGCCCCATTTTACACAGCAATGAATAGGTTCGGGGAGGTGAAGTGACTTGCCCAGGTTCACAGCGCTGGAAAGGGTTAGAACTGGAAACTTCGGCTCCGATATCTTGACTCCAAGGACAGCCTTTGGGGGATGGGTGGGTACGGAAGTCTTTTGGGGCTAAAGAGGTGGGACAAGATGGTGGCAAAAGCAAGGGGCGTTACTCCAGGGACAGGCCTCAGGGTGGCTCTCTGATGGCTTAGGAGTGGAGGGGCGGGGAGAGGAGGAAAGAGATAGTTCTTTCTGGAAACGTGAGGCTCCTGTGGCAGCCTGTTACGGCGTAGGTGATTCTGGGCTGGAGACCTGGACCTGAAGAGTCTAGTTTCCACTTTGTGGCCAACTTTCCGGGAACCTTGGGCAAATTCTTTCTTCTCTCCGGACCTGAGGCTTCCTGCCTGTAGGGTGCGGGAGTAAGCCAAAACACTGGGAAGTGCATTCAGGCAGTGAAGTCTTTTGGGAGTCTGGTCCTTGCTGGCAGCAGAGGAATCTTCAGCAACCACAAGATCTTGCTTAGCTGTTGCCTGGCCTCTTTTCAAGACCTTCATGCGATGACATGGGACTTTGACAATCCTATAAACTCAGAACCTTCAGAGGCAGCCCTCAGCTACCCCCTTTTTTCCCCCAGTCCGTTCTGGCTGATCTGTAGCAGGGTCCGGCCTGTAGCAGGGTCCGGCCTGCAGAGGGCGCTGAGGGCTCACTCAGCCGATGAAACTAAGCTGGAACTCTAAGCCAATTCCCAAAAAGCATCCAGCGGGTAGTTTCCTTCCTTCCTTCCCTTCCTTCCTTCCTTCCTTCCTTCCTTCCTTCCTTCCTTCCTTCCTTCCTTCCTTCCTTCCTTCCTTCCTTCCTTCCTTCCTTCCTTCCTTCCTTCCTTCCTTCCTTCCTTCCTTCCTTCCTTCCTTCCTTCCTTCCTTCCTTCCTTCCTTCCTTCCTTCCTTCCTTCCTTCCTTCCTTCCTTCCTTCCTTCCTTCCTTCCTTCCTTCCTTCCTTCCTTCCTTCCTTCCTTCCTTCCTTCCTTCCTTCCTTCCTTCCTTCCTTCCTTCCTTCCTTCCTTCCTTCCTTCCTTCCTTCCTTCCTTCCTTCCTTCCTTCCTTCCTTCCTTCCTTCCTTCCTTCCTTCCTTCCTTCCTTCCTTCCTTCCTTCCTTCCTTCCTTCCTTCCTTCCTTCCTTCCTTCCTTCCTTCCTTCCTTCCTTCCTTCCTTCCTTCCTTCCTTCCTTCCTTCCTTCCTTCCTTCCTTCCTTCCTTCCTTCCTTCCTTCCTTCCTTCCTTCCTTCCTTCCTTCCTTCCTTCCTTCCTTCCTTCCTTCCTTCCTTCCTTCCTTCCTTCCTTCCTTCCTTCCTTCCTTCCTTCCTTCCTTCCTTCCTTCCTTCCTTCCTTCCTTCCTTCCTTCCTTCCTTCCTTCCTTCCTTCCTTCCTTCCTTCCTTCCTTCCTTCCTTCCTTCCTTCCTTCCTTCCTTCCTTCCTTCCTTCCTTCCTTCCTTCCTTCCTTCCTTCCTTCCTTCCTTCCTTCCTTCCTTCCTTCCTTCCTTCCTTCCTTCCTTCCTTCCTTCCTTCCTTCCTTCCTTCCTTCCTTCCTTCCTTCCTTCCTTCCTTCCTTCCTTCCTTCCTTCCTTCCTTCCTTCCTTCCTTCCTTCCTTCCTTCCTTCCTTCCTTCCTTCCTTCCTTCCTTCCTTCTTCCTTCCTTCCTTCCTTCCTTCCTTCCTTCCTTCCTTCCTTCCTTCCTTCCTTCCTTCTTCCTTCCTTCCTTCCTTCCTTCCTTCCTTCCTTCCTTCCTTCCTTCCTTCCTTCCTTCCTTCCTTCCTTCCTTCCTTCCTTCCTTCCTTCCTTCCTTCCTTCCTTCCTTCCTTCCTTCCTTCCTTCCTTCCTTCCTTCCTTCCTTCCTTCCTTCCTTCCTTCCTTCCTTCCTTCCTTCCTTCCTTCCTTCCTTCCTTCCTTCCTTCCTTCCTTCCTTCCTTCCTTCCTTCCTTCCTTCCCTTCCCTTCCCTTCCCTTCCCTTCCCTTCCTCTGCTGGCTGGTACCCATATTTTATTAATTAATAGGGGTGAGCTTTTCCAAACCTGAAGGTTTCTGTACTAGTATGCAATCGAGGAAAGCACTATATGCGTTGCACAAGACCAGTTCTCTCCACAGTGGCTCTGAAGAGTTAGAACTCGTTTCCATTCCTCTGTTTTACAGATAAGGAAATAGATCATAAAAGCTGGGGTGGGGTGGGGGGAATGCAGTTTGGGTCATATGTCTAAAATCTAGCACCTGAATTGCCTGATTCCTGGTAAGTGCCCTCAGGAGATATTCGACTGTTTCCAAGACTGTGGTTGTCCTGCCCCCTAATGCACAGCTCCAGGGGATAATTTTTGTTTTGGTTGTGTAGCTTGACAGCTCAGGACCTGTCAGCTCCGTGCAGGAAGGACCTTCCTCAGCACCTATCACAACGCCTGCTTAATGAGTAATTGAGTGAATGTGTTTGAATAAGCCTTGGAGGGTGGGTCTCCTCTGGCTTTATCAAACCAATTGAAGTGGGTCTTCTTTCCTGAAAGCTCCCCCTGGGCAGGAATTGTATTCCGAGAGTGGGAGTATAAGGGAGGAAAACAATATGAGCTCAGAAAATGACATCTGGGGGCCGGCCTGTGGCTCACTCGGGAGAGTGCGGTGCTGATAACACCAAGGCCACGGGTTCTGATCCCATATAGGGATGGCCGGTTGGCTCACTTGGAGAGCGTGGTGCTGACAACACCAAGTCAAGGGTTGAGATCCCCTTACCGGTCATCTTTAAAAAAAAAAAAAGAAAGAAAGAAAATGACATCTGGGGTGATAAATCACAGCCCCTGGAATGGTCCCAGTACAAGGTCACTATAATGTAAAGTGATCTCAGAATTTTAATTCAGAAAATTAATTCAAGAAGAATAAAAAACAGATAAGATCCATTAGGATCATAATCTGAGCAAGGATCTAAAGCTGAAGAAATCTCAAAAACATTTAAAACCTAATCTAGACATATCTTCAGGACTGTAATGTGATTGAGGAATAGAACTAGCTTTGGCCAATCAGTGGCCTCAACATAGCTGATGCAATAGTTGAAAGAGTATGGCAACAGAAGGAAGAGATCTGCACTGAACCAAAAACATAACGCATGGGGGAGGGGAGGAATGTGCCCAGCCAGTGTCACACTGCCATACCCCACTGGGCTGGTGGCTTCAACTGGATTTCCAGAGCTCAGCACAGTGCCTGGTACACACTAGATGGTCAATAAATATTTACTGAATGAAAGAGGAGCATAAGGAGCTGGAGCCCTGACCAGCAGATTTGCTCTGAGTGAAGCCGATTCAATAATTTATCTTTTCACTGGTTCCTTTTGCTCAGATTCCAGCTGCCCTAGCCACCTTCAGATGATAACTTGTTAAAACACATGCACACGCGCGCACACACACACGTGCACACACACACACACACACACAGAAACAAAACCAAAAAAACTACAGACATACACACAAACAGATGATGACTTGGCTTTTCATGGAGGTTCTCCTACAAGGAGGGAAGTGCTGGCTCATCAATTCTAGGCCACTTGACAGTATGTTTCTCACTCCCATTTAATATATCTGCTTTAAATATCAGTTCCAGGGCTGGCCGGTTAGCTCACTTGATTACAGTGTAGTGTTATAATACCAAGGTCAAGGGCTCAGATCCCCAGACTAGCCAACCCCCCCCCCAAAAAAAAGCATCAGTTCCTTGTGCCAGCCTGCTTCTTACATATTGATATCCTCCTCTCATCATTGGTGTGGTGGCGTTTCTTCAGTGGAGTCATTCCTGCCTTGGTTTGAATCCTTACTCAGCATACTACTAAGCTATCTGATCTTGTCCAACACACCTCTTGAGCCTCAGTTTTCTCATCTGGCAAATGAGGACATACTGCCTACTTCATGAGATTGTGGCAAGAGTTACATGAGACAACAGTTGTGTATACTGGACTCTTGCTGGAGCTCAGTAAACGTTAATATCTTCACCTATTCCTATCTTTCCTTCCTTGGAGACTGGGGTCACAAAAGATTGTCCAATTTAGAATATCAGCATCTTTTTCTTTTCCTTTTCACAAAATTTCTAACTTTGTAAGTGAAGCTTTGGGAATGATTTAGTTACTTCCTTGAAGAGTCTAAAGGGTTGTTCTACAGAGGAGAGTAATTCATATTCATTCATTTAAAAATATTTGCTGAGTACTCACTATGTACTAATGGAGGATATAGTCACTTCCTGCACTGAAGGAGTTCTAACATAGCCTGGTGCAGTCACAGTAAAGATATCATATGAACTTGATGAGCAATTTTACCTTTCTGAGCTCAAGTTTTCTCACTTTGCACAAATGGTCAATAACATATTCCCCTGGTAGTTGGAGGGAAGCGGTAAGATATGCAGACATGATAACTAGGTAACATCAAGTTTGGAGACTAATGGTCTGAAGAGGGAGAGTATTTTGAAGGTTTGAGTACATGAGATTACCTTCAGCTGAACTGAAGAAGCAAGGCTTTTGAAGAAGCAGCATTTGAAGACTTCAGGCCACAAACAAAAATAAATGAAGGCAATGAATGCTAAATACAGTTTCAATGGGCAGAGATTTGCAAAGAAGAGTAATGAAAGAAAGGTTTGAAGGCCAAGCAAGGAACACGGGTGATAAAGCTAGAGAGGTAAGATGAGGCATGATCTTGGCAGATCTTGAATATCAGTCTAGGGGTTTGATACTTATTCTGTAGCTGATGAAATACCAGTGAAGCTTTTTGATCTGTACATTGACATTACAGAGTAAAATTTTAAATGAAAGCTGAATTTGAAAGAGGGTACTTTAGAGGGGAATTGAATTCAAAGGAAGATCCAGTGACCAAGGGCATAGTATTGGCATGACATTGTGCTAGGTGGCATAGGGCAGGAGACAAAGATGTTCAGATGTGGACCTCACCCTCAAGGAACTTATAGTAAAAAGAGTCAGATAAGACATGTACACAGAAAATTAAAATACAAGGTAGAGTGTGATAAGTGTTAAAGTAGAGACCCAGCCCAAATGCCTTGGGGAGCTCAGGGGAGAATGAAATTAATTTCCTTCTCCCAAGAAGGTGGAGGCAGGAAACCAAGTCAGAGGCTCATCTTTGGAATCATAAGCCTAGACTCAGAATGTCTTGGAGGGGAACTTGGAGGTCTAGTCTGCTGTCACCTCTGCCAGGATTCCTTGTTCAGAATAAACAATTACTTTAAAATTAAAAAGAAGAGCTCTAAAGAAAAACTGTGAAGGAATAGGTTCTGTGGGGAGTGAATAGGAGATGAATTCTGCTTTGAGGTGCTGTGGTGCTGGTAGAGGCAACTTCCTTGCAAAAGGAAAACTGAAGGCCAGGAAGTGGATGAGATCAGGGAGAGTGTGTCTGGAGATAAGGATAAAAACAGAAACTAGGGGAGCACCCAAGTTTTAGGGAGTGTGAGGAGAAAGAGGAGTCAGAGAAGGAGTGGCCAGAGGGAGAGGTGAGAATAGACCCAGCAGAACGCCTTGTTACAAAGTTTCGAGGAGGGTGGAAGACAGAACTGGAGGCCTCAAGGGAGTAAAAGGGGGGAAGTGGCAGCGATAGGAATTGAGGTTAGATATGAAATTGCCAATGACATTTCAATGAACGAAGGCTTTTCCAGAGATTCCACAATTAAGATGGAGTTCCTGTGTCTGGCATTTATGGAGGTGGAGGCCTCACCAAGGCCAGGGGGATCAGGTTTGTGTCCACCGACCTCCAGAGATCTGGCGGTCAGCTCTGTAATTAGCATCAGTGGATACGATGGGGCCAAACCTCTCCTAACCCTAACCAGTCCTTCCAGGAACTGAAAAGCTGAAGAACTCACTAGGGAGGGATTTCACACCCGGCTCTCTGGCCCAGCCCGGTGAAGTCCAGTTTCATCACACAGTCCTTATGACTCCCCGGGCTGTCACTCTCTGGTATTGCCAGCGATCTGACTAAATCCCTCTTGCAAAAGTTTGCAGCATTCGTCCGAGCCCGACTACAGCTCCCAGAATGCTCGGGCCCTTCCTGGTGCCGATTGGCGGAGCAGTTGGCTCTAGAGGGAGGGGTCGCCCCCGCCTCCCCGGGAAACAGGCATCTGATTGGCTGCTCCGCGGGGCTTTCGTGTCCCCGCCCTCCCCCGGGGACCGCAGCGGGTTGAGCCGCGCTGCTGGTGTCAGAGCCGGGCGAGCGCTGGCAGTTCCGCGGCGGGGATGCTGAGGGGCGCTGGGTCCGCGAGCAGCCCTGGCCACTGCGGACTTCCGAGGCACTCCGGACCGTGAAAGCCCTGCGCCGCGGCCAATCCCAGGCCCCCGAGGCCATTCGCCGATCCAGAAGCCAGACTCGGGGAAGAGTCCAGCGCAGCAGCGGCTGTTCGCTGGCTTCGCAGCGTTCTGGAACCCCGAGAGTCACCCCGGTGTTTTAGAACCTCCCCAGCAGCCCCCAGCCGCGGATTCCTGCGTGCGTCCTCCGAACCCCCCCACCCCCGGGTGCACGGGTCGTCGGCGAGCCGCGGCTGGGTCCCGGCGCGCACCATGATCGTTGCAGACTCCGAGTGCCGCCCGGAGCTGAAGGGCTACCTGCGGTTCGCCCGGGGCGGCGTCGGCGGCCCGGGGGCCGGAGAGGTAAGCAGCGGCCGAGCGACGCCACTCTTCTCGTGAACCCCCGAGCCGCGTCCGAGCCTCAGCCTGTCCTGAGCCAAGTCTGTGCGCCCCCCGGGCTTGGGGAGGGGGAGTGCAGCGCGTAACCTAGGACTGGGGTTGCATCAACTGGCAGCCTCGGCCCGTCCACCCCTCCCCCTCCGCTCGGGGCTGTGGAGCCCTCCGTGGCTCCCTCGGACTCCTGGCCAATGGGAGGGAAGCCTTCTCGAGGCTCTCCCGGGCTTGGGCTCTTGTCGAGAGCGTTTTCAAGTCCAGGCAAATCCCGGCCGGAGCGGCCCGACCACTCCTCCTCCCCGCCCCTTTCCGCAGATTCCCGTCCTCCTAGCGGGGGCTGGCGGGCAGAGAACTCTTTCTAGGATGCGTCTCCGCTCGTCTCCCAGAGCGGAGAATGGGGACCCGGGCTGGCCAGCGAAGATTGACCCCGACCCCGCACTCCTGAGTGGGGGTGAGGGGTGGGGGGCGCGGTTGCCCTGCCCGGTCGGCGGCGGCGGCGGCCAAGGAAAGAAGGGAGCAGCTCTGGCCAGGGCTCCCGAAGCCAACACCGATTAGTCTCTGCTCGGCTGAGTGGTCTGAGGTCCCAGAAGTTTGTTTCTCAGGGACTTCTCCCCCGCCCCGCTCCCGGCAGATCCCGGAGGGACTTTGCAAGGAGGCGAGGCATAAGACTGGTTCTAATCTAACAATTTGTCCCCACCACCACTACCACCAGCAGCGATAATGGACATCTTATCATTTATTAAGGCCCTACTAGATGCCAGACTCAGGAGTTTGCCTTTTCTCTGAGTCCTCAAGCAAAATGCAAGCTATACTACAGCCCCATTTTACAGGATGAGGAAACTGAGGCCCGGCAGGCGCTTGGGGAGAGGTTTCCTCCACTAACCCCACCGCGAACCTTATTCTTTGGCCTGGATGTCTCTAGAATTTCCGAGAGTGCTTGGCACTACAGGGAGTTTTACTTCTTTAGTTTCCAGGCCTCGAGCACGGTGGAGTTGTATTTCCGGGGGCTGGGAGTTGGTGGAGTGCTTGTCCTAAGCTGTGTGACCCAGGGAAAATCTCTGCTCTTCTTTGAGCTAAATGATTTCTGGGGGTCCAGACTCCAGGTGGGTGGTTTGTGGCCTGGGTTTTCTTTCAGTTTGTTTACCCTTCTCAGCCATGACTTAGGATCCGCATGTGGAGAAAAAACCCTCACTTGTGAGCTATGTGACTTTGACCAAGTCACTTTATTCTGAGTCTGTTTCTTTGTGAAAAATGGAAATAATATTGAGAGCACCTGGGCACTAGAGCCAGTGATTGGTGGGTTCATGTCCAAGCCCTCCCTCTCACATGTGTGTGACCTTAGCCAAGTGACCACTTCTGTGATCTGCACTGTTTTCCCATGGGGGGTTGATAGTTTGGGAGGACTAAGTCAGAGTACAAGCAACTGCCAAGAAGGACAGTGCCTGGAACATAGCAACTGCATCAGACATGCTAGCTATTGTCAGGATGTGGCCAGAGCACACATTTCCTTTTCCCCAGAGGTCTCACAAGGGGGTGCCTGAGCCTGTTGCCTCCTGCCTGAGGTGAGAGTCAGTACATTCCATTCTGGGACAGTGCCTGGTCAAGAAAAAAAGGACCTTGGGAATGTGTGTGCTTTACAGAACCTGGTGCCCAAGGCTGAAGAAAAAGACCCAGATGTGCAGCCCCCTCAGTACCCCAAACCTCCTTCCAGGGGGTCAAGGCCTTCAGATGTGTATATGTCCAGAAAGTCCTGAGGGCAGCAGTCTACTACAGGTAGTATAGCATAACTTCCTCAAACATCACTTCCTCAGGGAAGCCTTTCCTCCTCCACCACATAAGTCCCCTTGCATACCCTCTGCCTGTCCCCCTTCTCCATTGTAGGAGCTTTTGTCCCAATTATGTGAAACAGTCATGTAATTAGGTGCTTCTTGTTTATCTCCCTTGCTGGACTACAGGCACCCTGCAGGTCTCGTCCCCAGCACTGTTCTTTGCACCTAATAAGTGCTCCTATTTGCCCCTTGTTGGCTTAGCTGACCCTTTTGAACTATTCAGGCTTGGAAATCAGATCTGAGTTGTGCCTGTCTGAGAGAGGACCTTTCTGATCCTCAGTGGCCTGTCTATAAAGAAGGGATAACAAAAAAAAAAAAAGATAATAAGTATTTTCCTCTTTCCCTCCACGTGGTTGTGAGGAATCTGGCGAGATCAGGTGTATCATGATGAGCATACAATTGCACGGCACCACTCACACCCCTCCCTCTTCCCCCCAAGGCTGGAAGGCAGGGGCTGCTTGTGCTGTATCCTCCTCTCAGGTGTAAACCCAGGCAAATATCTGAGTTCAGCTGACTGGGAAGGGGGGGAGTTTATCCTTCTTTCCTGCTGGCAGAGTGACTTAGCAGGTATCTGTAGTTGAATCCCAGGGCTCATAGGCTCTAGATAGGATACTAAAAGTAACGGCTGGTGCTTCTCCGAGAGGCCAGTGCAGGTAGTAAGGGTGGTAGACAGAACCCTTGGAAGCCAGACTGAACTGGGCTCAAATCTGATTGGCCACTTGTCACCTGGTACTTAACCTGTGAATCCTTAATCTTTCCTTATGTGCAAAATAGAGGACCCCACCCCCACCCCTAAACTGATGAAAATTAGATGGAACCTGCTTGCAAGTACCTGAGCCAATATAGAAGTTAAACGTTTAATGAGCCAGGCACTGAGATCTAAGGCAATTATCTTTTTACAACTTGCCTGGAGACCTCTCTATTGAGTGGCCACCAAGAGGGCTGTCTGACTTCGGTGCTTCTGCTGCTCCATGTGATCCTTTCAGCTGGAACAGCCTCCACTGGTTCTCCCTCTGCCCACACTAGCTGTGTTACCTTGAGCAGGTGATCTGCCCCTTCTGGGTTTCGCTTTCTTCATCTAAGTGGGGGTGGAATCATGCCTTTATCAGGTGTGCCAAACCTATGCAGTCTAATACAGTAGCCCCTAACCAAATGTGGCTATTTAAATTTAGATAACTTAAAATTATGTAAGATGAAAAAATTCAGGTTTTTTTGTTGCACATCACATTTCAAATGCTCAGCCACAGTGACTAGGAACTACCATATTTATTGGACAGTGCAGATCTGAAACATTCCATCATCACAGAAAGTTCTGTTGGGCTGTGTTGTGTTAGACACTGGGGTAACAACAGAACTAGATCCACTCTCTGCATTCAAGGTGAGAAACAGTGTGACAGGTTCTGTGATTGGGGGTAGTGGATCCAGGTACTCTAAGCAGAGAAAAGGAGCTCCTCACTTCTGGTGAACCACAGATAAACAGGCCTTGAGATTACTGAGACCTTGAGAAGTTTAGAGAAGGGGGAACAGTTTCTGCACTTTCAGGAACCTGGTTTGTTTCCCAGCTCTCCTTCCTACCTCCTTCCTGGCTGAGTGACCAGAGGTGACTTTACCTCTCTGAGCCTTATTCCTCATCTGTAAAATAGTGTCCCCAGTAGTAGCTTCTACCTTAAAGTCTAGGTAGTACATATGGAGTCAATGCTGAGCCAATGGCAACAAGTGTTGTTACTTTTATTATTATTATTATTATTAACTCTCTCCATCAGGAAATGGGGGGAGGGCTGATTTGGAGGTGTGATCTCATGGCAGTGGGACCCTGCCCTGCCTTTTTCCCCAGGTGTCAAGGTCAGGGAGGCATTCGAGGTATTGGTCTTGCCCTCGGGGCTTTACACTTGTCCACTCCCTCTGGCAGAAATGCTGGTCTAGATCTTTACAGGCCCTTCTCATCATTTAGATATCAGCTCAAAGGTCACCTCCTCAGTGGCTTTTCCTGTCTACACACACTAAAATATTGCACATTCTCCCAACCCATCATACATTCATTGCTCTATTTCATTCACTTTATAGATTCTATGATTTGAAATCCTATTCATCATTTGTTTGTCTTTCTCCATTGGATCCTAAATTATATGAAGGCTGAGATTGTCTTTTCACTGCTGTATTCTTGCTGCCTACAATACGGTCATCAAAAATATTAGAACAAATTGAGTCTGGTTCCACCTGGAAAGCACTTAGCATAGTGCTTTGTACTTGAGAAAGTGCTGAGTAAATGGTGCGAACAATGATCTTCACCCTGGCTGTACGTTATACTGGGGCTCCACCCAGACCAATTAAATTAGCATTGCTGGAGGTGGGACCTTGGCATTGGTATTTTTTTAAAAGCTTCTCAAAGGGACTCTTCTGTACTGCTTGGGTTGAGAAGCCCTTCTTTGAAATAACTCATGGCTACCCAGTGAAAGTAGGTACTATTATCTGCATTATTTGGTGAGGAAACTGAGGCTCATAAGCTAACAGATAGTAGGAGGCCAAGCTGTCATTTCAGCCCATGTAGTTTGTATTAAGTGCCTCTATCTTTCAACTGCACTCTACACTGTTATTATCATTGTTGCTGGAAAATGCTGATGGATCCAGAGCCATCACTTAAAGACCCACAGGTATCACCTCCTTCCTTTGACAGCTCCTGGGTCAGGTTTTGTAATGAGATGGGATTCCCAAGGCTGTTCCTTATCCCTCCCCAGCACCTCTGGTGGGCCTTCCCTTCCCCCATCCTGGTTCTGCCCTGCCCCACCCGCTGTGGTTTTCTATCTGTCCTCAGGTCCCCCGAGGGGAGGCCCAATTTGTAGAGTCAGCAATCCTTATCTCTCAGACAGAGCTGTTGAGCTTTTTCTCTGGTGAGGGAGGAGGGAAGCTGAAAAGGGAGTGCTTTGGGACTGTGGTGGTTACTATGCTGGACTTGGATCCGCCTGGCCTGGTAGCTCCCAGAATGTGGGCTGAAAGGGGCCTGAGCAGTCAGCCCAACCTCCTCCTTTGTCCAGGATTAAGGCCCAGAGAGTGTAGGTAACTTTTCCAGAGCCACACAGCAAGTTAGTGGCAGAATTTTCACCCACACCCAGGACTTCCAAGTTCCATAGTTCCTTCCTTTGTAGTCTTCCAGAGCCCCAGAGCTCTGCCTCCCTAGGTGGGCTTTTGGCCACCTAAGAAGGAAGGTTCGATTATAGTTTTTAGTCCCTGGATGCCTGAGGGCTGGTGCTAAGTCTGGATCTTCACGGGGAGGTTCGAATTGGGGGCGGGGGTGTCCCTGTCCAGTGAGGGCATGACCCTGATTTGGGTAAACTGTTTTCAAGGCCAGTGCTAAGAGCTCCCTGCCTCTAATTAACAAAATAAATGAATAAATAAAACCTCCTCCCTAAATCCCACCTCTAGGACTAGGAGAAGCAGATTTAGTGAGTACATGATTCTAGTGGTTTCTAAAG
Organism: Cynocephalus volans; assembly: GCF_027409185.1. Lineage (NCBI taxonomy): Eukaryota > Metazoa > Chordata > Mammalia > Dermoptera > Cynocephalidae > Cynocephalus > Cynocephalus volans. Next base: position 22,240,104 of record NC_084467.1, read on the forward strand.
AGGCTCAAATATATACATGTCAGAATAGCTGCTACCATCAGCCCCATACACCCTGCTGAGGTTCCCTCCATACCTCTCTACTTTCTTTATTTTCATTCACAGACTAATATAAATGACCTGGCATTGCTCTCCACAAAATGTGACCTGGTAGTAGGGAGACTTAAAATAGACAATTAGAAGACAGCGTTTTTAGAAGCAAAAGCACTGGGAATTGTGAGGTCACAGATAAGGATCAGAAAAAGGTTCTTATTCCCTAAAGGACTAAAAAGATGATCAGTGGGAGGGCATTGGGCCTGGGAAACTAATATATCTGGAAGGCCATGGGAGGGGGAGGTAGAGTTTTAAGCCAGTCGATCAGATTTACACTTCAGAAAATTAATCTGCTGGGTAGAGGATGGATAGGAAAGGGCAGGGCTTTGGAGGCATGGAGACAACTGGTGCGGTGCTAGTGGTAGTTCAAACAAGAGATGGTGGGGGGCCAGCCCGTGGCTCACTCGGGAGAGTGTGGTGCTCATAACACCAAGGCCACGGGTTCGGATCCTACATAGGGATGGCTGGTTGGCTCACTGGGTGAGCGTGGTGCTGACAACACCAAGTCAAGGGTTAAGATCCCCTTACCAGTCATCTTTAAAAAAAAAAGAGATGGTGGTAGACTTTCAGGCAGTGGTGGATGGGAGGGATAACTGAAGAGAGATTGAAGCTGCTTCATAACATCTGGAGTACTTGGTTACCTGGCTTTGGGATACAAACGATGGAGGGGGAGTGGTCTTGTGTGGGTTCTCTGGGCTGCTTAAAAAGGTGGCTTCCTGGAGATGTACAACATGGTAGCTGTATATTTCCCTTCTCTGGGCCCCTCCCACCCAGCAATGCTTGGGCTCCCAGGTTCTTGCCCAATTCCTGAAGAATTCAGCCTGGGGTGAGCCCTTTCTCTTGCTTACCCTTTCACCACCAGCCAAACCAGTTGTATCTCTCCTATCTCCTAGCTCCTCCATGCAACGTGTGCCAGAAAGGTGGTTTTAAAAGCTCAGCATAGCCTTTGGGGTTGGAGGAGGAGCTGGAGAGATAACAATCCTCTTTATCCTTCCTTCTACTACTAACCTTCAGTGTGTTTCCATCCAGGAGCAGAGGGAGAGCAGGGCTCGGAGAGGCCCTCGAGGGCCCAGTGCCTTCATCCCAGTGGAGCAGGTAAGCTTGGAATCTTTGGCCCCTGGAAAGAAAGAGCATGTGGGGCATTGGTGGACGGGATTCTTTTCCTGTTCCTTAAATTGCAACTTTGAAACTACCCCTTCCCGTTTCTGATTCATTTAATTCACAAAACAGCACTGTGAAACAAGCACTATCACCCTATTTTACTGGGAGGAAACAGGCTCAAAGAGATTAAAGTGATAATAACAGGCAGGTAATGACCAAACTTTTGATTCCCAGATCAGTGCCTGGTTATCTGTGTTTATCTTCTCACTCTTGACTGTGCATATATATTACAAGATTTTCTTCTGCTTCAAAAGTATATTCATTATTTTAAAATTTTCAGTGTTTCACAAAGCTCTGGTCTCCTGTAATCCCACTCTTGAAGAGATCATCACTACTAACCATTTGGAACTTTTTTCATACAGATACTTATTACTTTTTTTTTTTTTTTAAGATGACAGGTAAGGGGATCTTAACCCTTGACTTGGTGTTGTCAGCACCAGGCTCTCCCAAGTGAGCCGGCCCTCAGATACTTATTACTTATTTCTAGTGCAGAACTAAGATTGGTTTTTTTTTTTTTTTTTTTCACTTAATAACAACATCTCTCGTCTACTGAGTCAGTTCATTCGTTTATTTAATAGATATCTACTGAATGATTAATCTGGGGCAAGCATTGTTCTGGGTGCTAGGCATACAGCAGTGAACAAGACAGACAAAAATTCTTGCCATCATGGAGCTTACATTCTAGTTTGTGGATGGTGGGAATACCTTCAAAACACATGCACAGAAAATTTTTTAAATAGTTTTCTCATTTTTCTGTGGCCTTTAGTAAGCAAGGATTAATTTTTTGTTTCCTGTCCTCTTAGCTCTTCTAAATGTGTAGGCCAAGTAGTTAAAGAGTTATTAATATGGGCTGGCCAGTTAGCTCAGCTGGTGAGAGCACAGTCTTATAACACCAAGGTCAAGGGTTTTGATCCCCTTACCAGCCAGGCGGCAAAAAAAAGAGTTTTTAACAGAAGTCTAAATTCTCCCTTCCCCCCGCCCTTTGTAAATGTAAGGTGAACAATGACCTGCTGATTATTTGTGTCTGTAGCCCAGACTTTTAAGCTCAAGTAGTGCTCTAGTATTTTATTTTTTCATTTATAAATAACCACTCTTTTATAATAAAAAAAAAATGGGTTTTAGAGTTCATCTAGATTTGAAGCCTGGTTCTGTAATTTACCAGACCTGTGGCCTTGAGCAAGGAGCAACACCTTTCTGGTTTCTTCCTCTGTCAATAAGGAAAAATAATAGTATTCACCTCACAGGATTATTGAGAAGATTCAATGAGATAATGCAGGGAAAGCGCCAAACTCAGACCTGGCATAAAGCGCTCAGGAAATATGAGCTATTTGGCACTCAACCCCCCAAACCCCATGGTTGTATGCATTCGCAGTGCTAGAAGCTCCATGAAGGCAGGAGAAATTGTACTTTAATCTCTGTGCCTGAGTTTTCCTATCTAAAAGTAGAGAAAATAGAATTCCAATTTCATAGTTGTGAGGATTAAATGAGTTAATCCATATAAAGTGTTTAAGCAGTGCTAGCACATGGTAAGCATTATGGAAGTATTGGCTATTATATAAGGTGCCTAATAAGGGTTTGTTTAATCACTTATTGAAATATCTTTTCCTTCCTATTGCCCTTTTTTTGGACATGGTGGTTGTTTTCAGTTTCTTACCATTATAAACCCACCACAAAGAATATGTTGGTCTCTTTGGCGGGGTGGGCAGGAGGGAAACCATGCTCTCCTCCCCTTTGCTTGGCAGATTCTTCAGGAGGGGGCTGAGAGCCTTGAGCAGCACCTGGGGCTGGAGGCACTGATGTCCTCAGGGCGGGTGGACAATCTGGCAGTGGTGATGGGCCTGCACCCTGACTACCTTAGCAGCTTTTGGCGCCTACACTACCTCCTGCTACACACGGATGGGGCCCTGGCCAGCTCCTGGCGCCACTACATTGCCATCATGGTAAGCCTGTCTGGGTCTGACACTTGTAGGGGTGGCCACATGGGGGCTTCTGTCCTTGGATCCCTTTGCCAGGGGTGTCCTGTACTGATTTCACAGATGAGGAGAAAAGGCAACATAGAGCAGAGGAAAGCCCTGGCTTTATCTGACCATCATAGAATTTTAGGTTTTGAAGAGAGGCATCTTTAGTGCCTACTTCACAGATTGGAAAACCGAGGCACAAAGGGGTCAGGTGTCCTGCCAGCTGGTGTCTGAGCTGGGGTTAAAACCTAGGTTTCCTGCCTCTTAGGCAACAGTGGGCTATATGATATCTTTCTCCATGGGGTACCCACCCCAAGTGTGGTATGATGAAGGAGGGGGACCCAGGCTCTGTCTACTACCTCTACAGGCTGCTGCCCGCCACCAGTGTTCTTACCTGGTGGGCTCCCACATGGCTGAGTTTCTGCAGTCTGGCGGTGACCCTGAGTGGCTGCTGGGCCTCCACCGAGCCCCTGAGAAGCTGCGCAAACTCAGCGAGATCAACAAGTTGCTGGCACATCGGCCATGGCTCATCACCAAGGAGCACATCCAGGTGCAGTGGGACGGAGTGGCGGGTTACCGAGGGAGCACAGGGGCCTGGTGGGATATGGTGGGCAGCCCAGGGGCAGGCACTGAGCAGGTCTGGCCCTCTCTCCATCCAGGCCTTGCTGAAGACAGGCGAACATAGCTGGTCCCTGGCTGAACTCATCCAGGCCCTGGTCCTGCTCACCCACTGCCACTCACTGGCCTCCTTCGTGTTTGGCTGTGGCATCCTCCCTGAAGGGGACGTGGAAGGCAGCCCTGCCCCCCAGGCACCTTCGCCTCCCAGTGAGCAAAGCAGCCCCCCCAGCAGGGACCCACTGAACAACTCCGGGGTAAGTCACGGGCCTGGGTCTTGGTGGAGGAAGAGGCTGGCATAGCCTCTGGTCCTTGGGTGGAAGCTGCTACTTCCCTATCTCCTCACTTTGAGGAGCCATAGAAAAGTTACTTGACTTGAAGCTTGGTTTCTTCATTTGTGAAAGGGGGATAAAGACCCCTACACACAGTGGGTGGTGAGGATTAAAGGAAATACCACGTGACTGGCTTTTCAGAGTGTAGCACCATAGGCTCAAAGTCTGCTCATTTTTAGTGCCTTAATAATACAAAGTTTGTGGGCCGAACCCGTGGCGCTGAGAGTGCGGCGACGCTCCGGCCACGGGTTCGGATCCTATATAGGAATGGCCGGTGCGCTCACTGGCTGAGTGGCGGTCATGAAAAAGACCAAAAAAAAAATAATAATAATAATAATAATAATAATACAAAGTTTGCCTCTTCCTTCATTCTGTGGTCTTGTTTGTTTTAATATGAAAATACAGATACCTTAACTTCTTACCTGTGAGGAAAGTTGATGCTCAGAGAAGACGTGTCTATTCTGTAGCTTTGTAAACTTTACTCTGGGAAGCACAAACCACGTGAGCTGCCCAGCACCGTGGCTGGCACAGAGGATGCGCTAGGCCTTTATGATCATTCAGGAAGGCCTGGCATGTGGGGAGGTGGGAATGGCCGAGAGAGGAGGAGCAGTTGGTCACCACCAGGCCCCTCCTCCAGGGCTTTGAGGCCGCCCACGACGTGGAGACCCTGATGGAACGCATGAGGCAGCTGCAGGAGAGCCTGCTGCGGCATGAGGCAGCGTCCCAGGAGGAGATGGAGAGCCGCTTTGAGCTGGAGAAGTCAGAGAGCCTGCTGGTGACCCCTTCAGGTACAGACAGGGGCAGCCCCTTCTTAGGCCCTCTCTGGTGGGGAGCAGACCCTCCATGTACTGCACCTCCTGTGTTCCAGAAGCAGCTACCCCCTCCACCTCCCTTCCAGGAGGTTCTGAGCATGGTCTTTAGGGTCAGACCTGGTTTTGAATCCTGGCCTGTTGGCTTTGCTGGCTGTGTGACCACTGACAAGTCTCTTCCTGCCTCAGGGCTTCAGTATTGGTGTGGAGGGTAAACGGGACAGTGGAAGCAAAGATCTTAGTACAGAACCTGGCTCAGGGTGAGCAGTTCCATGGATAACTGCCAGATTATTGTGACTGGGGCCTCGCCTCCTGAGTCTACAGGCCTGGTTCACCTGCTCCTCCAGGCCCAGCTCCAGCTGAAGTACTGCTCCACTCACTGTAGCAAGGGGCTTTCTCTGGCCTTCTACTCTGCCTTCCCCAGCCCCTTTTGATGATTGATCAGGAGTGGAGCTCTGTATGCTCCATGCCTCGCCTCACTGTGATCTCTTTCTGACATGGTCCTCAGCTGACATCCTGGAGCCCTCTCCACACCCAGACATGCTGTGCTTTGTGGAAGACCCCACTTTTGGATATGAGGACTTCACCAGGCGAGGAGCTCAGGCGCCCCCCACCTTCCGCGCCCAGGTAGGGCTCCCCCACTAGTCTTGGCCATTGCTCCAGATTTATGAACAAGCAATAGGTAGATGGTTTGAGTGTTTACAGAGTTGAGTACCTTCTCTCCCTCAAGATTCCATGAGGGCAGTGGGCTCCCTGTGGATCTTAAAGAGACCCATCTGTGCCTTAAGCTCAGCCTTAAGCTGATCATGGGGAGAAGGTCATGACCAAGATGCATCCTCCCTGGCTTCTCAGGCCCACAGCAAGCAGCATGTTAGATTTGTGGTGTTGAGAGAAAGCATTCTGGAGAGCCAAGGTGTGCTCCAGAGATCCAGAGGATGGGGTCCCTCTGGCTGGCCTTGGGCTCCACTCACCGACCCCATCCTGTGTTCCTCAGGATTATACCTGGGAAGACCATGGCTACTCGCTGATCCAGCGGCTCTATCCTGAGGGTGGGCAGCTGCTGGACGAGAAGTTCCAAGTAGCCTATAGCCTTACCTACAACACCATCGCCATGCACAGTGGTGTGGACACCTCCATGCTCCGCAGGGCCATCTGGAACTACATCCACTGCGTATTTGGCATCAGGTAAGCACATGTCCCCTCATCCAGGGCAAGTGTGCACTACAAGTCTTCACTCTGAATTCACAGTTGTTTCGTTTTTCTTTTTCTTTTGTTTTGGCTGCTGGACATTACGGGGATCTGAACTCTTAACCTTGGTATTATAACAACTAGCTCTAACCAACTGAGCTAACTGTCCAGCCCTCATTTTTCTTTTCTTTTCTTCTTTCCTGTAGCATTTTTCAAAGCAAGTGTATTTCTTTGCTGATTTTAAGAGGTAGTGGAAGTGCTCATTATTTGAACCTTGTAAATGAAACTCCTTAATGCCACCTTCAGAGATCACTGTGGTAGTTTATATATGTGTGTGTGCGTGTATATATATACAGTTATGTTTGTAAGTTTGTAAGTATATGTATGGTTATGTTGCATACATATAGTTATGTTTGTATTTCCATTCCAGCTAGCAGTTCTTCTCTCATAATTAGTAAAAACAACATAAATGCCATAGGAGACTTTAAATAATGATATATTCATTCAGTGAAATATTAGGCAGCTATGAAAAATTACAATAGAAGTTTATTTATGTTCCTGTGGGAAAATATTCAAAACGTACTGAGAGAAAAGAAAGGTGGTTACCAACCAGAATCATCTTTTTGTTCCTTTTTTACCAAATGCTTGTGCATGCATGGAAAATGTGTGGAAGGCTGCACACTAAAATGTTATTTAGTAATGGTTGTCTCTGTATAGTATAATATAATGAATTACATTTTCATCTTGTTGCTTGTTAAATCTTTTCTGCTTTTTTTAGTAGGTTCTTTTTAATTGATGGGATCATAATCAACATATTCTGCAACTTGCTTTTTTCAGCTAATAAACTAGTGTGAACCACCTTTCTTATCAGTATGAATACATTTTTTTAAAATGCTTTTTAACCACTGCATGACATTCTGTCACAGATGTATTATAATTATCCTGTCATTTCCCTATTGTTGGGTATTAGGTTGTTTGGAGTTTTTCACTGTCACAAATACCATGTGCACTGACTAGTCTTACGTATAAGTCCTTGTAGATAAATCCTAGATGTGAAATTACTTGTCAAGGATATACAAGAACACTGGCTAGCCACCAAAAAAAAAAAGAAAGAGGTTATACAAGAACAATTTTTTTTTTTAATTAAAAAAAATCATGGCTGGCTGGTTAGCTCAGCTGGTTAGGTGCAGCCTTATAACACTAAGAACACCAGTTTGGATCCCCCTACAGGCCAGCCACAAAAAAATTTTTTAAAAAATGAAACTCATACTCTGATAACATTGTGGAAAATTCAGAGAATTAAGGAAAAAACAATTTCCCAAAATTCTACTTCTTCAGTGCAAGCACATTCACATCCTGCAATGCTTTTTTCTATTGCTTTTTTCTTTCTTATGTAGTCGCTTTAGAATAGTTGAAATTATGGTTATTCCATTTTTAAAAAAAGTTTGATGTTGTAAAGAGAAACAAACAGCCTGATTTTTAGAAAATTTAGAGAACATTTATAACCAAAAGAACAAAATAAAAATCATCTATGACATTGTCTGCTCTTATTATTGTCAGGTATTTTCTTCTTCTCTTTTTTCTTTGTGCAAATAACCAGAGCACGTATAATTTTAGAAAAACAAGATATGTTGCCATTTTCTTGCCTACTCATTTCACTTATTTTATTCATTTACTCAAGCATGAGCATATTTTAGTAAGCACGATTTTTTTCCTCGCTTTTCTCATTTAATAATTTATATGAAGCATTGAAAAATTTTCCCCCAATTTTTAAAAAGATACATGTTACTTCTAGAAAATTTGTGTTTCTGTGTGTTACTAGCTGTAAGTCAGACTTCACTGAGTGGGTTGAGCTGCACTTCATTGGCTATTCTCTGACTGACCAGTTAGCTAAGTTAGTTAAAGCATGGTGTTAGTAACACCAAGGTCAAGGGTTCAGATCCCCATACTGGCCATCCACCAAAAAAAGCAACTTATTGGCCATCCTCTTGCTGGTCATTGGCAGGTTTCCAATCCAGGTGTGGCCAAGAACAGGCATCTTAGAATGTAGTATGGGCTAGTTCTTGCCCAACCCTCAGGTCTAGGCTTCTCCTCTCTTCAGTGCGATCCTTGCTCATGTATCTTTGTCTACCAAATCTGTCCAATTTTCAGTCAGTCTTTCCCAGCCACACTGATCTGTGATGATGTTAGCTGCCCTAGCTCACTGGACTGGGGAGTGACAAAGTGGCTTCCAGACTTGTCTAGGCTTGTCACCACCAGCTTGCTTTTTGACTTTGAACAAGTTAATTGCCTTCTCCTGGCCTTAGTTTGCTCTTCTATAAAGTGAGTACCAGCTCCTTTTTACTCTTAGCTTCTTCCTTCTCCAGGGTAAATATGTACTGACCTCCTGCCCCACCTTCCATGGCCTTTGCTGTAGAGTAATGAATATGACCTTGGAGCCAGGCAGAGCTCTGTTTGAATCCCATTCCCTGCTGCATGACCTAGAGCAAATGACTTTACTTCTCTAAATCTCAGTGTCCTAATCTATGAAATGGGGTTGATGAATACAGTATATTGTATGCAGTACTTATATATACAGTAATATACACTAGTTTTGAGGATTCCATGAGTACATTTCCACATGGTACATAGTTGATGCTCAAGACAGTACACTCCTCTGTGCATTCCTTGCCATGGTCCCCTGTGAGTCTGGTGGCCTGTGATGCACAATATCAGCTGTTTTTCTAAGAGGAACCAGGCTTCTTGTTGCTTCTGCCTTCTGACTTTTCATGCCATTCTCTGTTCCTCCCTCTATGGGAGCAGAGGATGAGTAATGCTGTTGGGGCTTTTCCAACCAGATATGATGACTATGATTATGGAGAGGTGAACCAGCTCCTGGAGCGGAACCTCAAAGTCTATATCAAGACAGTGGCCTGCTACCCAGAGAAGACCACCAGAAGAATGTACAACCTCTTCTGGAGGCACTTCCGCCACTCGGAGAAGGTACGAGGGGAGGAGCAGGATGGTAATAGAGAAGCCCAGCTAGTGGAGGGGGGTAAGGGGTCAGGACCCAATGAGGGACCTCAGACTGAGTCTGTCCTGCCAGGTGAAACACCTAGGTCTATTGTTCAAGTCTTCCACTTGAACCTAGGACAGTAGGCCACTCCACTGTGTGATTTTAGATTCCATTTACTCACCTGTGAATGGAAATATGGGTGGCTGCCTCACACGGTGTCCTCAGTGCAGGCTAGCAGACCTGGGTTATAATCATAACACTAACACTCAGTAGCAGTGTGACTTTGGGAAAGCCATTTTGCCTCCCTGAGTTTTTTATCTTTATCATGGGAATAAATACTGCCTGCATTTCTAGGTTGTTGAGAGGATAAAATGAGAAATGTATGTAAATTTCTGATTCCAAATAGGTGCTCAGTTAGTGGTAGCTCTTGTTGTTAGCTTTGGGGGAAAAAGAGATTAGTTATGATAGAGATGAATGTGCTTGAAATTCTTCGGCAGTCAGTGCACCAAGCCTTAGCAAGGTCAGGGTATCTCTGTAGGAAAGGGAGTGGTGAGGTGTGTAATCAGGGACGGGAGCAGTTTGGGAGGAGTGGGGATAGTGAGGAGTGATGTCAGTTGCCAGCGTGACTTTATCTGTGCCCCAGGTCCACGTGAACTTGCTGCTCCTGGAGGCCCGCATGCAAGCTGCTCTGCTCTACGCCCTCCGCGCCATCACCCGCTATATGACCTGACTCCACCCCACCTAGGACCTGGGCCTGGAGCAGCTGACCCAGGGGCATCCTGCTCCCTGCAAGAACTTCTCTGTCTGGAGACAGACACAGACCCTTTTCTGTCCTACGCCCACACCCCCCACCCTGGGGGTGGGCTTATGTGTGCTGTACAGCCCCCAAGCCACATTCTCCTTTTTCTCACTGGAATGGACAGGATCATTGCACTGACTCTGCCCCCAGAAGCTGGAAGAGGACCAGGAGATCCCAAGGGGCCACACCCTTCCTCCTTCCCCTGCCCCCAGAGGCAGTGGGCGCAGGAAGGAAAATGGGCCAGCCTTGGTCTTATGTGCCAGCAAGCTGGGCTCTAGCACCACCAGTGCTATGACCTTCCTGGACTGAGAAGTCCCTGGCTGGCCCCCAAGGGAGAGGGGCACACACCTCCAGGGACTGGCACTCCAGGCAGCCTTGCCTTCCCTCCCAGATTTCATTACCTCCCACCTGCCATTCACCCATCAATGTGAAAGTTAAGGTCACAGCTGGTCTGTGTGTCCAGTTCTCCAAAGGCCTGTTCTGCTGGGCAACCTGAAGGCCCTTTGTTCCCTGGTTGCCTGGATCCTAGTTCAGTTCTTTTGACTTCTTTTGCCATCTTACCCTTTTCTCCCATGCCTGGTGGTATGAGGCCCCAGGAGGCCAGCACATCAAAAAAGCAGATTATCTCTAGAGAGTTTGAGCCTCTTTTGATCACTTTGCCTTCTGAAGAGGAGGGAGTATTAAGATTAGAAGTTCTCCTTATTTTGGTCCTTCATGAGGTTCAGATCTCTACAGGGCCTCACACCTGGATCCACAGTCAATGCCTGAGAGGAGGAGGAGGACAGGACAAAAGGGAGACTTGTTTTCCACAGCGCTGTGCCTGCCACACAGCGGCCGACACCCAATTCTCCTGTCTCCAGAAGTTCTGCTGCAGGTATTTGCCAAAAAGTTGAGCCTTTCTAGGTGGCACAGTGCCCAGTAGGAGAGGCAGGAGACACCAGAGTTCTTATTTGGTCACCCTGCTGCTAGCAAGGTGACCATGTCCTACATAGCCCAACCTCTTTACTGCCACAGCTGGAGACTGAGGTGTGGGTCTGAGTTTCCATGATGTCTGATATGCCTCCCCCTGGGATTCTCAGGCCAACCTGCCGACAGCAAACCGATTTTCTTGCAAGATCTTGAAGGCCTCTGGGGACTCCCCACCCCTCCTCCCGCACACACTTCTGTAGTCTATTTTCTCCTAGGTGCCTTCCAAGGACCACCCCCCACCCTCATCCCAGTGTCTCATCTGTCCCCTCTCCTGGATTTTCGGTGGATTGCTTAGAGGCAGAAGCAGCCAAGGACTGATCCCAGGCACTTTGTTTTAGCAAGCAACTGTGAATTATGACTTCCCTTGCCCTTCTAGCATATGTGCCTCCTCTCTGACCAGTTTGGAGGTGACTGAAGAGAGGCAAGGGCTACACTGCTGCTGCTGCTTCTGACCCTCCTGTCTGGGGCGGGGCAGGAGAGGAGCCTGGCCAGTGTGCCACATTTCATACCCGTGCAGGCACGGGGAAGCAACTGAAAGCCCTCCCCACAAAGAAGGTGGGCAGGAGGGGAAAGGGCCCTTTGGGTTCTAGAGGGGACATGATGACACTGTAAATGTCCGCTGGGTGGATGGGGAGGGATATCCAGTGTTGAAGTGCAGCATTCTTTGGCTTTGTTACCAGTTCTGTATGATGAGAAATAAAAGTTCACCAAGGTTTTGTTTTGTACTCCTTGTTAATGGGCTGTTTTTCTATTTCCTGAAGGTCATGGTCCACCTCATAGCCCAAGCAGGGAGCTGTGATTGCATCATCGGCCTGACCTAACATAGCCCCTGCCCTGCCAGGTACTTGTGCCCATTGATTGAATGGTTGAGGCTGTTGGCATTGAAAGTCTACTTCTGTCCCTTGGGTATTAGCCCTGCCATGCCTCTGTGGCTGGCCTGACATTGTGGAATAACAATGACCATGTTATTTTTCTGACTCAGCCTGGCCCTGGGCTGGGTACTTGGAGGCCATTTCTCTGGATCTACAGAAATCCTGCAACAGAATTGAGACTCAGAGGTGAAGTGACATTGCTGAGGCTACATAGCTAGGCAGTGGTGGAGTCAGAATTCCAACCAGGGTCTGCTTGACCCTGAGGCCTTGGCATTTCACCTTGCTGTGTTTTCCATACTGAACGAACTTCTGTGACAGAGGGAGGCAGTTTGAGAACCTAGGGGATCCCTTTGTGTCCCCTGCCCCACCACATTATGATTCTGCTTCTCACCCTTCCCTCTGCAGCATCAAGAAGGCAGAACCAGGCAAAAGGAGTTAGATGCAACCCCCAAGTTGTGCCAAGGCCACTTATAGTGGTATGACCTTGGTCAAGTTTCTTAACTTCTCTGGGCACCAGGAACTAGTAAGCTTATCAGGAAAACCACATCATGACTAAGATCTAAGACCTCTGCTGGCTTCCTACTTTCTCTAAACACTGTCTTCATAAAATGAGAACTGGGTATCCTACGGGGAGCCTCCCTGATTGGCTCCATGTTCCCTGTTGCCTTGAGGTATCTTCATTTTCATGGTATTCCTATACACTTCCTCTTTCTTCTAGAGTCATTTGAGAGGGTGGGAGAGAAAGTGAATCAGCCTCGGAGAACAAAACTTGGATTCTGGTCCAAACTTAGCCACTTGTTATCCCTAGGGGGATTGATTAATTTCACTGTGGCTCATGTTTCCTCAGCCATAAAAATGGGGGTAAAACGTTTCTATTTGTTTTCCAGATAGCATTAATTTCATGTGAATGTTACAAAATGTTTTCAAATTTAATCTCCCAATCTTCCCAACACTGAGAAAGGGATGGTGTTCCCATTTTACAGATGTGAGAATCTAGGGAACACCAACCTAGCAGTTGGACAGACCCGAGTTTGAATTCCAGCTCTGACATTTAATGTCTGTCTGACCATGAGGAAGTTACTTCAATTCTTCTCGATTTCCTCATCTATGGAATGGAATTAATACCTAGGGTCACAGGAAGGTTGTGAGGACTGAGTGCATAAAAACCACCTGCTACAGTTCAGGTACCTGCAGCTGGCTCTGGTGAGCCATTCAGTATTCAGAAATTCGCCCAAGGTCATGCAACAGGTAGAATTTGAACCCTTTTCAGTCTCATTCCAGAGTTCTTTGTATTGCATTGCTTTTGTCCCCAAACTGCCTACGGCACAATTTGCATTTTAAAAGTCAAGTTTGATTCAATTTATACATGGAATTGAAAACTCAGCTCCAGACTGTTTCCTGAATGAATCTGTTTTAGACTTCTGCAGCCTGCAATCCTGGACCTATTTACCCAGGTTGGAGTTTGTGAGAGGTTGCTGTTGTCTCTATTTTGTTTGTTTGGCTTTTGAAGCTATGCTTGGCTTGAGGACTGTTGAGAATAAGTAGAAAAAGGAGCCAGGTGAGTCTCCTCCAGCAGGTTCAAACATTCACCAGAGCCCTAGGGCTGGTGGATTGGAGAAATGGTTCACAAACTTTTTTGTGCCTTAGCATCTCCTAGAGGACCAGTGGTTGGAGGCAGAGCTAGGAAATTTGCATCTTTAACAGCTTCCCTGGTGTTCTTTCATTCAACAGATGCTGTGCACCTTATATGTAGCATGCCCTGGAGATTTAGCAGTCAAGGAAACAGGCATGATTTCTTCTCTCTTGGAATTTACTGTCAAGTGGCAGAGACAGACATTAGATCATTATACAACTCATTATTTAAATTATAGTTGTGATCAGGGCCTCAAAGGAGAAATGTGAGGTGCTGTGAGGGCATTTACAATTTAGCAGCAGAGCCTTTTCTTCCAAAGAAATATGTTGGACTTTTGCAGAAACTACAACACATACGAGAAGAGTGGTTTTTCACCACTGAAGCACCTTCTTGGAACCTGAGGGCTCCATGGAACAGAATTAGAAAACTGCTTTTCATCTACATTCCTCTGTAGTGGATGCTGTGATGTGCTACCCAGACTATGGCACTCATTCCTTCCTGCAGCCCCCACTCCATTGGGAGTGTTGGCTGATGAAGGATTTCAGCTAAGTCCCTGTCTGGGAACGGCTCTGGATTGAAGGGCACAATTTAGCTCACAGTTATGCCCCCTCTAGGCAGTCTGCCTCGAATGACTGGTTGATGAGAGAGGAGTGTACAAAGGCCTAGCCCCTTTGCCTCCATTTGAAACAACTCTGAAGGATTATACCAGATCTAGCACCCGCCTTAGGATCAGCTGGGTCCTCTGATGCAACTGCATTGCAGCTCAACTTCTGCCCAGGTCTGCTGCTCACTGACCTATGATCTCGATCCCCAGTAAAGCTCCTGGATGCAGATTTCCATCTCCGAAACTGCTTACCAGGTTCTGACATTCTCTCATTACTTAAGACACTCTCTTATTACAGATGGTGCAAATAAAGACCAGACCGGGGAAATGACTTCCTTGAGGTCTCACAAGCGTAAACCCTTCAGATTCTCTTCACATCTGTCACCACCCTGAGCCAGAGTCTTATAGCTTTCCACCTTACTCCCTCTTCCTGAGGCTAGAGGTGATAGCTGCAATGGCCAGAATAGGTCATCACTCCCATGGCTGGACACCTTGGGCAAGTCACTTCTCCTCTCTAGGGAGAAGGTTAAGTACGCTGCCTGAGTACTCCATCTTCCTCCATGTTTGTGTGTCATGACTCTAGTCCTAAGAAAATAACATCTCAGCTGGTTATAGCAACAGAATTTCTTTCCTCCCATGTCCACATCACCTCTGACCTCACCCTTGGTTCCTGTTGTGAGGGGCAGGAACCTTGAGCTTCTCTCTCATTTCTGAGCATCCGAACTCACATTTCACAAAGGAACCTCTTTCCTTTATTCATGCCAGCATCATCGAGTGCTTACTGTGTCCCAGACACTGCTAGATGCTGGTAGTACACAGTACAGTACCAAATGTGACAGACACAGTCCTGGTCCTCATGGGTCTGTAAGTCCAGTGGGGAAGATGAACACCATACAAATACTGTGATAAGCCCTGGGGAGATAAAAAGCATAGGGAGCCATAGACAGTACAGCCTACCCTGGACCTGAAGCATAAGAAAGAATTGGCCAAGGAGGGAGGGGAGAAAGGAGTGTGGAGCAAAGAAGATTTCTGGCAGAAGAAACAGCATGGGAGAAGACTCAAGCAGGAAGGAGAAAGCTGCCTTGTAGGGACAGAGAGAGCAGGGAGACATGAGGAAGGCTGAAGATGGAGAAGAAAGCCCAGAGCAGATCTGGCAGGAACCTTGCAGTGCAGTGTCAAAAATTTTGGACTTTATCCTATGGACAATGGAAAGCTTTCAAAGGAGATTTTGTTGTTTATTACAAAATTGATAATGTTAACTAGAAGAGGGAGAGAAGGAGGTAGTAAGACTTATTTAGGACCTCCTAAGTGCCAGGTGCCAGTGCCAACTAAGTACTTCACAGGCATGATCCTATTTAGTCCTCACCGCAGCCCTATAGTGTAGAGCCTATTATTATCTCCATTTTATAGAAGGGTATAATTGAGCATAGGCTCAAGAGTATCCCATGCAAAAAGGTTTCTCTGGTTCCCCATCACTACCCAGAGGATACGTCTTCCTTCCTTGACCCTTATAAAGTGCTTCTATTTTTCCAAGGCGTATTTTCTGTCGAAGATTTTAATCATTTGCATGGTTCCCTCATCTCCCAATTCAACTGCAAGCCCCAGGAAGACAAAGATTTTTATCTGGTGTGTTCACTGCTTTATTTATCTCCAGAGCCTAAAACAGGGCCTGACACATATTAGGGGCTGAAAAAATAGGTGTGGAATACATGTTTGTATCCCCCAGGATGCCTGGTCTACTCCTGGGCCCAGGTGGCTGTGGACTCAGCCTCTGCACTGGTCATCTCTCCCTGCCTGGTTGTCTGTTACGTGGCGAGCACTGAGACACTCAGCGTCAGTCTAGCATCAGGGAAAAAGCTTGGACTTTGGAACCAGACAGATGAGGCTCAAATCTGAGTGCAAGCCCATCTGGAATGAGGCACAATATAAAATAAACAGAACCAGTGTCTGTGTGAGTTTTGTTAACTTTCTTTAATTTCATCATCTATAAAATGGGAATGTTATGGAGCTGGCTGGTTAGCTCAGTTGGTTAGTGTGGTGCTGACAACACCAAGGTCGAGGGTTCGATCCCTGTACTGGCCAGCAAAAAAATAAAATAAAATGGGAACGTTACCATCTACATTAAAAAAAAATGTTTTCAGGATCAAATGAGAAAGTGTTTATGAAGTGCCTCTTTAGTTAATTTAGTTCCTCCCTTGAGCAAAAGACAGAGATTTGGTCAATGCCATTTTCTTAGACTCAAAACCTCAGTTTCTTCATCTGTAAAATGGAAGTAGTAAGATGCAAGATAATATCTCACAACCTGGAATACTCTTCTCCCAGACATGTGTTGGCCTAGCTCTTTCTAAACCTTCAGTTCTCACCATTAATATCATCAGAATGCTGACTTGATTCCTGTTTCTCAACCTAACCCCACCCCCTCCTATGTCTTTTCTCTTTACCACTTCTCATAATCTTTAATATATCTTGCCTGTCTCCTTGTTCACTGTTGTATCCCCAAAGTCTACCATAGTACTAGTGAAAGAGCCCAATAAATATTTCTTAATTTCATTAAATACTTATTGATCACTTACTTATGAGCCAGGGACTGTTTGTTCTAGGCAATACTAACCGTAACTCTGGGACATAGGCCAAGAAGGGATTTTACCCATTTTACAGCTGTGGAAGCTGAGGTCTAGCAATATTAATATTGCCCAGGGATTTCCCAAGCAAATTAGCAGGAGATCTAGACTCTCTGACCAGTGCTCTTTTCACCCACCCATCCATTGCCTTCCACAGGAAACAGCACTGGAGGCCCAGGTACTTAGTCCAGGCTCTGTCCTAACTTAGGGCTGTAAGATATAAGCAAGTCACTTCCCTCCCTGAGTCTTAGTTTCCCCCATCTCTAAGATGCCCTGACTGGTGGTTAAAGTGAGAATCAACTGAGATAATGCACTAAAAGCATTTGATAAAATGAAAATCACTCATTTATGGAGGAGTTTTAAAAATATTAATATACAGAATAAGCATTGACTTCCCAGATAAGAAAAAATACTGTGGGCTGGAGAAGCCAGGGAAGTTTCCTAGAAGCAGTGGCATTTCAGCTAGGCCTTAGAGAGAGGTTAAGAATTTTGAGAAACAAAGCTCAGAGCCAAGGTAACAGACCAAGAAAAGCAGGACTCTCCAATCCTCTCTGAATTTTACTTTTCCCCTTATGGTCTATGTTTTCTTCTAATTTGCATTTCCCCACTCCGATTTATTTTTCCTTTCAAATTAAATCCATTGAAGTATAATTTGCATATAATAGAATGCACACATTTTAAGTGCACACAGTTTCATGAGTTTTGACAAAAGCACACACCTATGAAACCACCACCCAAATCTAACTCTCTTGTGCCTCATCCCCCCTTTCTGGCCCCAGACAACCAATATCTGCTTTCTTTCATTACAGATTAGTTTTGTTGTTGTTGTTCTTAATCCATTCAATCCTTTATCTGCAAAACACAAAGTTTTGCATTCAAAAAAATTAGCATTGAATTATACATATATTTTGTGTCAGTTAAAAATAAAACTAAAGGGCCGAGCCCGTGGCGCACTTGGTAGAGTGCTGCGCTGGCAGCGCGGCAACGCTCCCGCCGCGGGTTCGGATCCTATATAGGACTGACCGGTGCACTCACTGGCTGAGTGCCGGTCACGAAAAAACGACAAAAAAATAAAAAATAAAAAATAAAAAAAATAAAATAAAACTAAAAAAATTGGCATTGAAGTTTAGAACATAAAAATAAATTCAACAAAATGTATTAATTCACTAGGCTTAAGAAAATATTTCTATTCTATAGCATTTGCTAATGAATACAGAGGTCATTAGATAAGTTGACAATAACCCATTTGAGAAAAGAATAATAATCATAATTGCCTACTTAGTGAAGCAAGTTTCTTTGTTTGTTTTTTAAAAAGATGACCAGTAAGGGGATCTTAACCCTTGACTTGGTGTTGTCAGCACCACACTCTCCCAAGTGAGCCACGGGCTGGCCCTAGTGAAAAGAGTTTGACCATTGATGCAAACTAGACTACTGGGGGGGCTGGCCCATGGCTCACTCGGGAGAGTGTGGTGCTGACAACACCAAGGCCATGGGTTCAGATCCCATATAGGGATGGCCAGTTAGCTCACTGGGTGAGCATGGTGCTGACAATACCAAGTCAAGGGTTAAGATCCCCTTATCGGTCATCTTTAAAAAAAAAAAAAAAACTAGACTACTGGGGTTGGCTGGTTAGTTCTGTTGGTCAGAGCATGATGCTAATAACACCAAGGTCTAAGGGTTTGGCTCCCCAGACTGGCCAACCACAGAAAAAATAAACTATCAAGCTAGGGCTGGGTCTAGAGCCCACAGACCCCTCAAGCCCGTTGTCAGACTGGGTCACGAACCCTTCACATGCCAGGCTGCATCCCCAGACCCCTCACACAAGGCTGGGTCACCAGACTCCTCACACACAGGTCTATGAGCTAGGTAACTGGCAAAAAGGTCCTGGGATCCGTAGGTTCAAGAGCATGGCCAGCAGGGGCGGATGCCCAAGGCAGTCAATGCCAGCCAGGTCGAGGCTTCGTGCATGCTCACTAACTCCACTCACACACAACTTGCTTACAAAGAATCTGCTGCACCACCCCCAACTAGACCTAAGGTGAGGGGGCCTGATTAAATTATTCTATTTTCCCAATATAAACAAAAAAACCTGTACTACAAAGTTTACAAGAGGTACATGGATAACCTGAGATGATGACATAAATAAAACAATATTTTTAATTGACAAATATTTCTGAAGAAAAGTTATTTTTAAAGAAATGACAACTAGGGATCAATAATCATTATTAAAATTTTCTCTGGGCCGAGCCCGTGGCGCACTCGGTAGAGTGCTGCGCTGGGAGCGTGGCGACGCTCCCACCGCAGGTTCGGATCCTATATAGGAATGACCGGTGCACTCACTGGCTGAGTGCCGGTCACGAAAAAATGCCAAAAAAATAAAAATAAAAAAAATAAAATAAAAATAAAAATAAAATTTTCTCTGATTTCTCCTTTTATTTTTGTTATGATTTTTTTTTTTTTTTTTGGCAGCTGGCTGATAGCAAGGATCAAACCCCAGACCTTTGTGTTATCAACACCATGTTCTAACCAACTGAGCTAACTGGCCAGCCTCCAATTCCTCCCTTTAATTTCATGATACACAAATTAAGAATAATTCTCTCTTTTTTGGGCAACATAATATTTTTTTAAGTTTATCCATGAGTTTCCTATATCAGTAGGTTACTCATTTTTATTCCTGAGTGTTATTTAATTGTATGAATATATCACAAACTGTTTCTCTATTCACCAGTTAGTGAACTTTTGGCTTATTTTCAGTTTGAGACTATTTAAATTAAGCTGCCATGAATATTCAGTTACTAGTCCTTTTGCGGGCATATGTTTGATTTTCTCTTGGGTAATGGAATGATCCTAGGAATGGAATTTCTGCATTGTATGGCAAATATATGTTTAACTTTCAAAAAAACTGCCAAACTGCTTTTTAAAGAGGTTGTACCATTCTTACACCATTAGCAACAATGTGTGAGAGTACCAATTGCTTTACATGCTTTCCCACAGTTGATGAAGTCAGCTTTTCTCCAGGCTGGCCAATTAGCTCAGCTGGTTAGAGAATGGTCAGTTGGTTAGAGCACAGTGTTGTAACACCAAGGTCAAGGGTTTAGATCCCCATACTGGCCAGCTGCCAAAAAAGTAGTCAGCCTTTTACATTTTAGCCATTTTAATAGGTTTGTAATAGTATCACATTCTTTTTTTTTTTTACAAAGTAACTTTTTACTTCTTTTAATTATTAAAATAGTCACATCCACATAAATGAAATTATTTTATCATAGTGCATTCACTGATTGTGGCTCTTGCCGTCTTGTGGCATCCAAGATCCTGGCTGAAAGGTTTTACCAGTGCTGGTGGGAGCCTCTGAGGGTTCTTCCTTTCCAAAGTATGGAGCAGAGGCATGACCTTTAATTTGAGTTTGAACTGGTGGAGCCAAGAGTTCCTTGGTCTCTTTACTAAGGCATTTTTCCTTTTCATGATAATCTTTGCTTGTTATTTTTATTTCTTCTCTGTATTTTTCATTCTTTAGTATTTCCTCCATAGTAGGTGGAGTCTTTCTTGTTCTTCTAATCCAAGCTTCCCATTCTGTTGGGATATCCCCTACTTCATAGTTTACTTCTTTTTTATTTGCTGCTTCTACAAGTCTTTTCTCTCGAATAGTTTGTCAGTTTTGGAGGCTGGGAAGTCCAAGTCCAGGGAATACATCTGGTGAGGGTCTTGGTAGTGGTGACAGTGACCCAGGGGTCTCTCCAGTTCTTGTATTCCGGAACACAGTAGTATTTGTTCCCCAGCTGGTCTGTGCCCACGTGCTCCCTCACTTCCTTTGACAGCGCTCTCCACAAGCTGCGGAACAAATCCCGAGACCAACCCATGCTTGCCTGCCGCGCTCTCCGATAGAGTCGCAGCCAGGAGGCCATAGTATCACATTCTTAAAGTCAGCCTTATTGAGATATGATTTGCATACAATAAATGTACCCATTTAAGTGTACAATTCAATGAGTTTTGACCAATGTATACAGTGAGATATTCATCACCACAATCATGCTATAGAACATTTCAATCTCCCCACAAAATTCCCTTGTTCTCCTTTACTGTCCATCTCTTACTCCTACGCCCATCCCCTAAAACCACTGATCTACTTTGTCACTATAGTTTTGACTTTTCTAGAATTTCATATAAATGATGCATCCACTGTGCAATCTTTTGTGTCTGTGTTTTTTCAGTTAATATACAGCTTTTGAGAGTCATCCATGTTGTTGTATCAGTAGTTCATTCCTTTTCATTGTTGAATAGAATACTATTGTACGGATATACCGCAATTGGTTTATCCATTATCCAGCTGATAGACACTTGAATTATTTCCAATTATAAGTAAAGCTGCTATTTGTGTGGACATGCATTTTCAATTCTCTTCATTAAATAACATAGAAGTGATATTGTTGGAACATATGGTAAGCATATATTTAATCTTATAAGAAACTTTCAAATCATTTTCTGAAGTGGCTGTACCATTTTGTAGTCCCACCAGCAGTATATGAGAGTCCCAGTTGCTCTCCATCTCTGTCAACACTTGGTATTGTCAACTTTTTGACAGTTTTTTGATGTTTGTTTTTTGGTTAAAAGCCTGTGCACTGGAGTCAGAGTTCAAATTCCAGTTCTACCACTTATTGAATGACCTTAGGCGAGTCACTTCACCTCTGTAAATCTCAGTTTCCTCTTCCATAAAAAAGGTTGTTGTGTCCATTCAGTTAAATCAGCGGTTCTCACCCAGGGATGATTTTGCCTCCACAGGACATGTGCCAAAGTCTGGAGACATTTTTAGTTATCACAAATGGGAGGGTGCTACTGGCATCAAGTAAGTAGAGGCCAGGGATGCTGCTAAACATCCTACAAAGCACAGTATGATCCCTTAGAACAAAGAATTATCAGCCCTAGGGCTGGCCAGTGAGCTCAGTTGGTTAGGGTGTGGTGTTATAACACCAAGGTCAAGGGTTCAGATCCCCCTACTGGCCAGCCACAATAATTAATTAATTAATTAAAGATAGAAATAAAAAAGAATTATAGAGGCCCCAAAGTCAATGGTCCCAAGTTTGAGAAATCCTGAAGTAAATAATGCACATAATGTGTTCAGTATAATACTGGGCACATATGGACTGCTTGGTAAATAGAAAACACATAGACTTTTGGGAAAAATATATTTCCAGGAGCAGGAATATGAGTTTGGTGGATTGAAATCCCCACAGTCCTTTTCCTAAATATCTGGCCATCAGGCTGTTACAAGGTGAGGAGGCTCACAACAAAGATGTGGTTTTGTTACCTCAAGTTCCTCAGAAAGCAAAGGGTTAGCAATATGTTCAAGAGAGACCTGCAGCCTCGGACCTTGGACTTCTTTGTCGGGGGAGGATGGGAAAGCTCATGCCTTCCTCCTTCCCTACCAGGAAGCATCTTCCCTGGCTGGATTCCAGCTGTTGTCTAGGTCAGTGTAAACAGAGACCTTTGGGCTGTCTCAGATCCAGGATTTACAGCCCATGGCCTCCTCCCAGTTTACAGGAGTACTCAGAAGACACATTCCAGGTCAGCAGGAATTAAGGGGAGCCCCCAGGGACCTGTGTGTCACGTGGTCTGATAATACAACTAGGACAAACTGGAAAGGGGCAAACCATAGCCAGGGGAAAGTACAGCCAAAGTGGAAATTGATACGATTCAACAGTCAAGCATTTAACAACATTCTTTGGGCTTCTACTGTGTGCCAGCCACTGTCTCTCTCCTATGTGGGAGGCTGTTTGGAATAGTGGTTAGCAGTGCAGTCTCTATCTAGAGAAGAACATTTGAGTCCCAGCTCTGCCAACATTAGGTGTCCTGTGAAAGGCACATCATTTCTCTGATACACATAGCATACATGCAATAAATTATGTGTGTGTGTATATGTCTCAGTCCTCACAAAAAACTAGGAGGTAAGGGCTCTTAGCATCCCCTCTTTACAAAAGAATAAACCAAGGCTCGAAGAGGTGAAGGACTTTGCCAATGTCACAGGACTAATGTAGTGGCAGAGGATCGCCGTGAGAGACTTTTGGGGAAACAGAAAGATGACTAAGATACAGTTCATGCCTTCCACAAGCTTAGAGTCTCACAGAGGAGATCAAGACAGGTAAAAGTATAATTCCAAGCAAAGAGACAGTGAGAGAAGTGCTAATGAAGAGCATTCAGGTGGGGTGAGACGGGTCTGAGGTCAAGTCCAGGTGGGGGCAATTAGGAAGACTTCATGGAGGAAATGGTGGTTGAGCTGGTCTTTGAAGATGGGTCAGATTGAAAATAGACAGCCAGACTCTTCCTTCACACACTGAGTTCCGAAGAAGTATGACTACTAGGTTGGGCCATAGAACATGTGCATGCAGTGGTGGGAACAGAAGATCTGGCTGTGAAAATTAATTGGTAAATGGGGGTAAGACTATTTGTTTGATGGAAATAGAGGTGATGCTCAAAATATTTAATAATTGGAAGAGCATAGAATAGATACTGAGCTATAAACAATTCACAGAGCCATGCTGGTAGGGACAAACTGAATCCTACACCAAATATCCTGGAAAGGGTGTTCACTTTTCAACTTCTTTCTGCCTTTTTTTTTTTTTTTTTTCTTCTTTCTTTCTTTTGGTGCTGGCCAGAACAGGGACCCAAACCCTAGAACTTGGTGTTATAACACCAAGCTCTAACCAACTGAGCTAACTGGTAAGTCCCTCTTTTTACCTTTTGGAAACAGCACACTCCTATTTGCTTTCGTGATCCACTTATCAGTCTATGTAGTTCTGTTGGGCCTGACCCCAACTTTATATCTCCAGATGTGGGCACGCAATGGGGTTTGGTCTAGCCAATTAGAACACGAAAGTGACTGGGACAACAAGGGACACATAACCCAAGCTGGGTCAGTGAGAATCCTCTGCAGTTTGTTGGAACTCTTGGGGAAAAAGAAACTGTTTCAGCAAGGAAGCTAGGATTTGGCACTGTTGTTATAACAGTATTTGGGTCTCTAGATCCAGCTAGTCTTCACCTATGTTCTTCAATTCTGTGAGCAAAAAATTCTCTTTTATGAGTAAGACAGGTTGGGTTGGCTTTTTTGTCACTTGCAGCTGGGAGAATGTTGATCAATAGAATTATGAAAGGTCTCAAATTTTATCCTAAGGAGTTCTACATAGGATCTAGAAAGGCATGAAAGGGAATGGGAAAATAGCCAGTAAGAAGGAAAAAGGAGATGTGACAATTACTGAAGCAAGCACTCTAGAGGATGGGAAGAATTAAAAGTGAAATTAGAGAGAAATAGAGGGAGTGTCTACTATATGCCTCTTCTCAGGGAGGGCATCTAATTTTTTTGGCTTGGGTCAAAGAGACAGAGGATCCAGGAAATTAGGCTCCACCATCATCCATCTCTTTCTCTCTGACCCAGCACTTGAATGCATCTATGAACCTGATTTTAAGTGTGCCAGGACAAGTTTAGAAAGGTTTCTGTATGTTACAGAACTTAAAACACTCACTAATGACATTCAGCCATTAAAGTTATCTTATAAGTAAATATGTATGATCATGGAAAAATATTAGCATATTGTTAAATGATAAATCAAGTTACAACACAGTATGTATAGTATGATCTCTTTTGTTTTTTGTTGTTAGAAAACATATTTAGGGCCGGCCCGTGGCTCACTCAGGAGAGTGTGGTGCTGATAACATCAAGGCCGCGGGTTTGGATCCCATATAGGGATGGCCGGTTAGCTCACTGGGTGAGCGTGGTGCTGACAACACCAAGCCAAGGGTTGAGATCCCCTTACCGGTCATCTTAAAAAATAATAATAATAATAAATAAATAAATAAATAAAACATATTTATATGTCTGTAAGAAAAAGACCTGAAAGACATTATAGCGGAATATTGTTACATACCCCAAATCTCTATCCCCTTTCTTCTTGGTTCGTTAAACTTCAAGTTTGCTCAGGTATTCACACTCAGGGAAGGTGTCCATATCCAGAGCTTAGCCGAAGATTTAATTCTAAGTCAGTCATGGTAATGCCTATGATTGGTCTAGGGGCGTCATGTGGTCTAGTTCTGGCCAATAAGACAGGAAGAAGAGTCTGCTGGGAAGCTTCTCCGAAAGGTTTCTCTCTTGGTTTAAAAAAAAAAATGAAGAGGTGGACGTAAAGAAATTGGAACCCTCTTCTATTGCTGATGGGAATGTACAATGTTGCAGCCACTTTGGAAACAGTCTGGCAGTTCCTCAAAAGGTGAAACAGTTACCATATGACCAAGCAATTCTACTCTAAGTTATGTACCCAAGAGAAATGAAAATGTCTGTCTACACAAAACATTATACCCTAATGTTCACACAAGCATTATGCATAATAGCCAAAAAGTGGAAACAGCCCAAACATCCATTAACTGATGAATAAAGAAAATGTGGTATATCTGTAAAATGGAAGATTATTCAGCAATATAAAGGAACGAAGTACTGATATGTTTTACAACATGAATAAACCTTGAAAACATTATGCTAAGTGAAAGAAGTCAGTCACAAAAGGGTACATATTGTATGATTCCATTTATATGAAATGACCAGAATAGGCAAACCTATAGGGACAGAAAGTAGATTAGTTGTTGCTTAGAGTGGGGGGGAAGGAGAGTTGGGGAAAATTAGGGAGTGACGGCTAATGGGTGCTAAATTTCTTTTTGGGGTGATAAAAGTGTTCTAAAATTGATTGTGATGATTGTTGCACAACTCTCTGAATATACTGCAAACCATTTGTGTGTGTGTGTGTGTGTGTTGTATGTGTGTGTGTATATATAACTAGCCAGCCCCTACTAGTATATTTTTAATGGGTGAATTATGAGATACGTGAATTACATCTCAAAAAAGCTATTATTTTAAAAAGAGAGAGAGGGCTATCTGGTTAGCTCAGCTAGTTACAGTGTGTTGTTGTAGCACCAAAGTCAAGGGTTTGGATCCCCATCCCAGCCAGCCACAAAAAAGAAAAAAAAAAGAGAGAGAGAGAGAGAGAGACTTACAGCAATAGGTATCTCTTCTTTGTTCCACTACAATCTAATATAGCTAGATGTCATTATGTCCCCAGGCAGTGCTTGGAACTATGACAGCCATCTTTCAGCTATGAAAAAGAGGAAAATATCAACATGATAAGAATGGAAAAACAGAGAAAGAGAAAGATTTGGGGTCCTTGATAAAATCTTGGGAGGTACTGAAATAACCAATTCTAGAGAGCTTCTCTACTTCAGGACTTCTTAATCTGAGAAATAATTTTTTTCTTAAACTGTTTTGATTTTTTTGTTTGTTTTTAACAATTTATTGAGGTGAAATTCATGTAACATAAAGCTAACCTTTTTTTTTTTTTTTTAACATTTATTGGTACATATTTGTGGGGTATAGTGTGTCATTTC
This sequence comes from Cynocephalus volans, assembly GCF_027409185.1. Lineage (NCBI taxonomy): Eukaryota > Metazoa > Chordata > Mammalia > Dermoptera > Cynocephalidae > Cynocephalus > Cynocephalus volans. Next base: position 22,266,167 of record NC_084467.1, read on the forward strand.
AATACATGCATATATCGCACAATAGTTTACTTAGGGGTAGACAGCATAGTTTTGTACCTGTTAGTGTGCCACTTCTCCTTCCCCACCCCCCAAGGCTAACCTTTTTTTTTTTTTTCTATTTATTTATTTATTTGGGCAGGCCAGTACAGGGATCGAACCCCAGACTGTGGTGTTATCAGCATGACGCTCTAACTGACAGAGCAAACCAGCCAACCCCCAAGGCTAACCTTTTTTTTTTTTTTTTTTTTTTTTTGTCTTTTTCGTGACCAGCACTCAGCCAGTGAGCGCACTGGTCATTCCTATATGGGATCCGAACCCGCGGCGGGAGAGTCGCCGCGCTCCCAGCGCAGCACTCTACCAAGTGCGCCACGGGCTGGGCCCAAGGCTAACCATTTTAAAGTGGGCAATCCTGTGGCCTTTAGAACATTCATAATGTTGTGCAACCACTACCTCTATCTAGTTCCAAAACATTTCCATCACTGCAAAGTAAAACCCCTTGCCCATTGAGCAGGTCTTCCTATATCTACCTCTCCTCAGTCCCTGCAAACCACCAATTTGTGTTTTGTCTCTGTGGATTTAGCCACTCTGAATGTTTCATATAAATAAAATCATACAATATATAAACTTTTGTGTCTGGCTTCTTTCACTTAGCATAACATTGTTTTTTGTTTGTTTGTTTGAGGTTCATGCAGATCATAGCATGTATCAGTACTTAATTCCTTTTTATGGCTAAATAGTTTCCATTGTATGTACATACTACTATTTGCTTATCCATTTGTGGTATATACATACAATGGAACATTATGTATGAACATTTTGGACAGTCACCCATTTATGGACATTTTGGCTGTTGTGAATAGTGCTGCTATGAACATGTGCGTACTAGTACTTGTTTGAGTATCTGTTTTCAATTATTTTGTTTTTTCTTTTTAAAAAATATTTTTATCCTTTTTTTTCTATTATTTTCGGCATATACGTAAGAATGGAATTTCCGGGTTATGCGGTCATTTTTTTTTTTTTTTTTTTTTTTTTGGTGGCTGGCCAGAACCCTTGTCCTTGTTATAACACCACACTCTAACCAATTGAGCTAACTGGCCAGCCCCCATTATGTGGTAATTCTATGTTTAACATTTTGAGGAACTGCCAAACTTTTCCACAGAGGCTGAACCATTTGGCATCCCACCAGCAATGTTCCAATTTCTCCCACATCCTCATCAGCACTGGTTGTTTCCTTCTTTTTTTTTTTTTTTTAAAGATGACCGGTAAGGGAATCTCAACCCTTGGCTTGGTGTTGTCAGCACCATGCTCAGCCAGTGAGCGAACCGGCCATCCCTATATAGGATCCGAACCCGTGGCCTTGGTGTTATCAGCACCGCACTCTACCGAGTGAGCCCCGGGCCGGCCTATTGTTTTCCTTCTTTTTAAAAATGATTATAGCCATCCTAGTGTATTCAAAGTGGTACTTCATTGTGGTTGCTTTTGTTTTTACTTGCAGCTAAAAACATAGAAATTGATACAGGTATTAAGAATGGTAGAATTATGGTTGTTTAAAATATTTTCTTCCTTTTGATTATCTGTATTTTCTAATTTTCTATAATCATACTAATATTTAGTAAGTCCTTATGTACCAGGCACTATACTTAGCATTTTATATGCATAATATCATTTACTTCTCACAACAAATGTATAAGACAAGTAAAACTTGAGGAGCAGAGAGGAAAACTAACTTACTCCAGGACACACAGCTAATTAGTGGTGGAATCATGATTTGAACACAGGGCCCAGGATTTTTTTAAATTAAACTTTTAATTTTAAGATAATTATAGATTCACATGCAGTTGTAAGAAATAATAATCCTATCCATAGAGATCCTATGTACCCTTTACCTAGTCCTCCAATGGTAACATCTTGCAAAAGTGTAGTACAATATCACAACCAAGATACTCATATTGATACAGCCAAGATACAGAATATTTCCATCACCACAAGGAGTCTTCATGTTGACCTTTCAATAGCCGCCCCCACTTCCCTCCTGCTTCTACCCCCTCCTTAACCCCTGGCAACTGGTGATCTATTTTCCATTTCTATAATTTTGTCATTTCAAGAATTTTATATAAATGAATCACACAGTGTGTAACCTTTTGAGATTGGCTTTTTTTTTTTTTTTTTTCACTCAGCATAATTCTCTGGAAATTCATCCAGATTGTTGCAAATATATACACACACACATATATATATATATATATATATATATTTTTTTTTTTTTTTTTTTAAAGATGACCAGTAAGGGGATCTTAACCCTTGACTTGGTGTTGTCAGCACCACGCTCAGCCAGTGAGCTAACTGGCCATCCCTATATGGGATCCGAACCCGTGGCCTTGGTGTTATCAGCACCGCACTCTCCGGAGTGAGCCATGGGCCGGCCCCAGATTGTTGCAAATATTGATCTTTCATTCCTTTTTATTGCTGAGTAATATTCCATGCTCAGTGGTATTCTGTAGATGTACAATGCTTTGTTTAACCACTCACCTATTGAAGAACGTCACAATTGTTTCCAGTTTTCGTCTACTACCACTGCTCTAGACATTCCTGTACAGGTTTTTGTCTTAACATAAGTCTTCATTTCTCTTGTATAAATGCTTAGAATTGCAGTTGCAGTTGCTGGGTTGTATGGTGGTTGTATGTTTAGGTTTTTTGTTGGTTTAGTTTTGTTTTTTGTTTTTTGGAGGCTGGCCAGTACAGGGATCAAACCCTGGACTGTGGTGTTAGCACCACTCTTTAACCAACTGAGCTAACTGGCCAGACTGAGTGTTTAGGGGTTTTTTTGTTTTTGTTTTTTTAAAGATGACCAGTAACTGGATCTTAACCCTTGACTTGGTGCTGTCAGCACCACACTCTCCCAAGTGAGCAACTGGCCATCCCTATATAGAGATCCAAACCCGTGGCCTTTGTGTTATCAGCACCACACTCTCTCCCGAGTGAGCCACGGGCCAGCCCTGAGTGTTTAGTTTTTTAAGAAACTGATAAAACTGTTTTTCAGAGTGCCATGGCCCAAGAATTTAATCACAGTGTTCTATTGCCTGTAAGTGAACTTTAGTGAGAATAAATTTTTTAAAAACCTGCAATATGAGCTATTTTTAATAATAATTTTTAAAAAAATCTCTGTACTGGCCAGCTGCCAAAAAATAAAAAATAATAATAATAACTTATTTATTTGTTTGTTTATTTATTTATTTATTTTGACCGGTAAGGGGATCGCAACCCTCGGCACAGTGTGATCTGCACCAAGCTCAGCCAGTGAGCGCAGCGGCCATCCCTATATAGGATCCGAACTGCGGCCTCAGCTACCAGCGCCACACTCTCCCGAGTGAGCCACGGGGCCGACCCATAAAATAATAATAATTTTAAAAAATATTTGTAAGATCCTGTATGTTGGAATACATAGAGCAAAGGGCTGCTGAGCTGTTGGCTTTGGGAGAAGCTAAAGCACTTAGTCTTTTTTCTGGCATGTGGTCTCTGGGAGTCCCCAGGTGCCAAGGTCTGTGCAAATATGCTCTGTGGTCACTGAGCCCTCAGGAAGCTTCTACCTTACCCTAGTGGAGCGGGGGGAAATTTGCCCTTTTCTAAATCAGGGCCCTTTTGGGTGTAACAGGAACTGCTCAACTTTAAGCTAAAAAGGAGAATCTCTTGGGCCGAGCCCGTGGCGCACTTGGTAGAGTGCTGCGCTGGGAGCACGGCAACGCTCCCGCCGCAGGTTCGGATCCTATATAGGACTGACCAGTGCACTCACTGGCTGAGTGCCGGTCACGAAAAAACGACAAAAAAAAAAAAAAAAAAAAAGGAGAATCTCTTTATGAAGATACAGGAAGCACTGATGAGCTATGCAAAGGACTGGAGATAGGAAAGGGAAAGTTCTGCAGATCCAATCAGCCAGTCTAAGGGGCCAGTCCCATGGTGCAAGTGTGGGTACAAGTAAAGAAAATGGTTAAGATCTCAGGCTCAAGAATCCAATGACTTGACTTAAAATCCTGGTTCTATCACTTGAAGCTGTGCAAGCTTGGGCAAATTACTTAACCTCTTAGTACTCAAATTTCCTTATTTTCAAATGGGGTAATAATTGCAGGCCAGCCCGTGGCTCACTTGGGAAAGTGTGGTGCTGATAACACCAAGGCCATGGGTTCAGATCCCTATATAGGGATGGCCGGTTAGCTCACTTGGGAGAGCGTGGTGCTGACAACACCAAGTCAAGGGTTAAGATTTCCTTACCAGTCATCTTTTAAATAAATAAACGAACAAACAAACAAATTAATTAATTAAATAAAATGGGGTAATAATTGTATCTACATTACTAGGTTCATATGGGGATTAGAAGAGTTAATACATGTAAGATGCTTTACAATAGTAACTGACATGTAGCAAGCGCTAACATTAGTTATATTATTATTATTACAGAATTCAACAAGAAGGTATGTAAACTATAGCACAGCACTGGCAAGAGTTCGTTATACATTAGCTAAATGTTAGCTGTCAATATTATTTTTTAACAGCATTATTGAGATATAATTCAAGTACCATACAAGTGTACATTTCATTAGTTCTCAGAATATTCAGAGTTGTGCAATCATCACCACAATGAATTTTACATTTTATTACCCCAAAATAAATCCCACACCTCTTAGCCATCACCCTCCAACCCTTCCATCCCTCTAGCCCTAGACAACCACTGATATACTTTCTGTCCTTGTAGATTTGCCTATTCTGGACATTTCATATAAATGGAACCATACAATATGTGGTTCTTTGCAACTGGCTTCTTTTGCTTAGCAAAATGTTTTCAAAGGTCAGTGGTACCATGTATCAGTATGTCATTCCTTTTTTTTCTTTAATCATGCTAACACTGCAAGTACTTCATTGCTTTTTATTGTTGAGTAAATATTCCATGTGTGGATATACCACAAGTATTAATTTTTATAATCAATAATCCAACCATACCTCTTGAATTTTAGTTTCCTATTGTTGTTTCCTATATAGCAATAGTTTCCTATTGCTGTTGTAACAAATTACCACAAATTTAGTGGTTTAGAGCAACATAAATGTATTTTCTTACTATTCTGGAGGCCAAAAGTCTGAAATGAGTCTTATGGCCCTACAATCAAGCTGTTGGCAGGTTTTCTGAAGACTCCAAGGAAAGATTTATTCCCAGCCTCTTCCAGCTTTTGGTGGATGCTGGCATTCCTTGACTTGAGGTCCCATCACTCCAATCTTTGCTTTCATCATCATATTGCCTCCTCTTCTTCTGTGGTCAAATGTTCATCTACCTCCCTCTTATCAGGTTTTGTATGATTTCACTTAGGGCCCACTGGGATAACCCAGGATAACCTTCTCATCTCTATATCCTAAACTAAATAACTTCTGCAAAGCAATTGAGTTTATATAAGGTAACATTGTTAGGTTCCACAGATTAGGACTTGGATATCTTTGGGAATCATTATTCAGCCTACCACACACCTTAATTAAAAGAGCTGGGGACCAGAAGCCCTCCCACAACCAGGCACACCACCAGTGTCTCGGGGCCCGCCTGGGGTCCTGAAGCATGGATCCAAGGACCAGACCCACCTCCACAACCAGGCACACCTCCAGCACCTCAGGGCCCACCCAGGGACCTGAGGCATGGATCCAGGGACCAGACCCCACCTCCCACAACCAGGCACACTGCCAGCACCAAGGAGCATGCCAAAAAAATCACCTCCATGTAGGTGGCCCACCATAGCCACCACAATAACCATGGCTGCTGCAAAAGTGGCTAAATGCCACAACCACCACACAGATGGTCTGCCAGCCACTGGACTGCATTGACACAGGGAGAGTCACCAGCAGAGACCAAAGAAAAGAAGATGTCTCTCTCCACAAAGCCCATTCCAGAGCGACAGAAGAAGCATCTGTTCTACAATAACATTGGGGGACCTGAACACACCTCTCAACATTGGACAGATCATCTAGGCAACAAATCAAGAGAGTAACCATTACTCTTTCAGAAGGAGAGAGGATATCTAGGGTAATTAGAGGGGGGAGGGGGAGGAAGAGGGAGATGGAGAGAGAGTGGACAAGGGGCATAAAGAATAAGTACGATCTGTAACAATATACATGCTAGTAATATTGATTTGATCAACATATCTCAATGTTGAACCCCCAAAATATGTATAATCAATTACAATTCAATAAAAATTTTAAAAATAAATAAAAAAAATTTTTAAATGTTGCTTTATGATGTACTGTCATTCTGTGCTAAAAAAAAAAAAAGTTTCGTACATCTACACAATGGAATACTACTCAGCTATAAAAACGAATGAAATACTGCCATTTGCAACAACATGGATGGACCTCGAGAGAATTATATTAAGTGAAACAAGTCAGGCACAGAAAGAGAAATACCACATGTTCTCACTTATTGGTGGGAGCTAAAAATTAATATATAAATTCACACACACACATACACACACAAACGGGGGGGGTAAGAAGATATAACAACCACAATTATTTGAAGTTGATACAACAAACAAACAGAAAGGACATGGTTGGGGGGGAGGGGGGGAGGGAGAAGGGAGGGAGGTTTTGGTGATGGGGAGCATTAATCAGCTACAATGTATATCGACAAAATAAAATTTAAAAAAAAAAAAAAAAGAAAAAAAAAAAAAAAAAAAAAAGTTTCTTTCTCTTCTAATACGAGGAAATGAATCCAGTGATAAATAAGACAACAGTGTTACTGGCCTGAGGCTTGTGTCTGTGACAGCTATGCTGGTTGCTTTTTCACTACTTCTGGGTGGGTGGGAAAGTGTCACTACAATATAAACCCTTAGACAGTAGGAGGAGAAATTTCCATCTTGAGTCGGGGAAGGGGCAGATTTTGGCATAGGATTATAATAACAATTTATGGAATTTCCTGTTTCAGAAAATTTACATCTTTTATCTCTAAAAAAACAATTTGCAAGGTGAGCGTTTTTGAGAATAAGGAAGTTCAAACCTTGAGGAGTCAGCCACTTGCCCAAAGTCACATAGTAAGCAGCAGAGCTAGGATCTGAACTCAGGTCTGCATAACGTGGACACCAGAAGCTGAGGCCCTGGCTACCATGCCAAGCTGTCTCTTGAGAAATAGGAGCTCCCCAGCCTCTAACACATCCCCTGTATCTGACATTGGCCTTGGACAGTTGGTCGACCAGAATAACCACCACGAGATGTTGTATATGACTTACGCACCCCAGCTGAGTCATCCGTGACGCCTCAAGAACCAGAATTCATTCTGTGCTTGGCACCCCCATCAGGGCTTTGACGAGCAACATGTTTATTAGACACAATGTCCTTTCAAGGCTCAACCAAACAGCCCCAGCCTGTCCATGCTGACCAGTGGAACAGGCCTCCAGCCTGAGTCACTGCCCAGGTTGTTTCACAACCTGTTTGTGCACTGAGGTGGCAGAGACAGGGGAAGGTCACTGGGTAGCTAGGGTCTTCTTGAGTTCCTGGACAGAAAGGTGGCTCCCTGTGGCAGGTTCAAGAGGAGCTTGGCTCACCTGTGCCCACTTAATTCTCACTCAGAGGTTTCTTCAACTTCTATGCTTTCTCTTTGACCTGAAGTATAATCCTGAGCCAAGGGAAGTTTCAACAAGCCTCAGTTCCTCATCTGTAAAATGGAAAATATATATTTAAGTTATTGTGCATTCTACATGCACTTTATAACTTAATCTTTATAGCAAACCAGTGAGGTAGGTGCTATTATTTCAATTTACAAATGCAGATATTGAGGATCAGAGATGTTATGTAACTCACCAAAGTCACATAGCTGGTTAGTGCAGGATCAGGAATCAACCCCAAGTACGTATGACTAAAGAGTCTGGGATCAGAAGGAAATGGCAAGAGAAAAGTTTGGCTATCGTTCAGGGCTTGCCATTCCATGCTCAGTCATTTACACAAGTCCCTTCTGGGCCATGGGCCTTGGTTTCCCCATCCGTTCTTTGTAGGGGGGGGATAGGGATCTGGACTAAGGAGTCTAATTATTTTGTCAGAAGGTCTTTCCCTAATTCACACCTTGAGCATGGTCTCTGTTTCCTGCACAGCCCATTCTTGAGCTTCCAGTGCGGGGAGAACAGACAACAGTGATGAAGAATCCCTCCACTTTGGAGATTTCTCAGCAAGTTGCAGCTCTTGCTTACAACTTTTTCACGTTTCCCTTGAGCTATGTCCACATCCGTAAAATTGGGATGACCATAATACCAGCAGCTCAGTCATAGTACATGCCACTGTGCTGGGTGCCTCATCTACATTTCCTTTTCATCTTCATAATGGAGAGGATGTCACTGCTTGAGGTCACTTGGCTTATAGTTGACATCTCAGCCTACGTGTGTTTGCCTCTTTGCCCCTTGCCACACTGCTACTCTTCTTATCTCCTAGGCTTTATGATGGGTGAATGAACTGAAATAATGCATAGAAAGAACTTGGTGAACTGTAGAGAGCTGTGCAAATGTGAGCTATTACAGTTATTATTGGCTCTCTTTTCCCACTAGAATGGGAGCTGGGACCTGAGTGTTCAACTGTTTTTGTGTCTTCAAATAATGCCAATGTGGGCCTTTACTGGTACATAATTGCCAACTGATATAATTCTATTCACTAAGGACAAACAGGTGAAATCAGTCTGCAACACTTTGGCCAAACAGAAAAGATAACAACATAGGAAATTAGCTCCCTGGTTGGCTTTGGTCATTGCCAAGGACCCTGTGCCTGCTTTCTCCTCCATTTATTCTTAGCTTTTCTCTGCTATTATGATTTTTGTCATTGTCACATTCTCACTGTTTTCCCTAAAGAAATGGGAGGAGAGAACCCTGAGAGCAAGCAGAAAAGCCAAATCACAATCAGCTCACCTATCTGACTTCTATTCTCACTTCTCTGGCACTGTCAGGATCTCAGAGACTCTGCCATCCCTGACAGCCTTATTCTCTAGCAGGGCTTCTTATAGATTTCTGTAGAAATCTGGTATTTCTGAATACTCCACTCTCTTCACTCTTTTCTGCTTCCTAATGGGGCTAATTCTTTCTCTTACCCTTTTTGTTTGTTTGTTGCTTAAACAACAGAAATTCATTTTCTCACAGTTCAAGACTGGTAGCCCAAGCAAGATCAAGGTGATGGCAGGGTTGGGTTCTTCTGAGGCCTCTCTTCCTGCTCCTTGGCTTGCAGATAGCCACCTTCTTGCTGCCTCTCCAGAGTAGGACTTCAGTGATCCTACTCCATTGGTTTTTATTTTTGTTTTTGGTGGCTGGTGAACCCTTGACCTTGGTGTTATCAACACCACTCTCTAATCAAGTGAGCTAACTGGCCAGCCCATATTTTTTCAATTTACTAATATTTATTGTGCACCAAACCCTATGCTTAGAACCTTTCTAATTTCTCAAAATGGAGAAAGTAATTTTTTGGCAAGTATTAGAATTTTCTTCTAAAATAGTAGAATTTTATTTTATTTTATTTTTTTTGTCATTTTTTTTTCGTGACCGGCACTCAGCCAGTGAGTACACCGGTCAGTCCTATATATAGGATCCGAACCCGCGGCGGGAGCGTCGCCGCGCTGCCAGCGCAGCACTCTACCAAGTGCGCCACGGGCTCGGCTAAAATAGTAGAATTTTAGAAGACATGTAATGCTCTACTGTGTTGAGCACAGCACTAGTACTGTGTTGGACACTGGCTTTCTCCAAACAGGATTTGCCTCTTCCATGCTCCCTATGGATCTGAGATACAGAAAAGTACTGAGGTTTCACTCAAGACCTGGGATAAAAAAACAATGGAGCTTGATCCTCCTTGTTCTTCCATCAAGCCCTGCTTTCCCTTCTAGCCCAGAGTCCTTGGAAAATGGCTCAGAGGACACAGTCTTGCCTCTTAGTACTTATGTTAGTGCGCAAAATTGCACAACACTGGGGGTACAAACATTGGCTACCAAGGAACTGGATCACCCAACAGCCAGCCAGGCAAGTTTTCCTTTTCCAAGTTTTCCAAAATGACATGTAGTGCTCTTGTTTCATTAATCAATTCTACTGAGAAACATTTACACACAATTAAACTGAACTCATTTAAATGTACATCTTTTTTTTTTATGTGTGTGTGTGTGGCTGGCTGGTACAGGGACCCAAACCCTTGACCTTAATGTTATAATACAATGCTCTAACTAACTGAGCTAACTGGCCAGCCCTCATCCTTGCATAAATGTACATCTTGATGAGTTTTAACAAATATACACATCTGAGTACCTGCCACCACAATCAAGATATAGAACATTTCCATTTTCCCAAAAAGTTCCCTCGTGTCCTTTTGCAATCAGTCCTCCACATTCCCCACCCTAGGCAAGCACAGATCTGATTTCTCTCAATATAGATTAGTTTTGTCTGTTCTAGAACATCATATAAACGTTATCATGACTTATATATTCTTTTGTGTCTGACTTCTTTCACTTACAATGTTTTTAGATTCATCTATCTTGTGATGTTTATCAGTAGTTTGTTTTGTTTTGATTGTTGAGTGGTATTCCATGGTAGGAGTATATCACAATGTATTTATCCATTTACCTGTTAATGGATATTTGCTTTTCTTTTAGCTTTGTGGGGGTTTTTTGTTTTTGTTTTTGTTTTAAAGTAACACACTCATCAAAAATTTGGAAAGCAGAGACAAATTGAGGAAAAATAACCTCTGGTCCCATTAACTAAAGACAATTATTGTTAACATCAAGGTCAGGGTTCAGATCCCCAAACCAGCCAGCCACCTAGAAAAAAACACACACAATAAAAACAAAGACAATTATTGTTGGCATTACAGTGTTTTGTTTTTCTTCTTCTGTACACAGACATTTTGCAGACTCTATATAATTAAAGTCATATTGTACATATGATTTTGTAACTGGCTTTTTTAGTTAGTATTATGTCATAAATATTTTCTACATTATTTCTTGGTTTTTTGTCGATTTTTTGTTGGGTTGTTTTTTTTTTTTTCTTTTTCTTTTTGGCACCTGGCCAGTTCAGGGATCAAACTCTGGACCTTGGTGTTATCAGCACCACACTCTAACCAACTGAGCAACCAGCCAACCCCATTTTCCACACTATTTCTTTTGTAGCCATTTTTAATGGTACATTATATTTTAATATTAAAAACAAACTTTTTTTCGTGGCTGGCTGGTTCCAAGATATTTTTTAAATTTTAATTGACACATCGTAGTTATACATACTTATGGGGTACCATCGGACATTTTGATACATATATATGTTGTATGACAATTGGGTTAGGGTAGTTAATGTATCATCACCTCATGCATTTATCATTTCTTTGTGGCAAAAACATTCAAAACCTCTCCTCTAGCTGTTACATAATACATAAGACTGTTAACCACAGTCACTCTACTTTGCAAAAGAACATTCAGAACTTGCCCATCAGCACCATCCTTGTGTACCACCATCCCCTCTTTCTACTTGCTATGGAGGTAGCAGTCGTCTCCCCTACTCTGCATCATGGCCACCCTCAGCCCCCTTCTGAAGCCCAAAATTGTCAAAAAGAGGACCAAGAAGTTCATCCAGCACCAGTCAGACCCATATGTCAAAATTAAGTGTAACTAGCAGAAACCCAAAGGTTTTAACAACAGAGTGAAAAGACTGAAGGGCCAGATTGTGATGCCCAAAATTTGTTATAGGAGCAACAAGAAAACAAAGCACATGCTGCCCAGTGGCTTTCGGAGGTTTCTGGGTCACAATGTTAAGGAGTTGGAAGTGCTGCTGATGTGCAACAAATTTTACTGTGCTGAGACAGCTCACAACGTTTCCTTTGAGAACCACAAAGGCATCCTGGAAAGAGCAGTCCAACCGGTCATCAGAGTCACCAATCTCAATGCTAGGCTGTGCAGCAAAGAAAGTGAATAGACAGTTCATATGCACATTTTATTTGTGCGTATTTGTTTATTTTTGGTGGCTGGCCAGTAGGGGAATCTGAACCCCTGACCTTGGTGTTCTAACACTGTGCTCTAATCAATGTGTTTCAAAAAAAACGTAAAAACTGAAAGAAAAAAAAAAGAACATCAGAACTTATTCCTCCCATCTAATTGTAATTTTGTACCCATTGGCCAACCTCTATTCTGTTTTCCCTCCTCCCATCCCTTCAGAGTCTCTGGTAACCACTGGTACATCATATTTTATCACTACAGTGTGGACTCTGTCAGAGCAGGGATTTAAGTTGTCAAGCTTATTCTTGTATCCAAAAACCCAGAACAATGCTTGGCCTACAGCAGCCACACAATAAGTGTTGACTAAATTGTATGCCACATAAAAAAGGAAGTACCAAAAAATAATAATAATAAAAATAAATAAATTGTATGTCGCCATTTGCCTTGCTATGTCCATATGGAGCATATGCCCATTCGCCTTACAATTTGTTTTTCATTAGGTCTCTTTCTAATGCTTATGTCCGGCCTCCTCCTTAACCACACTGCTTGAAGGCGGTGCTTGAGAACACCTACCACATGCTGAGTACATCAAATATCAATACTCTTCACAGCCATTTTGTCAAGTAAATAATTTCTCTATTTTACAGATTAAAAAATAAACTCAGAGAAATTAAGTGACTGGCTCAAGGACATGTATATAGCTGAGTCCAGATGTGAACCCATTTTTTAAAACTCATTTTTAACAGAGTTCAAATCCTATGTGTGCCTTACTATTAGCCAGGTGTGTCAGTCAATCCTCATAACAACCTGAGGGAACGGATATTCTCCCTATTGGAAAGATGAAGACAAGAGGCTCAAAGAGGTAGAGTAACTTGCCTAAGGTTACACGACTAAGCAGTAATAGAATTCTGACCCAAGCAGCCTGGCTCTAGGACCCATCTTAAACCCTAAGCACTAATGGATTAACATGACCTTCTGCTTCTCCACAAGGTTTTCTTAGGCTTCTTTATCTCCTCTGGGCTGTACAAAGAATCTCCCGCAGAAAACAGTAGAGTTGATGGCATAGAAGATGGCATATGACCTTCGACCCAAGGAAGGGGTTAAAGGTGATGAGATCAGAAACAAACCTTTTTACTTCCAAATAAACCACATAGCAGACTAGCAATTATGGCAGCTGTGAGATTGGGAGAACACCACCTGCTTCTGAGGGCTGGTATGAGGAGTAAATGAGTGATGCAGATTCACAGAAAGTGCCTGCACCAGAGCCTGGTACCCATTAAGTGCTCACTTAAAGGGAACTGTCAAAGGGCCCCCATCCAGGAAAATTGAGACCCAGTGGGTTAATTATCCTCAGATAGAAAACAACAGTCGCTTCCCCAGACAGGGTGGGAGGGAAGAAACCCAAACAGAGAGTTACAGTTCAGCTAAAACAGAGCTAATCTTTAATCTTTTATGGATGCGTGTAATACATTAACTATCATCGCCTATCTCCTCGAGGCGCCTCAACACCTGGTCACTCAGAGGCTGGAGTTGGGATGGCTGGGCTAAGTGGAAAGGAGCAAGTAAATAGGCCAATTACCCTTCTGCAACAGACTTTCTTAAGCCCCCGCCTTGAGATTAAAAGGATTAAATAGCTAATGCTGCCTGTCATACAGGGGGTGGGGTGGGGAGGTAAACTCTTGAGTCAGCACCCAATGAAGAACACTAGGCACAAAATGACATGAGATGTTTTACTGTCTCTCAGCAAACTAAACTCCTAAAGAACAAGAATTGTATCATTTATTATATCATTGGGTGTTTGCTGTTGGTGGCTACTATTAATAACAATGCTGTAGTTTTCAAAATAGGAAAAAAATCCGAAGGTGCAGAATTATTAAAGCTAGGTGTCTCTATAAATCATAAAATCATAAAGTTCAACTACTGTATTTTCTCAACTCTTTTTTTTTTTTTTTTTTTTTTTTAAAAGATGACCGGTAAGGGGATCTCAACCCTTGGCTTGGTGTCAGCACCACACTCAGCCAGTGAGCAAACCAGCCATCCCTATATGGGATCCGAACCCATGGCCTTGGTGTTATCAGCACCGCACTCTACCAAGTGAGCCACGGGCCGGCCTGTATTTTCTCAACTCTAAAGTGAATTTTGTTTCCATGTTTATAAGGCTTTGCCTTATAATACATATATGCATATGGAGGCATTTTTATTTTTAATTAAGTTTTTAAAAATTTGACCTCATCTATCACTGGAGACTTGATTGCCTGAAACTCTGTCATTAAATAAATACTGTGACTTAGAGTGGATAGTGTCTAAGAATAAAGGAAATGTAATACTTCAACCTCCCACTCTGGGCAAGAATTCTTTCTACCACAGTCTCTGCTTCAGTATTTCCGCTGGAAGGGAGTTTACTTCTTATCCAGTCATCCCTTCAATTACTGGACACCATCACTGTGATCAGTTGTTCCTTATATGAAGCTGAAATCTCTCTCTAATTTCCACCCAGCAATTCTAGTCCTGTCCTCTGTTATGGAGTGAATGCTTGTGTCTCCCCAAAATTCATGTTAAGGATTTGGGAAGTAATCAGGTCATGATGGTGGAGTCCCTGTGAATGGTATCAGTGCCCTTATAAGAAGAAACACAAAAGAGATGATTTTTCTCTCTACTATGTGAGGATACAAGAAGACAGCCATCTGCAATCCAGGAAGAGTTCCCTCACCAGACACCAAAGCTCTCAGCACCTTGGCCTTGGACTTCCCAGCCTCCAGAACTATGAGAAACAGTTTGTTGTTTAGGCCACCCAGTCTGTGATACTTTGTTATAGCAGTCTGAACTGACTAAAACAAAGTGTTAGGATGATGAGTTTGTGGAAGTAGACAGATTTGGGCTTTAATCCTGACTCTGACACTTACTAGCAAGGTACTTAACCTCTCAGAGCCTGTTTCCTCATCTGTAAAGTGGGCTAAATTACCCACTGTTGTGAGATGTATTTATTTACTTATTTTTCAGCAGCTGGCCAGTAAGGGGATCTGAATCCTTGACCCTGGTGTTATCAGCACCACACTCTCCCATGCTGTGAGATTTAAATGAATAAATATGTGTAAAATATCTGGCACCTGATACTCAATAAATGTAAGATACTCTCCCCCTCTTCCTCTCTCCTCAATTCACACTGGCTTTGTCATATATTAATGTACTGGAAGACAGATGTTGTTTACGTTCCACTCTTCCCAAGTCTTTCCCAAGTTAAACATTCCCCAGTTCTTAAGCCATTCTTCTAATAATAACTCTGATTCATTACCTACCTACAATGTACAGTATGTGACAGGCATTGCTGAAGACCCAAGAAGTTAAATAACTTGCCAAAGGCCACACAAGCAGAAGCCAGAATTCTAGATCTGTTTGGCTCTAAAGCCACACCTTCAAAGCTTCAAATCTGTAGACCCTACAGCAGCATTGTCCAACAGAAATATAATGTGTATTACATATGTACTTTCAAATACTCTAGTAGCCACATTTTTGTGGGGGGCCAGTATGGGTAATCTGAACCTGTGACTTTGGTGTAATACTCTCTAACCAACTGAGCTAATCAACCAGCCCCTTCTAGTAGGCACACTTTTAAAAGTAAAAAGAAACTGGTGAAATTAAATTTAGTAAAATATTTTTATTTAACCCAAAATATCCAAAATAGTATCATTTCAACATGTACACAATTTTTTTAAATTCTTGAGATACTTCATATTCTTTTTTTTCATACTAAGGTTTCAAAATCCAGTGTATATCTTACATTTATAGCATATTTCAATACGGAATAGCCACATGTGGCTCATGGCTACTGTATTAAACAGCACATACCTAGAGGAAAGGTGGAGTGTCCCAGCCTGGAATTTAAGGACTTAGGTTTCAGCACATCCAGTACTGACAAAATGTATGAGACAAAGAAAATCATTTAATAACCGCTCTGCTAATCTCTGTCCTCTAAAATTCATTTTCTCAACAAATGAAGTATTTATCGATGCCTGTACTATAGCAGGCATCATTCCAGGCACTGAGAATACTACAGTAAATAAAACAAAGCCCTAGGAAAAAGAAAAGAAACACACAAAATCCCTGCCTTCATTGAGCTTACAATTTTTTTTTTTTTTTTTTTTTCCGTGACCGGCGCTCAGCCAGGGAGTGCACCGCTCATCCTTATATAGGATCTGAACCCGCGGCGGTGGGAGCGTCGCCGCGCTGCTAGCGCAGCACGCTACCGAGTGCGCCACGGGCTCAGCCCGAGCTTACAATTTTAATGGGAGAGAAAGATAAATAGATTGGCAAATTGGTGGTGTGTCACCTGGTCAAATGTGCTATGATACATTTGGGTATGGGGGGCAGGGCAGAGAGTGGATTGTAATTTTATTTATTTATTTTTTGCAGCTGGCCAGTATGAGGATTCAGCACCGCACTCTCCCGTTTTTTTTTTTTTTTTTTTTAAAAGATGACCGGTAAGGGGATCTTAACCCTTGACTTGGTGTTGTCAGCACCACGCTCAGCCAGTGAACGAACCGGCCATCCGTATATGGGATCCGAACCCGGGGCCTTGGTGTTATCAGCACCGCACTCTCCCGAGTGAGCCACGGGCCGGGCCGGCCCCCAGTATGAGGATTCAAACCCCTGACCTTGGTGTTATAACACTGTGCTCTAACCAACTGAGCTAACCAGCCATTCCTGAACTGCAATTTTATTTTATCTTATTATTTTATTATTATTTCTTTTTTTTTAGACTGGTAAGGGAATCTTAACCCTTGACTTGGTGTTGTCAGCACCACGCTCTTCCAAGTGAGCTAACTGGCCATCCATATATAGGGATCCAAACCCATGGCCTCGGTGTTATCAGCACCACACTCTCCCAAGTGAGCCATGGGCCGGCCCTTTGGGAAGGCCTCTCTAATAAAGGGAAATTTGAGCAGAGACCAGAAGGAAGCATGGGAGTGAATACTTCAGTTCAGTGGGGAAGGAGATTTCCAGGTAGACTATAAAATTGCAAAAAAACCTTAAGATGGGAGCATCCTTGACATTTTCCAGTTTGAGCAATGAGAACGGTGTGGCTAGAGCTAAGTGGGTGGGGCAAGGATGGGCACAGATGGGGACAGTTGACAATACAGAGTCAGAGAGGTAGCAGGGGATGGGACAGATTGTATAGGCATAATAAGGATTTGATTTTTACTCGGAGTAGAAGAATGATATGAACTGATGAGGATGATGGAGATAATTAGGTTGAAAAGCAACGGTTATACATTTTCCATAGGGCTATGCATATAGGTGGCAGACAATAATGTCAGCTCATTCCTGGGGGAACATTATTAGTTTGTAACACTAAGGTTGAAAGCTTAACATTGAGTATAATAGGAAGGTATATCTATCTTAATTCTCATTAGGCCATTCTAGAAAGCTGATAAAGCAAGTGTGTATAGGTATGTGTGTGTGCAATCCATGTTCATAGTCTGCCAGGCTGAAGAGGACTAGCCGAGAACTGGTCATACTTCTTTGAGTCAAGTCTAGTGATTGGCTGGAAAATGTTAAATGTAGAAGTAAGAACTTTTTTCCTCCATGGCTGCCACTAATTGTAATCGTTGGAGAAATTCATTAAGGGGAAAGAACCCATGAATTCAGAAGGAAGCATAGTAAAGAGATAGGCTTGCTATCAGAGAAAGGGTAATTTGAATCCGAGTTCTGCCATTTACTGGCTGCATGGCCATGGGCAAGTCACTTTACCTTTCTGAACCTCATTTTCCTACCCTGAAAAGTGGAGATGGGAATATGTACCTGTTAATAGTATTTGGCATATGTATACACATATAGGTTAAAGTGGCAGCTGTTCAATAATTACTAGCTATTGTGATATGTACAACATAATTTTTTTTTTTTTTTTTTTTTTTGTCTTTTTCGTGACCGGCACTCAGCCAGTGAGTGCACCGGCTGTTCTTATATAGGATCCGAACCCGCGGCGGGAGCGTCGCTGCGCTCCCAGCGCTGCACTCTCCCGAGTGCGCCACGGGCTCGGCCCTGTACAACATAATTTTTGAACATCTACTACATGTATAGAAAATACATGATTCTGCCCTTCAAGATGTTTACAATCTATCCAGGGAGATGAGACAGTCACAAAATATATTCATATATACATTGCTCAAATGAGAGATATTAAATATAATAAAACAGCTACCATTTATTGAGTGCTTACAATAAGCCAGGCACTATACCAAGTGCTTTATAACCATCTCATTTTATTTTTGCAAACTTCCTCTTAAAAGTACTATTATTGTCTCTATTTTACAGAAAACGAAGCTGAGATTCGAAGAGGGGAAATGAATTGCCCCAGGTTGCCCAGGTGGGTAGTGACAGAACACCATCCCAAGCTCCAGGCCTCACATTCTACACATGATCGCAGCCAAAAGGCCAAGAAGGGATTCAGACCTCACGTCCTCATCAGAGAAATAAGTCCATCCCTATAACTCCTAAGCCTCACCCAAGTTTTACCATATTATTCGCCCATTTCCTGTCCTTTTTTTTTTAGTTTAACCCTACTTCAAATGCCAGCTAAAATTTGGGTAAATACTACAGTGCCTCAAAGGATCTGTAACTCATTGGACTTTCTATTCTGAAATTAGTGTCTGCATAGGAAAAGAGAGGCCCAGCAATTTTACAACCTCCTCCAATCATTACAGTACTGAGTGCTTGTCACTCTGCCCAATCTTGTGAATCATCAGGTTAATTAGAAGGCACATACTAAGCCCTGGGGTATGTGCAGCTCTAATAACTGTCAGAGTTCAATGCAAGGCTCAATCCTTGGCCATCTTCTCTTTCTATTCTGCATCCTCTTTCAGGGTGATCTCATTCATTCTCATGCCTTTAGCTACCATTCACGAGGCTATGAATTTGAAATCTGTACCACTAGCCCATCTCTCTCCCCTGAACTTTGCCATTTAGGTGTCCCATAGACACATATACACCTCATGCTCAATGTATCTACATATGAACTCATCTTTTCTGCCTCACCCACATGGCTGTTTTCTAGCTCAGAAAGTACTACCAAGGTTACCCAAGATGGAAATCTAGACATTTGTGACTTCTTCCTTTTTCTCTGTCTTTACCTCTGGTTATTCATTAAATCATTCTATCTCTTTTATATTTTTAATATCTTTGTTTTAGTTTGTTTCTGTTGCTTATAACAAAATACCTGGAACTAGGTAGTTTGTAAAAAAATGAAATTTGTTTCTGAGGCTGGGAAAAAAAAAAAAAAAAGTCCAAAGAACACATCTATAGTGGTGACAGTGATCCAAGGGTCTCATACTGCAAGACGGTGGAAGCAAAAAGGGCTCCTGGTGCACTTTCCTTTTAAAGGCCTCAGAACCATGCCCCTGATCACCATTATTAATCACTATGGCATGGTCCTACAATCTAATCACCTCTTCAAGGCCCCACCTTTCAATATCCATAATAGGATTTCCCACCCTCAACAGTTAGTAGGGCTTAAGCCTCAGTGAAGTTGGGGGCATCCAATCTACAGCAATCTTTCTCTCAGTTATTTCTCAGCCAGAGTTGTGCCAAAACTCCTAACTGGTCTTTTTTCTCCAGGCTCTCCTTTCTCAAGCTTTTCTCCACATTGCGGCCAGGGTGATGTTTTTATTTATTTATTTTTTGTTGCTGGCCAGTACAGGGATTGAACCCTGGACCCTTGGTGTTATCAGCACCACGCACTAACCAACTAAGCTAACCGGCCAGTTCTATTTCTTTTTTAGTTTTTTATTTATCATTTATTCCTATTTTTATATCTCCTCTCAAACAGGGTGATCTTTTTTAAAGCTACATCTATTCTTTAACCTGGCATGCAAAATACTCTGCGATCTGGGATCTGGGCCTTACTCCTTTTCCAGACTCATTTCTAACTCCTCCTAACCTCAGATTCTTTTTTTTTTTTTTTTTTTTGGCAGCTGGCCAATACAGGGATAGAACCCTGGACCTTGGTGTTATCAGCACCACACTCTAACCAGCCAGCCTTTTTTTTTTTTTTTTTTTTTTTGCTAACCTCAGATTCTGTATCCTAATTCTACTTAACTCAATGTCCTTTTGTACATGCTATTCCCATTGCCTCCCTTCTTTATCTAGCTAACACCTATTGATCCCTCAAGTTACTTTGGGAATTAATTACATCTTCCAGGAAGACTTCCCTGATGTCCCCAGGACGAGTCAAGTGCTCTGCTTGCTATTTATATCCCATTACCCTATTGAATCAAATCACATGGTACTGCCTCCTTAGTTTAACTCTGATTCCCATAACTTGCTTATAAACTCTTTTGAAGGCAGAGATAGAGTCAAGTTAATAGCTAAGTGAATGTCTAGAGCACAGTAGACTTTTAAGAAAGGTTCGATTTAGTAAAAAAAAAAAAAAAAAAGAACGAATGGGAGCGCAGCGTTATAACACCAAGGTCGAGGGTTGGATTCCTGTCAAGCCAGACACTGAAACAAAAAGAAACAACAGAATGAATGGGAGGTGGTGTAAGTTAGAGCAGGGGAGCTGTAGCTAGAACTGGCAGTACAGTGTAGTAATGAAGAGGGTGGACTCAGAATTCAGCTGCCTACATTTGTATTCCAGCCCCTCCACTCCCTTCATGTTATTTAGCATCTCCCTGCGTAAGTTTCCCCACCTTTAAACTTACAGTAATAATAGTATTTGGCTCACAGGGTTGCTGTGAATTCTTCGGCCATAGGGCCATTCATCTCGTCATAGGGTTGCTGTGAGGATCTAATTTAAAACGTTGACAATTTGTTCATTACGTATTTTTCATTAATTTTGTAAACTATTGCATTAAAATATTACTTAATTGCTTAGGTTTTTTTAGTGTCCCCTTAAAATTTGCGCTTCAGATGAATGCCTCATTCGCTTTATCCTAGTCCCTGCTCTGTCTGCACCTTATGTGCTAGATATATTAGCAGTGTTCAATAAATATTTGTTGAATTTACAGTCTCTCTTCTCTACATATTTTCTTTTGGGCAGCTGGCTGGTACAGTGATCCGAACCCTTGAACACCCTTGAACTTGGTGTTACAAGGCTGTACTCTAGCCAACCCAACTAACCGGCCAGCCCTCCCTGTATTTTTAAATTAAGATATCATACACTGTAAAATGAACAAATATTAAGTGTATCACTGAGATCCCTACATTGTTCAGATACATTATGTTATGTATAGGGCATCTTCCCTTTTAACCTTCAGATACCTAACAAAAAGAAGTCTTTGTTTTATAACACTCTCTCCTCTTTTCTTTTCTCCACAGCTCCCTTCCCTAGGCTCACTTTTTCCCCGGGACAGCCCTGCTCTGAGTTCAAAGTTTAGGTATCATCTCTTTCTTCAGTCCCATCAGTTCCACGAGATTTCCTACACAAAAACATCTCCAGGTCGTCGAACTTGAAAAAAATAAATATTTCCCTAGAGGACGGCTTATCAGCACCGCACTCTCCCGAGTGAGCCACGGGCCGGCTAGAGGACGGCTTATGATGTCAAGGCCCCCCCCCCCCCCCCCCCCCCCCCCCCCCCGGTAGCTCCTAGAGGAACACGCCAAAGGAAGCCGCCATCTTCCGTACAACAGCACGGCGTTTTGCGCATGCGCCTCTGCTTGCCCGACAGCAAGGACGCGATTTCTTGTCCTCGCGGCACCCTTACATTGCGGAGCGGCGTTGTCAAGGGTTTGTGCGACGTCGGCTTCGTGACGGAAGTGGGAAGAGGAGGAAGTAGGGTGGTTGCCCTGGTCAGGGGACTTGCGCGGCTCGGGTAACTTGAGGGCTGGTGACTGATTGTCTCTCAAAGGCTTCGAGGTGCGCGGGTGGGTATAATTCCCGGCTTTGCGAGAAGAAGCTAGAGCGCACGCGGAGGTGTGTTTCTAGTGTGAGTGGACACGTGTCTTGGATGCCGGCTTAGGAGGACCAATACCATCATCTTAAGGAACTTCATGCTTCCGCCTGGCTTGCTTTAAAAGGATTTTCAGAGAAGCAGAATACCTAGATTCTAGTCTGGCCCTGGCTCTGCCCCTGACTCGCCTTGAGTGTCCCTGGGCTCCTCTTCGAGTCTATATACTCATCTATAGAATGAAGGGTGGACAAGGTCCCTTAAGTCACTTTTCAGTTCTTCCGAATGTTATTCCATGTCCATTTTGTCATTTGAAACGCATAGCCTCGGAGGTTAAATATCGTTGGCCCTGTTTTATAAGGAAGACTTTGAGTCCCAGGATGAGAGGTTATGTGACTTCCTCAAGATTGCATAGATAACTTTTGAAGGTTTTGGAATTTGAGACTAGAAGGTTAAGCTAGTCTCCATGTAACTCCATGACCAGATCTCTTTCGTATGTCTCTGTATTATCAGTTCCTGCAACTGGCCATATAAGCAGATATTCAAAAAGTTTTGAATGAATGAATGAATGAGTCTTGATTTCAAGGCCGGTACCACAGCAGATCTGGTGTCTCTCCATCACTCGGATGTATGAACAAGTATAACTCTTTTCCAGGTGTATGCTGTGTCTTACGTGATTGGAGACTGAGTCCAGTATTGTTTTCTTCAACTTAATCAGACAGACCATGGAGGCACCTCCAGTCACCATGATGCCGGTCACTGGGGGCACCATTAACATGATGGAGTACCTGTTGCAGGGTAAGTGAACTAGGGAGCTCGGATTACCAGTTTTCCTCTTTTCTGTTCTGCTTCCCTGGAGATAGAGATTGTACACAAAGGCAGTCTGCTCGTTCTGGCACCAAATAGACAACAACTATTTTTTAAATTATGATTTCAAACGGATTAAACACATTAAGTTTGCCATCTTTAAACATTTTTAAACAAGTGTACAGTTCGGTTCTGTTAAGTATATTCACATTGTGGTGCAACAGATATGTAGAACATTTTCATCTAACAAAACTGAATTTCTGTACCCATTAAACACTGATTCCCCCGTCCTCTACCTCTAGCCCTTAGCAACCACCATTCTACTTTGTGTTTCTGATTTTGCCTACTTTATATACCTCATGGGAGTGGAATAATACAGTGTTTGTCCTTTGTCACT
The DNA here is from genome assembly GCF_027409185.1 of Cynocephalus volans. NCBI lineage: Eukaryota > Metazoa > Chordata > Mammalia > Dermoptera > Cynocephalidae > Cynocephalus > Cynocephalus volans. Next base: position 22,289,205 of record NC_084467.1, read on the forward strand.
GTCTTATTTCACTTAGCATAGTGTCCTAAAGGTTCATCCACGTCATAGCAGGATCTCCTTTTTAAAGGCTGCATAATATTGCATTGTATGTTTATACCATATTTTCTTTATCCATTCATCTGTTGATGGACATTTGGGTTGTCTACACCTCCTGGCTATTGCGAATAGTACTACAGTGTACATGGGTGTGCAGATCTCTTCAAGATCCTGATTTGAATTGTTTTGAATAGATACCCAGAAGTGGGATTACAGGATCATATGGTAATTTTATTTTTAATTCTTTGAGGTGCCTTCATACTGTTTTCCTTAGCCTCTGTACATTTTAGATTTCCACCATCAGTCCACAGGGATTTATTTCATTTTCTCCACATCCTTACCAACTCTTGTTTTCTCTTCTTTTTTTTTTTTTTTTTTTTTTTCTTAAATATGACCAGTAAAGGGGCCAGCCCATGGCTCACTTGGAAGAGTGTGGTGCTGATAACACCAAGGCCACGGGTTAGGATCGTTTAAAAAAAAAAAAAGATGACTAGTAAAGGCATCTTAACCCTTGACTTGGTGTTGTCAGCAACACGCTGTCTGAAGTGAGCTAACCAGCCATCCCCATGTAGGGATCCAAACCCGTGGCTCTGGTGTTATCAGCACCACATTCTCCCAAGTGAGCCAAGGGCCGGCCCTCTTGTTTTCTCTTCTTTTGATAGTGGCCATCATCATGGGAGTGAGGTATTGTCTCATTGTGGTTTCAATTTGCATTTCTCTAGTGATTAGTGATATTGAGCATCTTTTCATTTGCTTGTTGGCCATTTGCATATCTTTGGAGAATTGTCTATTCAAATTCTTTGCCCATTTTTAAATCAAGATATTTGGGTTTTTTGTTGAGTTTTTTCTCCTCACGTAACAGCCAGTCATCTTCTTAAAAAATTGTTTTATTATAAAGAATTCAAACATAAAGACAATAGAGACTAGTATAGTAAACCATCTAGATTTAACAGTTGTTAACATTTTGCCATATTTGCTTCATCTTTTTTGCTGATGATTTTAAAGAAAATTTCAGACCTTATAACATTTTATCCCTAAACACTTCAGTATGCATCTCTAAAAAACAAGGGTATTTTCCTTTATAACCCCAATACTACCGTTAATATCTTAAAAATTTAATAATAATTTTTAATATCACCTAGTCCATATTTCAAAGTTTTCCCCAATTGTTCCAAAAATGTGTTTTGTACCTAGGATCTAGTCAAGTTTCATGCATTACATTTGATAGTTGTCTCTCTTAAGTCTCTTTTAATCTGGACCAGCCTCCACTGCCAAATCATTTTTTCTTCTTTTCAGGACCAAGTCTTGTTAAAGAGTTCATACCAGTTTTCCTGAAATGATCTTTTTATCTTATTTTATTTTTCATTATTTAGATAATACTTTATTAGTTTCTATAATCACTAATAAGATAAGATCTTACATATTTAGTACAGCACATTACCCCTGTACAAATGGAAAAAAATTAAGTTTTATGTTTCTAGACCATTACGGCTGTTAATTTCTGTGCAATGCCAACTCAACAAGGTAAACTGGGATACTTTCTCCAAAGTTGATAGCACAGCTAAAGTTTCCAAAAATTCAAATGATACATATTTGTGTATGTATGTATGTATATTTATTTATTTATTTATTTATATAAAAAGACCAGTATTAGCAGAATGTTATGCATCAATAGTAGCAACATCGGGCCGAGCCCGTGGCGCACTGGGGAGAGTGCGGCGCTGGGAGCGCGGCGACGCTCCCGCCGCGGGTTCAGATCCTATATAGGACTGGCCGGTGCACTCACTGGCTGAGTGCCAGTCACGAAAAAAAAAAAAATAGTAGCAACATCTTTTCCAGGTTCTGCAGTCACCCAAACAAAATTATAGAAACATCCAGCACACTGCATTTAAAAAAAAAAAAAAAGAAAGAAAAAAGGGTAAAAAACAAAACCCCAGAAAACAGCAAAGTTCTACTACTGTTGTGGCACCTGGCACCATTTTTTTTTGTAAGTTTCTCAATCATCATCTGGAAAGAAAACATTCTAGAATAACATCATTAAAAACAGCTCTGATTAAAGCATGGTCACTACTACTTATCATAAAGCAGGTACAAGATATTGAAATGATCTTTTAAAAATGTAAATCCAATCCATGTCTTTTCTTGTTGTGTGGAGAATAAAGTGTGGATCTAATAGTTGGCCAATGACCTTAGAATAAAAACAACCTTTACCATGGATGGTAGTGAAATGAGGATTTGCTGTAGGCCAATGCATGGATTTTTTTTTTTTTTTTTTTTTCCTTTTTGGCAGCTGGCAGGTACAGGTATTGAACCCTGGACTTTGGTATTATCAGCACAACGTTCTAACCAACTAAGCCAACTGGCCAGCTAGTAAGACATTGGATTTTATTCTCAGTGATGTGGGAAACCATAGGAGGTTTCCAAGCAGAGGCTGTCACTATCTGTCTTACATTTTATTTTATTTATTTTTTTGGTGGGGGAGATAGTGGTCATAACTGGACTGCCTTATATTTTATTTTATTTATTTAATTTTTCTGGTGGCTGGCCAGCGAGGGGATCCGGACCCTTGACCCTTGACCTTGTTGTTATCAACACTGTACTCTAACCAGTTGAGCTAATTGGCCAGCCCATGCCTTATATTTTAAACAGACCACTTGTCTTTTTGTGCGTAGAAGAAAAGAAGACAGCAAGGGTGGAATAGATTGCTGCAAAGACCAGGCAAAAAAATGAAGGCAAGTTGGATTAAGTGGAAGTGATTGAGAGAGTGAGAAGTGGTTGGATTCTGCATTTATTTAAGAAGTGTGTATTGGATGTTGGATATGGGAGAAAGAAAGGAGTCAAAGATGATTTCATGGTTTTTGGCCTGGGCAAGTGGAAACAGAATGTTGTTATTTGTTATGCTGGGGAAGACTGCATGAGGAATAAGATTTTGGAGGAAAAATTCAATAGTTTGATGTTGAATATGTTGAGATGAAAATGTCTGTTAGGCATCCAAGTGGAGGAGTACAGATGCTCCGGAACTTACAAGGGGAGGCGGGCTTGTTAGCTCAGTTAGTTAGAGTATGATGTTATAACACCAAGGTCGAGGGTTCAGATCCCCCGTACTGGCCAGGAGCTAAAAAAACAAACCAACAACAATAGAGGAGAATTTCTAACTTATGAGGGGGTTACATGCAAATAAGCCCATCGTGAAGTTGAAAAATTGTTAAGTGGAACCGTTGTAAATCAGGGACCATCTGTAGGCAGCTGCATGTATGAATCTGTAGTTTATGAGATATGAATTTGGTAGTCGTCAGGGCATAAATGATATTTAAAACCGTTGGACTGAGTTAGGTCAGCTAGAGAGGAAGAGACTGTTGATAGAGAAGAGTATCAGTATTGAGTCCTAGGATTCTCCAGTGTTTAGGGAGGATGAGGAAGACTGGGCAAAGAAGACTTAAAAGGAATGGTCAGTGAGTTAGGTGAAGAACCAAGAGAGAGATGTGTCCCAGAAGCCAATGGAAGAATAAATTTCAAAGTGGGTATAATCTACTATAACAACCATGTCAAATGCTGCCAAGAGGATGAATAAGATAAGGAGCAAGATTAATATATTTCTATGAAGCAGTTCATTCTCTTTTACTTAAATATATTACATAAAATGGAAACTTTATATTCTATAAGTAGAAGACTTATTTGCTGGAAATAGATGATTGTTAAAAGAAATTATAACAAAACAGCATTATTACATTCTAGATAGATACGGTTGCCTTTTAAAGGCTCTGAGCCCAGGGCTTACTGGAGATGAGCATTATTGGAGGAGGCCTAAAGACTTTATTAGTGCCAAATAAGAAAATGCAAAATATTGAAATAACTTTCTCATAATGTTATGCAATACCTTAGCAGTATAATTCCTTTAAAATCTCTTGTGTTGGTCCTATTTTTTTTCCAAATGTTGCACTAAACTGTTTTGTTTTTTCATTTAATCAATCTTCTGTTAATTTCATGATCCATAATGAAGGATGAGACTCAATAATGCTTTTTCCCTCTTCAGGTAGTGTTTTAGATCACAGTTTGGAAAGCCTCATCCACCGCCTTCGTGGTTTGTGTGACAACATGGAACCTGAGACTTTCCTTGACCATGAGATGGTATTTCTTCTTAAGGGCCAGCAGGCCAGCCCCTTTGTTCTAAGGGCTCGGCGCTCTATGGATAGGGCAGGGACACCCTGGCATCTGCGCTACCTGGGACAGCCAGAAATGGGAGACAAGAACCGCCATGCCCTGGTACGAAACTGCGTGGACATTGCCACATCTGAGAACCTCACCGACTTCTTGATGGAAATGGGCTTCCGCATGGACCATGAATTTGTTGCCAAGGGACACTTGTTCCGTAAAGGCATCATGAAGATTATGGTATACAAGATTTTCCGCATCCTGGTGCCAGGTAACACAGAAAGCACTGAGGCCTTGTCACTCTCTTATCTTGTGGAATTAAGTGTTGTTGCACCAGCTGGGCAGGACATGGTCTCTGATGACATGAGGAACTTTGCTGAGCAGCTGAAACCTCTGGTTCACCTAGAGAAAATAGATCCTAAAAGACTTATGTGACTAAGAGGGTCTGTCTCTCTTTGGGGCCTGTCCTCATCTGTTAGAAAAAAGATGTTATAGATGCCCCATTCCACCACTGACCAGGCATTCATCCTTCAGGAAGGAGGACAGTGAGAATTTGGTTGGTTCTTTGTACTGTATTCGTTGTGTAATTTTACTTTCATGGGAGCCTTTCTAAATGAAAAAAGAAAGCCTCATTAGAAAAAAAAAAAGGCTCATTTAGAAAAGCTCAGGATAAGGGCCGAGCCCGTGGCGCACTTGGTAGAGTGCTGCGCTGGGAGCGCGGCGACGCTCCCGCCGCCGCAGGTTCGGATCCTATATAGGACTGACCGGTGCACTCACTGGCTGAGTGCCGGTCACGAAAAAACGACAAAAAAAAAAAAAAAAAAAAGAAAAGCTCAGGATAACACGGAGAATCCAATTCCACTGCATAAATAGGGGAAACTGGAAGAAATTAGCTTTTGGAAAGAAAAGTCCCTTAATTGTTTTGCCATTTGTGTGTAAGGTTTGTAACATAGAGGCTATGAGCTTGTATTGTATGGTAATAAAGGCTATGAAGGGAAATGATTATGTAATTCTGATTCTTTACTCCTTTCCCCTGCTAATTTGGGGTGGATTCATTGCCAGTTGGAGCAAAAAAAATGACAGTTTCTAGTTTTATTTTTGATAAAGATGATAGTTTTCACCTTTCATAAAAGCATGTTCGTTGTTGAAAAATCTTGAAATACAGAAAAAATAATAAAAATAATACCCTATTATGCAAACAGATGTACAAGTTCTATTTTGGCATATATCCTTCTAGTCTATAGTTTTTATAAATTTATATATATGAGATATATTTGTTTTATTTTTTATTTTATTTATTTATTTATTTTTGTCTTTTTTTCGTGACCGGCACTCAGCCAGTGAGTGCACCGGCCAGTCTTTATATAGGATCCGAACCCGCGGCGGGAGCGTCGCCGTGCTCCCAGCGCCGCACTCTCCCGAGTGCGCCACGGGCTCGGCCCAGATATATTTGTTCTATAAAGATATTCTGTACATACTGGTTTGTAACCTCCTTTGTTTTGTTAATTTATCATTAACATCTTTCCAGGACATTAGTCTACAGTGTACTTTTGTTTAAAAAAAAAGTTCTTATGATGTGTCAGTGCTATCCTAACTGCATCAGGTATGTTACAACAGACCCATTTTGTTAACGGGGCAACTGAGATGCAGGGAAATTAATGAACTTTCCCTGTGCTATTCAGCTACTAATTAGCAGAGCTGGTAGTTAAATATCAATAGTTATAATTGCTATTTGTATTTCATCACACGGATTTGCCATAAGTTATTTAATTGATTCCTCTACTTTTGGATTTGTAGTTTGATCCCAGTTTTTTGCTTTTATGAACAATGTTGTAACACTAGTTCTTTTAATTAAATCTTTGTTGACATCTGTGATTATCATTTCTAGGGAACTGCTGAGTCATAGAGTATGTACTATTTTAAGACTTCTGCCATGCATTACCGAATGCCTTCCAGAAATGTCCCAGTTTTTACTCCTACCAGCTGTAAGTGAAGTTTCCAACATTTGCCAACAGTGGGTGTTACCATGAAAATTTGTTTTTCCTATTTGATGATAATGGTAACTAGTTTTAATATAAGAAAAAAATATTCATCAGTGAGGTTTAAATTTTTAAAATGTGAATTCCCTTTTCTTCATTGGTTGTTTACCTTTTCCTTATTAATTTGTAAAGAGTTTCTATATAATTTTTCCCATTTATCATTTAACTTTTAATTTAATGGATTTTCTTAAGGGACAGTTCTTAGTGGAAAAAAGGTATTAATTATTTTAATACTTGTAGTAGAGTTTTAATACCCTGGAGAGAGTTTGGTTTGCTAAAAATTGTAGGTTATTCAAAATTTCCATTTTATTGTGGAACCTCCACTTAATTATCATACGAATTGAACTACATTGGACAACTCATAATTTTTTTGGATCTCAGTTTGGCCCTCAAAAGATTGTATGAACACAGCATCTTTTGTTAGGGTGCATTGGTGCAAGTGACAGAAAACCTATCCAAAACTACCTTAAACTGTAAGGATTATATTGTCTCACCTGGTGATAAGTTCCAAGATTGGGGCTACTCCCAAGTTGGTTAGCTGATTGTTTCACCACCTTTAAGATTCTTTTCTTGACTTTCCCCTACATGTTTGCAAAATAGTTCTCCCCCCGCAATTCCCCCAAATTGGAGATTGCAGAAGTGAGTATATTTGTATTTCTCATTTCACAGCATATTAGCATAATGATTCTTAAGGTAAGGTCCCTTACTTGTTTTGTAGTCTTCCCCTTTATTCCTAAATTCTCTCATTTCCTCCACTCTGATATATTTGATGTATGTTTGTGATGTCTTGTAAAATAAGTAGTTATGTGAGTAGGTTTAATTCACATAAATGATATTGTGCTATAAATTTTGCTTTTTCTTACTTTTAAAAGTTAAAAGTTTTTGTGATATGTTCATGTTACTGTATGTGAATCTAATTCATAACTTCTAACTTGCATATGCTTTCATGTTATTAGTAGTAATATTAGCACATAAATAGTGCTTAACTCTGACAGGCACCTTAAATGTTTCAATTCATATGCTTCTCAAAACAACCCTACGAGGTAGATATTATTACTTCCACATTAGAGATGAGAGTGAGGCATACAGATGTTACTCAAATTTTCTATTTCCATTGTCCAAAGTCAGAACTAGTGAGTGGTGCAGCGTGAATTTCAACTTGGGCAGTCCATCTGCAGAAACCTCCTACTTAACCACTGTACATCAACCATGTTTTATTCATTCAGTCTCTTGATAGAAACCTAGATTGTCTTCAACTCTCCACTGCCATAAAACATGCTTCTCTTACTGGCCAGCCACCAGAATAAAAAAGTGCTAAAATAAACAAATTTGTAAATTGGTGTGGGCCATATGGCTATGGGCATGCTCAACTTTGCCAAATATTGGCAGATTACTTTTCAGAATGGCTGTATGGTTTACATTCCCATTGCCAGTGCACAAGAACTCATACCCACATCCTCATCAGTCCTTGGTGTTATACATGTTTCTCATTTTTGCCAATTTGATGGATGTGAAGTGGCAGCTCCTGGTTGTTTTGATTTGCATTTCTCTGATATTTGAGCCTTTTTCATTTGCTTTTTAGTATATGACAGTGTATAGACTTTTTTAGTATATGAAACTGAGATATCTATATCCTTTGCCCATTTTTCTATTTGATATCTTGTTGATCTGCAGCAATTCTTTGCATGTTCTAGACACTGATCCTTTGTTTATTTGTTTGTTTACTTATTTATTTATTTTTGGAGGCTGGCCAGTAAGGGGATCTGAACCCTTAACCTTGGTGTTATCAACACCTTGCTCTAACCAACTTGTTTGTTTTAAACATTGCAAATACCTTATCCCAATATCTATTTATATCCTTGGCTCATTTTTTTCTATTTGATATCTTGTCTTGTTGATTTACAGGAATCTTTTTTGTTTTCGGCAGCTGGCCAATATGGGGATATGAACCCTTGACCTCGATGTTATAACACCATGCTCTAACCATTGAGCTAAAAGCCAAGCCCTATTTGCAGGAATCTTTGTGTATTTTAGACATTAGTCCTTTGTTTAAACATTGCAAATAACTTCTCTCAGTCTGTCTCCTTCCTGTTAACTTTACAGTGACTTTATGGTTTGGAGTATTGTTTAGGAAGTCTTTATTTACCCCTGGGTAACAGATTTTCCTACATTTTTTTGTATTCACTTTACAATTTTATTTTATTTATTTATTTATTTATTTTAAAGATGACCAGTAAGGGGATCTCAACCCTTGGCTTGGTGTTGTCAGCACCACGCTCAACCAGTGAGCTAACCATCCATTCCTATATAGGATCCGAACCCGGGGCCTTGGTGTTCTCAGCACCACACTCTCCTGAGTGAGCCACGGGCCAGCCCTCACTTTACAATTTTAACTTTAGGTCTTTAATCCTTCTGGAGTCCATCTATATGGTTTCAAGTAAAAATCTAGCTTTCTACTACCTACAGTGAATTAGTTTTTGTATCACCATCTGAAAAACAGTTTTTCCAGTGCTTTGCGATGCTACCTTTATCACCTATTAGGTTTCCTTGTCTAAACTTTATTTCTAAGCTCTCCGTTCTGTTCCATTGGTCTTTTTGTTTTAGTGCCAGCAACACTATGTTTTTATTACTGTGGCTTTGTGGTAGAGCCAGTTCTACCAGTAGGACAGGTACCCCTATATTTTTTCCCCCTTAAAATAGACTTAGCTTTCATAGACCTTTATTCTTTCATATTCATTTTTAGAGTAAGTTTTAGTTTCTCAACATTACTACTGGAATTTTTATTGGAATTTCATTGAATATGTACAGATTAACTTGGAGAACTAACTTGGCATGGAACCCCCTCTCCAGAATTCAGTGTGGCTGGTTTCCTTCTCTTTCAGGACCCTGCTAAAATGTCAAGCCTTTCCTGACTATCCTAAATTAGATTAAATTGATGACGGGGGTGACACTCCCCATCACCCTCTACTCTGTATCCCTTTATCTTATTTATTTATTCTTCATAGCATTTATTACTAACTGACTTTAGTTATTCAGTGCTTCTCTACTAGAATGTAAGATTCATGGGGCCAGGTATTTTGTTTTGTTCTCTGCTGCACCCCTAGCACCCAAAACAGTACCAGGCTTATGGTAGGCACTCTGAATATTTGTTAAACAAATGAATAGTCTTTACACTATTGAGATTATCCCAACTATGACATTTATTCATATCTTCTTATTTTTTTTTTGATAAACTTCTTAGGCATTGCTTTTACACTAATTAACTGTAGACTAGTAGTCAGCAAACACCTGTGCATGTCAGCCTGCTGCTTGTTTTTGTAATTAAAGTTTATTGGAACACATCCACATTCATTCATTTAAATATTGTCTATGGCTGCTTTTGTGGTGCAATGACAGATTTGAGTAGCTGCTACAGAGACCATGTGGCCTGCAAAGTGGGAAATATTTACTGTCTGGCACTTTCCAAAGAAGTTTACTGATCCTGGCAATACACTATAGTTTCATTGATATCGTAGATAATCTATTTTTCAGAACCACACTCATCCGAGTGAGCCACGGGCCGGCCCAGATAATCTATTTTTCAATACATTTTTAAGGTTATTCTTGGTATAGAATACTATTGATTTTTTTTTTTTTTTCTTTTCTTTTCTTTTTTTTTTTTTTTGGTGGCTGGACAGTATGGGGATCTCAACCCTCGAACTTAGTGTTACGAGGCTGTGCTCTAACCCACTGAGCCAACTGGTCAGCCCAGACCATTATTGATTTTTGTGAAATGATTTCTATTCTTGCAAACTTGCTTGATTACTCTTTTATAGTTGTAATAGTTTGCCTGTGATTCTATTTTGTTTTCCAGATAGACTATCAGATCATTGGCAAACAAGGGCAGTTGTATCTCTTCTCTTTCTACTTTTATATACCTCTTTTACCTTTTTCCTGTCCAAAAGAATTGACTAGGCTCTCCAATGCTCTAGGTAACACAACACCAGTGTTAATAATGAGCATGCACAGGGCCGGCCCGTGGCTCACTTGGGAACGTGTGGTACTGATAACACCAAGGCCATGGGTTCGGATCCCTAGATAGGAATGGCTGGTTAGCTCACTTAAGAGAGCGTGGTGCTGACAGCACCAACTCAAGGGTTAAGATCACCTTACCAGTCATCTTTTTAAAAAATAATAATAATAATAATGAGCATGCACAACTTAGTACCCATCTTAGTGCTATTGCATCAGTTTTCTCTATTAAGTATGAAGAAAAATCATGTGATTTTTTTTCTTTTTTTATACTTTGGTCCATAAATGTGAATTACAATGATGGATATATTATATTATAATATATTTTCTGCTATTGGGCCATTGTTATATTCCTGGGATAACTCCTATGTATCATGATGTGTAATATCTTTTAAATTCCCTATTGAATTTGGTTATCTACTATTTTATTTAGTATATTTGCATTGTGGGTTTCTTAATTGCCATTCCCAAATCTATGCAGTTTGATTACTCTCTGTTTTTCCAGCCTACTCTGCCGGAACTGCAAGCTAAGCACTGTGAAGGACACTAGATTACAGCAATGGCTAAGATATAGTCTCTGCTTTTAATAACTCCCATTACAATGGCAGAAAGACATTTATACAATTTGTGTAGTCATAAAAACTATGTGAGCAAAAACTATGTGAGCAAAGGGCTACCTTCCCAAAGCGAATGAATCTTTAGCACTGACCAAGCAGGTCTGCTTCCTTTCCCTTGGGTACACCTCAATGCTCTTGTTTATGTATTATCTTTCTTAATATCTTTTCACCTTTGCCTTTTTCACTTGTCTCTGCCTGTGTGACTCCTACACAATGAAAAGGAAGATCAAACAATGGAAAGCTTGTAATATAGTGGTTAAGAGCTCAGGCTTGGGAGACAAATCTAAGTTCCAGTGCAGCCATGCATTTGCTAGCTATGTGACCTCAGACATATTGTGTCACCTCGCAGAGAATTCATTTCCTCATCTGTGAATTTGAGAATAATAACAATACCTTCTTCACAAGAGGATACAGTGAACTATACTCTGTGGAGGCTTTTGACACAGGCCTGACAGGTCACCAAGATTTTCCCTGCTTGTCCTTCTGTGATCATTCCTGGAACACAAGAAAGTCACAGAAGTCTCTCCTCTGACCTCAGACTTTTGACAGCAGCTCCGTAGCATCACCCGTTTCACATTTCATCATGTTCCCTGTCCAGTGATCCTATATGTGTATATTTTGGCTTCTAGCTCTACAACTTAATACCTGTTTGTATCTCAAGCAACTTATTTAAACTTTTAGAAAGTCTTTTCTCATCTGTAAAACAAGTATAATAACAGCACCTGTTTTCATAAAGTTGTCATACAAATTAAATGATCAATATGCATAAAGACCTAACAGTGTGCTTGGCACGTAAGTGCTTAATACATGTTAGCTCTTTCCAATTTTAGTATTAACAAAACTATATACTTCCTAAGGGGAGGAACTGTGTTTTGTGTTATAGTGTAATGGTTAAGAGCACAGACTTTGGAATCTTGAATTTGTTATGGGGGAGATCGCACAGAGGAATCCAAGACTGGCATCAGTGTTGCAGTTTTACAGCTCTTTATTTGGTATTACAGCTCTTTGTTCAGTGTTACAGCGCCTTTTTGCTTTCAAGCAAGGAGAACACCAGGGAGTGAAGACTCCTAGACCAGTGTCTCCCCGAACAAAGGAAAGAGGCAGTCTTATACAGCCAAAATTCCTGCCCTAACTTCCTGCCCAAGTTCCCATTTAGGTCCTCTTATGTAAATGAGGGATGCAGTCCTGCTAATTTGTATTGGCTGATTATGGGACACAGTCCATTGGTCAGCTCTGGAGCCTAATTTGCCTTCAGACCTTACTGCAGTGTGAGACTGTTGTTGTCTCTTATTAGCACATGGATACAGGCGGGTGCAGGAAGCAGGCAAGCTAAGTTGCAGGAACCAGAGTTTGCTATTAAGAAAGTCAAGCATAAAATTTCTGAAATGGGGGCCGGCCCATGGCTCACTCGGGAGAGTGTGATGCTGATAACACCAAGGCCATGGGTTCAGATCCCTAGATGGCCGGTTAGCTGGTGCTGACAACACCAAGTCAAGGTTTAAGATCCCCTTACCGGTCATCTTTAAAAAAAAAAAAATCCTAAAATGGTTACTTGAGCAGAAAGAAAGGGAAAGGTTTAACAATTAGAAAATGCTCAGGGTTCCCTGCAACAAATTCACATCCAAACTCCACTATAAGTATGTTGTTCAAGCTGGGTAAACCTCTCTAGGCTTTAGTTTTCTTATCTGCAAAATGAGTATGATCATAGAACTCTGTTCCCAGAGATTGTTGTGAAGACTAAATAAGATGGTTGACTAATTTAGCATTTAGCACTGGGCCTGGCATAAATATCGACTTATCAATCAGTTATTATGTGCCAGACATCATGCTAAATGTTTTATTTAGCACTGTTCTAAATATTTTATTTCTGTGAACACTATAAACCCCTGCCTAGCTTAGCACTACCCATATAATCTTTCAAATATTTGTCGAATGTATGAGTGAGTGAATTAGTGTATGCTGATTTGTGTAAGCTGGTTTGTCCCAGGTTAACACCCCCCATTCCTCTTCAGTGAGTTGGTGTATAAAGCCAGAAGGCTTTGCATCTGTAAAAAGCAGGAGGAGATTATGGAAAAGGGGAGCTTTTAGAACCTGGCTCTTTTACTCTAAAGAAATCATTCATCCTTTAATGCTCTAATTTATTTTTCAGAACTGAAGCAATGTATTTTTAAAAGTTGCTCTAGGCAAAAATATTACAGTTTACAACATTCAGGGTCATGGAGAGCATGGAAAAAGGAGCACCTTTTTGAAGGATGTGAAAATCAATACAACTGTTCCTGAGGGCATTTAGCCTAAGGAAATAATTAAGGATGTTCTCAAAGATTTAGTAGAAGGCTTCACCCATACAATAAGATATCTTCATTCATACAGTAAGATATGTTGCAGCCATTCAAAAAGAATTTGTAGAAACGAATTTAATGACATATTCCAGATAGTTAACTTATTAACTGTGTGACCTTGGGCAGATTACTTAACTCCTCTGCCTCAGTCTCCTTATAATTAAATGGGAATAATAATATTGTCATCCTTATAGAGGTATCATGAGCTTTAAATGAATTATTAGGTATAAAAACATTTGGGATAATACCTGGATAGTAAACATTATATACATATAAGTTGTAGTTATTATTATATGGGGAAAAAGTTTTAAAACAATGTGTGTGGTATGTTATTTTTTGTACAACATGTACCTAAAAATAAATAAATAAATACACAAAAAACGGGGTGGGGGAGATGGAAGAAGACACAACAATTACAATTCCTTGAAGTTGATAGACAAGCAAACAGAAAGGACATTGTTGGGAGGGAGGGGGAGACGGAGGAGGGAGGGAGGTTTCGGTAATGGGCCACAATAATCAACCACATTGTATATTGACAAAATACAATAAAATTTGGAAGAAAAAAAAAAACGTACCTAGAGAAAATGGTATGAAAGTAAATACTTCAAAATATTTATAGTTATTGCTTGGTGTTGGAAATATGCAGTAGTTTTTATTTTTTATGCTTCATTAATTTTTTATGATGAATGTATATTTTTTGTGTAACTTTAAAAATTATAGTAATTAAAACAAAACAAAACAGAAAAAGAGTAATTGCTTTAGTAGGGGAATAAGGGTGTCTGAGATTTTCCACCCTGTCTGTGCCCTGCTTTTTAGCCCATCTTCCCTCTTCTTTTTTTTTTTTTTTTTTTTTTAAAAAGATGACCGGTAAGGGGATCTTAACCCTTGACTTGGTGTTGTCAGCACCACGCTCACCCAGTGAGCAACCGGCCATCCCTATATGGGATCCGAACCCGTGGCCTTGGTGTTATCAGCACCACACTCTCCCGAGTGAGCCACAGGCCGGCCCATAACTTTTTTTTTTTTTTTGTCTTTTTCGTGACTGGCACTCAGCCAGTGAGTGCACTGGCCATTCCTATATAGGATCCGAACCCGTGGCCATCTTCCCTCTTCTCAAATAAGAGAGGATCCCACCCAGGATGCCCTTAGGCAGTGACAGGTTCTTAGCTACCGGGCCCAGCAACATAGAACCAACACTGAACGCTAGAGGTGGACAGGATGTGAGTCACCACATTGGCCTTTTGTCAAGCTGACTGTAATTGTTTCTGTGTTTTTCCTTGGTTGTGTGAATGTGAACTGATGAGACTAATTTTTTTAAAAACAAATATATCACAAAAGATAAACACCTAAATTTAGTAGTTCCCTTCAAAGGATTTATTTTGAGAAACAACACTTATTTAAAAAATTTACCATCGTTCAAATAATTTTTTGGATTTTTTAGAAGGGGGAGAAATCAAACTGATTTCAAAACTAGTTTATATGAATGTCGTACTCTTTTACCTGCCCGTAATCCTGCTGACTGGGCCAACTGTTGAGCTAGGGCTGGGTCTGGAGCTCACAGACCCCTCAAGCCCATTGTCCAGACTGGGTCACAAACCCTTCACACACCAGGCTGGGTCCCCAGACCCCTCACACGCAGGTCAATGAGCTAGATGACTGGCAAACAGGTCCTTGGAAGCAGTAGGTTGAGGAGCATGGCTGTGCGCGGTGGCCGCCCCAGGCTGGCAACACCAGCCGGCTCCCGGCGCCACTCATGTGCACTAACTCCACCCACACACAACCTATTAACAAGGAATGCACCACACCACCCCCAACCGGATCCAAGGCAAGGGGGCCTTATTAAACTATTCTATTTTCCCAACAGTGAAATATTTTTCTAGTTTCTAATTAATTAAAACCATGATACCCAGTACTTTTTTAGGTGTAGTAAAATGGGTATTCTGATGTTTCCCGTGGCATTTTAAATTAAAGAAAACCTACTGGGAAGCAATTTGGAAATAAATACCAAGAACTACCAAATGATTGTCAATTAAACATAAATTTTAAGGGCCAGCCCGTGGTTCACTTGGTAGAGTGTGGTGCTGATAACACCAAGGCCAAGGGTTAAGATCCCTTTATTGGTTATCTTTAAAAATAAATAAATAAATAAATAAAAATTTTAAAAGGGGGGTGTTATAACACCAGCATTAAGAATTCGGATCCCATACCAGCCAACTGCCAAAAAAAGACAAACAAATAAAAAAAGAAAAAAGGAACCACCAAATCCTCATTCCCTTTGACCCAATAGTCTCACTTCTGGTAATCCAAGTAGAGGAAATAAGCTAAGGTATGGAAAAAATTTACATATATTTCATATAATAAAAATCTCAAAACAACCTAAATGCTCGGTAAAAGAGTAGCAGTTAAATAAATTTTGGAAAATCCATTTGATGAAATGTTAGGCAGCCATTAAAATTATTATAAAGACCCTACAGCAACATGAAATTACACTTATGATATAATATTAAATTAGGGTAGCATGTTACAAAAAAAGGTAATATCCTTTTTTGTTTTAAATGGAATTTATTGCTTTTATCTTTAAAAATTAATTTACTTAAAAAGGATTAAATCTATATGAGCCATATAAGAAAGTCCATCCAACCTAAATTTTTTCCTCTACCCTATTTATTCATCAACTTCCGATTATTTCAAAAATTGAGGTAATCTTTATAGAAGATAAAGATTTGCTACCGATGTGGTTCTTCAAAAGAATGTCACAGACCCTAAAGACGCTTCTGAATTTTTCATCCCAAAAATGTTTTGGAGAGTGGAAACATCCCTGGAATGAGTGCACTGCCTCCAAGATGATCACAAATTTGAAGTAAACAATATTCATGTGTATGTATAAGGTGTGTCCTGTTTTTAAATAATCAGTCATAATAATGGTGTAGGCCTCAGATTGACCTTAAATTGGGCCCACTCCTGAAAGTCAGTTCTTACCATATATTCCTGATGACGTAGGTGGCCTATAGATTAATAAGCATTGTTACCATTTATTAAGCATCTAGTATGTATTAGGCAATGTGCTAAAAAACCTTGCAAAAGTATCACAGTTTAAACTCAAGGGGGTTGGGGGATGGTGGAGCTGTCTGGTTGCTCAATTTGTAAGAGCACAAGTGCTGATAACACCAAGGTCAAGGGTTCAGATCCCCATAATGTCGGAAGTAGGGTCTTGGGAGGCCTAATAGTCGGCCTCAACCCACCCCCGTCCTCTTACCAGGTTCTTGACTCCGCCACAGGAAAGAATTCAAGGGCAGAGTCACAGTAGAAAGTGAGAACAAGTTTAATATGACAAGTAAGAAATACAAGCTCCACATACAGAATGAGGCATAGCTCCTGAGACTCAGCAGGGCCCACACCAAGTTTAACACAAAAGCAAGAAATACATACTGAAAGTTCAGTACAGAATGCAGGCTGGCTCAAAGGAGTGGGCAGCCGCTTGCTGAAAATACGTTTATACACAGATCAACCAGCAACCTATAGTTCTGCCTGCAGGAAAGTGAGAAACAACCCCACCTTCTGCTGGCTTTTATAACTTCACTATCTAATGAATATTTAATTAAGTGGGTGGTTCCTAGTTATGAAACATGGGTCTTGCACATGCTCAGATGGTCTCTTCCTGGAGCATGTTCATTGGTCAAGTCGTGTTCGTGCACCAGGCATATTCAAGAATATTCTGTGCTCTCTTGCACCTCTAGTGGAAGGTCATTCAGCTACCAGGGTTATATAACCCTTCTCTACTGAGCATGCCCAGCCACTGAATTTGCATAGTCATAGCCCCTTGTGGTCTCATTTTCTCACAGTCGGTGCTGAAAATAGGTCTTCTCTTGCGACAGTAACTTTCTTCTAGGGCAGGGCCTAGAGGAGGTGACTGAGACCTCATGGGAATGGCTTGTATCCAAGAGGCATGTCCATAACCCAAGCCCAGGGAAACTGAGCACCTCCTATATCACCTGTACCGGCCAGCTGTCAAAAAATTTAAAATAAAATAAAAAATTTAAAAACTCTTACCACAATCTTTTGAGATAGATATCACTATCCTTATTTTACTGGTAAGGAAACTGAGGCTCAGAGCAATGTGGCCAAAGTCACAACTGCAAGAGGCAGAACTGGACTCTAGCCTAGGCTGTCTGACACATTCTCTCAAGATTCAACTGCTATGCTATACTGCTCTTATTATATGCATAAGTTTATTGGGGGGGCTTATACCGATGAGGAAGAAGAGAAAAGCTTGCATGGGGAAGATAGCCCCATGGCTGTCTCTGATATTCGTCCCACTGCCTAGTCTTGGGGACCTGTCTATATCTGAGTTCTGCAGAGAGAAGGGCTGCAGGTTAAAGCTCTTTTCATGTTTTATTCCAAGACTCAAGCAGAGCTTCTCTGAGGCCTAGGTAAAAAAATGTGAAGATGTGGAGGAGAAGGGTCTCTTCTACTGTTTTTTTCTTTTTCTTTTGGCAGCTGGCCATTTTGGGGATCTGAACCCCTGACCTTGGTGTTATCAGCACCACACTCTAAGCAAGTGAGCTACCTTACCACCCTCTACCACCCTTCTTTGAAGTACATAGCTCCACTTTGATATGATGTGGATTTTGAGGAATTGCTCTGTTACTTGGAGGCAGCCACAAAATGGCAAGGATATCAGTGTTGGTGAGTCTTCACCTGGGCCAGGAACTCCAAGGGGTTCCTTAGCAGTGACAGTGGTGACCAAAGTGGGAGCAGATGAATGTGATGGATACCCCTTATGTATATCTGGAGTCTTATGAGACATCACTAAGGATTCTTTCATTTAAGCAGGTAAAACTTGGCAGTTGGGAGTAAGGGAATGATTTATTTCCTGAGGCCTGAGGAAGCTCAGGTGACAATAATTTATAGTCATACTTTGTACAGAAAAAAGGCTTGGGTAGCATTTGCAGACCCCTTATGGACATGGGTCACCTGAAATGCTATTACTGGAGGAACCCTAATAAATGGCACTTGAAGAAACAGGCAGAAATAATAATCCAATAAAGAGAATGCAGAAGTAACATTAGGTGGGAGGGCTGGCCAGTCAGCTCAGTTGGTTAGAGCGTGGTGCTGATAACACCAGGATCAAGGGTTGGGATCCTCATACTGGCTAGCTCTCAAAAAACATTTAGTGGGAAAAATGTTTCTGAGATAGCATTGGCTCCTGGCCAGCTGCAAAAAATAAAAGTAAATAAAATCAAAATAAATGCTCTAAAGGGCCAGGATGGTTAGCTAAGTTGGTTAGAGTGCAGCCTCATAACCTCAAGATCAAGGATTCATATCCTGGTACCAGTCAGCCACCCAAAAAAAAAAAAAAAAAAAAGTAGCATTTACTGGCCAAACCTGATGATCATCAGAATGTTCCCAACCAATAAGAATCTTTAGCCTGTGGGCCCAGGAATCTATTTTTACTTTATTAATCCCTTTAGGTGAATGCAAAGATCCTTGGTTTAGGAAGCACTGTTGCAACTCCATTCATCAGAAATGCAAATCATTTTTAGGCATTCAGAAATTAGATCTTATCATTGGAAGCAAGACTTGATCCCTCTTTACTGCTTTCAAGGAACTGACAATCTAATCAGAGAAGTGAGGACAGATCTCATGAAGACTTCAGGTTTGGAAATGGGTCTTGAAATATGAGTACAATTTCTTTTTTTTCTTTTTTTTTTAAAGATGACCGGTAAGGGGATCTTAACTCTTGACTTGGTTGTCAACACCATGCTCACCCAGTGAGCTAACCGGCCATCCCTATACGGGATCCGAACCCATGGCCTTGGTGTTATCAGCACTGCACTTGAGTGAGCCACAGGCCAGCCCAGGAAGATGAATACAATTTCAAAGGTGAGAAGGTTATGGGTTTGGACCCCCTTACCAGCCAGCCAGCAAAAAAATATAAATAAATAAAAGGCGAGAAGGAAAAAAAGCAAGCACTAATGAAAGTACAAGGTACTTGCGAGGACAGTGAGTCTCTCAACTTTAATTTGTACAAGTAAACTAAGATTTGATCCAACAATTTTTCTTCTAGTAATTTATTACAGGATAACTATTAAGGCTGATTGCCTTCTGCTATATTACTGATAATTACAAAAAAATAAATAAAACCTAGAAAGAACCAACATATCCCACAATAATAATAGGAAACAATTTACATATTGAAAACCATGCAACTGTTCATGGTGTTATTGTAGAAAAATTTAATGCATGGAAAAATGTTCACAATAGGGCCTAGCCCGTGGCGCACTCAGGAGAGTGCGGTGCTGGGAGCGCAGCGATGCTCCCGCCGCGGGTTCGGATCCTATATACGAATGGCCGGTGCACTCACTGGCTGAGTGCCGGTCACGAAAAAGACAAAAAAAAAAAAAAAAAAAGTTCACAATATATAAAGTGAGAAACAGGATATAAAACAGTGTATTTGGAATGATCCCATTTTTTAAAATGCATGTGTAACGTGTGTGTGTACTGGAAAGAGATACAAAATGGTTAATGGCTGGTGGGATTATGCATAATTTTATTTTTTTCCATTTTGTTTATCTGTATAAATTATCTGCATTGATTGTGTTCCCTTTTTTTGAACATTGTACTATGGAAGATTAAAAACATACCCCAAAATAGAAAGAAGCATATAATAAACCCCATGTAACCCATCACCTAGCCTCAACAATTACCAATACTTTGCCAATGCTGTTTCATCTCTCTATGCCCCTATACTTTCTTTTCTGGAGTTTTTAGACAGAATATCGGATATCACGTCATTCCATGCTTAAATACTTTAGTATGCATCTCCAACTTATTGAGATTTAAACAAAAATATGCCATTTCTTTCTTTCTTTTTTTTTTGCAGCTGGCGGGTGTGGGGATCTGAACCTGTGACCTTGGGGTTATAAAGCTACACTCTAACCAGCTGAGCTAACTGGCCAGCTCCCCAACAGCACTTTCTTAATGTCAATTATTATTCACAGTTCCCTAATTGAAAATGTCTTTATATGGTTGGTTGGTCTGCGTCAAGATCCAAATAAGGTCAAATGTTATATTTGCTTGTTATGTCTTTTAGCTTCCTTTTATTCTATAACGTTTACCTTTTCCCTGTTTTTAACACAAGAATCCAGATAATCTGGTTTACACTATACAGCTCGGTGATCTCCAGTTGGTGCTCCCCTACCAGGAGGTCTCCCTACCCTGCTCTCACAACATCCCTCCATATGTCATATGGGATATTTAGCTCCTATCCCACAGGACCTTCCACAACACCCTTCAGATTCAACTAAGAAGAGCAAACTCAGGAAAGGAAAGCCTGGAAAGGTGACTACCACTCTCTCTTCAATTATTTAAACCAGCCCCGGTTCCTTTGGACTCTCTGTTTCCTGTCTAAGGACTCTGATGTTCGATGACAGGAAGCCCATCCCCTTTTGGGGACACTGACCTACCCTCCTGGCCTCTCAGGATGATCCCTGGGACAGGAGGGCACTGGTGTGGCCAGGTTATGGCGATGGTGGCTCTAGCCTTAAAGCTGTGGTATTACTATCCCTCTTCTCTTGCACTATTGCATGATTCTGGAAGGACAGGAACCTCATCCCCACCTGGTGCAGACAAGCTGAATGAAGATAAGAATCGGGCCAGGCTCACCTGGCACTATGTTCTCAGCCTTAAAAGGAAGATATAATAGTAGCAGAGTTTTTGATAACAACGGACTTCAGTATGTCTCTCTTGAGTCAATCTGCCCCAATCTGGAGAGGCGGCCCTCCCATGGAACGTCCGGTGCACAGTTGTCTTCCTAGAATGTTCCTTCTCCATCTTCTTGGGGATTCCCTTTGCATCTCTCCTGTGTTGACTTTCCTGTTTCCCGAATCTCATAATTTTATCTTTGTTTGCTCTCTAGTTTTGGTAGATGCTATCTGCCAGCAGCTTCTTATGAAAGGATGCAGTAGAGGTAAAAATTTTAAGACCTTGTATATCTAATTATGTCCTTACCCACATGTTTGATGATATTAACTGTTTAACAGATTATAAAATACTAGGTTGGAAATAATCATCTTTCAGAATTTTGAAGGCACTCATTCCTTCTCTTCTACTTCAGTGTTGCTGTTGAGAAGTCTGCAGCCATTCTGGTCCCTGATCTGCTATATGGGACTGGATTTTCTCCTTGAAAGCTTATAGAATCTTGTTTTTGTTTTCAGCGTTCTGAAATTTCACAGTGGTGAGTCTTGGTATAGGTCTATTCTTATTCATTGTGCTGGGCACACAGTAAGCCCTTTTAATCTAGAAACTTATGGAAAATGTTTTTGAATTATTTTATAATTTCCTCAATTCTTTTTTTTTGGCAGCTGGCCGGTAGGGAGATCGTACCCTTTTAACCTTGGTGTTGTAATAGCCCACTTTAACCAACTGAGGTAACCAGCAAGACTTCCTCAATTCTTCTTAATCTATTCTCTTTTTATGAAAATTTTATTCCTCTGTTGCACTTCCTTGACTGGTCCTGTAATTTTCTTATTCTATTTTTTATATCTTTATCTTATTGCTCTACTTTCTAGGAGATTTCCACAACTTTATCTTCCAGTATTTCTGTTGGGCTATGGCTTCTGCTTTCTTTCTTTCTTCTTTTTTTCATTTCTAAGACTTTTCTCTTCTGAATATTTCTTATTATTGTTTCTTGCTATTCTTCTATACATTCAGGTATCTTTTCTTCTCTTTGATAATCTACAAGTTTTGAAAGTTTTCTTCTCTCTGCATTGTCTCAATTTTCTGCAAGTTTCTTCTGCTTTGGTCTCTTTCCTGTTAGAGGAAAGCATTTTGCCTGGTGATGCTTGGCTTTCTGCTCATGAGTAAAAGTGGGGGACTAAAAGCTGATTGGAAGCTCTGTGCATGAAGATGGGAGCCATTGACCATGAGGTCATTTGTCCATGAGCCAATTACAATTAGGTCATTGACCATGAAGAGCTATTTGTTGTAAGATGTCAATGCCATTATCTTTATATCTTTCAAATCGGGCTTCAATTTCCCCAAAGAAGACTCATTTGCCCAGCAGGTAAATGTTAGCTAACAGCATTTCGGGAGCCGAGTATGGATAAAAGTCTATTAATTCCTAATTCCTCTTTTTTTTTTGGTATGGTGCCCTTAACTGTGCCTGGTGACCCTTATTCCAGAGATTGTTTTAGTGTCTCACAGGAATAAATATGTATACCTTTGCTGAGAGAATGTCGTGGGGGAAGGAAACTAGGCCTTCAACCAATCCTTTATTTCAGCTGCTGTTTACCCCCACTTTTAGGGATACCAGTAGTATGTTAATTCTGGAACATATCAGGCTGCTTCTCAGCTTTCTCCAGTTTTTGGCCCACATTTAGCATTCGTGGATCTGCCAAGCCCATTCCTGCTCATTCAAATGTTTTTCTACCTGCAACATTGTGTTGTATTTACAGATCTCCCCCCACCCCTTTCTTTATGATTTAAAACAATCCTTTACTGAAGTTTTAGTGGGCTGGGGCAGGGGATGGAGGTGTGGAGGCATATAAGAAAATTAGATGCAGGAAAAATTACAGCCATTGTCTTTATCTGGAACTCATTAGTTGTTTTTTATGAGATAATACTATATTACATTACAGACAGTCAAATTACTTGGATTTCTCTATGCTTTGATTTTCTCATCAGCAAAATGGGAGAAATAATGTTACTTACTTTACACTGTTGTGAGCATTAAGCAAAATGCCATTTTTATTGTATTATTATTATTATATTTGCTAGCCAGTACAGGGATCAAACTTTGGACCTTGGTATTGCAAAATACCATTTTTTAAAAAGTTTATTTTTTAAATTCACAAGTAAAAATTGTTATATTTATTGTGTATAACATATATTTTAATATATGTATATATTGTACAATGGCTAAATCAAGCTAATTTACACATGCATCAGTTCATATACTTATTTTTTTATGGTGAGAACACTTAAAATGTACTCTCTTAGTTTTCAAGTATGCAATACATTTTTGTTAACTATAGTCACCATGTTATAAAATAGATCTCCTGAACTTATTCCTCCTGTTTTTTATCATTATACATACAACGCAATCAATTTCTGTGGCCCTTCCCCCCCCTCCCCCTTTACACTCCCGGCAACCTCAGTTCTGTTTTCTTCTCTTAAAAAGTTTAACGAATTATTGTGATTGTTGTATCTTTTTTTGTTGCTCATTTATTTATTTATTTGTATTAGCTACAACACATAAGTGAGAACATGCAGTATTTCTCTTTCTGTGCCTGGCTTATTTCACTTAACATAATTTTCTCCAGGTTCATTCATGTTGCTGCGAATGGCAGTATTTCATTCTTCTTTATAGCAGAATAATATTCCATTGTGTAAATATACTACATTTTCATTCCCCCTGTTTAACTGAAATTTTGTATCCTTTGACCATCTCCCCAACCTTCCCACCTGAAAAATACCATATTTGATTTTGAGTCACATTTTTTCCACATTTTTACATCTATAAAACCAGAATGCTTAGCACAGTTCTAAGTATAGTGTAAGCATTCAATAAATACTATATTAGGTTTAATGAAACATAATATACTTTGAAGAGTGCCTGAACAAGGCATGCAATAATGAAGACATTATTATGCATGTTAAACTGTACTTAGTATTCTGAAACCTGCCATTCTACATAATTCAATCTTATAGACATTCTTCTACATCACTATAATTAGATCTACCTTATTCTCTTTAAAGTTATATGATACTCTATAGGATAGATGTGCCATTTAATCATTCTTCCATTGATGGATATTTATTTTTCGTATTTTTACTGAAATACCAATAGTGGACACTCTGGTAAAACATCCTTAAACACTTGTGCTAGTATTTCTGTAAGATAAAGACCTAGAAATAGAATCACTCAAGTATACTTCTGTGGAAAATATCTAATAAAAGTTTTCAGAGTGAAAGAGGCATGGAGTGATTAGTCAGATCCTGATACAGACAGGCAATATGCAACTATGGAAAATGCACTAGATTTCAAGACAGAGACCTAAATCCCAATCATTGCTCCACCACTTATCTTGGGAAATATTGTTTGTTCTTTCACTCATTTATTCAAAAATATTTACTGAATTCTCTCTGCTCTGTATCAAACACAGTGTTAGGGACAAGGAATACAGGCATGAATAAGACACAGTCCTTGCCCTCAAGAATTTTACAGTAATTGGCAGGGAGACAGACACAAACAGACGCCACTTACTAACCATGGGAAGTTGCTTAACCTCATTAGTGTCTTCTTTCTTTTTCTGTAAGATGAGTAATAGTCTTTATATCACAACGCTGATTAAATGAAATAACATATAAGAAGTGCTCTGCACCATGCCTGGCACATAGCATATACTCGATTAATGGAAGCTGTCATTGTTGTTTAAATAATAGGATTTTTGTTATAATAAGTAATTTATTATAGTTGCTGTGATAGAAATACTACTTCTCTGAGCTTCAGCTTCTGCATTATTAAATGAGTGTTGAGGCAATAATATAGCTGAATTAGTTCATTTCTGTTGCTTATAACAAAATACCTAAAACTGGGTACTTTGTCAGCACCACGCTCAGCCAGTGAGCGAACCGGCCATCCGTATATGGGATCCGAACCCGAGGCCTTGGTGTTCTGAGCACTGCACTCTCCCGAGTGAGCCACGGGCCAGCCCTAAAACTGGGTACTTTGTAGGGAAATGAGAATTGCTTACAGTTTCAGAAGCTGGGAAGTCCGAAGTCCAGGGAGCACATCTAATGAGAGTCTTCTCGGGTGGTGGCTTTACAGCAATGCAGGGGTCTCATATAGCAAAAAATGGCAGAGCAGAGAAAGAGCGGCTCTCACGTGCTCTCCTTTTAAAGCCCTCAGAACCATACCCCTGACCACAATTATTAACTCATTCACTGTGACATGATCCAACAATCTAATCACCTCTTCAAGGCCTCACCTTTCAGTGACCATAACAGGATTTCCCACTCTCTTTACACTGGTACAGTGGGGACTAAGTTTTTTGGGGGACATCAATCCATAGCAATAGCATATACAAAGTGGCACTCAATAAATACTAATTTCTTTTCTTGCATTTTTATGTTGAGGTCAGTAAGTAGATGGAAATGCAGACTTCCATATGTTTAAACACAACATCGATCTTCCTGGTCTATGTGTCACAGAACCAATTCTGGGCACTTCCTCAGCCACTCAGATTTCACCTCTGGCCACACATACCTGAACATCTAGAATGAGACTGCATTCCTCCCTGCTCATAGCCACAGGTAAACATGGAGACAGGATGTTCACATGGCCCTGTGCTGAGGGCTGCCTCCTGCAGTGTTTTTTTTTTTTTTCTCCCAGTTTACAAAGCATAGCACAACTTGCATCCCAGTCTTAATGAGGTCACTTGTTTCTTTGACACTGACTTTTGCAAAAATAGTTTCTTTTCTTTCCCACATGGATATAAAACAAGAATTAAAGGAAGTATATCTTGATATCAAACATTCTGAGCTTTAGTAATTTAGCTTTACTAATTAAATTTAAAGATAATTCTAGAGGCATATTTTAACAGAATTAAGTGATAGAAAATATTAGTATAAATTGGGGGGGGGGCAGGGAGCTGGCCAGTACAGGGATCCAAACCCTAGACCTTGATATTATCAGCACCACACTCTAACCAAGTGAGGTAACCAGCTAACCCAAGTGTAATTTTTATTTTTTTTGCAGCTAGCTGGTATGGGGTTAGCCCAAGTATAAATATCTTGGGTGGGTGCTCTGTTTTAGGGATTAACCAGAATCTAATTACTAGACACAGTGTTTTCTTTTCTTCCTTTACTGTTTTCTTTTCTGTTTCTTTATTTCCCTGGAGGGTTTTTAAAGCACCAATATTTATTTTTCCTTTCTGGATATGTGCATGGGTACATATATCATACCACATTCCCCTTGGGTTTTGACAAGCTGACTCTCCTTGCAGAGGTAGTATGTTGCACTGGTCTAGAGCCTGAGTTTTGGAGTCAGGCAGACCTGGGTTTGAATTCTAGTTCTATTTACTAGCTCTGGGATCTCAGGCAAAAATCTCTGAAGCTCAGTTTCCTTGTTTGTAAAATGGAAAATATTAGTATCATTAATACTATGATATTATCATTATAGAATGAATGTGAGGGTTAAAAGAGATAATACATGTAAACTGCTTAACTCACAGCTCACAGTAAGTACATTTAGTTTTTAGTTACGATCATGATCATTTTAATTTTCATTATGGTATCTCATGCAGTGCTTGGCACACGGCTGGTGCTCAGAACGTGCAGGTAATATGATAAGTTACCTGCAGTTTCTAACTACGAGTGGTATGGCTTTGTTGTTCTTATTTTTTAAATCTGTTAGTGATTAATGTGATCTTTAACCTAGTACTTAGGAACTTGTCTTATCATCTCTGTAACTCTGACAGTGCCTGGCACCATGCCTGACACATAGTAGGCACTCAGTATGTAGCTGTTGAATCACATTAAACTGAACTGAACATCCATTCAGACATTAGCACAAGAGCTATGTCACTAAATAGCTGTCATTCCAAAATTGACAGCCAACCATGACACAGACATTCTTGCACAGTTCATAAGCCACAATTTCAGCTTCCTGCATTGCAGGCATTTCAATTAATATTTCATTCCACTCACATGGCCAGTAGAAAGTTAGAGCAATATAATAGAAACATCTAGCTTAGCAGCTAAGAGAATGAGGTTTGGTCTAGGAGATACAGGCTAATATCTTGGCTTCGGTACTGTCTAGTAGGCCAGTTACTTAAACTGTCGGAACCTTAGTTTTCTCGTCTGTGAGAAGGGGATAATAATAGCACCTAACTCTCATCAGGTTGTTGTGAGAATAGTGCCTTCCATCTGCTGTTCTCTTTGTGTGGGACACTCTTCCCCGTGTTTCACCTTGTTAATTCCTCCTGTTTTTCAGCTTGACTGTCACTTCTTCCAGAATGCCTTTCCTACAACCCATGGTTGGTTATGTCCATGGTTATAACCTCCCTGTAGCACCTGCCAATTACTCTTTGTAATTGCTTCTTAAACTACTCACTTCCTTTCTGGATTGTGAATTCCCAAAGGATAGGGATGGTATCTGTTTCATTCATTTCTGTGTCTCCAGTGTTTAAAAGTCCCTTGGTACATAATATTTTGGGTGGGCTGTATTTGTTAGCTGAGTAATAAAATGAGATAATAATGCATGTAAATACAGACCCTAGCATTTAGTAAGCTTTCAATAAATGAGATTTATTAGTAGTAGTAGTATTAGGATTAACAACAAAGTATTAGTGCTGAGTTTACTCATCTTGAGAAAACTAATATAGTGGGAGGAACAAAAAATTAGAGATTGGTATTGTGAACCTAGCTGTGCATCTTGGTTCTTATATGTTCTTGGCCAAATCTTTATTATTCTCATTTTTCCACTATTAAAATGAATATAAGATATTCACCCTGGTGTCCAACTCACCTTGGTTCTCATAAAGTCTGCCTTTTGGCACCTGAAAGGCTGTTCTATATAGGTCCAGAGTTTCTAGATATACAGGTGGAGCACCCCAAATCCAAAAATCCAAAATCTAAAATGTTCCAAAAGCTGAAACTTTCTGAGCACCGATGTGACACTCAAAGGAAATGCTCATTGGAGCATTTCGAATTTCAGATTTCAGATTTTTGGATTTAGGATGCTCAGCTGGTAAGTATAATACATATATTCCAAAATCTGAAAAATTTTGAATTCCGACGTGCTTCTGGTCCCAAGCACTTCGGATGAGGGATACTCAACCTGTGGATCCTATACTGCCCTTGTACTTCTCTGCTTTCTTAGCTGCTGTTGACCCCTGACCTTTCTCCATTCTGACCCTGTCTAGCTCCTCAGTTTGTTACACTAATTGGTTATCTCCTGGCTTCTAGACTTGAAGTACACTTGTTCTTACAATAAAGTCCAAAGTCCTTAAGGTGCTGACTAGAGCCTCAACTTCTTCCCACCTTCTTGCTCACTGTGCTCCAGCTACCTGGCTACCCTGAAGTTTCCAGGAAGCACTGATCTCTTTGACTGAAGGCATTTGGACACAACAGTTCCTCTGCTTGGGGCATTGTTTCCTGTCTCTGTCATGCAAACCCCCACTTTACCTTTATGCTTCAGCTTTAACAGTGCTTCTGATTTTATTTGTTTTTTGCCAGCTGGCTGGTACATGGATTGAACCCTGGACCTTGGTATTATCAATACCATGCTCTAACCAGCTGCTCTAACTGGACATCCCTAACGTCACTTCTTCAGGGAGCATTACTTGGCTCCCTTGGAAGAAATTAGGTTTCCTGTTATATGCCATCTTCCTTATAGACAAGGTGTGATATATTGTCAGATCTACATTTTTAAAGGGAAGTTAAGAATCTGGACTTAAATGTGAAATTTCTGTTTTTAATGCTGGCAAGTGATTTTAAAAATATAGAACACTGTGGGCCAAACTAAAACACCTGTAGATTAGTGACTGCCTGTGGCTTGCCTGTTTTCAGCCTGTGCTGTTCAATCTTTACTTATATTGGTAACCATTTCTGTGTTATTCATCACTCCATTTATTAACTGTCCACTCCATGCCAGGCACTGTCTTGGTGCTTTACATAGATGACTTCATGTAATCTCCAGAACCATCTGTGAGGTCAAGTAAGGTTCAGAGAGGTTAAGACACTTGCCCCAGGTCACAAGCCCCAAGTCATGGAGTCAGTTGCTAAAGGTCTGTGTGTCAATTTGTTAGTTTAGAATGGAGAAGCTCTGCCTAACAACGACAGCTATTAAAATTTGTTGTGTGCTCACTATGAGCCAGGCATTGTGCTAAGCACTTTACATGATCTAATTCAACCCTCACAACACCTATAAAAAAGAGCTACTGTTATCATTCCCATTTTATAGATGAAGAAACTGAGGTATAGAACAGGTATCTGATTTACCCAAGTTAAAGACAGGATTCAAACCTAGACAATCTGATGCCACAGTCCCTACTTTCAGGAACCCCTGTCACCAGTTTAGGTTTGTGGCAGAGTATGGGCTGAGGGGGGAAAGGGAGAAATTTTCTCCAAACCAGAGTCCCACAGAGGACTCAATTGAGAAAAGAATCCCTCAATTTCTATGAAACTGATACTGAGAGATGTGACCTGTAGGTGGCAGCACTACTGACAGTCTCTTTATATCCGGCAATGTTCAAGCTATGGTGAAGACACTTTATACATTCACTCATTTGTATTTTGTTCTCAGATTGGTCTAATTAATTCTTTGCCGGTTAATTTGACTTCTGTGTTCTCAGCACAGTGAGAACTGCCAGGCTTGTGGAGCCCTACACAGCTGTGAAGGAAGAGAGCCCTCAGGATTTGAAACTACAGTGAAATCGTCCAGTGCAACAACCATCTTGGTGATTTTATTTTATTTTATTGGTGGCTGGCTGGTATGGGGATCTGAACCCATGACCTTGATGTTATCAGCACCACACTCTCCCAATTGAACTAACCAGGTAGTCCCCATATCAGTGATTTTAAACTGTTCAGTGGAACATGTTTCAGTGTTCCCCAACAGTTTTGAGTTTCTTAGCTTTTAAAAAAATGCCTTATTTTGTTGTTGTTTTTAAGGTACAGTAATATATACGTTTAAGACAAAATTCAATAGCACAATAGGATACAGAAGCAAAAACAATCTCTCCATCACACTTACCCTAAGTCAGACTATTTTTCCACCTCAGAGGAAAACTTGTGTATCCTTCTAGGTATAGACTATGGATATTACAGTATATGTATATATCCTTTTAAAAAAATAAGGGCTGGCTGTTTAGCTCAGTTGGTTAGAACACAGTGTTATAACACCAAGATCAAAGATTCAGATCCCCTTACTGGTCAGCCACACAAAAAAATAATTTTTAAAAAAATGGCAATCTAAAACTTCTAAACTTGTAGAAGAAAATTTAGGGGGAAATTTTTGTGATCTTGGGTTAAGCAACGATTTCTTAGATATGATATGAGCCATAAGAGAAAGAAAATGGGTCTGGCCAGTCAGCTCACTTGGTTAGAGTGCAGTGTTATAACACCAAGATCAAGCGTTCAGATCCCCAACTGGCCAGCTGCCAAAAAAAAAAAAAAAAAAGGAAAACTAAGCTTAATTGAAAATTTTAAATTCTGCTTTCTGAAAGATTCTGTTAAGAAATAAAAAGACATGGGGCTGGCCTGTGGCTCACTCAGGAGAGTGCGGTGCTGATAACACCAAGGCCACGGGTTCGGATCCTATATAGGGATGGCCGGTTTGCTCACTGGCTGAGTGTGGTGCTCACAACACCAAGCCAAGGGTTAAGATCCCCTTACCGGTCATCTTTGAAAAAAAAAAAAAAGAAAGAAAGAAATAAAAAGACAAGCCACAGGCTGGAGAAAATATTTGCAAATTACATATCTGATAAACTTCTTGTATCCAGAATATGTAAAGAACTCCCACAACTCAATAATAAGAAAACAACCCAGTAAAAGAATGGGCACAAGACTAATACATACTTCACTAAAGGAGATATACAGATGGCAAATAAGTGCATGAAAAGAGGTTCAACATCATTAGGCATTAGAGAAATGCTCTAATGAGTACTCATGAGCCCCCAATCCAGAAATATCAAAAGTTGAAATAGTCTTTACTGTTAATTGGTCTCTTAGAAGACAAGAGAGGACTGACACAGGCCACTTCCCATTTTAATAATTATATGGGAGTATAATATATATGTAAAAAGGTTTACAGATCCCAACTGATGAATTTTTACAAACTGAAGATACCCATATAACCAGTATCCAAATTAAAAAACAGAACAGGTGCTAATAATACTAAACACCAAGTTCAAGGGTTCAGATCCCTATACTGGCCAGCTGCCAAAACAAAAACCAAACAAAACATTACCCAGAACATTACCAGCAACCACAAAATGTCCTCTCACCCCCTTCCAAACACCACTCCCTCACACTGCAGGGTAGCTGCTATCCTGGCTTTTAACAGAATATTTTCACCTGTTTTGTATTTCATACCGGTGAAAACATATAGTATGTATTCCTTTGATCTGGCTTTTTTCACTTAATAGTATTTGTGAGGATTATCCATATGGTTGAGTGGTATGTTATCGAAGTGCAAGGGAGTTGATGCCCTCTGGGGCAGCCTAACCAATGGGGGATGGGAGCAAATGGATAAATGCTTCTCAGTGGCAGTGCTTAGGAGGACTTTGATGAGAGGCATTCTAAAGAATCCTCAGATGCACTTCTGGGCAGGCTCCACCTATGTCCTACATCATGGTTTAGGAAAAGCTCTAGGACAGAAAACAGAAAAGATACAAGTGTTACTGGGCACAGGTCCAGCTGCATGCCCCTTTCAAAAATAAATGACTCAAATGTCAAATGTTGATGGAGATAGAAGTCAGCTTTTATGCAGGGTGTAATACCAGTGACCTGAGGAGAGTTGTCAGGCTAACCCATCTCTCCAGTAAGTGCAAAGGAGAATGACCAGACTAAAGCCTTCTCCCAGACTCAGATTTACTGAGGGGTTTTTAAAGAGGGGGCTGAGGGAATGGAATGTGGGAAATGAAAAACAGGAGGGAGAGGGACGTGTAAGGGGCCAGGTGCACATTCTTGCCAAGGCTCCGTCTGGTCCTTGGTATTATCTCATGGTCCTGCTGGAGGGGTGGAATCAGCATAGCTTTACTGATGTCTTGTTTGGTTTCCCAGTGTCTGGATAGCATGTGCAAGTCGGCAGCTCCAGGCTGGCTGGAAAACAACTTTACATTTGTGTAAATTATGTCATCTCACCCCATAACCAAGGTTCAAAATATCAAATAACCATGGGAAATGAGGGAACTCAGAGAAATGCATGCCAAGAAAAAACTATGTCTTTTAAAAATCTTTTAGTACGGCCGGCCTGTGGCTCTCTTGGGAGAGTGTTGTGCTGATAACACCAAGGCCATGGGTTCAGATCCCATATAAGGATGGCCGGTTAGCTCACTTGGGAGAGCGTGGTGCTGACAACACCAAGTCAAGGGTTAAGATCCTCTTACCGGTCATATTTAAAAAAACAATAATAATAAATAAAAAAAATCTTTTAGAGCCCATGCAGTTTTAGTACCCAACATGGCTTCAGTCCTGCTCACTTCAACACAAGGAGAGTTGCAGCCCTCAATGAATTTTCCGTAGCCTCAGCTAGAATCTGAGGGAAGTCGGAGAGGACGTGAGGCAAGGTACAAGAAGTCTTGGACAATCCCTTGCATTGCCTAGATTTGTTCATCCTCTTTCCCAAAACCAGGATGATATTGAAGCTTCACAATTAGAGCTTCTATGCAACATTTTTTTGTTTTGTTTTTTTCCTGAGGGTACTGGGAAGTCATTGAAGGATTTTTTTCTTTTTTAAAAAACATTTTTTCTACTGTACTATTTTTCAGGTTTAGTGAAGTATAATTGACAAGCAATACACTGCATGTATTTAAAGTGTACAGTTTGATGAGTTATGATATATTTATACACCCTTGAAACCATAACCACAATCAAGATAATTAACATACTCATCACCCCCCAAAGTTTTCTCATTCCCTTTGTATTCCTTCCCTGCCATGCCTCTGTTTCTTTGGTCCCCAGGCAACCACTGATCAGGTTTCTGTCACTATAGATTAGTTTGCACCACTTTTTTTTTTTTTTTTTTTTTTTTTGTCGTTTTTTCGTGACCGGCACTCAGCCAGTGAGTGCACCGGTCAGTCCTATATAGGATCCGAACCCGCGGCAGGAGCGTCGCCGCGCTCCCAGCGCAGCACTCTACCAAGTGCGCCACGCATTGCCTAGAACTTTGTATCACTGGAATCATACAGAAATGTACTCTTTTTTTGTCCGCTTCCTTCACTCAGCACAATTTTTTTAAGATTCAGCATGTAGTTTCATTTATTAATAATTCATTCTTTTTTCAGTAATAATGGGGAATATTCCATTGTATGAATATCCATTCACCTTTTGAAGGACATTTGATTTACAGTAGTCTCCCCTTATCCATGGCTTTGTTTTCTGTGGTTTCAGTTACCTGAGGTTGATGGAGTTTGGATTTGTTGTCCCCTCCAAAACTCATGTGGAAATTTGATCTCCAATGTGGCAGTGTTGAAAACTGATTGAGTCATGGGGGCGGATCCCTCATGAATGGATTAATGCTCTCCCTAGGTGTGGGGAGTAATGAATGAGTTCTCGCTCTATTAGTTTCTGCAAGAGCTGGTTGTTTATTTATTTATTTATTTATTTATTTATTTATTTATTTATTTATTTATTTATTTTTAAAGATGACCGGTAAGGGGATCTTAACCCTTGACTTGGTGTTGTCAGCACCACGCTCAGCCAGTGAGCGAACCGGCCATCCGTATATGGGATCCGAACCCGGGGCCTTGGTGTTATCAGCACCGCACTCTACCGAGTGAGCCACAGGCCAGCCAAGAGCTGGTTGTTTAATAGACCCTGGCACTTCCTTTCTCTCTCTCTTGCTTCCTCTCTCCATGTGATCTGCTTGTACTCACCAGCTGCCTGCCACTTTCTGCCATGAGTAGAAGCAGCCTGAGGCCCATGCCAGATGCAACTGTCCCAGAATTGTAAGCCAAATAAACCTCTGTTCTTTATAATTATCCAGTCTCAGGTATTTCTGTTATAGCAACACAAACGGATTAAAACAGAGGTCAGCCACATTCTGAAAATATAAAAGATATTTTCAAAGAGAGAGAGAAGACCACATTTGCATAACTTTGATCACAGTATATTGTTATAATTGTTCTATTTATTATTAGTCATTGTTATTAATCTCTTATTGGGCCTAACTTATAAGTTAACTTTATCATAGGTATATATGTATGGAAGAAGCATAGTATATATAAGGTTAGGTACTATCTGCAGTATCAGTTATCCACCGAGGGTCTTGGAACATATCCCCCATGGATAAGAGGGAACTATTATATTTCTAGTCTTTGACTAGTACAAATAAAGCTGCTAATGCGAAAGTTGATAAAATCATTTTCTGTCAGACCCAAACAAAACAGAGCTGGGAAAGGCACGAAGGAAGGGGGCTTGTGCTTGCTTGTCTGAAATGAAAACTGTTTCCAGGGACCTTCTAAAAACGCATTAGAAATCCCTACACGTCTTTCACATCCTTCACGTATTTCCTGGTTTGCACATATACACGTGTTTTTGTGACAAGGTTTATCATTAGACATTCTTTAGAACTGTAGTAATTCAGATAAGATGCCCCAAGAAGCAAGTCCCCAGTATCAGCATCTGAACCAATGAACTGACAACAAATCTGACTTTGAGCCTCTGAAACCAATGAATTCTGTTTCCAAGCAGCTTACGTGAATTTCTTTTTGCCAATAAAAGCTTTCTCTTACCCTTTCTTCACTAAATTTATTCATGGCTCGCCAAAGTATGCATTCTGGATTATAATCCTATTTTCTATTCCCTAAGAAACTCAACATATTTGGAGATATTTTTCCTAGGTTAACACTATGAACGTTCATGTTCAAGTCTTTGTGTGCATATATGCTTTTATTTGTCTTGGGTAAATACCTACTAGTGTAATAGTTGGATCATATGGTAAGTGTATATTTAATTTTTTTCTTTAAAAAAATTTTTTTTCCCTTCCCTACTTTGTAGGATGATAATTTTTAAAGAAAACGCCAAACTGGGGCTGGCTGGTTAGCTCGGTTAGAGCACAGCCTTGGAACATCAAGGTCAAGGGCCAGCCACCAAAAAAAAAAAAAAAAAAGCCAAAATGTTTCCCAAAGTGATTATGTCATCTTAAAATCCTGCCACCAGTGTATGAGAATTCTTGTTGCTCTACATTCTTGCTAATTATGCTAGCCATTTCAGCGGGTATGTAGTGTTATCTCATTGTGGTTTTGTGTGTCCCTAATATCTTTCACATCTTGTTTACCATCTGTTTATCTTTGGTAAAGTGTCTGTAAAAATTGGGCCATTTGTCTTCTTATTGAGTTGAGAGTTCTTTGCATATTCCAGATACTAGCCCTTTGTTGGTTATATGCTTTGCAACTATTTTATCCTGATTGTGGCTTGCCTTTTCATTTTCCTAACAATGTCTTAAAAAGCAAAATTTAAAATTTTGATGACATGCAATTTATTAATTTTTTATTTTATGGATTGTGTATTTGAAAGTCACATAGATTTTTCGCCTGTGTTTTCCTCTTAAGTCTAATTTGGGTTGTGACACAACGGGTTTGGCATTTGGAAAGATCCTCTGGCAACAGCAAGGAAGGTGTTTGGAAGGTGATAGCCTGGAGGTTGCAAACTAGTGACATTTGGAGAGAAGATGGTGGCTTCCACTAGGTGATGGTAGTGAAGGAAATAGAAAGGAGTTCAAATATTGGGGAAGTAGAATGAACGAACTTACTGGACTGAAGGAGGTATCAAGAATGATTCCTGGGTTTCTTACTTATGCACAAGATTGAGGGTAACTTGTAAGTTTTTTTGCACTTCAAATTGGCCCTCAATAGATTATGATCGAAACTTGACCAGAGAGGGACTGGACAATTTTCTAAAACAACACACTTGCATCAGCTCTTTTCCTGGGCACTGTCTGGAGTTCTGTATTGAACTCTGTCCTCCCAAGCCCAGCGACCTTTGCCTCCCTCAGTAACAGGAAAAGTGTGCGAGTTCTTTTACACGCAGGGCGCGGGCAGCGGGCGGCGCATGCCCAGATTAGCCATGTGTTGCAGACCGCCCCGAAAGCAAAGAGCGAGCACTTCCCGCCATTTTGACCCCCTCGCAGCTTAGCCGGGCCCCCCTCTGGAGACTACAAGTTCCGTGAGCCTCCACGGCGGCACTTCCTACCCCTCGCTGTCCGGCTAGCTCCCTCTCCCCCCTCCCCGGGGGCCGAAGGCTCTGGCTGTAGCCCCGAGGCCGGCAGGCCAGGTAGGATTTCCGGGGGAAACTGCAGTGGAGCCTGAGGCGGCGGCGGCCTGGGTGAGTTCAGAGAGCCAGGGAAAGTGAGCGAGATGCGCGTGAAGTCGGGCTGCGGATGCCTCTAAGGCTCGGGCCGCGTTCTTGGCTCCGCGAGGGGGTCGCGGCCACGACGGAGAGTAACGGCCCGGGTCGCCGTCGCGTCGGGCCAGGGCGGGGCGGGCCGGGGCCGCCGCCTCCCTCCTCCGCCCTCCCACAATGGTCCCGCCGTGTCGTGTCCGCCTGCAGCGGGGCCCGCGCAGGCTCGCTCTCTCCGCCCCGAACACTTGGCTGGGCCCTTTTGTCTGGACTGCTTTGCGCCCCTTTGTGTCCGTGCGTCGAGTCGTCTCCTCGGGGGAGCCCGCCCTGCCGGTCCCCCATGGGGACCGCTCCTTGGGGATCTGGTTACGGTAACCGGATCGGGTCAAAGTCCATTTTTCAAAACTGTTCTCCCTTAAACCTCTGCATCCCGGCTGGGCAAAGAGGCGGCTTCGGAGCCAGACAGAATTTCTGTAGAAACCTCGAGGTTATTGTCTAACTTTTAAACGTCAGCCCCGGGAGCCTTCAGTGCACGAAACTCCAGGCGTTTTTCTTGGTGGTGGGGATGTGTGTCTGTCTACCCTCCTCCTCACCCGGGAAGCGGGCGAGGGATCGAATTTGCAGCAATGTCTGCATAGGTCATAGCTGTGATCGGAGGACCGAGGAACCAACGCGAACGGTAGAACGGTAGTTCACACACTTCCCCGAATCACGGGGTGTAAGTGATTTATAGGGCATCATCATTCATTGTTTGCAGAAAGAGACTCCAGTACTTACTTCATTTGGCCACCCAGCTTCTCCGAGGCTCCTTCCAACCACATCCTTTTTTAAAAATTTATTTTGTTTAAAACAAAAAAGCCAAAGAAGTCCATTAATAGAAGGATCTGCTTTTAGAGAAATCAGAAACCTAGTGGCTTCTAGAAAGCACTTAACTTTTTCACCAGTTAAAAGGAATGAAGCCAGTTAGAGGGAGGAGAGATGGTGGATTCTTACTGGAAACTGCCGAATTGCGTGGATTTGATCAAATTTGGTTAGAGAGTGGTAATATCCAATTGGAAGACTGTTGCTAGATTCAGCTTAAGGTAAAGCTTTCTAAAGGCCATTGTAGATTGAAAAACATTAATTTTGAAAAATAGATTAATATTTCAAGTCTCTTGAATGAGGACAGTCAGGATCCCTTTGCATGAATCAGGGAAGATTATTGAAGTTATATAAGTCAAATTCCCACCCTAGCCAAGCAGACAAATCAAGCCCTTTGAACTTTATTACTGTGATATCTCATAATGGAAATAACTTACTCTGAGAATCCCAGATTGTGTTAGTAATAATGTATAGGGATGGGAGGTCCTTAATGCAGTTGTTCAATTTTTAACCCAGCAGTGAATGGGGGTCTTTTATGTTTTACTGGCTATGCTTTGAAGAAGCATCCACAGAATTTCTCTAGAAGTTTTAGAGATAATCTAAGAAACAGGAGTTGCTATTGACTGGCTGTTACTATTTGTTCAAATATAATAATGTGGGCCGGCCCGTGGCTCACTCGGGAGAGTGCGGTGCTGAGAACACCAAGGCCCCGGGTTCGGATCCCATATACGGATGGCCGGTTCGCTCACTGGCTGAGCGTGGTGCTGACAACACCAAGTCAAGGGTTAAGATCCCCTTACCGGTCATCTTTTAAAAAAAAAAAACAAACAAACAAACAAACAAAAAAATATATATATAATAATGCTATTAATGTTATTTTCTAACAACAGTTAATACACATGTGATTTAATTCTCAGTACAATTATATGAGTTGGTTTTTCTCTTTTTACAGCTGATAAAACTTATCCTCTAAAATGTTAAGTGACTTGCTTAAGGTCATACAGTTAATCCAGATAGAAAATACCAGAGTAAATCATACTCCAATTCTAGATCTCTCTACATTACCTCACACCTATTGCAGCTCTTTATCATACCACCACCAACAGCTTTAACTAGCTGAAATCTAAATATTGGAGAAAAATAATGGAAACATTTCTAATCAGAACTGATTGAAAAGGAACTGGGATTTTTAGAACCATAAACAATGCCTTTCCTGTAAGTCATACTGAACATTGGTCCCATCACTTTGTCTTACCATATGGTGTGATTACCTTGTACCTAGACAGAATGGCAATTTTATGGAGCCATGGGAGTGGAAGGGTGGTGGGTTACTTGGTGTGGTTTTGACTAAACTTTGCTAAAAGGCATTTTAAGTATGTTGGAGAACACAGATACATCAGCTTTGGCTGCTGAAACTAACACGGAAGACAACTGAAATTCAGATACTTTTTAGTCTAAGGGCCAAGACTCAAGAGAATGCTTTCTTTAGTTTCTGCTTTTAATAAAAAGCTTTTAATCAGTTTCAAACTACATTTAAGTCTTGGGTTTATGTCAGTACACGCCATGAATGTGACATCAGAAATAGAAATCTGCTTCACTTCCCTTACTTAAATTCTTTTTTTTGCAGCTGGCCATACTGGGATCTGAACCCAAAGGCTATACTCTAACCAACTGAACTAACTGGCCAATCCCCTTACTAACCACCCGAGCTAATCAGCCAGCCCCCTTGGCTTAAGTACTTCTACATAGCATGCCAGTGGAATTGAGTCAATACAATTAGTCTAGCCTTTCTAACTAGTAGAAGCCTGTTTTAAATCTCTGTTTTATGATGTCATCATAATGAGAAAGAACTTTTTTCTCCTTGTGTTTTTTGCTGTTGGTCTATTTTATTTCCAAATTCATCTATTCATTCATTCAATCAACAAGTATTTATGGAAAGCCTGTTATAAGGCTGGCTGGTTAGCTCAGTTGGTTAGAATATGGTGCTGATAACAGGAAGGTGCAGGGTTCAATCCTTGTACCAGCCAGCCATCAAAAAAAAAAAAGAAAACAAACAAAAAAAGAAAGCCTATTTTGTTCTAGGCACTATTCTAGACCCTGAGTACAAGTGGTGAAAACAAAAGTCTTTTCAGTCTTGGGATTTACATACTGACTAGGATTGGGGTGTAGAGAGGGAGGAGTCAGACAGTAAATAAGCACTAAATAAATAAAATTCCTTTTATTAACTGTACAACCTTGAGCAGCTCATTTAACCTCTTTGAGCTTTAGTTTTCTCATCGTTAACATGGGAATGATTCCTGCTCTACCTAACTTGTGGAATTGTTTCTAGGAGCAAGTAGGATATGTATTTGGTTGCATTATATGGTTCAAATTCCTGTAATAAGTTATTTTTACTGCTGTTAGAAAAGAGAGAAGTGAGTGGATGGATCATTTGGTCTAAGAGGGTCTAATGTCCCATTGTAAACTTTCACATGTTGTTAGTCACATCTTCACAGAAGCTATTGAAACTATTTATGTAGACCTTTTTCATAGGCTTTATCAAATAAGGCTATTATATCTGTGTTAGTGGCAGGAATAAGATCTTGGTTTACATCCTTACTGTTCAGCACACAGCTCCAGATATTTCAGTGGAACTTTATAAATGCTTGCTGAATGAGTGAATGAATAACAGAAATGGGCAGATGCAATTTTGGAGAATACCAGAACCAAATGGTTCTTTTGTTCGGCTGATATTTTTGTTTTGTCCATTGTGTGCTAGGATCTGGTTTATGTTCTTGAGGTACAAAGGTGTGAAAGTATATAGCTGTTGCCTCCAAAAGCTTACTGTATAACACTTAACAGTTGGTGAGTGTTAAATAGAAATACGTTGTAAAATACATAGGGACCAAAAGATTCTCTTTTGGTAAACAGTGAAAGGAAGGCATTATAGAGGATGTGATTTTGGAGATTGGACTTGAGGGGTGAGTAGGAATTCAGGAAGACGAGTTATTGTTAAGTTTATTCCAGGTTAAGGGAGCAGCTTGAGCATAAGAATGAAGATGTGAAAATGTAAGGTATATCATCTGATACGGCTAAAGTATATTGCAGTTAGTTGGTTTTTAACATTTTTTGATTCAGATACTCCTTCTAGAAAATTTATGAAAAACAATGGCTGTTTACTCCAGAAAACTGCACATAAGCAAACATTAGCATATCACTTAAAAAAGTTATGGACTACTTAGGGGTCCCTGGACCCCTGGCTTGAGTGATTGAAAGGTACAGTGGCTGGTGAAGAGAAAGGTTGATGAGCTGGGTGCCGAGAAGGATTCAAAATACTTTGCTGAAGCTGTTGGGCTTTGTGATTAGGAAATTGCTAGACCATCAGAAGTTTTCAAACAGCAAAGTGACATAATCTGATCTGTTTAGAAAGGTAATTGCTTGCTATCTTGAAGGTAGGTTAGAGGATTTAGAGTATGTATTTAGAGAGTAAGCACTAAAAGGAGGCAGGATTGAGGGCCCGTTTTGTTTTGATTTTTTTTTTTTTTTTTGGTGCTGGCCAGTAAGGGGATGCGAACCTTGATCTTGGTGTTTTCAACACCATGTTCTCCCAAGTGAGTTAACTGGCCAGCCCCTAGATCTTGTTTTTTGGAGTGGAGTCAGGGGTGGGAGAGGGTATCTAGCTGGTACAGGGATCAAACCCGGGTCCTTAGTTTTATCAGCATTACTCTCTAACTGAGCTAACTGGCCAGCCCATGTTTTGTTTTGATTTTAAAGGGAGGGAGAGATCTGATATGTCTGAAGAGAAAGGAGAGAGGCAGATATTGAAGATCTACACAAGGGAAAAGGTGGATAATGAAAAAGCCTTAGGAGGAAATTGAATCAAAAGCTTATGGAAAGATGAACCTTGAAAAGGAAACATGAAAGAAAGGATGGAAGAAGATACATTTGGAAGTGGTGGAGATGAAGAAGTAGGAGTAGTTGCTACCAATTGCTTATTTTGTACCCAGGCACTGATCTAGTTGTTACCAGTTGCTTATTGGGTACCCAGGTGCTATTATATGAGTTATTTCATTTCATTTTACAACAATTCTATAGGGTAGGTGGATATCTGCATTTGACATTTGAAGAAATTGTGGCTCAAAGAGATTAAATTTCCCAAGGGCACTCTATTCATCAGTAATGGAAGAGATCTGGTGAGGAGATATATTTGGATTCCAAAGTCCATGCTTGGGCCGGCCTGTGGCTCACTCAGGAGAGTGTGGTGCTGATAATACCAAGGCCACGGGTTCGGATCCCATATAGGGATGGCCAGTTAGCTCACTGAGTGAGCATGGTGCTGACAACACCAAGTCAAGGGTTAAGATCCCCTTACCGGTCATCTTTAAAAAAAAAACAATGTCCATGCTTATAATTTCTGCCTTGTAGGGCCTGTTCACGTCTGAAGACGTCTTTTTATCCTCACTGAAGGAAAGCATTATCTGCAGAATGATAAAAGGACAGGGCTAACGGACTTCAGAGTGTCAAAAGTTTGCAGTAGCAGTGTGGAAAAGGTAAAGGAGGCAGCCAGAGATTAGCAAAGGGGCTGCTGAACAGAGCAGTTAGTGCCCTGCTGGAGTCAGAACCAAATTTTCTAGTAGTTAACCATTCTGTCTCCTACATTCTCACTGAGACATTTCTTGAAGATTACTCTTGATGTGGACCTTTGAAAACACACTATGTTGTGATGGATGCCTCTGGTGCCACTGTCTCTAAGCAAGTCACAAGTCTTATGCCTCAATTTTCTCATCTCTAAAAGGGGCTGCATTAGTGGATTTCTGAAATTCTAGGATTTTCTGATTCGCAACTAAAACATTCCATGGGGTTTTTAAGGAAGTGTGTTCAGTGGCTGTTTGATTTTTAGAGAAGAGATGGTTGAAACTATACAGCATTCAGGTTCAAGCTTGGTTTTCAGATTAACTTCTCTATTATGTTTAAAGCACCAGACATTTGTTTTGACAGTCTGAAAGTTCTGACATGTTTATTCAATATAATGCACTTAACTACCTTTGGAGTCTGAAGGCCTGGGTTCTAATTCCACCTTTGTCACTTCCTACCTGTGAATATCCATGAGCAAGTCTGCTAACCTCTCTAAACTTTAGTTTCCTCATTTATAATGTAGGGATGGTAATCCTTTCTTCAAGGTGTCAGATGAGATAAGATATATAAGAGGTCTTTGTAAACTGTATATAAATGTTTAATAAAATGAGAAAAGACATTATAATACCTGGCAAAGGAAAAGAGGACTGTAGTAGTGTGATCAGTGCTGTCTGAGGAGCACTGTTTTAAAGTGATACTGAGTGATACGAGAAACCTCTCAGGGTATGAACCCTTTCAGTGCATTAAATTTAAATATTTGTAGTATATGATTTTTCTGGGTGTTTCTTTTTTTTTTTTTTTTTTGTCTTTTTGTGACCGGTAAGGGGATCGCAACCCTTGGTGT
Organism: Cynocephalus volans; assembly: GCF_027409185.1. NCBI lineage: Eukaryota > Metazoa > Chordata > Mammalia > Dermoptera > Cynocephalidae > Cynocephalus > Cynocephalus volans. The sequence goes on from NC_084467.1 coordinate 22,331,785, forward strand.
GGTGTTGCCCGTACCGCGCTCAGCCAGTGAGCGCACCGGCCATTCCTATATAGGATCCGAACCCGCGGCGGGAGCGCCGGTGCGCTCCCAAGCGCTGCACTCTCCCGAGGCCCTCTGGGTGTTTTTTTTTTTCAGGTATACTTTTAAAATCAAATTTAATCTTGAGTCAAATCTTTGACTTTTTTCTTTTTCTTTTTTTTTAGTTTTAATTTTAAGTACATTTCTTCTTCTTTTTATTTTTTAACACCAGTGTTAAAGATTCTCTACATCTGTACTCTTGACTGTGAACTTGTTAGCTAAATTTCCAGGAGTATTTTTAGATAAATGTTGATTGTATTTTATCTAAGGGCATATAACAACTTTTATAATGCCTCTCTCAAAATTTAAGTGCATTGCTTTGTTTCCTCTATGAGTGGTTGATTCTGATGGAACTCAACATATTTAAACTCTTAAAGAGAACTCCCTTACCCCACCTGCTATCCCCTACCTGTGCACATGCCATCTAGTTGATAAACAGCGTACTCTATTCCCCCTACCCAACTGCTTACTTTCTTCTTTGCACTTTGGTTGGCACTACAGTGGCAAAAATTGGTATAAAGTTTTTGGGGTTTTTTTTGGCAGCTGGCTGGTACAGGGATCTGAACCCTTGACCTTAGTGTTATAACACCATGCTCTAACCATCTGAGCTAACAGGCCAACCCCTGGTATAAAGTATTAAAGATTCATTTGTACAGTACTCCATGTAATCCCATTGTACAGTACTTCGTGTAATCCCAAAGCACCGTGTCTGTATCTCTGCAGGGCACTTTTCCCTTGTCTCCCCACCTGTTTATGAAAATAAACTGAATTAATGATTTCTGTTGTTATAGTAACATGTTATTGGTTTCCATTTAGTTAACCATAACAAATAATGCTGCTGCGCAGGTATTTGTACATGTAACTTTTTTCTTTCAATGAAATTTACTGGGTCAGCAGGTATGAACATTTATATGATGCTTGATTGGTTGGTTGCCAACATCAGTATTCTAATTTAACAGTGCTACTCACAGTTTATAGTAATTGTAACAACTCTATCATATTAAATTTTAATATTTTAAAAATATATTTTTTCAGTTTAATAAATGATGTATCATGATTGTTTTAATATTTTAATCACTAAAAATGTCAAACATTTTTTCATGAGATTGTAAATTCTGTCCTTGTCTCTTGCTCATTTATCTGTTTAGGTCTTGATGGTCTTAGAAACTTTTGCAAGCCTTTTATTATGGATATTAATTATTTTAAAGTTTATTAAAAGTTTTTTTCTAGTCTGTGGTATTTGTTTTTATTTTAGTTTTGTTCCGTAGAGAAACCTAAATAGTTCACACTACAGCTATTTACTGTTTCCTTTGTAATTTCTTGTATTTCTTCTATCATTAGAAAAGTATTTCTCCATAGGTAGATACTTTATTAAATTCTCAGCTTCTGTTTCTATTATTAGTCTTTTAAAAAAACTTTTGGAAAAACTAATTTTGATGTGTGGGATAAAAATGTTATTCTAAGTTAATTTTTTTTCATAATTTTGTAATTTTCATTAATTTCATAATTTTCAGATATTCTCAGTAGCAGTTGTTTTGTGAGGGCATTTTAGGCTTTGTAACATACTGAATTAAAGTGTTCTTATTAATCTTGGGATACTAATAGCCATGTAGGTCATTAGAAATTTAAAATTTTTCACTTTATAAGGGATCAGGGATATTTAAAAAAATAATAAACTATCACACCAGTGATGATGTATTTCTTTCTTGTTTACCTCTAAATAGGGTTCATAGAGATATGGTTGTTCTTTGGGAAGACTTGGGCAGTTTAATTGTTTATTAAGTTAAAAGCAGAGCCCTCAAACACTTTCTTCTCCACTCCAGTGAGTAACAGGTAGAAAGGGGAAGGATTCCTAGGAGAGAATGTAATAATAATAGCCTTACCTCTTCTTCCTTTCCCTCATGGATTAACCCTATTAAAAATGTTGCCACAGGCTGGCCAGGTAGCTCTATTGGTTAGAGTATGGTGGTATAAAACTAAGGTCAGGGGTTCGGATCCCCATACTGGCCAGCTTCCTAAAAAAAAAAAAAAACACTGCCACTAGACTAACTATAGAACCAGTCATAAGATGTTGGAGCACTTTCTACTTCCTTTTACTTGCACACACCCAACTTTGTTTCTTCTCCCTTCCTCTGAATTTAAATTTTAGGGAGAACATGATTCAGGATATCAGTATATCGTTGCTGTATGTATGAAAAGATAGTGCACAATCCTAAAACTTGTATGGGACCACAAAGACCCCCTGGAGTGGATTGAATTATGTCCCCCCAAAACTCCCTGAAGGTTGAGTTGCGTCCCCCAAGTTTTATGTATTAGAAACTTAGCCTCCCACTGTGACGGTTAAGGGGGTGGAAAATCCTATTATGGTAATTGAAAAGTGGAGCCTTGAAGAGATGATTGGATTGTAGGACTGTGCCTAGTGAATGGATTAAAAATGGTGGTCAGGGGTGTGGTTCTGAGGGCTTTAAAAGAGGAGAGTCTGTCTCTCTCTCACTCTCTTGCTCTCTCTGCTTCCACCATCTTGCAATGTGAGACCCCTGGGTGACTGTTGCCATCACCAGATGGACTTTGGACTTCCCAGCCTCAGAAACTGTAAGCAATAAATTTTGTTTTCTTCATAAATTACCGAGTTTGAGGTATTTTGTTATAAGCAACCTAAGTGGACTAATACACCCCCGAATAGCCAAAGTCATCTTTTTTTTTTTTTTTTAAAGATGACCAGTAAGAGGATTTTAACCCTTGACTTGGTGTTATCAGAACCACACTCTCCCAAGTGAGCCACAGGCCAGCCCTAGCCAAAGTAATCTTGAGCAAAAAGAATAAAGCTGGAGGCATTGCACTACCTGATTTGAAAATATAACACAAAGCTATAGTAATTAAAACAATATGGTACTGGTATAAAAACAAATGCATAGACCCGGTGAACAGCATAGAGAGCTCAGAAATTAATCCAAGCATTTATGGTCAATTGATTTACAACAAAGATGCCAAGAACACACAATGGGGAAAGGACAGTCTCTTCAATAAATGGTTTGTGGAAAACTGGATATCCATTTGCAGAAGAATGAAATTGGATCCTATCTTACACCATATACAAAAATCAACTGTAAAACTACTAGAAGAAAACAGAGAGAAAGCTTCAAGACATTGGTCTGGGCAGTGATTTTTTTGGATATGACCCCAAAAGCACATGCAATAAAAGCAAAAAGAGACAAAGGGGATTACATCGAACTAAAAAGCTTCTACACAGTAAAGGAAACAACCAACAAGGTGAAGAGACAGCCTACAGAATAGGAGAAAATATTTGCAAACCATACATCTGATAAGGAGTTAATACCCAAAATATATAAGGAACTCAAACAACTCAACAGCAAGAAAACAACCCAATTAGAAAATGGGCAAAGGATCTCAATAGACATTTCTCGAAAGAAGACATATAAATGGCCAACTGGCATACAAAAAAATGCTCAATATCACTAATCACTAATCATCAGGGAAGTGCAAATTAAAACTACAGTACAATATCACCTCACACCTGTTAGAATGGCTATTATCAAAAAGACAAAAGGGAAGTGTTGGCAAAGATGCAGAGAAAAGGGAACCCTTGCACCTTGTTGGGAACGCAAAACGATGTAGCTGCTGTGGAAAACAGTATGGAGGTTCTTCAAAAAATTAAAAATGGAATTACCATATGATCCAGTAATCCCACCTCTGGTATATATCCAAAGGAAATGGAATCAGTATGTTGAAGAGATATCTGCACTTCCATGTTCATTGTAGCATTTTTCACAATAGCCAAGATAGGTAATCAACTGAAGTGTCTAACAGTGAGTGAATAGATAGAGAAAATGTGGTATATATACATAATAGAATACTATTTAGTCTTAAAAAGGTAGGAAATTCTGTCATTCTTGCCAACAGGGATGAACCTGGAAGACATTTTGCTAAGTGAGGTGAGCCAGGAACGGAAAGACAAATACTACATGCTCTCACTTATTTGTGGAAGATAAAAAATCAAACTCATAGAAGTTGAGAGTAGAATGGTGGTTACCAGGGGCTGGGTGGAGTAGCAGGACTGGGTAGATGTTGATCAAAGGATACTTAATTTCAATTAGGAAGAAAAAGTTTAAAAGATCTATTGTACAAGATGTCAACTATAGTTAATAACAATGTACTGTATAATTGAAAATTGCTGAGAGTAGATTTTATGTTCTTACCACAAAAAGTATGTGAGGTAATGCATATGCATATGTTAATTAGCTTGATTTAGCCATTACATGATGTATACATATTTTAAAATATCATGTTGTATACCATAAATAAACACAATTTTTATTTGTTAAGTAAAAAAAAAAGAAAAGATGGCACATTGCCTTTTACCTGTTGGTGATAACAACATTGGGATTTTTACTAACAGTTCTTTACATACTTTACCTGCTTATATAAAATTAGGGTAACAGATAAGGCTACTGGGACAGCATTTTTGTACACTTGGGAGAAGGGCTTCATCCTTCCATTGTACCAACACCAATATCTTGGACCATTCTGTTAAATGAATATATCTTTGCATACTGTGGCATGAGAGAAATGAGAAGTCTGTCTCTTTGAAGCTGAGTTAATCATTGCAACCTTTTCTTTATATTTTTTATCATAGTAAAATACACACAACGTAAAATTTACTATCTTAACCATTTTTAAGTGTACAGTTCTCTCATCTTAAGTTACTCATACTATTGTGCAACCATCAGCACCATCCATCTTCAGAATTCTTTTGTCTAGCAGAACTGAAACTGTATCCATTAAATAATTCCTTATTCCCCTCTCCTACCAGTCCTTGGTGACCTCTGTTCTACTTTGTCTCTACAAATTTGCGTATTCTAGGTGCCTCATAAAAGTGGAATCATACAATATTTGCCTTTTGTGTCTAGCTTATTTTTATTTTTAAAACTATCTCCTCTTTGTACTTACATTTGCTTTATTTTATAGAAAATCAGAAGCTCCCTTCTAGCCCTTTGAACTCTCTGGAGGAAAGGCACCATTTGAATGAAGTAGAAAAGCAAGCATTTAAACTGTCTTCAGGGCCAGCCATTTAGCCCAGTTGGTTAGAGTGTGGTGCTGGTACACGAACGTGCAGGGTTCAATCCTGTTACTGGTCAGCCACCAAAAAAAACGTCGAAAAAACAAAACCCAAAACTGTCTTAAGGATACTTATGTTAAGGAATTAATAACAGAGCGTTTAAAGGATTTAGTAATAAATTATTTTAGTAGTGCTTTTGGAGGGCAGGACAGAAAAGAAAATTATTAAAGAGCAGCTTTTGAGCAAGAGAGCAGCTTTTAACCAAGAAAAATTTAAAGGGTTAACCCCCTAAACATCAATTTTGCCTTGTTGGAGCCAAGGGCTGTATAGCCCCCTCTGCCTGGAAGCAGGCAAGAGAGCACACCCTGGGTCCTAGGCAAGGAACCATGGGCCGCCACCCCCTCTGCCCAGACACAGGCAAGAGAGCATGCCCGGGGTCCTAGGCAAGGAGCTATGGGCAGTACCTGCTGCCTGAAAGCAGACAAGAGAGAATGTCGAAAACACTACTTCTGCAGTGGTGGCCCACCACAGCCACTGCCATAGCTGTGGCTGCTGAAAAAGCAGCTCAGTGCCACAGCCACCATTCAGGCGGCCCACTGGACACTCGACTGCATTGACACAAGGAGAGTCACCAGCAGAGACTGGAAAAAGAAGAGGCTGTCTCTCTCCTCAAAGCCCACTCCAGAGTAATAGAAGAAGCAACTGCTCTACCAGATGACCAGACATCAAAATAGAGATATCAGAAATATGAAAACCCAAGAAAATATGACAGCACCAAAAGAATACAGTAATTCTCAAATACCAGACCCTATAGAACAGGAAGTCCTTGAAATGACTGAAGAAAAATTCCAAGCAGCAATTTTAAGGAAACTCACTGAGATATGAGAAGACTCAGACAACATAATGAAATGAGAAAACAAATTCAGGGTATGAAGAAGGAGATTAATAAAAAAGAATGTAGCAGAGCTCATGGAACTGAAAGATTCACTCAATGAAATAAAAAACACAACTGATAATTTAAGCAGCAGGCTAGAACAAGCAGATGAAAGAATTTCTTTTTTTTTCTTTAAAAGATGACTGGTAAGGGGATCTTAACCCTTGACTTGGTGTTATCAGCACCACACTCTCCCAAGTGAGCTAACCGGCCATCCCTATCTAGGGATCTGAACCCATGGCCTTGGTGTTATCAGCACCACACTCTCCCAAGTAAGCCACGGGCCAGCCCAGATGAAAGAATTTCTGATCTTGAAGATAGTTTTTTTGAAATAACTGGGGGAGACAAAAAAAAGAAAAAAAGAATTTTAGAAAATGAAGAAAATCTAAGAGCACACAAACATTCGAATCATGTCCAGAAGGAGAGAAGAAAGGAAAAGGCATGGAAAACCTATTGACCAAAATAATAACACAAAACTTCACAGGTTTAGGGAGAAACACAGTCCTTCCGATCCAGGAGGCTCAAAGATCCCTAAACAGATTCAACTGAAAAAGAACCTCTCCAAGACACATTATACTCAGACTGGCAAAGCTCAAAAACAAAGAAAGAATCTTAAAAGAAGCAGGAGAAAAGCATCAAGTCACCTATAAGGGAGTCCCTATCAGACTAACAGCAGACTTCTCAACAGAAATTCTACAGGCAGAAGAAAATGGGATGATATATTTAAAATACTTAAAGAAGAAAACTGCCAGCCAAGAATGCTATACCCACCAAGGCTATCCTTCAGAAATGCTGGGAAAATAGTTTACTTTCCAGACAAACAAAACCTGCTAGAGTTCATCATCACACAGCACCCCCTACAAGAAATCCTCAAGGAAGTCTTGCATCTGGAATCTGAAAAACAATAATCACTACCACAAATACACAAGAAAGAACAAAACTCACTGGTAGAACAAAAATGCAAACAAGAAAGAAACTAAATCTTGCCATCACAGAAAGCCATAGTGACAATGTAATAATGCCCCTACTTTATTTCTGATTTTAGTAATTTCACTCTTCTCTCTTTTTTCTTGGTCAGTCTAGATAAATGTTTGCAAACTTTGTTGATCTTTTTAAAGAATCAACTTTTTTTTTCTCTATTGTTTTTTAATTTCCTATTTCATATATTTCTGTTTGAATTTTTGTTATTTCCTACTTATATTTGCTTTTGGTTTAGTTGGTTGTACTCAAAGGCAATTCTGCCATATTAAATTCCTGTAAATAGTGAACCTGTTATTTCATCAGGAAATATTCATATTTGATATCACTATGATCCAGGGATACACATAGATTACAGTGTTTGCTTTGTATATTAAGGCAGTAGCATCTATTCAGCAATTGAAAGTCACTCTAGAAGAACAGATGATACATTATTAATTTCTTACTTTTATTTCTCTAGTGATGTGATTTTAAGTGGAAATAACATGGAAATAACACTCTAATTGTCCCTTTTCTGCCAATGTAATTTTAGGTTTCATTATCTTGATAATGTTTTTAGACATTGTGTATTTTTTTCTTACAGCTTTCATTTAAAATTTTAGTTATAAGACAAGTGCAACATAAAACTCACTAATTTATTTTGTTTTTGATGGGTAAGGGGATCACAACCCTCGTCCGTGCCACGCCCAGTGAGCACACCAGCCATCCCTATATAGGATCCGAACCCGCGGCCTCTGTGCTACCGGCGCCAACCCTATAACTCACTAATTTTAAAAGGCTAGTTGTATTCAAATTGTCTCTATGAAAGAAACAAACATCTGCTCCACGAACCATGATAGACCATGGTTCAAAATATACAATGCAAATATACAAATATATTTGTAAATGTATACAAATATATTTTGTATACAAAGCAAAAAACCATGCTTTTTTTGTTTGTTTGTTTTGGAACTGAAGTCAAGGAGGGGGATGAGCTTTAGTATTACCTGGAAGTCCAGCCCTACTTCTCATGTGGTTAAAAAGGAAAGGAGGATCTCTTTTTTGGCTAAGTGTATTTCTGTTACTGCACATATTATATTGTTCATACGACCGTCCCCTTTACTAATATATTGGCTTCATAAGGGTAAAGACTAGAACGTTACTCATATTTGTATAGGACGTGATGTGGTACTTGGCATGCAATTGTCTCTTAATACCTACTTGATTAACTGAACAGTTATTAATGTCCACTATATGCCTGCACAGCTCATTTTTTATTTTTTAACAAATATTATTTCATGAGATTCTCATTGAAGGGAGAATTATTAATTCTACTTGAAGCCACAAGGATAAGGAGATTAAATTATCCTGCGGTATTATCTTTTTTGACCAAAACGACTAATCAGTTTTGTGAGTGATTAATTTAGAAACTAACTTGTGCTGGTTTGCCCAGTAAAAAATAATCTGAGTTCTCTTACCCAGTAAACTTTTCTTCTTTGATTTTTTTTTTTTTTTTTTTAAAGATGACCGGCAAGGGGATCTTAACCCTTGACTTGGTGTTGCCAGCACCACACTCACCCAGTGAGCTAACCGGCCATCCCTATATGGGATCCAAACCCATGGCCTTGGTGTTATCAGCACCACACTCTGCTGAGTGAGCCACAGGCCGGTCCCTTCTTCTTTGATTTTTGCCTGACTTGCTGATCTTTCTCAGGAGGGAGAAGGTTATTTTGAAGACAGGTCTAGTGTTATGGAAATAGCATAGAAAGGAATAGAAAAGAGACAAGGATAATCTCATACTTGATGGTTTCCATCTTGGTGGATTTGTTTATATCTGTATACACAACTTGAGGCTACCTTGGAAACTCAAAGTGAAACAAGTATGAAGGCTATTACTAGGGTGATGGAGACAAAAGAACCATTTTTGCGTTTAATATCAGAAATTATTAGGCTATAGTGCACACTTCTGCATTGCCTTCACTGAATTGACCTAGCCACAGTATCAAAGGTGAGGAACTGATACAGTTGAAGAGTCCTGCCAAAGCTGGGAAGAGGATAAATGTGTTTTATGATTCTTACACACCTGTATTAACACCACCAAAACTATGGCTACCACTAGCAACAGCAGCATTAAATATCTATTAGGTGAATTGTAGACCAAGACTTTTAGTATTGTAGATATTTTTCTTATTATTTGCCCTAGATTTTATGGACACTGTGTCAGCTACCAGTTAAATGTGAACCAGACTAGCAAATGTTTCATATACCTAGATGCCTCTAAAATTCTATTTATTTTTTGACAGCTAGCTGTATGGGGTAAATTTTTATTTTAAATCTGCTTGATACTTAAAAAAAAAACCCAAAATAGAAGCTTTTGTAAATCCACTTTTGTTTATGTTATGTGGTCTAGCACATCCTTATATTGAAGAATATCTGATGTTTAGTTAAAAGGAATGTTTATACAAAACAAATTTTTTTAGCAATCAATTGAATAACTTAGCTGATTTGTTGTTTTGGGATAAGAAAATCACCAATATATTTCCTTACCCTTTTCTTAAATTGCAGAGCCAGGAGGGAAATTTGGAGGACTTTGTTAGAAGAATTTGGAGGTAGTAATGGTGGGGTGTGGTACAATATTGGAAAGAAGAGGAAGAACATGCAAGGATTAATGGAAAGAGAGGTGGTATCTTAGGACTTGACTGCCTTTTCTTCCCTTCTTGACCTACCATATTTTCATGGTGGCAACAACTTTTTAGTTTTTGCAAAATGGGATGTACCCATATCTGAGGTATGCTTCTTTTTCTAGAACTGCCTTGTTCTTAGCATCCATTTATTTATAATCTCTTAGTTGAATTTTTACATGGTCTTAAAGACCTCTCGGCAATTTAGCTGGTGAAAAATCTTCTAAGAACATTTAGATAAGTGACTGTACTTATTTGTTGCTTTAAACAATTCTAGTTATCTCACAATTTTAGCTAGAGGGGACCTATATCAATCAGGGCTTTTTAACATGTGACTCTTGCACAAGGGAATTCCTCAGCTGTTTGATCAACCTCTTACAGATCTTAAGTCAATTAAAATTCCTTGATTTAATATCAGGCAACATAGTGTTGTGGTTTACGCAATCTGCCTGATTAAAATCCTGGCTTTACTATTTATTAGGTTATTGATCTTGGATAGGCTGCTTTACCTCTTACATACCCTAGATTCATCTTAAAATGGGGATAATAATATCTACCTCATGGTTGTTTTGAAAATTAAGGTCATAGAGTGGGCAAATAGCCTATTCAGGATCTGAAAAATAAGAAGTTCAGTTTGACTTTAAATGCTTTTTCCTGGTAGTTACACTATAATACTCTTTTTACTTTATTTCTTTTTCTTTTTCTTTTGAAGAGCACAGATTATCAAGAAGAAGAATTTGTAATGGACACTGAGAATACATAATTTCTCCTAGCAGGATGTATACTTTTTAGAGACTGCTTAGTATACTGGTTAAGTCACTATTGGAATCATGAAGGTAGTGGCATAATACCTTCAAAGTGGTAAAAGAAAATCCCTGTCAATTTAGGACTGTATACCCAGCAAAACCAATGAGGCTGAAAGAAAGAAAATTTCAAAGAAAATTGAGAGGATGTATTCCCACAGAATCTAACCAAAGTTGCTTCTAAAGGATGTACCTTAGGAAAAAGGAAAAATGCTTCTTGGAAACAAGGTCTGAGAAGCAAAGAGGAATGATGAGCAAAGAAAATAGCATACATTTGGGAAAATCTTAAGGATTGACTTAATAAAACAATAATAATGTCTTATTTGTGGTTGTGAAAATGGAAAGCAATGGAACAAATATGAATAGGGAAGGGGTTTGGAGGAAAAGCATTCCAAGGGATCTTGTATCATTAAAGAGGAGAGTGAAGATATTGATTAACTCTAGATTTCAGGTAAAATATTCATGTTAGCCTTACAAGGGTAACAATAGAAGAATAGAAATGGAAGAAAAAGAATAAAAATAGAATAAATACCCCACCAAGAAAAAAATAGAATAAATAGAAGTTAGAAGAAAAGAAAATGAGGAAAAGTCAATCTGACAGAAGGCAAGAAAGGAAAAAAATTGAAAAATATAACAAATGAAAAATGTAAAATAAGGTGGTAGAATGGAATACAAATATCTCTTAGTCTCATTAAAAGTAAATTAGATCAAATTATTTCCCTAAAAACTTTCTGTTTAAAAGATCAGAGCAGAGAAGTACTAAAGAGCTAAATATATGGATATTCATGGCTAGGAAGACTGAATGTGGTAAAGATGACAGTTTTCTCTAGGTTGAGTTTTAGACTGAATATAATTCTAATCAAAATTCCAACGATGTGGGGCCATACCACCCTGAATGCATCTGATCTCATTTGATCTTGAAAATTCCAACAAGGTTTTTTCATGGAATTTGACTAGTTGATTCTAAAATGTATATGCAGGAGCAAAGACATTTCTGAAGACAAGATGGAGGAACTTGTCTTACTTGATTACAAGATTTATTTTAAACTATAATTATTAGACATGTGGTTTTGGCCCATGGATAGATAGACCTATAGAGTAGAATCGATCACTGAGAAACAGACCAGTGAATATAGAGAAACTTGGATATGTGACAAAGGATGAATTATTCAGTAATGGGTTGAGATTATTTGTTAGCCATATGAAAAAAATTTGGATCCCTATTTAATCCCATATACAAAAATCAATTCCAGTTGCATTAATGACCTAAATGTGAAAGGTAAAACTTTAAAATGATTAGAAGAAAATATCTTTATTATCTCAGGTTTTGTAGATAGTTTTAAAACAGAAAAAGCCTAGACTATAAAGGAAAAGATTGAAAAATTTGACTAAAGAACTTCTCTTAATTATGATTGTTGATTTAATTTTTATTTTTCAAAGTGTATATACTTTTTTATTTTTACTACAAAAGAATGCTGAAACAAGTACTTGTGTACCAAGCACTCAGGTTAAGAATAATAACATTACCAGTGGAGTTAAAGCCATATGTTCCCTTCAATGATTGCATTTCCCTTCCTCCTGCCCAAATATAATCACTTTCCTAAAATTTATGTTTATCATTCCAGTGTATTTCTTTTTACTTTTTTACATATGTATGCATACCTAGATACTATATATTGTTTTGCATGTTTTAAACTTTATATAATTGATCTCACGCAGCAGGAATTCTTCTTTTGCTTAATTTACTCAGTGTTATATTGGTACATTCTTTCATGTTTTTTTTTTTTTTTTGTCTTTTTCGTGACCAGCACTCAGCCAGTGAGCGCACCGGCCATTCCTATATAGGATCCGAACCTGCGGCACGAGCGTTGCTGCGCTCCCAGCGCTGCACTCTCCCAAGTGCGCCACGGGCGCGGCCCCTTTCATGTTTTTATGTGTCTATAGTTTATTCATTTTTACTGCTGTATAGTATTTTGCCATTATTTATTCAGTTCAGGAGTTTAAAATGCAAAATATTTCAGAAGCGATAAACAACAGCTCCTGTATAGTTGGATACAGAGAATACCTGTGGCTTTGGATAGATTTAATATGAAAATCTTGGATAGATTTAATATGAGAAAGCACCATTAGTAAGAGCTAAGGAGTAGGTAAGACTCTGATATTGTGAACAGAAGTTAAATGGTCAGGGATTGTTGATAGTAGTTATATAACTTCCTTTGCATTAAAGGATCCCCAGAAGCCCTAGCTTTTATGTCAAGTTTCATTTATGATGTTAAAATAAAAGGATTTACACTGTTCCCTTAGGATACTCTGCAGTCTTTTGTCTGCACAAAATAATGACACTTGTGTTTTAAGTTTTTTAAAAAAGTCTTTATCATGTCTTGGAACTAATAACACTAATGAAGTAATGAATGTGAAACTGTTTTTTTAGTTCTGCTCCATTCCTCAAGGGGGAAAGAAGTAAGTATATATCTATTGAACAGTCATTCATTGATTCACCAAACATTTATCAGGTACCCAGTAAGCCAATCACAATGTTAGACACTTGACCTACATCGTTTTATTGTATGCCCTAACTGCCCTGTGAGACAGATTGCATTGTCTCCAGAATAGGCATAATGTGAGTGTTGTGGTCAAATTATTTAACTTCTCTGTGTTTAGATTCCTTATGTATAAAATAAAAATAAGAATAGTACCTAACACCAAGGCCCAGGATTCCATCACTGTATCAGCCAGCTGCAACAACAACAAAAAAGAATAGTCTGCTTCATGAAGTTATTTTTTAAAAGATCAAATGAATTATTAGACTAAAAACAGTACCTGTTGTGTAGTTAGCACAAAATAAAGGTTAGCTATTATTATGTTAGTGGCAAGAACCCCAAATGTTGAGATTTAATAAGGATCTGGTTTAAGGCAGAGCGGCTGTATTAGTCCATTTTTGGTGCTTAAAACAAAATGCTTGGAACTGGGTAATTTATAAAGAAAATGAAATTTGTTTCTTACAGTTTCTGAGGCTGGGAAGTCCAAAGTCCGTCTGATGGTAGTGACAGTGACCCAGAGGTCTCACATTGCAAGATGGTGGAAGCAGAGAGAGCAGAGAAAGAGAAAGACAGACTCTCCTCTTCTTTTAAAGCCCTCAGAACCACACCCCTGACCACCATTTTTAATCCCTTAACTACTGCATGGTCCTACAATCCAATCACCACTTCAAGGCTCCACCTTTCAGTAACTGTAATAGGATTTCCCACCCTCTTAACAGTCACAGTGGGGGCTAAGCTTTTAATACATAAAATGTGGGGGATATAATTCAAGCTTTAACGAGTTTTGGGGGGACATAATTCAATCTACTATAGTGGCTGTGGGGATAGAGAAAGGGAATAGATTTGAGAAGTATTTCTGATTTTGTAATGTTTAACTTTACTGGATATACAAGGAGTATGAGTTAGGAAGATTGACACTTTTTTCTAATTGTAAATATAGAATTCATTTTTGCATTTGTTGGATTAATAAAGCTATTGCCTCAAAATGGCTTCTTCTTGAACATCAGTATTTTAGCGTCTGTTTTATAGATTTTGGGTGCATCTCCAAGAGATCTGGTGTATAGGTACAGTGATTGTATTTATTTATACAGTAAATAAAGGTGTGAAGGTTGGTTTTATGTGTCAACTTGGCAATATTACCCAGTTATTCAGTCAAATACTAATCTGGATATTGCTGTGAAGGTGTTTTGTAGATGTGCTTAGCATCTACAATCAGTTTCCTTTAAGTAAAGGAGATTATTTTAGATAATCTAGTGGAACTAATCTAGACAATTTAAAGGCCTTAAGAATAAAACTGAGGTTTCCCTGAGGTAGAAGTCTTCCCTGCCTCAAAACTGCAGTATCAGCTCCAGCCTGAGAGTTTCCAGCCTGATGGCTTGCCCTGCAGATATCTGATTTACCAGCTTTCACAGTCATGTAAGCCAGTTCCTTGAAATAAATCTTTTTACACACACACACACAAATATATATATGTATGTATGTTTTTTGTTTTTTTTTTTTGTCGTTTTCGTGACCGGCACTCAGCCAGTGAGTGCACCGGCCATTCCTATATAGGATCCGAACCCGCGGCGGGAACGTCGCCGCGCTCCCAGGGCCGCACTCTCCCGAGTGCGCCACGGGCTCGGCCCTATGTATGTATGTTTGTATCCTTCCTTTTGGTTCTGTTTCTCTGACGAACCCTGATTAATATAGAGGTATCCTGGAGGATGTATTAGCTAAGCTTGAGACCTTAAGGAATTAGCTGTATAAAGAGGTAGGAAAAAGAGTTTTTAAAGGTAGAGGGAGGGCCGGCCCGTGGCTCACTCGGGAGAGTGCAGTGCTGATAACACCAAGGCCACAGGTTCGGATCCTACATAGGGATGGCTGGTTTGCTCACTGGCTGAGCGTGGTGCTGACAACACCAAGCCAAGGGTTGAGATCCCCTTACCGGTCATCTTTTAAAAATAAATAAATAAATAAAAATAAAGGTAGAGGGAACAGCATGTACAAAAGCTCAGATGAGAAGGAATGTGATTAATTCAGGAAATGGAACATAGTTTGGTTTGGATAACAAATAATAGGCAAAGGAGAAGAATGGCAGGGGCTGAGATCAGGTAGGTCAACAGGCTGGATCACATAGAATCACGTAAATCAAGTTAGGGAGTTTGAACTTTATCTTGGGCAGTGAAAGGTTATAAAGCAGGGGCATGTTGTGATGAGATTTTTGTTGTAGAATGGAGTTTCTTTAACCCACATAATGCTTTTTTTTTTCTGGTGGCTGTCCAGTACTGGGATCTGAACCCTTGACTTTGGTGTTATCAACACTGCATTCTAACCAACTGAGCTAACTGGCCAGCCCGATATAATACTTTTTAAAGGGAAATTTTTATTGTTAATCCCTAGTATTGGCTTAAAATGATCTCATTATATTTTAATATTGCAAACATAAAAATAGCTATAAACTTACAGCTCTTGACTATAAAACTAAACAAAGTTTCTGATTTAAATATAACAGCTATAAACTTAAAATTATCACTATCAACTTAATATGATGGATAGTTTTTTGTTGAAATGAAATTTCTGCTGTGTGTAATTCCTTTTGAGTTTAGTATTTCTCTACTATTTAAGTGATAGGAGATGATTTATTTCTTCCATCACTTTTCAGTAATCATATTGCTGGGAAACTGGCAATATGAGGTTACTTGGTTTTCTCTTTGTTCACATGCATCATGTTCATTTTTATTAATTTCTTGTTGGTCCTGGACAAAGTAGTACTGTTTGATGCTAGTGTTTGTTCATTCATTCAGTAAGCATTTGTTGAGCACCTACTATGTGTACATTCTAATGGCAGGGTTATAGTGATGAACAAAACAGATAGTATCAGTGTTCTAGTGATACCTTCCAGATTGGGAGAGACACACAATAAGAAATTAGATAGGTATATCTATAGGTAAATTGTAGATACTATACGATCAGGTTAAGAATAAAAATAAAACAGCATAAAGGAATAAAATGTGATAGAAAGCGGTGTTCTATTTTAGACAGGGTAGTCAGGGAAAGGCCCCTCGGAGGGGGTCACATTTGAGTTGTACCTGAAATGAAGGAGCAAATCATGCAGTTTCTGAGGAAAAAAGCATTCCAAGCTGACTGAACAGAAACTACAAAATCATGGGGTAAGAATGTCCTTGTTGTGCTGTCTTGTGTAGTAGATTCAGTGTGGCTGGAACAGAGTGAGCAAGAGCAAGAGTGGTAGGAAATGAAGTCAATGTGGTAAACAGGGGCTAGGTAATACAGTATCTTAGAGGCCATGGTAAGAAATTTGTAGTTAATTCCAGATGTGATAGGGACATGTGGTCTGCTTTACTTTTGTGTTTGTTTTGGTGGCTGGCTGGTAGAGGGATCGAACCCTGAACCTTGGTATTATCAGCACCACCCTGTAACCACCTGAGCTAACAGGCGAGCCCTTGCTTTAAAGGACCAACCAGGCCACCCTGAGGATAACAGAATATAGGGGCCTGAGTAGAAGGGAGGCCGATTACGGGCTGCGCTACTCTAGCAAGAGATGGTGGTAGCTTGGACTAGGGTAGTGAGAAGTGGTTAAATTATGGATATATTTTGGAGACAGAGGTAGTAAGATTTGGTAATGATTTAAATGTGAGTGTGAAAGAAAGAGAAAAGTCAAGGATGACACCAAAGTTTTTGTACTGAGCAACTAGAAAACTTCAGTTGCCATTTTACTGAAATGATGATAATGACACAAAATAGCAGCTAACACGTGTGCCAGCTATTTTTGTAAATGCTCTATACCTGTTGCCCTACTCATTAGATAGGGAAGACTGAGGGGAGGAACAAATTGGGAGTGAAGAATCAAGGGTTTGTTTTTAAAAACATAACGTTTGCAAAACTTATTAGATTTCCAAATAGAGATATTGAGCAGGTTGTAAATACATCAGTCTGAAGTTAATATGGATTTGGAAGTCATCAGTGGATATAGGGTATTTAAAATGATAGAACTGTGGGCTGGCCGATTAACTCAATTGGTTATAGCATGGTGCTGATAACCCAAGATCCATGGTTTGATCCCTGTTGCGGCCAGTGCTGGGAAAAAAAAAAAACAAACTAAAACAATAAAACTGTAGAACTGGATGGGATGGCTAATCAGTGTTCATTATTTGGGGTGTTACTGCTTATAGGAGGGATTTCGAAATTTAGGGGGTTGATTTTGGATGTCATAATAACTGGGGAGGCAATGGGCATTTAATGGGCTGGGATGAGGGATACTAACTGAGGGTTGCTAAATGTCCTGCAATGTATGGGACAGTACTCAATAAAGAGTTGTTTCAGCCACAATGCTAGTGACGTTCTAGGGAAAGAGGGAGTACAGACAATGAAGAGATGAGATTCAGGGGCCATATTCTAGGGCTCTGCAACATGTAGAGGTCAGGAAGAGAAGGAGGTTTCTGCAAAAGAGACCACCTCATTTGAAGTAGGAAAATGAAGACTAAGAGTTCCATAGATGCCAATTTAGGGAACACTTAACAGTTATTGGGTGATAGAGTTTGGATGTGTGGTCCCTTCAAAGCTCATGTGAAATCTGATCCCCAGTGTGGCAGTGTTGGGAGCTGTTTGGGTCATGGGGGCAGATGCCTCATGAATGGATTAATGTTCTCCCTGGGGAGCTGGTAGTGAGTTCTTGCTCTGTTGGTTCCTGTGAGAGCTGGTTGTTTAAAGGACCCTGGCACCTCCCCCCCCATCCCCTGCTTCCTCTCGCTACCTTATCTGCTTGTACTTACCAGCTGCCTGGCTGCCTGCCTCTTTCCTTCGTGAGTAGAAGCAACCTGAAGCCCACACCAGATGCAGCTGTCCCAGAATTGTGAGCCAAATAAACCTCTTTTCTTTATAAATTACCCAGTTTCAGGTATTCTGTTATAAGCAACACAAAAATCGACTGATACATTGGGCTATAGTACACAGATTAGAGGGGAATAGTCCCAAGAAAGTGAAAATATTTTGGATTGTATGGCAATGAAGATGAAGAGAGGGATCTGAGATATGTTTAGGAAATGACTTACATGATGGGAGAATGAGATTCCTCTGGGCAATTAGATTGATGGTGGTGAGTTAGGAAGCTGCAGGAAGGGGAGGGAGTAAGGATGGGTAGAAGGTAGATAATGAGTTGTTTTGTGTATGTTGATCTGAGGTTTGTGGATATGTAAATAGAGATGTTTAGCGAGTTGGACATGTGAATTTGGAGCTCATTAATTCAAAATATAGTTATCGAGCACCTGCTATTTTCCAGGAACTGTTTTAGATGTTGATGATACAGCAGTGGACAAAAACAGGCAAAATACCTGTCCTAAAAGAGCTTATATTTTAGTGAGAGAAGATGATAAACAAAAAAAGTGAATTTATATAGTACTACTTTTGAAGATGTTAAGTGCTCTGAGAAATATAAAACTTCAAAAAAATAAGAAGCAGGAATGGGATGGAGTGATGCTGGTGATTGCAGTTTAAAGTAGGGTGATGAGGAAGGCTTCTCTGAAAAGGTAACATTTGAGCAAAGACCTAAAGAAATTGAGAAATGAATATCTGGGGAAAGAACTTCCAGTGCAGAGGCCCTGAGCATGCCTAGCTGGTTCAAGGAATAGCAAGGAGGCTCATCTGCCTGGAACTTAGTGAGGGAAAGGGAGAGTAGTAGTCGAACATGATGGGAGTGTGTGAATATGGTTATAGGGCACTATAAGGTGTTGAAAGGACTTTGGCTTTTATCTTGAGCTTTTGAGAGAGATCTGAACTGAACATAGTGTAGGTTTGGGCATCATCTGAATATGGGTGGTTACAGAAGCCATTGGAATATTTCTGTCTTGCACAGGCATTCAGTTAGGTGGAGACACAAAGTAGGCATCTCTTCTGTAAAAACTAACTACACAGAATTCTTCCAAGAAGATATCTTTGTGTTTGTGATTGTGTAAGAATAGAGTTGTTTTGTTAATTGAATCTGTCAGCTAATCTAGGATCATCTCCCTGGTTTTCTAGTGATAATAGTGATATGATTAACAGTTGAGGTACTATTGATTCTGCCTTCTCAATCTGCCAGGAAATCCTGTTATTTTTATTAACCATTTTCAGATTTTTAATTCTTCATTATTATTGCTATTTCACTTATTTATCAGACATTTATTCATTGCCACCTACATGTGAAACAAAGTGCTGACCTCAGGTATGTTAGCATGAGAGGTCAAATGGAGCTTTGTTTGCACAAATGAACACACTTTGCTTAGGCTTCTGATGACTGTAGCCCATATGTATATAATATATCCCATATTAATCCCTTATTTTCTCTAATTCCTTTTATACTCATTCTTGAAAGGTTAGCACTTGGTAGTTTGACTTCCCAGCTAGTCAGTTTTCTTAGTGGTTGCTTGGTGATTACAATTAACATCTTACCTTAAGACTGTCTAGTTGAGATTAATACCAACTGAATTTCAATAGTATATAAAACTTTATTCCAGTATAGCTCTGTTCCCTCTCCCCTACTTGGTTATATTATTCTCATACAAATTACATCTTTACATATTATAAGCTCATTAACATGGTTTTATAATTATTGCTTTATGTGTTGTCTTTTAAATTAGAAGAAAACCAAAAATACATTTATACTGTTGTAAGAGGAAAAACAAACTATTTTTCTGCTCTCACATTAAACACAGAACATTTCTGTGATCAGATGTGTATGGATTTTTCCCCACATACCAAGCTATTCTCCAGTTGAACACCAACTGGGTATCCTTTAGTTCAGTTAAATTCTGATGCTCTCTATCTGGAGATAATGTCAGATCCCACAAGTTGAGGACTCAGTCCCACAGGACTTCCCCCACTTTAGACACTGATCATAAGTACAGATGCTCCTTAACTTACAATGGGGTTATGTCCTGATAAGCCCATTGTAATTTGGAAATACCATAAGTCAAAACTGCATTTAATACATCTAACCTACCAAACATCATGGCTTAGCCTAGCCTACCTAAAGCATGTTCAGAACACTTACATTAGCCTATGTTTGGGCAAAATCTTCTAACACAAAGCCTATTTCATAATAAAGTTGAATATCTCATGTAACTTACTGAATTCTATACTGAAAGTAAAAATCAGAATGGTTGTATGGGTGCTTGAAGTATGGTTTCTACTGGGTGCATATTGCTTTTGCACCAACGTAGAGTTAAATAATCATACATTGAATCATCATACGCTGGGGACTGTCTTGTAGTAGGTTGTCACCTATACCTCTGACCCACCAGCTACAATCTGAGGTTCCCACAACTCCCTCCTTGGGTTTGATTAATTTGCTGGGATGGCTCACAGAACTTGGGGAAATGCATTTATAGGTTTATTATAAAGGATGTTATAAAGGTACAGATGAACAGCCAGATGAAATGGTGGATAGGGCAAAGCAGGGGGTGGGGTGTGGAGCTTCCATGCCCTTTCTGGGCTCTCTACCCTTCTGCAGCACCTCTACCTGTTCAGCAACCTGGAAGCTCATCAGATCTTGTCAAGAATTTTATAGAGCTTCAAATGACTGCAGAACCTGGAAAAGCTGTTGCTGTTATTGATGCATAACATACTGCTATTATTGGCCTTTTTACATAAATACACACACACACACATATAATTTGAATTTTTAGAAACTAGCTGTGCTGTCAGCTTTGGAAAAAGTATCCTAGTTTACCTTATTGAGTTGGCACTGTACAGAAATTAACAGCCATATTGGTCTAGAAACATCAAACTTAATTTTTTCCCATTTTTATGGGGGTAACACACTGTATTAAATATGTAAGGTTTTATTTACATGGGTTTGATTACAGAAACTAATAAAAGTATTCACTAAATAATGGGGGGAAAAAAGAATTTTATAGAGCTTGATTTCCAGCCCACCAATCCCCCTTCTCAGAGTGTCTGTCAGGCTTAGCTTGCCCCCTTGCATTAAACAAATGACCTGAAAGTCCAAAAGTTGGTGCGAGAATTGGAAGCTTAGTTCAGATAAACAGCATCTGGGGGATGACCAGGCTAAAATCATCCTGCCTTCTGATGCTTGTTCTAGGGTTTTTAAAGGGAAAGAGGCGGGAAGGTGAGGTAAGGGTTTTATCCTGCATGGGGGAGGCTGGTCACTGGATCATCTGAGTCAGATGTCGGGGTCCGATGATGGACTGGGGGCTTTGGCATCATGGGGTCTGAAGTTAGTGGACTGGTCAGCTTCAAACCCTTGATGTTGTTTTAGGGTTGGGGTCCTTATCTCCTTGGGAGAGCTCAAAGACAATAACCTCAGTCAAGCATCACTGGGACATAAAAATACCTGACTTGTACCTTTTTCTAACGTGGATGCAATTTTCCTTTAAGTAAGAGGGTGAGTTAATCAGCTAGGGTGCTTTGTCTTTCTCTTGGATTTCCTCTGTTTGCAGTGGATTAGGGAGGTAAGAAAAAACAAGAAAACTTAGTTTCAATTCTTAATTGTAGGCATGCAACGTCTAAAGTAAATTAACATAAGAGGATGTAATGGTAGATAAACAGAAATAAACTTTTGAGAAGGATACTTCTGAGGCAGATTTCATCTCTGGGCAGTTTCAGCCATATGGTCAGTTTCTCGTTTCCTTTGCTAACCTCAAGGAATTGATGATTATCAGTTCCCAAGTTAATGGCTAACTGAAATTTTCTGCTTGGTCCTAGTTACCCCAAAGATGGCCATTCTCTGGCTAAGTTCCCTTTCAAGAGGTCAGTGGGTGGGACTGAAAGTTCCAATCTTCTAATCACTTGACCTTTCTGGTGATTGGCCCCATTCTGATGTTATCTCAGGATTCCACTCTAAGTCACCACATTAGCATAAATTTAGGTTTGATCAAAAGGGCTCATCATGAATAACAAAAGACACTCTTTCACTCAGGAAATTCCAAGGGTTTTAGGAGCTCTGTGATAGGAACTGGAGACAAAGATAAAATATATTTTATGTTATGCTGATTGTTTCTTCATGTGGATTGTGCTAGTTACTCTCTGGTTTTCCTTTCATGTCAGCATGAAAGTCGCCCTTTAGTATTTGTGTAGGGCAGTTCTTCTAGTGATGAATGCTCTCTCTCTTTTTTTTTTTTAGCCTGGGACTGTCTTAATTTCTTCTTTGTTTTTGAAGGTTAGTTTTGCTGGATATAGAATTCTTGGTTGAATCTTTTTCTTTCAGTCTTTTTCACTTAAATTTCATTGAGTTTCCTGGATGTGTTTTGTTTTTGTTCAATTGCATCAGGTCATCTTTTGGCTATTATTTCTTTATTTGCCCATGATGGGTGTGTTTGTATGCTTGATGGTTTTCCAAAGTTCTCTGAGGCTCTGTTCATTTTTCTTCATTCTTTTTTCTTTTCTATTCTTCAGATTGGATGATCTCAGTGGATCTAGCTTTGAGTTTGCTGATTCATTCTTCTGCCAGTTCAAATCTGCTATTGAGCCTGTTTAGTGAATTTTTCATTTCAGTTGTACTTTTCAACTCTAGTAATTCTATTTATTCCTGTTAGCCAATTACGTTATGACTGCTGTCAGTCTAAAATGGCGGCAGGTGGACGGGAAGAACACCCAAGATGGCTGCGGAAAGTTTCACATTTTCTGAGAACCACAAAAGACTCCCCTCCCCCTTCTCCCTCACTGCCACATCACCTTCGAGTGCGCGCGATTTTCCCCTCCTATAGGAAAGTCCCAGCTCAGCTTAAACTCTGGCTTGGTCCTCTCGTCCAGTGACGATGAGACAGCTCAACCTATTAGGATATAAGGCACTCCCTAGTTCTGCATGCGGCTTGCTCCTGCTTTGAGAGGGCAGCCCACCCACTCGCCCCTGAAGCCCTCCAGTATACACTCTGGTTGAGTGTCTGTCTCTTGGTATAATTCTTTGCAATTCCGGGCCATCCCTTTCAATTCCTTTTTTTTTTTTTTTTTTTTTTGTCTTTTTCGTGACCGGTACTCAGCCAGTGAGTGCACCGGCCATTCCCATATAGGATCCGAACCCGCAGCGGGAGCGTTGCCGCGCTCCCAGCGCCGCACTCTCCCGAGTGCGCCACGGGCTCGGCCCTCAATTCCTTTTTAAATAATTTCTATCTCTCCTCTTACCAGTCAGCTGCTAAAAAAAAATTTTAAAAAAATTCTGTCTTAATTGATATTCTCTATTTGATGAGAAATATTTGACAAGGGTTCTCATACTTTCCTTTAATTCTTTAGACATTGTTTCCTTTAGTTCTTTGAAGTATTTATAGTAGCTTAATTAAAATCTTTTAGAGTCCGACATCTAGCCTTCCTCAGATACAGTATTATTGACTGCTTTTGTTTTTGGCAGCTGACCAGACTGCTTTTTTACCCTGTATATGGACCATAGTTTCCAGTTTACTTGTGTGTCTCATTTTTTTTTTTTAAACTGGGCATTTAAAATAATATAATACATCAAGTCTGCAAATCAGATACCCCCCCACCCCCACCCTGCTTTTCTGAGGATTTCTTGTTGCTTTTTGTTTGTTTAGTGACTTTCCTGGACTAAACTTGTAAAGCCTGTATTCTTTGTCTTGTGTGACCACTGAAGTACCTGCTTGGTTGGCTTAGTGGTTAGCTAATGATTAGACAGAGATTTCTTTAAATGCCTTGAACCAATAAATTTTTCAGCATTTGCTGCAGATGCTCTATGCATTGGAATATATATATATACCTTCAATTTTCTGGCAGTCAGTTGATAACTTTACTTTAGCCATCACTTTCTGTTTGCACAGAACCTCCAGGTCAGTCAGAGGTGACTGATTAGGGCCTTCTCAGGCCTTTCCTGAGTATGTGCACAGCCTGCAAATGCATCTGTCTTTCTAGATTCCCAGGAGTATGTCAACTTTTCAAAGCCCCCGATAGACATCTCATTCCTGAACAGTTAGGAAACTGATTGTTTTTGAAAAATGTTTTAGGGATAGGGCTGTTCACACACAGCAAGCTGTAAGTCAGGTCAAATAAAGACAAGCCTGAGAAGGAGGCTCAAATCAAATAGTGACAGTTCTCTGGGGATGTGGTTTTTGGGGTGCTCCAAACTTGTTCTGCCCCCTCCAGTGTCTGGTAGGCTGCTGTTTTTTTAGTTGTGAGGCTCTTGGTCTTCAAGCCTACCACAAACTGAGGAGAGGGAAATAGGAATGAAGTAAGTTAAAATGCCGTAAAGCTCACCGTTCTTACCAAGATTCAGCCATTTCTCTTTTTCTTTAAATTGTGGTAAAATATACATAACTTAAAATGTACTATTTAACCATTTTTTAAGTGTACAGTTCAAGTTCAGTGGCATTAAGTACATTTACATTGTTGTACAGCAGTTATCACTATCCATCTTCCAGAACTTTTTCATCTTCCTAAACTGAAACTCTGTACCCATTAAACAGTAACTTTCCATTCTTCCTCTCCCACCATTTCCTGGCAATCACTATTTTATTTTTTGTCTCTATCTATTTGACCACTCTAGCTACCTCATGTGAGTGGAATCCTTTTGTGTCTGGCTTATTCAACTTAGAATAATGTCTTCAGTGTTCATCCATGTAGTAGCATATGTTAGAATTTCATTCCTTTTTAAGGCTGAATAACATTCTATAATATGTATATACCACACTCTGTTTATCCATTCATCCATCAGTGGGCATTTGGGTTGTTTGTACCTTTTGGCTATTGTCCATAATAATGCTGCTATGAACATGCTGTACAACTATCTGTTTGAGTCCCTATTTTCACTTCTTTGGGGTACATACCCAGAAGTGGAATTGTTAGATCATATGGTAATTCTATTTTTAATTTTGTTTGAGGAATGGCCATAATGTTTTCTACATTGGCTGTACCATTTTACATTCTCATCAGTAAGGTACAAGGGTTCCAGTTACTCCACATCCTTCTAACACCATTTTCTTTTTCTTTTCCTTTTTTTCCTTTATGGTGGCTGGTTGGTAAGGGGATCTGAACCCTCCACCTTGGTGTCATCAGCATCATGCTCTCCCAAATGAACTAACTAACCTTTTTTCTTTTTTTTCTTTCTTTCTTTTCTGCCTTTAAAAAAAAAAAAAAAAAAGTAATGGCCATCCTAATGGGTGTAAAGTATTATCTCATTGTCATTGATTTTTATTTCACTGATGGCTAATGATGTTGAGAATCTTTTTATGTGCCTGTTGGCTGTTTGTTTATCTTCTTTAGACAAATGTGTGTTCAGCTTTTTTAGAGAAATGTCTGTTCATCCATTTTTTAATTGGGTTATTTGTCTTTTTTATTATTATAGTTCTTTATGTATTCTAGATACAACTTCCTTATCAGATATATGATTTGCAAAAATTTTCTTTCATTCTGTGGATTGTTTTATCACTTTCTATGTCCTTTGAAGCACAAAAGTTTTTAATTTTAATAATGTCCAGTATATCTGTTTTTTCTTATGTTGCTTGTGCTTTTGGTGTCATATCTAAGAAACCATTGTCTAATCCAAGGTCATAAATTTACACCTATATTTTCTTCTAAGAGTTTTATACTTTTAGCTTTTAAATTTAGGCCTTTTATCTATTTGACTTAGTTTTCATATTTGCTATTACATTAATTTCCACTCTAATCCTTGTTATTTCTTTTCTTTGGGTTTTGTTTGCTCTTTTTCACATATTTTATGGTGGAAGGCTAGGTTGTTGATTGCGATCTTTCTTCTTTTTTAATGTAGGTGTTTACAGCTATAAGTTTTCCTCTAAGCACTACTCTAGCTGTATCCCATAAATTTTGGTATATTGTATCTTCATTTTCATTCATCTCATCTACTTCTTTATATATGTTCAGGGAGCTTCTCCAGGATTCTCGTGGGCCTCTCTTCTTGGGGGACACTTAGAAGAGGAACGTTAATGCGGTGAACTATAGTTCCTGCTGCTGTAACTGGTCTGAAGGTTACAACTAATAGTTATTACTTCCCTCTGCCACTCTCCATTCCAGATTTTCCTTGCCCTCGACTAGCACCTTTGCCAGTCTTGATGGCTTACTTGTTGGTGTGACCCAAACCCTCATTCGTGAGAGATCTGAACCACCGGTCATCATGCTTTTCTGAGGCCAAGATTTCCAGCTTGTCTGTTTATTGTACTATCAGAATTGGGGAAGAGCAACCCTACTATTTTTCTGACAATTAGGATCAGTTACCCCTGCCATAATAATTCCTCTTCTTACCTGCTGGTTCTTGGATACAAGGACTCCAGAATGCTCAAGTGGCAGCCATATCTTATAGTCTGTTGGGTCTGTTGTGTCTGCTGTGGAAGTGTCCTCTTTGGGTGACCACGATCTTTAACTCTGCAGAACCCAGAATTGCAGGGATAGGAAACACAGATTTCCTAGATGGGTTCTTGGGATTAATGATAAACAGGGTATGTTGTTTCTGCCTCTCATTCCCCAGATCTATGTATTCTTCCTGTTGAGGACATAGCAGCATATTAAGGTTTTTGATTTACGGTGTATACTGCATTCTGTATGATGGCACTCTGTTCACACAAAATATATTGAGGCGGTACTTTAGTTTTATCTTTTTTTTTTTTTTTTTGTGACCAGTAAGGGGATCGCAACCCTTGGCTTGGTGTCGCCCGCACCATGCTCAGCCAGTGAGCGCACCGGCCATCCGTATAAAGGATCTGAACCCCTGGCCTTGGTGTTATCAGCACCGCACTCTCCCGAGTGAGCCACAGGCCGGCCCTAGGTTAGCAGTTTTTAAATGATGTCATATGAGTATATGATACCACCAGTAGATGCCGTGGTTCTGGGCTGTGTCCTGCACTTAATTTTACTATTGAGTGGGTCCCCTGATATGGCATGGTGTTATGTGGAAAGCTGCTTGCTTGTAGATCAAACATTTCTTAAGTTCTCGTGTTGCAATATTCACTGCAGCCCTGAGAGCAGGAAAGGCAACCTATACCCAAAATGTATGTCTATTCCTGTCAATAAATTGCTCATCTTTCTAGGGCAGAAGAGGCCAAATATAGTCAACTTGTTATGAAGTGACTGGTTGGTTTCCTTAAAAGATAGCATCATATTAAGAATTTGTTTGTCTATGTTGGTGGTGATTTGGACTTTCCGTGGCATCAGTAGCTATAGCATCCTTGGTAAATGGGAATTTATGCTGTTGGGCCTATACATAGTGTCTATCTCTGCTAGCATGGCCACTTTTATTCATGTACCCATTTTGTCAGCACTGGGAATGTTAGAAATAGCTGATATAAATTGGCAGAGTCATTTTGTCTGTTTGGTTGTTGGTACATGTATCTTTCATGGTAGATGTTCTCTGACTAGCATTAACATGTGATACATGTGATCACCTTGCCATAACATCAGTCTTTTCTCATACCCCTGACCAGCAGCTGGAACATTTGCCTATATCTATCTGTGTATATTCTAACCTCAGGCCATGTCTTTGTATACATAAGGTAGACAATCAGGTGTGCTGCCTAAAGCTCTGCCCATTGGGAGGGTTTTTCTTTCTTTTATTTTTTTGGCAGCTGGTCAGTACGGGAATCCAAACCCTTGACCTTGGTGTTATAACACCGCTCTATAACCAACCAACCTAACCGGCCAGCCTGGGAGGGTTTTTCTTCACCACTGTCTTTCAGTGCCATGCCCTGAGTGAGGCTGTAGTGTAGCCACTGTCCGTTTTTGGCTTGTACCCTCATATGGCCAAAGGTATATGCTGAGGGAGAGGCAATGGTGCAACAGTGGTGGATGATTTGAGGGTTTGGACTACCTGCTCATGTTTGTGCAGTCTGGTCCTATTTGTGCTTGATCCTGGATGTATCACTTTCAACTTATGATGGATTGTTGCTGAGTCCACCCAGCCTTATGATTTCATATGTTTCACAGAACTCAGGTCTCGATGGGTGATTTTGGATAAATGAGCACTTGGTGTCTCATGGTCAGGTGCTCCATATCTACTAGGGCCCAGTAGCATGCCAAGAGTTGTTTTGCAAAAGGCCTACCACTTTCTACTGCAAATGGAATGGCCTTGTTTTAGAACCTCAGGGGTCTGTGTAGTAATTCTCCCACCGGGGCTTGCCACATAATACCTCTACTACCAAATGGTTTGGTAGGTTGTTTGCATCACCACTTAGATCTGCTAAGTCTTTCCTGTTCTCTCCTACTCTCAAAACTGTCAACTTTTTGTGTCACCCAGTATAAAAATAAAAGCCAAAACTTTAGGTGTTGTGCTTGCCTCTTCTTGATGGGAGTTGCAAGATGGGGTAATTTACTTGGATGCCTTTACTTGAATGGCATGTTTTATCATGCCACTGACTACTGGGCCTCTAAAATTTTTACTGATGTAATGGGTGCCTATATTTTTGTAGTATTTATCTCTCATCCTCTGAATAGCACATGTCTTGTCAAGGCCTCCGTTGTTCTGTCCACCTCTTGCTCATCTAGTCTAGTTAGTAGGATATTAGTATAGTGGATCAGTGTGTGATTTTCTTCAGGAAGTCCAGATGATCCATATCTATTAGGATTGTATTATGCCAGAGGATGGCAAAGTTGACATAGTCCTGTAAATTTGTATCAGTTACATGTGAATGTGAATTGTTTTTTATTCTGTTTTCTGATAGAGATTAAAAAAAAAAAGACCAAACTTATTCCTCCAATCATTGGCTGCCTACTGTGCTCTTAGGGCTGTGCTAATCTGTTATAGCAGAGATGCCACATCTGGCATGTCAGCTGCAATTGCAGCTACTATTAGGTTGAGTTTCCTGTAATGTGCTTCCTTACTCCAGGATTTGTCAGGTTTCCACAGGGACCATACTGTTGAACCTTGCATTCTCTAGGGGTATAATACTAATTTCTGCCATCCTCCCCTCCCCCCCTCATACAATATTGTTTTGTTTTATATTTATTATGGTGGCAGGTGGGGTGGGGCACCTTTAGAGGCTTCCTTCTACCTGGCATTTTCCAGTGTGATAACTCTTATCTCACAGGCCAAGTACTCAAAATGGGGGTTACACAAATTTCCAAGTATGTCCGTCTCAATTTTGCATTCAGGGACCAGGGAAATGGCTTCCAGGAGGGTCCACAGACCCAGGGGACCCACCATGAGCTGAATCTTGGCCAGGACTCCATTTATTTCCTGGTGGTTGTTTTTTTGTTTGTTTTGGTGGCTGGCTAGTATGGGGATCTGAACCCTTGGCCTTGGTGGTGTTAACTTCGTGTTCTCACCAACTGAGTAACCAGCCAGCCCCTATATCCTGGCCTTTATAAGCCCATGATGACACTTCCAGGCTTCAGGTCTCAATGCCAACCAGTCCTCAAAACGTTAGTGTGTTCCCCTTTCCCCAGTTTACAGTTACCTGAGTGAACAGCCATAGGTAGAGCAACTATATAGTTTGCGTGCACAGTACAGCTGGACTGAGAGCAGGCAAGAGGTCCCTGTGGAATTGTCCACCAAAGCACTGTGGCACTGCCAGCCTAGGCAGAGAAGAGATGGGACCAGAGGGCATGGAGTGGGTGGCTAAGAACCCTTTCTGGGGAAATGGTGGGAGGCTAATTGTGTGTGAGCTGAGGCTCCAAGTCCCTAGCACATGCTCCATTTTCCCATCAGACTTTACTTACAGAATTTTTAGATTAAAATTATAGGAATTTCAAGCTGGTAACTGCAGAGTATTAAACTCCAAGTGTAGGGACCTTCTGAACACCAGAATCTATGAGACCTATAGTGTAAAGTTCTCTCAGGGCCACAGCTTTCTCAAGTAATTGTTATACTGTATTTTGGAATTGCAGGTTCCTTTCTCCTGGGTACTTGGCCTACTTCAGTCAGTGGATATAGGGTCTGAAACTTGTTCAAATCCAGAAACTGGGCATGGAATCCTGATTTTTTTTTTTTTTTTTTTTTAAAGATGACCGGTAAGGGGATCTCAACCCTTGGTTTAGTGTTGTCAGCACCACGCTCAGCCAGCGAGCTAACCGGCCATCCCTATATAGGATCCGAACCCGTGGCCTTGGTGTTATCAGCACCGCACTCTACCGAGTGAGCCACGGGCCGGCCTGGAATCCTGATTTTTCATTGGGGTGACCATCCTCAGCATCCTGATCTTTCATCCTTGATTTTTTTTTTTTTTTTTTAATGTTACAAAAAGAGTAGTGCTCTTATTGGCTGCTCGTCTATTTTGCCTCTAGTGACATCATGTTCTATTAACTATCTCCATAAATCTCTGAGTCATGTCCCTTTGCCACTAATATTGCTGGTCATTATGGTAATTGGGTCCACCTGACTTCTAATAGTTAAATATCATGACCCGGTCTCTTCTTTTTTCAGGCTCCTGTTATGGACTTTGCTATCAGCAAGCTTAGTTTTGTAACCTCTCTTATGGAGGAAGACAACTATTAAACTTCTTAATGATGCTGACGCCTCCTCATCATTTCTTATGGCACATTTCTTATGGCATTCTCCTGTTTTTTCCAAGGAACATAATTATTTGATGAGTTTTCTGACCAGATATAATACATCCACTTTAGCATGCCTACTTCCCTGAGGCTTTTAATCCCTTCCTCCGCTGTCTGCCACTTAAATTTTGCATTGCCGGCCGAGCCCATGGCGCACTTGGGAGAGTGCGGCACTGGGAGCGCAACGACGCCCCTGCCGCGGGTTCGGATCCTATATAGGAATGGCCGGTGCACTCACTGGCTGAGTGCCGGTCACGAAAAAAAGACAAAAAAAAAATTTTGCATTGCAACTTTACTTAGCATAGGCCATCACTTTTCCAGCTTCTAAGCACCATCCCAGTGGTGAGTTCACACTGTATCCTGGGGTTTTGGCCAGGGTGTTAAGTTCCATATCTCTAAAGAATGGTTGATAACCTTTCCCTTTTCTATCTTATGTTCTGGTCCTCATGTTCAGAAACCCTCAGTAAATAGTCATATGTGTACTCCTCTGGCCCCTACCAGTACATGCTGGCCTTCCTGACTTTATCAGGCCCAGCACATCTGGGCTGGATTATGCTGTGACCTACTACAAGTTAAAGACCTATTAGCTAGGAAGCATGGTAGTTAGTTAGTAGGTATGCTGGCAGCAGCAGATCCTGACGGGACATAGTTGTTTTGGGAGTTGGGTGGGGAGGCCTCTGAATTATCTTCAAGCAAGAGGAGAGCACTAGCTCTTAAAGGGAGGGTGGGCTGCTTTTGCAATTTCAGGGGGTTTAAGAGATATCAGGGCATTTGAGATTTTGGAGGGGTCTCAACTCATATGTCTGCATCCCATGTTTTAGGGTCTTATTCTTTCCCAGTCAAGGCCCTGACATTGGTATAACATGCTCCTTTGATTGAGAACTAACCTTTGGAGCTGGGCTACACAGACAATTGACTCCTGGGCCTGGCCTTCAGCTTTTTGTGTCCTCCTGTTGTAACAGAAAAAGCCTTTTTTGGGCTGGCCAGTTAGCTCAGTTAGTTAGAATGCCAAGTGCTGACAAGGTCAAGGGTTCAGATCCCCTTACTGGCCAGCTGCCACCAAAAAAAAAAAAAAAAGAAAAAGAAAAGAAAAACCCTTTTTTGTAAGTTACCCAAGGAGCCCTTGTGGCTTTCACATTTGGCTTTAAATTGACTGTTAGTCACTTTCATCTTTTTGTTTCTTTTTTTACAGCAATAGCTTTTCAATTTCATTGTCATTTTAGTTACTGTTTTCTCCTTAGTCTTCAAGTGCCTGATACAGCTAATCAACTAGTGCATTCTCTTCCACACTAGACCATCACTATTCACCACTGGCAAAAGTCTAAGAATTAGGGGCCGAGCCCGTGGCGCACTTGGTAGAGTGCTGCGCTGGCAGCGCCGCGACGCTTTCGCCGCGGGTTCGGATCCTATATAGGACTGACCGGTGCACTCACTGGCTGAGTGCCGGTCACGAAAAAACGACAAAAAAAAAAAAAAAAGTCTAAGAATTAGACCAGAATCTTGTGCCAAGTATTACACCAACCACCAATGATGGGATCCTCATTGCCATCTAGTTAGCTCGTGATTCAACTTTAGAACCCCATTTAATTCCCAGTTTTCTCTGATCATTTCTGGGACTAACCATCAGTAGGTTGTGTACTCTGAAAAGGAGGCTCAGAATTGGAGTTAAGTATTCAGAATGTTTATTAGGGAATGCTCTTTGAATCAAAACCATGGGAGGAATAGAAAGCTGGATCGGGCAGATTTGACCCATGTCTTGATTGGGGTGAAGAAGGCTGGATATCTATACTTAGTCAAATTCCCTTCAAAACATTTTTTTGTTTTATTTTCATACTTGAATGTTCTAAACTTATAGCTCTCTGAACCATCCTCCTGTATCTAAAATAACTTCCACTTTCCTTAGGCAAAACCAATTTCCTCCCTCAAAGATGTCCCTCAGACATTCCATAGTTTATTGATTGCATTGCGTTTCCTTGAAAGCTGGAACTACTCTTAACCACTGTTATTCTGTAGTAAATTAGGGACATACTTTAAGATCAAAATTAATTCTTAGTTAAATTGGATGTTTGTATTTCAGTTATTTTTCTTGGAGAAAAATGTAAAAGATGAAATTTTATGTACTCTAAGATTAAATGGAAATATTGAAATTGATCAACTTTTGTACCACAAAGCTAATTAAAATTAAAGAGTAACAAAACTGAAAAAAAAAAGCCATGTCCCTCATATCCTTTCTCAGGTGTTTATACGAGTTTGTTTTTGGGTTTTTTTGGTGGGTCTTTTTTATCATTTAAAAAATTTTTTTCACTAAATATAAATAAAATCAATCAGAATAAGTATTAATACTCTTACAAAATTAGAGATACAAAGAACATATAGAGCTGGCCAGTTAGCTCAATTGGTCAGAGCACAGTGTTGACAACACCAAGGTCGAGGGTTCAGATACCCATACCAGACAGCCACCGAAAAGAAACAAACATATTAAGGCAGGAAAATATAATAATTAGATTAATTTACAACAGTCTAAAAGCTAGAGTTTGGGGTCATCTACATTGGAAAATGAACTGATTTCAACATTAAAATTTTCTTTACTATCCTAAAGACCAAATTCATAAAGAGTTCGCTTATCCATGAAGATCTCACTGTTCTACTTTATAAAATGAGCATAATAAGAGTACCATCATGATACAGTTGAAATAAGAATTAAGTTTGAACCTAAATATATAGTAAGTATTTAACAAATGTTCTCTGTTGTTACTATTATCTGTCTTTCTTGGGCACAACTCTACCCTCAGTGCCTGGCAATTCTTGTTCCTCTCATGTCTTTTTTTCTTTTTAAAGATGACCGGTAAGGGGATCTTAACCCTTGAATTGGTGTTGTCAGCACCACGCTCTCCCAAGTGAGCCGCAGGCCGGCCCTCTAGTTCCTCTCATGGGAGGAGCTTGATAAAGGCAAAGTATTATTTTTTCCAGGAGTATGCTAATGGAGAATTATCAATGTAATTTTGGGTTTTTGTCTGTTTTTTAAAATGTAATTTTATCAGTATTATTTTTTACATTCTAGGATGTTGTTGCAGAGCAGTTGGGAGGGAGGGGGAGAGGGGAAAGGGGAAGGAAATGGGATGGAAGAAGGAGGAAGGAGGAGGGGTGGGATTGAGGCCTGTGGCACCCCCCTCATTCCCACAGGGAAGACAGGGGGGCTTCCAGTAGTGGCTTGGTCATTGCTGGGCTGGGTGCAGATGTCAGAGGGATGTGGCAAAAGCCCTCACCCCCTACCATCCCAGATCGGGAACCTAGGGCCCTTCTTGCTGTGGCTTGATGGTCATTGCTGGGGTGGTTGCATGTGTGTGTGGGGGTGTGGCTGAGGCCCTTTGCCCCCCACTGCCCCGGCTCTCCCTTTCTTCGGTGACTTGGTGGTCCCCACTGGGCTGGCTGTGGGTGTTGGGGGGCACGGCCAAGGCCCTTGGCCCCCCCCACCGCTCCAGCTTGGGAGAGCCCATGGTGCTTCCTGCAGCAGCTCGGTGGTCACTGCTGGGCTGGCTGCTGGTGTTGGGGGTAGTGCCTGAGGCCCTCCGCACCCCACTGACCCACCTAGGGAGAGCCCGCAACACTTCCTGTGGCAGCTGGGTGGTCACTGCTGGGCTGGCTGTGGGCGTTGGGGGGTGTGGCCCTTGTCCCCCACCCTCGGGATTGGTTGCGGGTGTGGGGGGGCATGGCTAAGGCCTCCAGCCCTCCCCCCTTTCTGGGTTGGTAGCCCAGGGGACTTCCAGTCCTTCTAGGTGTTATAGGTGTTCTTTGGTGAAATGAGACCTTTACTAGTTAATACGAAACTTTGTCTCTGGTTGCGGGAACTTTGTTTTTTCTTTCAGTTCTGTGTTGGATTATTTGCTGATCCTACCACGTAAACTCTGTGCTGGAACTAATTTGTAGTCCTTTGCTTACTTCTAAAAAGGGGGAACTTCCTGTGGGGACCAGTACTTGAGCTGTGTAGTTTAAATTGCTGCTTTGCTGCTGATTCCCTAGGGAAGGCTTTTTGTGCAGCTCAGGTTTTAATGGTTGACTTTATAGGTACTTTCGGCTCTGGAGAGATCCGGTGCACCTGGGTTGTGTAGACACTCTGGTCTGGGCCTGAGTCTTTTCATCAAACTGCACCCTGTGCAATTCCTGACCAGTCTCCTCTGAGTGGTCCTACGCTGATTGAGGGGCAGATCAGCTGTCCTTGCTGTGCCCCAGTGTTCCCCCAGTGGGTCCTTCTCCCACACCGCCCGTGCTACAAACACTTCCCATGGGACAGGCTGTGCGCAGGTCCCTTGCAATGACTCACCGGTTTCTAAGTGGCTCCTTTTTTTCAGTTGTTGTGGCTCTTCACTCCTATGTGGGTCCACAGGAACCCTGTTAGTGGTCTTGCAGGCCTGGGGGCCACCAAGGCCCTCTTCTCCCCTGCCACCTCCAAGCAACTTTATCCGAAGGGCACAGTTGTGACTATTGCTGGCTCCTGCTCTGTACTCTCACCAGCTCCAGCCTGGACACGGCTGGGGCTTGAAATGGTCAGAGCAGTCCTTTCTTTCTCTCATTGTGGCTTCTACTGCCTTCGTGCACTCCATAGGTCTCTCCTCCTCTTCCCCTGAGCTCTAGTGGCCCCAGCTTGGCTGTCCTTGCTTTTTTTTTTTTTTTTTTTTTTTTTAAAGATCCCCTGGTAAGGGGATCTTAACCCTTGTCTTGGTGTTGTCAGCACCACACTCAGCGAGTGAGCGAACCGGCCATCCCTATATAGGATCCGAACCCGTGGCCTTGGTGTTATCAGTACCACACTCTCCCGAGTGAGCCACAGGCCGGGCCTGTCCTTGCTTTTTTATAGTTGAAAATTGATTGATTTGTCGGAGAGAATGATGCTGGGGACTATCTGTTCCACCATCTTGACTGGAAGTCTGTTTTTGTTTTACATAAAAACTTGCCCTTTTCCTTATATTCTGGTAAATTTAAGATGCAGATTGGAAAGGGAACTTATTTGAGGAAACTGAGAATGATATATTTTTTAAATGAAAATTAGTTGTAGAAGTTCACGATATTTTAGTATTATATATCTATCTCAACTCCCTTAAAATAACTCCCAGTCGGCAATGTTTTCGTTTAATGAGTTATATGTTCGTTTCTGTAATGTTCCAGTTTTAAATTATAATCAGTGTTACTGAATTGGGCTTATTTTTTAAAAAAACATAAAAGGTGATGGATTTTACATTTTCGGTATATATCATTTACCTTTTTCTCTTTTTAGAAACTATAACCCACCTCCCTAAACTGGTTAATGGTGATATGGAAGATCCATTTGGTGAGTACCGCCTCCATTTTACTTAGTTAATGATATTTGTGTTTTAACTTCATTTCTGAAAATCAAAACTTTAATAAGTTTTGATAGTAAATTAATTTTTTTTTCATATTCATTATGCTACTCTCTAGAATAATGGTTCTCAAACTTTTTGCTTTCAGGATCCTTTTATACTCAAATATAACTGAGGGCATAACGAGCTTTTGTTTGTATGACATATCTATTGATATTTACTGTATGACGGTACTTCAAGAAGTTTGTGGAAAAATAGAATTAAAAGATTATATAAATCTTCACATGTACATTTTTAAAAACATATTTAAGTTAATTAATTAATTTGTTTATTTATTAGTGGCTGGCCAATACAGGGATCAAACCCTGGACCTTGGTGTTATCAGCACCACACTCTAACCAACTGAACTAACCAGCCAGCCCCTCCATTAAACCTGAGAAATTTAAAATATACTAATTCATTTAAAAATAATATTAATAAGTCCACTATTTATTACATAAACAACATTTTTAAATGAAAAATAGTGCCCAGAATAAACAAAGAAAAATTAGTGAGAAGAGTGGTATTGTTTTACATTTTTGCAAATCTCTAACATTTGCTTTAATAGAAGACAGCTAGATTCACATATCTGCTTCTACATTCAGTCTGGTGTGTTATCAAATACCATATAGACTCTGGAAAATTAACTGTACAGTTAGGAGATAATGAGAGAAAAAAGGCAAATAACAAGGGCTGGCCTGTGGCTCACTTGGGAGAGTGTGGTGCTGATAACACCAAGGCCATGGGTTCGGATCCCTATATAGGGATGGCTGGTTAGCTCACTTCAGAGAGTGTGGTGCTGACAACACCAAGTCAAGGGTTAAGATCCCCTTACTGGTCATCTTTTTAAAAAAAAAAACAAAAAAGGCAAATAACTATTATAAAAAATAATACTAAAAAAAAAAACGTGCTAACCTTACAGGCCTCCTAAAAGAGTATTGGAGATCCCCAGGGGTCCCTAGGCCATGTGTTGAGAACTGCTGCTCTAGAATATTAGTTACCTCTAATAAAACCATTTAGCAAGTTAAATTGAGAAATTTAAAGTTCTCTATTTTGATCAATCAGTAACTTATGTATACTTCTCTTTGGCTGGAAATTTAGTTTTGCTAATTTTTCAGAAACAAGTGTGCCTTGTAGTGCTTCATTAGTAGTTGGTCAATGAAAGATTACACAGAAGTAATCATACTAGCAGGGATGTGTAATATTTCTAATTAAGTTTTGCCCATATGTCATATTTCATCTAGCAACATGAGTAAGGGAATATAAATGTAGATTTGCAAAGGTTTAATATCTGCCTTTGTGACTGTAAACAGTCAGTTACTGTGTGTTGAACTCTATTTTCCTATTGACTTTTATTTCAAAGTGAGAGATGCATCTTGGGATATCAGATTTTTCTTTTTTTTCTTTTTTTAAAAAAAGATGACTGGTAAGGGGATCTTAACCGTTGGCTTGGTGTTGTCAGCCCATACTCAGCCATTGAGCCAACCAGCCATCCCTATGTAAGATCCGAACCCTTGGCCTTGGTGTTATCAGCACCGCACTCTCCGAAGTGAGCCACGGGCCGGCCCAGATATCAGATTTTTCAAGTTAAGAAGTACTTTCCATTTAAAAATATTCATCAGCAAAAAAAAAAAAAAGGAATCAAGACAGTTTTACTTGATTAACCTCAAGGCATGCTGGAGGAAGCATTTGATTCAAGCATTTTCTGATTCTTCACTGCTTCAGACTCAGCAGTGAAGTCTTCCCAAATCCCTTTTTATGCCAGTGCAACTTGAAGAAGTATAGTAAAAATCTTACCAAGTTTATATTCTGCTCTTGTCCAGTTACCGATTGATAACTGAGGTTAGGCTCTTTGACAGCTCTGATAATTAATTTTTGTCTTGCTTTGAGAAGACTGCTATTGAAAACCTTGCAAGATCAGAATTTCTCCTTTGATTATAATGAAACTAGATGACTTCTTTAGGACCTTGACTTTTTTTTCCCAGAAGGATACTTTACAGGATTACTAGTTCATCAATGAGATCCTTAGTTTGAACACTAGAGGGCAGTAAGTACTTTATTCATAAATTTGTAATTTCATTACCAAGTTATTTCTTGAGAGGATTATTTGTGAAGAATTAGGTAAATCAAGTTGTTTTTAGTAGCCTGGTGACAGATTCTAAAGAACATGTCCATATGATAAATTAGAGTAATGCATGAAAACTCCAAAGGTCTTTACTGGAAACTTAAGTTTTCTCTCCAAGTTACCTCCTTTCCTCATCCAACTTAAGTATAACTTAAAGTTTAATATAATCTAATTAATTAAATTTATTAAACTAATTAAATTCAACTGAAATTAAATTTAAATACACTTTAAATTTACTAGAGAATATCAAAATGGGTGAAATGTGCTTTTGATGTTGGGTTTTTTGGGTTTTTTTGTTTTTTTTTGTTTGTTTGTTTTTTGGTGGCTGGCCCATATGGGGATCTAAACTCTTGACCTTCATGTTATAACACCAAGCTCTAACCAGCTGAGCTAACTGGCCAGCCTCCTACTCTTGATTGTTTACTTAGAGAGGCAAGAGTATGGGTCTGTGTTAGTGGGAGGATTTTTTCTCTTACACTTATTAAATTTTGGGATTTGTAAATTAACATTTAAATTTGTAATGTGGATTTTAGAGAAAAACAGTAATGATTCAAGAAAAGAAAAGAAAAAGTATAAGAAAAAAAGAAAAACAAAAGAAATGATTCATAGTTATATTTAACAATCAGCCTCCTTTTCTGTCTTCATTCTTCCTTTAAATGTTATACTGATTTTTTCTTAGTTATTTACAAAACATACATATGGTAACAGTTTGGTGTACTCAATGCCCATTTGACAAAGAAAAGAATTCTGAATGTAAAATGAGTTTGTTTCTAAGAAGATGAAGCCCCTATAAGATGGAGCGAGGGGCTGGCCAGTTACCTGGTTGGTTAGAGCATGGTGCTGATAACACCAAGGTCGAGGGTTCCGTCTGTGTATTGGCCAGTCACCGGAGGAAAAAAAAAATGGAGTGAGAATTTTGTTATAATCAAGTTAGCTAACAGTTATATAGATATATTGAAAAAGAATTATTTGTAGTATTCTGAAAATAAAAGTAGCAAGGGATTTTTATCCATCAAGTTCCAGTGGGTAAGATCTAAGGCCTCTAGAGCCTTTCCTACATGAACAGATTCTTACTCATTTCATTATGTAATATTTAAAAATCATTTTTGTTAATACCAGTATTGGTCTCATCAGAAAAGTCTTTAAATATTGGTATGCTGTCAAACTCACTGTAGATATAGATTTTCCAAAATTCTAATTTTCACTTGAAAACTTGAGTTATATCATTGGCAACAAATACTGTCAGTTTTCTTTGTTAGTGACAGGCTTACTTTTGAGAAAATGTCTGTCAAATATCAAAGCTTGAATAATGTAGTTTGTCATTCATTATTTTAAATAAAAATGGTATTTCATGAAGAAAACTGGCTAGTGCAGCTTGCAATGCAATCATACTAGTGCCTTTTCTGGAGATAACCATCATACTTAAGTATACAAACATGATTCATACATACTTTTTGTGTTATCACACAAAATAATAAAAAGACATGTATGGAAGGGTTGAGATTTATTAAAACTAATAATCTTTATTGCTTCACTAAGACATTCTTTTTTTTTTTTTTTTGGCCGCTCTAATCAACTGAGCTAACCATAACCAGCCAGCTCCTATCAAGGACATTCTTAAATGAAAATTGGTTTTATTTTTGGGCTAGCCAGTTAGCTCACTTGCTTAGAGCGTGGTACTGATAACACCAAAGTCAACACTTGGAATCCCTATTCTGGCCAACTGCCAAAAAAAAAGTTTTATTTTTAACTTAATAGTATAGTTGTGAAGAATACAATGACTCCTCCTACAGTTTGATGCTGCTGCTTTGATTTGTGTTAAGGTGCCAGCAGTTTTCCTCACCATTGCTTTTGTACCACAAGTGCAAGTATCAACACAGTGAAAAAGGCAATTTGCAGTA
The DNA here is from genome assembly GCF_027409185.1 of Cynocephalus volans. NCBI lineage: Eukaryota > Metazoa > Chordata > Mammalia > Dermoptera > Cynocephalidae > Cynocephalus > Cynocephalus volans. Next base: position 22,371,689 of record NC_084467.1, read on the forward strand.
TTTTTATTTATTTAGTTTTACCTCTTGGACTCCTGAAAGGATATCAGGGATCCCCAGAGATCAAGGCACCATACTTGCTTCAGTTTTCTGGAGTTCACAGAGCCCCTTCTGTGGAAGTCATGGGCAAAGTCAGGACTTAGTACTGGAAGTTGCATTGGGCAGGGTTCCAGTATGGACCAGGTCTTGGACATTTGGCAGAAATATGGTCAGAGGGAGTGAGCAGCTTTGGTTTCTCCTAAGTTGACCATACAACTTTCAAGAGTCAGTTAAAGAACACTTCTGTGGGATGAAATGAGTGTACTGAGCTCATTAGGCTGCCAAGTATGTTGAAAGAAGAAATTCATCAGCATTCAGTCAAGACAAGCTGAGGTCCAGGCTCATCTGGGCACTATATTCTTAACTCTAAAAAGAGGATAAATGGCAGCAGAGATCTTGAGTCACGTTGCTCCAATCTAGACAGGTGGTCCTCTATGTGCAGTACACAGCTGTTATCCCGGGATATCTCTTCTCGCTTCTCCTGGCAACTCTGCTGCTCTCCTGTGTTGGCTCTTTTGTTTCCTAAATCCTGTGTCTTCCTCTTTCTTGATTGCTAGTAGCATCTTGATCTTGGACCTCCATAGTTCTCTAATTTTCATCTCTTTTTCCTTTAGCTCTATTTCCTGGAAGATTTATTCAATTTTATTTTCTACTTCTATTAAGTTTTTCTTTTCTACTATTATGTTTTTAATCTCCAGGAAGTTTTAAAAAATTCTCTGGATGTTTCTTTTCATAATATCCTTTCATTTTTTCAACAAATTTTCTTTGCCCTGCATAGTCTTTTTCCATAAAGTTGTTTCCTCTGTTTGCTTCAGTCTCTTTTATGTTAGGGCTTTTCTCTTATGTCTAGTAATAATTAGCTGTCTGCTTATGATTAAGAGTAGGAGACTATATAGCCAATTAGAAGCTTTAAATATGTAGGCTGGTTGCCTTTGGACTTTACATGTACAGTGAGCTTCTTGGCCTTATTGTTGAGGAACATTCCCATTTCAGTATCAGGACCCAAGGGGCAGAGTCTTCCCATTCCTATTTGGACAATAACAGATGAAGAAGACTGGATAGAGGTTACAGCATTCAGCATCAATTATGCATGTGTTCACTTAATTTCCTTCCAGATTTACTGCTGTATCACCACCATCAACTGCCTTTTGTGTCTCCTAGTTCAGAGACCATTTGTTTTCTCCCTTTCAGAAAACAGACCTGCAGAATTTTACAAAGGTTGATGTGAGGCAGATATTTGAGGTTATGAAGTGGGAAAAGTGATAGCAGAATCCAACATTTTTTATCCTGATTCTCTTTATTTTAGGTCCCTTCCCTTTCTTCTCATTTCAAAGGGACCTGGATAAAATACAGTGAAGGTATTACTTATTAACCTATATTGGCATACGCTGCAAGTTAAAAGAAAAATGTAATGGCTATACTGTACACAAGTACTGGGTGAAGAAAGGGTCTAGAGAGGATGTGCACACAACTTATGCTACTGTGATGCTTCACGCCCCCACTGCTTTTAAAAATGGCTCATTCCTGCTTCTCCTTTCTTCCTTCTGAACTGTTTATGGGTTAACAGCCATTCTCCCCACAGCATGCAAGAGGAAAAGGAACTGAGACCCTGACATATCGTTTGTTAAAAAGTGCTGAATTAAAGATTTTGAGAGGCTGGCCTGTGGCTCACTTGGGAGAGTGTGGTGCTGGTAACACTGGGGCCACAGGTTTGGATCCCTATATAGGGATGGCCAGTTAGCTCACTTTGGAGAATGTGGTGCTGACAACACCAAGTCAAGGGTTAAGATTCTCTTACCGGCCGAGCCCGTGGCGCACTCGGTAGAGTGCTGCGCTGGGAGCGTGGTGACACTCCCGCCGCGGGTTCAGATCCTATATAGGAATGACCGGTGCACTCACTGGCTGAGTGTCGGTCACGAAAAAAACGACAAAAAAAAAAAAAAAAAAAAAAATTCTCTTACCGGTCATCTTTTAAAAAAGAGAGATTTTGGGGGCAGGCTGGTTATCTTGTTAGGTTAGAGTGCAGCCTCATAACATCAAAGTCATGGTTAGGTTCCCTGTACTGGCCAGCCGCCAAAAAAAACCAACAACAAAAAAGATTTTTTGGATGAAGGAAGATTTGTATACTAATTACCTTCCCAAAATGTTTTAAAACATCTGACTACTTTTAAAGTTTTCTATATACCCTCCCTTCTACAGATGTGAAGACAGTTTTTTGGAAATATTTTTTGGGTGTGTGTTTGAAATAATTATTTAATGAGATATAGATTATTAATGTGAATTATAAACTTAAAGCTAGGTTCCCTGCACCAGCCAGCTGCCAAACAAAAACAAAAACAAACAAAAAAATAAACTTAAAGCTAGTTGCAAAAGCTTTATTCATATGCATGGTATTCTGGGAACAGATTTACAACGTAATGTCTCCTTTTGATTAGAATTTGTTTCATATAGGAAATAAGAGAAGTAGTTTGTTAAGGTAGTAAATAGAATTAATTATTTCCTAAACAAATAAAGTCAATTATTGTCTTCTTACTCTGTATCTGAATTTATAAATCACTATGGTATGATGGGGTTTTTCCTAACTGTGAAGGAGCCATGCCCAAAGCTAATGCACTTCACTTCAAAGTTCATGGGAAAAAATGTTGTGATATTATGTTGTTACCACTTGAAGCTTAAAATATGTCAATAACACAGTCCTTCCCTCCCTCCTCTTTAAGAATGAAGGACAAAATGCAAACTTAATTAGTTTTGAGATCCTTAGGGTGTAGGAGATAAATTCCTCTGGGATTACATGATTCCAAAAATGATACTAGACCCATTTTTTCCCTTGTGGTTTTGATTAGGAACTTAATTTAGCATTATTATAAGTGTATCTAAAATATCCTCTGTCAGAGCTGGCTGCTTGGGAGAGCATAGTGCTGGTAACATCAAGGTCAAGGGTTTGAATCCCTGGACTGGTCATCCATCCAAAATAAATATATCTTCTGTCACCTTATTTCTTGATAAGGGTATAAATTTATGGAGGGCAGCGTCTTTTTTACTGTTACATCACAGTGCCCAACAGTAAGCACACAATATATATTTGTATGTATTTCTTCCATACATAAGTTTTCTGAATAAGAGAATTACTAGTCTTAAGGGAAATAGAGTGAAGACTCCAGTTTCTGTGAACTTGAATGACAGATATCATGTAATTATTCCTTCTGTTGGCATAAAAGATGAGCTATAGTAGTAATAATGCAAGCCTGAAAGGTAGTTTGAACTATCTCCTATATCCTATCACCACTTTTCATTACTTCTGAGTACTACTTTACTCCTAGAAAATCATAGCAAGTGTGATAGTTTGACTAAATGTGCAGATTTGTTTCCATCTTCATTTATTTCTTCATACTGAGCCCTTATCAATTGTGTTATGCACCCTGCATAGGCAATGATATATGTTATACAGAAGTTTTCTCCCAGCCTGTGGCTTGTCTTCTCATTTTCTTACTAGCAGAATTTTTTTTTTTTTTTTAAAGGTGACAGGTAAGGGGATCTTAACCCTTGACTTGGTGTTGTCAGCACCACGCTCCCAAGTGAGCTAACCGGCCATCCCTATGTAGGGATCCATACCCATGGCCTTGGTATTATCAACACCACACTCTCCCAAGTGAGCCATGGGCTGGCCCCTAGCAGAAGTTTTTAATTTAATGAAATCCAATTTGATCAATTTTTCTTTTATTTTTCATGCTTTTTGTGTTCTAAGAAATCTTTGCTTAATCTAGGGTCACAAAGATTTTCCTCTTGTTTTCTTCAAGATCTTTAGGTTTAGCTTTTACATTTAGGTCAATGATTCTCTCTTAGTTAATTTTTGGATATGGTACAAAGTTGAAAATATTCTCTTTCGTCGACTGAATTTGGGCACTTTTGTTGAATTCTTAATGAAATGGGTAATTTCCTTGGAAAATTTAATTTACCAAGTGACTCAAGAAATAAAAATTCCATATAGACTAATGTTAAAATGTACGTAGGCCCACTGTGTTTGGGCAGTTTAATTCATATTGAAGGAACAGATATTTATAATGTTATACCAATCATAATAGAGCAGAGGAAAATATAATATACACCTTCATTTTATAAAGTTAGTAAAATCTTAATAAGATAACTAAAAGCTGACAAAGATAGTATAAAAATATATTTGTCCTATCCCACTTAATGAATACAGTTGTAGAAAGTTTATATTAAATCTAAGAAATCATTATTATATTTTTTCTGATTACAAAAACAATACATATTTCTTCCAGGAAAATTAGAAAATATGGCATAAAGAAGAGAATTTTAAATCATACTTGATCTTTTGACCCAGTGGTAACTACTACTAATATATATATATATATTTTTTAATTAATTAATTATTTTTTTAAAGATGACCAGTAAGGGGATCTTAACCCTTGACTTGGTGTTGTCAGCACCAGGCTCACCCAGTGAGCAAACCAGCCATCCCTATATGGGATCCGAACCCGCGGCCTTGGTGTTATCAGCACTGCACTCTCCCAAGTGAGCCACAGGCCGTCCCCTCCCCCCCACCTTTTTAAAAAAAATTTTTGATGGTTGACTGGTGTGGGGAACCGAATAATAACATTTTTATATATCTACTTCCATGATTTTTTTCTAGGGCAATTATCTACGTAGTTACATTTTTAACATGCTGTTTTATAAATTTCTTCCTATTTGATAATGTCAGATCTATAAATGTGTTAAAACAATATGACCAAGAGGATTTCTTTCAGTATTTAAGAATATTGTGTTTAGGAATCTATAAATAGTAACACATTATTACATAAATAGGTCAAAAACTAAGAGGAAAATGATATGTTCATCTTTGTAGATGACAAAAATTTTTTATAAAATTCATTTATTCTAGTGAAAAGCTTTAATTACCTTAGGAATAGGATAATTTATTTTTATTCTTTCTTAAATATTTAAATAATAATGACACCTACATTTCTACCGAATTGACTTAAAAATTGATAACATTAAGACACATTTTATAAAATAAAACTTGTTAGATAAAGTATAATCTTGGGAGTCCTAGATAGTATATTAAGACAAACACTAATTACAAGCACATTTCCAATAATGAACAAAATAATTACATATTTGTTGGCTGATATTATTAGAAGAATACTCAAAGAGGGAGGCTGGCCAGTTTGTTCAGTTGGTTAGAGTGTGGTGTTGATAACACCAAGGTCCAGGGTTCAATCCCTGTACCTGCTAGCCGCAAAGAAGAAACATGAAAAATACTCGAAGAAAATCACCTGGAAAAAATTTTCAATAAAATGGCTGGCTAAATACAAAATAAACATTCAAGACTGAATTGTTAAAATGTATATAATATATACAGTATAAGTTACATATAGAAAAACTAGGGCTGGCTAGTTAACTCAGTTGTTTAGAGCAACTTTATAACAACAAGGTCATGAGTTCGGCTCCCTGTACTGGCCAGCTGCCAAAAAGAAAAAAGAAAAATCAAAGGGGTTAAAAGTCATTTACAATAACAAGCAAATTCTACGGTGTCTAGTAGTGATCTTAATAAGTATGCAATGTACATGATAAAACTAGAAATTTGCTGTAGATAAGTAAACAGAGGCATTGCATTAAGTAATGGGGAAAATGATCAGTCATTTATTATATAGATGTAATACTATTGATTGATTGATTGGCAGCTGGCTGGTACAGGGATCTGAACCCTTGACCTTGGTGTTATCCGCACCATGCTCTAACCAAGTGAGCTAAACAGCCAGCCCAGATTTAAAAGTTTTAATAATTGAAATGAATTTGTATGTGCTTTCGATATTTGACAAAATGATTATAAAATGTAAGTTTAGAAAAAAAGTTTAGTTATTAGTAAACTACTCCTTTTAGGGGCCAGCTCGTGGCTCACTTGGGAGAGTGTGGTGCTGATAACACCAAGGCCACGGGTTCGGATGCCTATATAGGGATGGCCGGTTGCTCACTTGGGAGAGCAGGTCAAGGGTTAAGACCCCCTTACTGGTCATATTTTAAGAAAAAAAAATACTCTTTTTTATTGGTTTATGATGACATTTTGGTCACACTAAGCTTTATCAAGGTCTCAGGTGTATTTTTGGACTGTATGTTCTGTTGAACCACCTGTTAATTTTTGCACCAGTTCTACAATGTGTTTATTACTATAATCAGAACAACCTCAGTGGTTGGCTTGTGCCTGCTTCACTTTCTATTAATGACCTTTAATGATCAGAGCTTTGACTTGACTCAAAGGCAAGACAATTTTTTTAGATTACAATATGAAACATCAGTGGAATCTAAAATACATGGGCACGTACACATACATGCACATGGAGGCCATAATCAAGGCTTTTATTTAAAGAAGGTGATGGTAGTATAATAGCTCATCTTGTGAGATGGTGCTGATGGCATCTAAAACCCTTCATTGAAGACTTGTGGGGGAGTTTTTCCTCATCAAACTGTTTATTTGGTGATAACCAGAATGATGTCATATCAGATTGCTCTGTAGCTAAAGCTTTCCTTTTTTTCCTCCCCATTATGTAAAAAGATTTGCTGTTACATTTAACATATTTAAGCATTTTAAAAATTCATATTAAGTCTCCTTTGATGATATCCCAAAAGAATTTAGATGCTGTGGAATAGGTGGGTCTGGCTGCTTTATTTTGTCCATTCCCCCCACTCCCCACCCCCAGGGGTCAGACTTTTTCCTCTTCAGTTTAGAGTTGAGCTCAGTAATCAAAAAGCAAGAATAGCAAGAAGGATCAAGAATTATATCTTAAATAGTAAAAGAAAAATTGGCACCAAAGAAAGGACATTTTTGCTAGGATGAGGAGCTTGGCTTAATACTAAAGGCGTGTACTTGCTCAGTTCTGTTTATAATCTCATAATGTATCCAGTATAGATGGCTTAATGTTGATTACAATGAAGGCCAATTAGTATCCTAACCCCAACCAAAAGGTTAATGGCTGACTGAATTATTTATTAATTTATTCATAAATTTTCTTTGGCTCATTGCCCTAGCACTGTGAAGGGAAATTTTTAAAAAATGAATAAGATACAGTTTGGGCTCCCAAACTCTTAAAGAGGAGATTGAGAACTGTTTATTTGGGGCAGAATGAAGTATTTGTATACAGTAAAAATAGTTGTGTTATTGAAATTTCGTGCCATGTTATTCAGCATGATTTGTACTTAAGGAAATTATTAAAACAAAGCTTGCTTACAGAGTTTATGTATTTTCTTTTCTGTATCTGTGTTGTTTGAGTAGCTTAGTGATGATTTCATTTGAGAGATTTTTTGTTTTGTATCTAAAGGAATTTGGTGTATATGGGAAAATAAGAAAAACTAGAGGCTTCTTACTTACCTTTGAGAACATGGATAGATAATAAGTGATCACAAAACATACTTGTACATTGCCAATAATAACGCCCCAAGGAGCATAAATGTGATGTGAACCTGTGCTTTAGTAATTTGGGTTTCTTATGAAACACTGGGGCTAGAGGCTTTTTATTACTTATCTAGGTTTATAGTGTAGCAAAGAGTATAGATCCATATTACTTAGATATTTGCCACGTTATTAACTTGGGCAAGTTTACCTCCTTGTGACTCAGTTTCCTCCTCTATAAAATGGGGACAATAAGTGGTATCCTTCTCACAGGCTTGTTGTAAGAATTAGACAAGTTACTGTATGCAAGACACTTAGAACAGTCCCTGGCATTATAATACTTGCTCAGTGAATGTTACCTATTATTCATAGAGAATAGAGAGAAAGAATGTATGGGAAGTAGAATTGTTTATTTTTCTAAGTTTTAACTTTCTTTTCATCAAGTCTTTTGTTAGAGTTGTTCATACGTAATAAAGTAGATGGTATTATTTTATTTCTTTATCTTCTGAGTTTTCTGATAGCAGTTTTTACCATGTAGTGAAATGATCAGAAGCCAGGAAACAGGAATCAAGGAGAGAAGAAACAGAGACGAGAAATCAGCTTTCAGTGATTAAAAACTGGTAGTGCTAAAGCTTAGTCCTTGTAAATGTCTCTGTTAGGAACTAGAAAAGCAGAGTTACTTTTTAAATCAGTTTTTTATAAACCTAAAAGCAACTATAATTAAAAGAACGTATTGCTGTAAGTATCTGTGGAAGTGAATTTATAACATATAACCCATAGCTAGCAAGATCATCTCAATCATTGCTATCTTTTCTTTTCTTTTTGCCACAAAACTTATCAGGGATTTATTATTATATATTCATTACCTACAGACCTGGCACATTTCCCAGCATAAGTACACCATAACCCAAAAGGGACACCTATAGGCAAACCTTTCTTTCAGAGGAGTGAAAGATCCTATTCTCCCTCTGCCCTACTCCATTTTTTTCAAATATTTATTGAATCCCTAGAATGTGCTGAGTACTATGTTACTTGTGGAGAATATACAGAAAATTTCTGCTTTCAAAGAGTGTACAATTTAATAGAGATAGATGAGTAAACAGGTAACTAGAATAAAAGTGACATATACCCCTATATGTAGAAGTATATTCAAGGTGACTTTGGAACACAGCAAAGAGATGCCTAACTCAGCTAAGGTGTGGAAAGGTTCAAGGTGACACATAAACTGAATTTTGAAGGAGTAGGAGTTAGCCAAATTAGGGATAGTGGGGAGACAGAGGTAGGGAGAACAGTAAAAGCATAGGTTGGCAGACCTAAGAGAATGTCATAGTTTAGGAACTCCAAGTGATTCAGTAGCACTAAAGATTAGGATGGATATAGGAGAGAGGAGAGAATAGGCACTGGGTCAGGTCTTGAGGGATTTTTTGTAAGGTGTGGAGAATATTATTAAACATATTGTTATAAAGATCACTGTGGCACCAGTGTTGAAAATGGATGAGAAAGTGACAAAACTAGAGACAGGTGAGAAAGAAATTATCACTGATCCAAACACACATAGGAGGATGTCAAAAGCTGTGTTCCACAAACAGATTCTATCAGACCTAGAAGGTTTATAGAATTGTTTAAAAATACAAAAGACTTTTTGCCCCAAGTTAATAAATCGCAGAAGAATCATTTCAGCCCTTTATCTTTTTCCTTTTCATTCACTACAAATCAACACAGCAAACTGGTTGTCAGCTTTTTGGATTTTAGAATAGATGGTATTGTGAAGGCTCTTGGTGCCTAGGCCTGGGAACAAAGTGAATATGGTGCTATGAGTTGAATGTGTCCCCCCGAGTTGAATGTGTCCCCCCAAAATTCATGTGTTGGAAACTTGATCCCTATTGTAACAATGTTAAGAGGGTGGGAAATCCAGTTATGGTATTTGAAAGGTGGGCCTTTAATAGTTGATTGGATTGTGAGGTCTATGCTCTTATGAATGGGTTAATGCATTCATGGAGTAATGAGTTATAATGGGTGTGGTGTGGTGGTTTTATAAAAAGAGCACATGGAAGAGCTCTTGCCATTCTTGCCATGTGTTATCAGCACCGCACTCTCCCGAGTGAGCCACGGGCCGGCCCATTCTTGCCATGTGATTGATACCTGGTTGCCACAAGACTCCGTAGAGAGTTCTCAGCCAGAAGGCGGCCCTCACCAAATATGCCCCCTGGACTGTGGACTTCCCAGCCTCCAAAACTGTAAGAAATAATTTTATATCTCTATAAAGTACCCAGTTTCAGGCAACAGAAACAGACTAACACTGTATGGGTACAGTGTCTAATGGCTAGTTGGGGCCTGTTTAATTTAGGGCTTTTTCAATAAAAGAAATGATTTTTAGGCTGAAATAACAATCATCAAATTTGCATCTTGGAAGGTTTTGTTTGGTGGCTACATTTTGACAGACACAGCAATGCTAGTAAGCTTTTTAGAAAGGTTAGCTTTTCAGTAAGGTCAAACTAGGATTAGGCTAATTGCTGTAGCATAGGCAGCTGAACAAAGGCACAAGTTGTCCATGTTTTTCTCTGATCACACTATATTGTTTTCCTAAAATGTTAATGTGTTTGAGTCTCTATTACTGTTTTTAAATGTGATTTAGAAGCAAAGGTATGTATAATTCAAAACATAATTGCTTTTTGATTTTAGAAATTACGTAAATCCCCCTGCCCCATGCCACACTTCCTGTAGTTGTGGAAAATTGGGGGGTTTGAGGGAAGAAAATGGCGTAAAAGAGATACAAAGGGTCTTCAAAAAGTTCATGGAAAAAATGGAGTTAAGAGATAATATGAATCCTAGTATGGATATTTCATACATGGAAAACAACAAAGTACATTTGAATTACTGGCTGGATCAAGTTTGATAGAAACACCATTTATATAGTCATCCTTAGTTCTTTTGCAGAAATTACTATTGACTCATAGTGTAATCAGGTATTCATTACTCAGACTTTTTATTTAGTAGAGGATAAAGGCTGTATTCTCCTGCACATCCGTAAAAGAATGTTTAAACGTGATTTCTTGTTAAAAACCTCTGAATAACTGTTACAGATGTTATAGCTATCATCAGACATTCATTGTATTCCCACTAGATAAATGACTTAGTGTTGCTAATATTCAGATTTCTTCTCACTTACTTAAAGTGAATTTGAGGACCAGCTGATTTAGAAAGAGTTATGAAAGAGAGAGAAGGAAAATTAAGTGGTAGTGGCAGTCATCTCTTTGAGTCACTGACAATGAATGCCACTGTACTAGGAAACATTCAGAATGTTTCAAAACCCTGTGATGGGAGCTCCTTCATTTCTGGCTGGTTAGTTTCTACACATCATCGATACCTCATGGTTCCTTTTTTTTTGGCAGCTGGCTGATACGGGGATCTGAACCCGTGACCTTGGTGTTATAAGGCTGCGCTCTAATTGAGCTAAGCGGCCAGCCTCATGGTTCCTTAATAGAGGTCGGTTGGGACTTAGTTTTTATAAATATCACTTTTAATCACTTTTATTGTAATTAGTTAATTTTTAAAAAGTTATCTTTGGCTCATGAAAAAGTACTGTTTTGAGTAGGAAGAATATTAAATGGATGGCCAATTAGATGGAGGTTATTAATTTTCAACTCATAACAAATAGATATAACTCTCAACAGGTCTTTGGATGAAATAAAACCATTCCTGGATCCTTAGGCTTTAAATTGTTATTTAATATTCACAGGCTTTAACTGAGTGTTACTAGAAAAGTAGTAGTGATTCATTTGCTAAAGAATGAGGATCGAGGGTTGGCCGACTGGCTCAGTTGGTTAGAGCATGGTGCTGGTAACACCAAGATTCAAGGTTCAATCCTTAAACACCATCCAGCCATAAAAAAAAATAAATAAATAAAAATAAAGAATGAGGATCAAAGATTGTGAGTATAAATAGCTCAAGTAGTTTGTAACTGAATAAAAGGAAACTTTTTTTTAACTTCAAGATTTCTTTCAGAATATACTGCCAATAGCAGCTGGTGCAATGGAAAATAGACCCCACATGCTAATGAAATGTGGAGTTGGTTCTTTTATTTTTATTTATTTTTTTGTCTTTTTGTGACCGGTAAGGGGATGCAACCCTTGGCTTGGTGTCGCCCGCGCCATTCCTATATAGGATCCGAACCCCGCGGCAGGACCGCTGCTGCGCTCCCAAGCGCTGCACTCTCCTGAGTGCGCCACGGGGCCGGCCCGGAGTTGGTTCTTTTAAATACTGTTTTGTTATTACTGGAAGACTTGTGAGTGTGCTTTAAAAATCCTTTAAGTTCAGCATGTCTAACAAAACTTTCAGCTGTTAAGGAAATATTCTGTATCTGCACTCTGCAGTAGGATAGCCACATGTGGCTACTGAACACCTGAAATGTGGGTAGTGCAACTGAGAAACTGAATTGTAAATTGTGTTTAACCTTAATTAATATTGATGTAAACAATCACACGTGGCTAGTGGCCACAGAACTGGACAGTGCACATAGATATTTGAGAACTGAGGAGCACATTTGTTTACCAATACTTCTCTACTAGTGATTAAAATATACTGTAGTATAATTAATATTTATTTGTAGTATTCTTGGAAATGTTGCCTTTTATTTTGCTGCAACTGAACTGAACTGAAGAGACTATAGTGTTAGGAAGATGACAGAGGAAAGTTAAATGAGGAATGTGTTGTTTACTTCAGGTCTTTGGGGATATGTCATCATCCCGATGAGGCCCTTATGTTCACCCAGTTTATAATTAAGCACACTCTATTTCAGCCCACCCTGCTTCCCTTTCCTCCCCTTTCTTTCTCATAGCACTTCTCACCATCTAACATACTAGAAAGTGGGCAGGAATCCCCCCCCCCCTTGTTTTCATGCTGTGTCTCAACATCTAAAACAATACCTGACACTTTAGGGGTGCTCAGCAAAAATTTGTGGAATGAATAAATGAGGATTGTGGTTTCCCAATAATGATAATTCAATTCATTTAACGTTTAATTTCATTATATGGCAAGCATTGAGTTAGATAAATTATATAAAGTGCACTGTGGCCACTGCCTTTTCCATAATAAAACATTTCTTGGAGCCATTATTTGAAATAGAACATTGAATTGGTTAAATCATTGGTTTAACCAGAAGATACTTTGGCAGTAATTTGAATTAACTGATTTATGTCACATGTTGGTTTAAAAGTTCCATCAATGTCATTTATATCCTCCTCTCACTTCTCTTTTTCTCACATTCCCACAACCTATGAGTCTTTTTTCTCAATTATTTTTTTCCACATTCTCTCATCTCCGTTCAGCTAATTCTCACTTTCTTCTAGACTTATCTTTCCCACTGATTATACTATAAGGAACTCCCCAGATCCTTTAAATCCTTAAACCAACCATAGAGAAACCTTTTCACCTTTCTTAGCTGAAACTTTCCTTATATATAATTTCTCATAACTCGTTCCTCAGTTCTAGAAGTTTCTACTGACCCCCTAGGGTATCCTTAAAAGCTTATCAAAAATTGTTTTGTTTTGAGAGAGCAAAAAGGCAGAATCTCTGTAGCTCCAACTTCTTAGACTGAGAACTTTCATTCTGTGAAGCTGAAAACAGTCCTGCTGGCATAATTTCAGTTTCTTTCTCCCATAAACAAAGTCCAACATATTGTAGATTTGTAAACATATACAAATATGTTTTCATCTCTGCCATATTGAGGGCAGAAGAGATATATAGCTACTGTGACATAAAAGCACAATAGATCTTCCCAGTTCTTCCTAAAGAACTGTGTGGTGTTTAAGTTTAAACTATTGGAGTGATGGGGGTCGTTTATATAAAAGAATCTAAATGGAGGGAGAGGGAGCCAAAATATATGAAGCACCTCCTGTCATCACAGTTTTTAGAGATTTCTCTTATTTAATCCTCCCACTTCTGAGTAATTATCTCCATTTTACTGATGTGTAAACTGAGACTCGTATAAGTTACTTGTCCAGAGTCACCTAATCAGTAAATGAGAAAGCTGAAATCTTACATAGTTATAGGTGACTCCAAAGCCTCTGCTTTCTTCCATTGGTAAATCATGCTGCCTCTGGAAGTGCGAGAAAGCAGGGAGCAAGAGTATTAGTATTTGATGTTGAATAGGAGGCAGTTATGTTTGTTTTTTGCAACCAGTGAGCCAGCCATAGAAAGAGACCAGTATTATTTGGAGTAAGTAGCGTGAGCATCTGGTAATTGTAGCGGCCCTGCCTTAGCATTAACCTTCTCTGCCTCTTTCAGCCTGTTCTTCAGGCTAGTTCATGTGAAGTACAGATGCTTTCTGCTGAGGATCTTGAGCCTAACAGTAGTGATTAGATGAGGCTTTATGTGAACATTCATGGGACAAACTAGTCTCCTTCGTTACTATTTTTGTTGTTGTTGTCATTGTTGTTGTTTGGGGGTTTTTTTTTGGCAGCTGGCTGGTACGAACCCGAGACCTTGCTGTTACCAGCATCTCACTTTCCCAAGTGAACTAACCAGCCTGCCCCAGTAAGTTCTCAAAAACCATCATGAATATGCCATTTTTTCCCACAGAAGTGAGAGTTTCACAACAACTCTCAGGCTTGTTTGGAATTATAGAATAGTCTATGGTCTCCACATTTCCTCTAGCCTCCCTCAGTGGCACTTTTCACCCTAATTGCCTTTCGTTGCTAGATTCTGGGAGCAAAGCTTAAAATTAAAGAATGCTGTTTCTTCCCTTGTACTCTAGGTTAATGCGTACTTGTTGCATGTACACTATGCACAAGTTGTGCCAAGCAGTGAGGGTTTAAGGATAATCATTTCATGGTCCCTGCCCATGAGGAGTTTCTAGCCTAATAGAGAAGTCTGAAGATTATTACAGTTCAGAGTGTTGTGTCCAGCAAGACCATAGCCATGATTAGCTCTTAATTTCTCCAGTATTATCTCTTGATGCTTGTACTTTTTTCTCACTTCCATCTTCCCTTCTATGGCTGACTTTCAGAGTTTAGATGTCACTTCATTCAAGATAATTTCTCTGATTCCCTCAGGACAAAGCTTACCCTTACCCCTACCAATATGTGTTTTTATAATACCTAAGTACTCACTATATCATATTGTGGATCCTATTTACTTGAGCTACAAGCACATTGAGAACAAAAGCTGTTGTTTTTAGCACCAACACAATGCTGGACACATAATCAGGGTTCAGTAAATCTTTATTAGAATTCTACTTGGGTGACTAAGGAACAGCTCATAAAAGAGGAAGTAACATTTGAGCCAGTTCTTAAAGGATGAGGAGTAGGTACCTGGGAAAGAAATTCAGGTCAAGGGAGCAATTTATACAAATAGGTGAGAAGATGAAGAGTTTACAAATGACTAGCAAGGCTTTCTAATTTCCATAGGAGTTTGAGGCACAGGTTATTAATTGTAGGATGTTATAACTATCCAGAGCTAGCCAGACTATATTAGAGTAGATAGTGGGGTAAAAAAAAGGAAGCTACTCTCTCCCCCAATTATATATCCAGAAGTTGAAAATTAGTCTTCTACTTGAATATGTATTAGTATTATCTGCTAGTAATTTCTGTTGTTCATCCTTTCCTAGAGGAAAGTGACTTTCTTCCTAACCTCTTACTAGAGCTTACCTCTCTAAGACACCGCAGGCCATAAGGAGGAAGCCTGCTGAATTAAACTGAGAGAGACGTAATTAAAATAGCTAAAGTCTTATTCTCCTAAGTAATCCAATTTTTATCGGTACACAGCATAAAAGTACATTTAAATTAAAGCATTATATTCTTGTGCTTGATCTTGCTCTCGTGTGTGATAGCATTTGTCAACAAAAAGTTTGGGAATTGTAAATGTCACTAATAGTTTTGAATCTGTAGGGGAATGTTTTTACCGGCAGAGAAAATATAGTCTAAAAAATTGTGCGATCAAGAAAATTTATAATTATCTCAATTGTTTTTTGTTTCTTTTCTTTGAGTGTTAAACCTGAAGAACAAATTATCTCTAAGCAAAGAAAATAATCAGTGAAAATGTTTGCACATAGAAGAAATTAGTGACATAGCATATAAACATAATGGGGTTATGTTCTGAACCCCATTCCCTATCTCCTACCCCCAAGGCAAAGGACTCTTGAATTTAAAATCTTATTTTCTTAATCCAAAAGTATAAAATTTTGATTTTTGATAACTAACTAAAGTCTCAGCTAATAAAAGAAGAAGGAATTACATCCACTTAGAGATCATGGTTTCAAATGAAAGTACAGATTCTCACCATGAGTTATTAATTCACTAAAATACAATTTTAATGGTGAGTTAAAAGCATCAAGCACCAAGTTCCGAAAAGAACTCTGGCCCAGACATGAACAGTAAAAGCCTACTGTGATCTGTCCTTTGCAAGGTAGCTCAATAACTAACATATAATAAGAAAATTTACATTGTACTTTGTTCAGGATAAGAAGGGTAAAGTCTTCCCCATCTTCTGGGTGGAACCTAGCAAAGATATTCCACAATGTCTTACTCCTTATAAACAATTTTAGCAACAGGACTAGATTAATGGAGGGAAGGAATAATCTATGGCTTATTGGTGAGAAATTTAGTCCACGTTTATGTGGACTACTTTAGAACAACTTGTGCTATTGGCCAATAGTCTCCGTCAGTTTTGCTGTTGAGCACCACCTGTGGAACTCTCCAAATTTAGGCTTTTAGCAAGAGTATCATTGGTATGCTCAGCTCTTTAAAGGCTACATGCAGTGTTTAGAAATAGTTCTTCAATAAAACAAAGCTCTGGTTAGAGGACTTCAAGTGCTATATAAATGTAGCTTAGATTTCTTAGCCCATTAAATTTTATTTTTATAAGGCCTTTCTTGCTCTTTCCCTAAATAAAACAGGAAGAGATTCACAAATTTTAATCCTTTTACTCCCCCACCCGCACCCCCATTCCTTAGAGCACTATGCTGGGAGGAAGAGTACTCTAAAAAAAAGAATATTTTTTATTAGCTGATAAATAACTAAAGATAGTTGTCTATTTCTAATGAAGTTAAGGCGAGACTTCCCTTTGCATTTCTTAAACATAATGCATAGAAAACATAATGCTTGAAAAACTAGAATGAACTCAAGTTTCTGATTGTTAAATTTTAAAGCTATCAATTGGCCAGTATTTTCCTATCTGCTTGTCTGCTTACCAGTAAGCACGAAGTAAATATTGATTGTTAGAAGGAAAATGAAATGTGATGGTCAGGAAACATGTGTTGGTTTGACACATGGGCAACAGAATGAGCATTTGAAAGTTTTATTGTTGTGGAGTATGGACTTCTTTGGAAAATGAATATTTCTTTAGGAGCTTAAATATTTTTTTGACTATTTATACAATAGCTGAAATGAGTCCTGGAGTCAGAATCAGGAAACATAGAGCTGACCGGTTAGCTCAGTTGGTTAGAGTACAGCCTTATAACACCAAGGTCACAAGATCAGATCCCCACACTGGTCAGCCACTAAAAACCAAAACAGAATTAGGAGACTGGAGTTTTAGTTGTAACTCTGAGCAAGGCATTTAACGTCTTTGAACCTTAGTTTCCTCCTTCTGTAACAAGTAGATTGAGCCAAATGATCACTAAGAATCCTTTCATTCTTTTAAGTTTTATTGCTACCTTCACGATACCCTAGAATTAGCAGTGAGCCAAGCCATGATTGGTATTTAAATTTGGCAAGTAGTTTTATTTTTTTTATTTTTTTATTTTTTGTCTTTTTTGTGACTGGCCGCACCGCGCTCAGAGCGCACCGGCCATCCTTATATAGGATCTGAACCTGCGACGGGAGCGCTGCTGTGCTCCCAGCACCGCACTCTCCCGAGTACACCACGGGGTCGGCCCTAAATTTTGCAAGTAGTTTTAGCAGCTGTACCAGGATTTACAAATCTGTCTGTTCTCTTTTTTCTTTCTTTTCTTTTTTATCTTTTTTTGGTGGCTGGCCTGTGCTGGGATTCAAACCTGTGACCCTGGTGTTGTAACACTGTGCTCTGACCAACTGAGCTAACCAGTCAGCCCCTGTTCTACTCTTGTATGGTCCTATCTACATAAACTAGATTCTAAGGTACTACTTCTGGGCTGTGTGTGTGTGTTTAATCTGCCTGGTTTGAATTTACCCAAATATTCAAGGTAATACTTTAATGTCTGGGCCCTTTCATCTGCTTGATGTTTCTGTACACCAGCTCTGGTTGTGTTCAGACTTCCTCCGTGGCCCACTTCTTCTAATGAGAGACCAGGCTTATGTTCATGTCATTTATTCCTTACAACTGTACTATTCTGATAAGTATTGTTATGCTCATTTTATAAACTAGAAAACTGAGGCTCAGAGAAATGAAACAACTTGTCTAGTGTTAACAGTAAGTGATAGAGCTGGAATTAAAATTTCAGTCTAACTCCAGAGTTCATGCTCTTGAGCAGTATGCTGTATTAGCTCTATGCTGGTGATGGTGATAATGATGTTGGTTCAACATACAATATGTTGAACACCTCCTGGATTCCAAGCAATGCATTTACTACCTTTTGCATCCCCATTTTATAGTAGTGGAAACTGCTATTGCTCATGGTCTGTTTTTAGGCTAATAAATATAAGTATCTGGGTTCCAAGGTGTTGTACATTCCTAAATTGAATTATTCATTCAGTGCATTTTTCCTTTTGCTTTTTCCTCTTATTTAAATGGTCAACATCATGATGTTTTTCTGACTACTACCAGTATTAACAATTGAATGTTGCCCAAGTGTTTCTATACTTTTCCCCCTTACTGATGCCTTAGCATTGCCATTTTCTTGTTTCCTTTGCTATTTTTTCCCTCTGTCAAAAGCAGATAATGGGGATAAGATAATGGTGAGAAAAGAGAATATACTAAGGAAAGGCTAAGGGAGTCCAAATACTAGAAGTCTTTCTGGGAAATCAGTTTGGAGAACAAAGATTTAAACTAAAAGCTCCATTTTTTGGTAGCTTTGTCTGTTGAAGGAATACCAGGACTTTGGTACTTACAAAGTTGGTAATGTAAAATATGGGATTTGATCTCACTAGCCCTAATTTTCTTATTTGAAAATAGGGTAAATAATACATACCTCACAATGTATCTTTAGTTGTGGTGATGATTAAATGAAATAACCAACCTAAAACTCCTTAGTATAGTGCTCAAATTTGTTAGCTTCCTCTTTTACCTTCAGGTGTTACTGAAATAATCCAGTGTGTAGTTAATGTTGTATTATGTGTAGCATTTTTAGATTTAGAAAACTTAGTGATAGCATACACAAGTATGTATGTAAATAAAAACTTGCCAAGCTGTATCCTTAATATTTATGTGTGGCTGTATGTTAGTTATATATCGATAAAAAAGAAAAATCAGTATGTAAGCTGGACTTCTGGTTGCTGCATGTGATTAGCTGATATTTTCACATGTTACGCCCAGTATGTAGAGCTACTCCCTGTAAATTTGTATTTCCCAAGATCTCATGGTGTACTGAACTTTAGAAGGAAAAGAAGTATTAAATAATACCTTCCAGATATTTATTTCAGATTTACTATTTTAGTAAACAAATTTGCAGAAATATTTCTTTTCTCAGAGAAAGTATATTTACTCCTAAAATATTGATCCTAATGTTATTAATTCCCAGTAGGTACATCTCATCCTGCTTTAGGTATGCCACCCACAGGTAGGAAATACAATTTTATGCAAGCAGTGTGTCTCAGTCTGTTCAGATTGCTGTCACAGCATACCACAGACTGGGGGGCTTAAACAACAAATATTTATTTCTCACAGTTCTGGATGCTGGGAAGTCCAAGATCAAGGTGACAGGAAATTGGGTGTCTCTGAGGGCCCTCTTTCTGGTTTCCAGACAGCTGTCTTCACGATGTAGTCTCACATGGTGAAATGAATAGAGAGTTTTCTGGAGCCTTTTTTATATGGCACTAACCCCGTTCATGAGGGCTCCACCCTCATGATCTAAATATCTCCCAAATATCCCACCTCCTATTACCATCACCTTGTGGGTTAGGATTTTACCATGAATTTTGAAGTCTATAACACAGTGAAATGCCAGAACAATCTGATACTTTTGAGGTAAGTTTGTCTAAAACATGCCTGCAAATGGACTGCTGCCGCCATTAGCTGCTACTCATAACCACCCTGATGTTTTTCGTGTGATTAAATATTCAAATTATTCTTTGGTATACTCATTAGCAGGCTCCCTTTCTTCTGTGGCTCTGAGCCTCAAGAGTTCCAACCAAGCTTAAAGTCAGGAAAGGGGGTGTGGACTTTGGGGCTGTGCCACTCAGCAGCTAGAATGTGATTGGCAGACTCCTCCCCTTCCTGCACTTCAGCTCTACATAGTGTGCGCTCTGGAATGACAGGCATTCCTGTGTGAAGAGAACCAGCGTGAAGACATATTTGTAAGAGCCACAAGTGCCCAGGCCGGGATACAGGAAAACAGGAACTCCAGAAGATTAACTGACCTCGTGCCATTTCCTGATGTTTGGCAGTGACACTGAGGGAGGATTGCATGTCCCCTCCTTATGTGGATTTATCTTTTAAGAAAAGTTTCCTTTTGTCTGGGACGGTTTGTTGTCATACGATACATCAGGCAGTATAATCATGGGGCAAGCTGATGTCTCCAGACCGGTAAATCCAGATGCAATTGGTGAGTAATAGAAGGCAGAGAAACAGAAAATCTAGACAGAGGCAAGGCAGATATACAGGTGAAGTTCAGTATAGGAATTGGAATGTGAGAATTTTGATGTTCATAACTTTGGAATGTTTATAAGTTTGTGAAGAATGAATGAAAACATATAAATTATTTTCATTCGGTTAAATTAATTTACCACTCACAGTTTTGTTTTACTTGATCTCTTTGGGGATTTTTATATTCTGTTGTTATGAAATTATCTGTTAATTTCTTGCCCTTGAAGAAATTAAGTGCTACAGGAAATCTTATTTAGATTTCAGAGATAGTTTACTAGTATTTTGCAGGACTCGGGCAATTGATGTATATATGATATAGAACTAAAACTGTTGACTTCTATAAACAGGATTGTTTTTAAGAATTGACTTAATTTTTTTCACTTGATTATACATTTTCCAGATAAGCCTCAGACTTTTTCCATTGTGCTGGTGTTTGCATTTCTCTTAAGACAACACTTTGATATAAATTTTTCTTTTCTTTTCTTTTCTTTTTTTTGTCTTTTTCGTGACCGGCCAGTCCTATATAGGATCCGAACCCGCGGCGGGAACGTTGCTGCGCTCCCAGCGCCGCACTCTCCCGAGTGCGCCACGGGCTTGGCCCGATATAAACTTTTCTGAAGTCAGTGCTTTACATTTGTCTCAGGGATAGCCGGAGACCAAGCTGATAATTGTGAAGATAGCTCAGAGTTTCAGAGCTTTTAAGTGAAATAGTGGTAGTCCACTGTCACTACAAACTCATTTTCCTAAGCTTATAGGATTTTGTATAAGATGATCATAAGTTGGAAAAAATAGTTTTAAGTGGATGTTCATTAAAGGATTGCTAATTATAAGTAAGGGCGGGGGAAAGCCTGTGAGTCATTTCTGGACATTACACTATCAAGAAAAAAGAGTTATACCTTCGCTTTGATTTATGAAGCAGCAGAAAACATGTTTGGTCCTAGGCTGCTTTTTTTTTTCAGAACTAAAAAATGTTGGTGACTTTAATGAAAAGTATAAAAGTGTGGGAACACACAGGTAACACTCCCAAATGTTTCTCATAATATAATGTGATTTAGTTACTAAAGGTAGTGTTTTTACCTGAGAACTTCCCAAGTGAAATATCTACAGAAGTATTTTTCATGTATAGGGTACTTCAGAAAGTTTGTGGAAAAATAGAATTAAAAGGTAATAATCTTTCCATGAGCTTTGTTTTGTTTTGTTTGGTGGCTGGCTGGTACCAGGATCCAAACCTGTGACCTTTGTGTAACAAGGCTATGCTCTAACCAACTGGCTAGCCCATCCATGAACTTTTTGAAGTACCCTTGTATTACTGAAACTCTGGCACGTGGACCACAAAGTGAATCATTCAGCAGCAGACTTCTAGGACTGAAGTCAAGACTTGACACTTTAATCACCAGGGCTGGGTCTTTATCAATTAATTCAGTAACTTACTTTTTAAAAAAAATTGAAAGGTTTTATAAATAGAAAAAAGTATACAGAAAAATATGAAGAACCCTCTGGGACCACCACCCAGCTTAAGAAATGAAATTGAAAACAGATAAGAGATATCCTGTCCCACCCCTCTCTCTATGCCTACATTTTGCTTCTTCCCAGAATTAACCACTCTCCTGTATTTGGTAAATAACTCACTTTTAGACCACTGAATTCTCCTGTGGTGTCTACTCCAAAGATTAGTTCTTTGTTAACAAGTATAATAACAATTCAAATAATGCTAGCATTTATCTATGAGATGGAAATGATAGGGCTTGGAAAAGCAGTGAATTGTTAAGCAGGTACAACTTAGTTGTGGGTGGTGCTATTTATGAAAAATGTCCATCTAACATCTATATACTATACAAAAAATTTCATATGAGTAGATAAAGTTTGATGGTATTTTTTATGCTTCTGAAAAAAGAAGTGAGAATTGGACTGGCCAGTTAGCTCAGTTGGTTAGAGTGCAGTGTTGTAACACCAAGGTCAAGGGTTCAGATCCAGTAAGCAGCTGGAAAAAAAAAAAGGTGAGAATCAAATTTATCAACATTTTTGCCTTCCAAGTAGTCCTAATAAAAGATCTTTGATGAAGAAATAGAAATCACTCAGGAACCTAACTAAGGTTTTTATATTTATTAGAATTTAATTTTGGGGTTTTATTTCCTATTACCTAGGTAATTGGTAGGTGACTATAAGTAATTTTAATGGACTGACTCCATCATTATTCTATTTGTAATTTGGTGCGTATTCTATTTGAGCAGATCAGGACCAGGTTATGAAGGCTTAACATTGACAAGTTTGAGGACTATACCATTTCTTTAAAGGCTTTTACCAAACATAGTTTCTTAACAAAATTTTAGGAGTGTTTCAGAGGGCAGCTCTTTGGAAAGTCTTAAGTGATTCTTTGGAAGGATAAATATACAGAGTATTAAAACTTGACTTGTTTACTGTTCTAGGCCTAAAATGTTTTGAGTTTTTAAATTAATGGTATTTGGTTTGGGAAGTCAGGTGATGCAACACATTAATGAATACATTGAATTGATTTCCTATTATTTTTAAGGTATTGTGAATGACATAGAAAATGCTGTATAGATATAATTTACATGTGCGCCCTCAAGAAGTTTGCTTTCTAGTTGAGAATTTAAAATATGAAAAAAAAAAAGAAATCCAAAATATTTGTAAATTTGTTTAAGATTAAGACATATTCCTTTTTTTTTTAAGTTGACTCCCCTGATTTACGATGGAAGCCCAGAGCTGTTAACCAAGAAAAGTCTGCTTTCAAATAAATAACCTTTGCAATGAAGATTCATGTACATTTCTGAGATGTTATATCAGTACTCAACCAGAATTTTTACCATAGGATATTTCTAGCAACCGAAGAACTAATTGAGTATTTGAATGCGGAATAGGAATTTATGCTATGGTGTCCATTCAAGAAATAAGCAATTGTCTTCATCAGTTCATAGAAAAAAATTATCCTTAAATGGAATGTCCATAGGAGACACCTACAGATTTACCCAGATAAAACTTTCAAATGATACTTTGTAATTCTTGATTAACATAAAAGCTGTTTCTGTGTTCATTAGAATCCTTTACTATCTGTCATATTAAAACAACTAGCTAATTGGCACATCTGCCTAAATTAGGCACAAGACTAAAGAATTTTTTTTTTTTTTAAAGATGACTGGTAAGGGGATCTTAATCCTTGACTTGGTATTGTCAGCACCACGCTCTCCCAAGTGAGCCACGGGCCAGTCCAAGACTAAAGAATTTTAATAAGCTCTACTCAACCATTTAGTCTAGAACTTTCCTTTTCTTTGCCTTTCCATTCCCCTCTAGCTTTTCTTTTCTTTCTTGCTCATTTACTTTTCATTCACTAATTAATTTCTTTTTTCCGCACTTGTCTTTTGCACAGGAAAATATTGCTTTAAGAGATACTGTATTTTGTCATTTCTACATTCCTTTTCTATCATCATTTGATTCATTTTATTCTAAAATTTGTAATTATGAGTACTCAACCTTATGATAATGGGAGTAGTTTTGGAGGAGGTGGTTTAGAAATATTATCATTCAGAGGCAAAATCCTAAGGAGGCAGAATCCTGAGGAGAGGCAAAATCCTATGGAGATGAATAAAATTTATTGTATGTACACAGCAACAATAAAACGGGAATAAATAATTGATGGGTTAGGGTTATAAAATAAAGTACAGTCGGTGGTAGGTACCAGGTCCGGCTGTGAAGGTGACAAGCCCCTGAGATAGCCCAAGAAGTAGGCCAAGGAGATGGACAAGGAAGATAATAAAGTGAAGGCTGCATGCAGTGGCCCCCTGGCCACAGGTAGAATTAAGACTCTGGCAAAAAGTAAACTGTTCCTTGTGCCTGATGCAATGGTGACCCTTGATTCCTTTCCTGTTTAACATCTAGATTCATGCCATAACATCTTTGCCACCTATAGCTAGAATGAAGTGTATCTTGGAACCTATTGTGCATTTAAGAATAAACTTCTGTAAAGGGCTGACTGGTTAGCTGAGTTGCATACAGCATGGTGCTGACACCACCAAGGTCCAGGGTTTGATCCCTGTACCAGCCAGCTGCCAGAGAGAGAGAAAATAATAATAAAAATAATAAATAAATAAAGTACAGTCATGCACCACATAACAACGTTTCCATCAATGATGGGCCACATGTACGTTCGTGGTCCTATACGATTATAACACTGTATTTTTACTGTATCTTTTCTATGTTTACATATGCTTAGATACACAAATACTTACCATTGTGTTACAGTTGCCTACAGTACTCAGTACAGTAACATGCAGTACAGGTTTGTAGCCTAGGAGCCATAGACTGTATACCACATACTTTAGGTAATATAGTAGGCTATACCATCTAGGTTTATGTAAGTACACTCTATGATGTTTGCACAGAGACAAAATCCTAATGACACTTCTCAGAATGTACCCCCATTGTTAAGTGATACATGACTGTACTTTATGGCACTTTGGAGAAAAACACTAGTATTTGGTCATCAGACTTATTAGAGACATTTCCCATACTTATCTGGGTCTAACAATAAGTGCTTTGTTCTGAGAAAGAGGGGATAGACACACTTTCCCCACATAAACCAGGATTCAGGAGGTGGTGACAAGTGTAGAAGTCTGTTGTGGACTCCTTAAAGTATTCTCTGTTGTTATCTAATTCAGAATACCACCCCAAAACTATTTACCCCTCTCTCTGTTCCAGTAGATTTTCCAAATAGCCTGTTTTCACAACCTACATATGAGGGTACTTTAAAAAGTCATAGAGGCTGGCTGGTTATCTCAGTTTGTTAGAGCACTGTGTTATAACACCAGGGTCAAGGGTTCAGATCCCCTTACTGGCCAGCTGCCAAAAGAAAAAAAAAAAAGTCATGAAAAGATTTGTATTATCTTTCAAACCAATGTTTTCACAAACTTTTTGAAGTATGCTCATATGTTATTCCTTCTTTCTACTTGCAGGAAAACTTTGGAAAATTTAAGTGTTTTTTTCCATGAGAGAATAGCTTATATCTGGCCCCTCACTATAAAAACTCAACCTGGAATTTTTATCAAAAAAGTGTGCACATTCCAGTTGTCAAGGGTAAAGCAGCATCACTTCTTGATGCAGTCATGGTCAGAAAACTGTACTTTTCCAGAGTTGAATCTCAGACCTAACTGTTCCCACAAGTGTAGAGAGAGACCTTCTCCCTGACTGACCTTCTCCCTCACTTACCTTCTCTTGAGTGTTTTACCTAATTCTTTCTAATTCCCACGGGTCAGAGCTATGCAATATTTTCACGGAAAGTTATGGGCCTTCTCTAGACAAAGCCTGCTTTGTTCATTATAATGTGGCAGGTTTTGCTTTTTGTAATTTTGCTGCAGTTTTCTGAAACAGTTCTTTAAATCCGATAATAATCTTCTTTCAGAAGGCAAGAATGAGTAAATACAGTAGTGTAAGTACCATAAGTTAATGTTCTCCATTTACAAAGTTCTGATGCTATGAAAATGCTGTTTATAGCAAGATCTGTTTCCAGCTAGTTGGGCACAAAATATATTAAGTAAACAAAAACATTAGATTATAAAGATGTTTGGCACTTCTTGATACTGAAATAAAACTATAGACTTTTAAATTTTGGACAAATAACTGATTATATAAAAATTTTATGGGTAAAATAAGAGAACTTTTTACACTTTAAATCTAAACATTTTTTAAAACCCGATACAGTGTAAAACATAGAGGTAGAATTCACACAGACCCAATAATTTTGTGACTTATTACCAAGTCTAGTGAAGAGGGGGAGGGGGTAATGAAGGCTATGTTGAAAACTAAGTTTTCTGTGGACTCCAGTTGTGTGCATTACCTAGCCATTCAACATGGATGATTAAGAAGTGGTTATAAATCCGATTCTAAAATGAACACACAGAAGGAAAAAATAAATAGATAAAGTGAATGATCTTTGACCTAGGGCATATTGTTTAATCCTATTTTATCCTATCTCCATCAAGTTATGTAGGTATAATATATATCTACAGCAAGTAATGAATACTTTACTTGAAGATGAAAATTGCTGTGTTTTTAAAAAATATTATTATTTGTTTATTTAAAAATCAGCCCTGAGGCTGGCCAGTTAGATCAGTTCGTTAGAATGAAGCCTTATAACACCAAGATCATGGATTTGGATCCCTGTACCTACCAGCCACAAAAAAAAAAAAAAAAAGAAAAGAAAAGAAAAGAAAAAAATCACCCTTTGTATTAGTCCATTTCTGTTGCTTATAACAAAATATCTGGAACTGGGTAATTTATAAGAAAACAAAATTTATTACTTACAGTTTCAGAGCTTGGGAAATCCAAAGTTCCAGGGACACATCAGGTGGGGGTCTTCTTTTGTGGTGGCTTTACAGCAGTGCAGGAGTATCACATGGCAGAGCAGAGGGCTGGCCAGTTAGCTCAGTTGGTTAGAGCACAGCCTTCTAACCCCAAGGTCACAGGTATGGATCCCTATACTGGCCAGCTGCACACACACACAAAAAAATGGTGGAGCAGAGAGAGACTCTCATGTGCTCTCCTTTTAAAGCCCTGAGAACCACACCCCTGACCACCATTACTAATTCATTCACTATGGCATGGTCCTACAATGTAATCACTTCTTCAAGGCCCCACCTTTCAATAACCATAATAGAATTTCCCAATCTCAACAGTTACAGTGGGGCCAAGTTTCTAATACCTGGAGTTTTGGGGGATACAATTTAAACTTCAATGAGTTTGGGGGGGACGTTCAATCCACAGTACCCCTGAAATTCATATGTAACAACTATACTTGAATTTTAAAAATTGAATTAAATGTTGACCAGGAAAAATATGGTGGTTGAAGAAACTACTAGAACTCTGTATAATACATGATATAAGAAACAAATCTATGAAAGATGAGGTGCTACAACTTGAATGAGGGAGTAAGTAGTTTAAATACCAGGGCCTGGTTTCAGGGTACTACCCAAACAGGAAACTCCAAACTGTAATTTGGTTAGTTATCTTCCTCTCCAGCCTCCGCCTCCTGCAGAAAACACCAAGACTCCCAACTCTGTGACATGCTTTCTAGTGGCCTTGGCCTGTAGCTGCATGACTCAAAGAAAAAGGTGTTTTCTTTGGAACACACAGTCATAAAACTATAGCCAGCATCCTACACCCTGTTTTCTGGCAAACAAAAAAGAAATCACCTTTTTTTGGCACTCGTAGAAAACAGAATGAGGCCATCAGGCCATTTTAAATTCCACAACTAGTTTAAACAGAAACAATGGGATATCCAAATATGACTCCAAGCCTGTATTTCTTCTGTCAAATTGGAAATGGTCATAAAATAAGTAGCTGGTACTTATGACAATATGTAGCTGGTCATAAAATCAGAGATGTTGAGGACAGAGGCATCAATGTACAGATTTGCTTATGAACAGTTTCAAACTCACCTTTCTCATCCCTTTCTTTATGAATGTAGAACAAACTTGAGGTATTTTTTTTCAAAGAGTGATGAAGAGCGCAGTATTTTGTAACACCAGTGTCATGGTTCATATCCTCATACCAGCCAGCTGCCAAAACAAAAAACAAAACAAAACAAAACAAAAAAGTCATGGTTTCTAGATATCTGAGTATACTTTTTGTTGTATAGAGTACTCATCTGTCAGTTTCTCTTTCTATTTTTTCTTTTTTGTCCGCTGGCAGGTATGGGGATCCAAATCCTTGACCTTGGTGTTATCAGCACCACGCTCTAACCAACTAAGCTAACTGGCCAGCCCTCTCTTTCTATTGCAGTTTTCTAAGCGATGAAATTGAATCTTGTCAAACAAAAATTTATAGCAAGAAGCTTGAACTATTGTCGAGCTGGGGCTGGGTCTCAGCTCACAGACCCCTCAAGCCCAATGTCCAGACTGGGTCACAAACCCTTCACACGCAGGTCTAGGAACTAGGTAACCAGCCAAAAGGTCCTTGGAACCATAGGTTGGAGAGTATGGCTGTACACGGCAGCCACCCTGAGGCAGTCAATGCCAGCCCATTCGCAGCGCCGCCCATGCACACTAACTCAACCCACACAACTTATTTACAAAAAATGTACCGCACCACCCCCAACAGGACCCAAGGAGAGGGGGCCTGGTTTAAACTATTCTATTTTCCCAACAATCCACCCCTTCAGGGTCCCTCGCCGTACAATCTATGCATTCAGAATCTTCTGCGATGTTCCCTTAGCGAGGATAGACGACCCTTACATTCACATATTACACATTCCATCCCAGTCCCCAAAGTCTTTAGCTTGTTGCAGCACCAACTCAAAAGTCCAAAGTCTCATCTGACACTAAAGACAAAACTCCTTTCAGCCGTGAACCTGTAAAAATCAAAACCAAATTTATCTACTGCCAAGATACAATGGTGGGACAGACATTGGGTATACATTCCCATTCCAAAAGGGAGGAATAGGCCAGAAGAAAGGAGAAACAGGCCCCAAACAAGTCCGAAACCCAGCAGGGCAGACATTATGTCTTAAAGCTCCAAAATAATTTTCTTTAACTCCAAGTCCTGCATGCTGGGCACAATTGGGCATCTGGGTCCCCAAAGCATGAGGCAGCCTCACTCCCACAGCTCTGTCAGACGCAGACTATTGAGCTGCCCAGGTGCCTGCAGCTTTTCCAGGCTGGCACTGCACACTGCCAGCAGCCCCACGGTTCTGAGCTCCTGTGACAGTCCCACCATCCTGGCTCCACTAGACATTTCCTCAGTGGGGGTTCTCTGTGGGGGCTCTGACCCCACTTTTCTGCTCCACATTGCTCCGAAGATGACCTCCGCAGTGGCTCCACCCCTGCAGCAGGTCTCCGCCTGAGTCCCTCGGCTTTTTCATACATCTTCCAAAATCTAGGTAGAGGCTGCCACGCCTCCACTGTTCTCACATACTGCTGGCCTACAAACAACACAACGTGAATGCCACCAAGGTTTTCAGCTTTTGCTCTTCGGAGGTGCTGAGGCAGGATTGCTCCAGCCAGAGCAGCTTGGATGCAGGGAGAGGTTTGCCGAGGGCAGCAGTGCCCCAGGTCTGTCCTCTGGAGAAACTCAGTTCTCCTAGGCCTCAGGGTCTGTGATGGAAAGGGCACTCTCCCAAACTTCTGAAATGCCCTTGGGGTCTTTTCATTGTCTTGGCTATTAGCATCTAGCTGCCCCATCCCCCACTCCTGAATTACTTGAATCAGCTCGGTTTACACCAGCTATTCACTCAAAGTCACGGGAGGTTCTGCAGCATTCACCCACAGTTCAAACAGCTGCATTCACTCAGTCACTCTTTTCTCAGGTTTATATGGCACCCGTCGAGCCATCTGCTTTCTCAGGTTTATACGGCACCTGGCCAGCCATTGGGTTTAAGTGGCACACTCTGAGCCTTCTCGAGTTTAAGTGGCACCCAGCAAGCCATCTGCCTTCGGACAAATGCGACATGCGTTTGCTACATCATCTCCAGAGCACCCCTAGGTCCATCCCATAGCTGCAGCAGCAGGGGCTCTCCCTGTTTCTGCTGCTTTACTGTCTCCCAAGCCAACCAGTTCATCCTGGGTAGAAAGGACATAGGCGGTGAATTGGGTCACCTGTGGATTGCCCACTGGTTGTCCGCCCAGTCCCATAGGCTGCTTGCATTTCATTTTCTGATGCACAACAGGTCATGCCTGGAGATGCACGGTTTCCCCCAACACACCACTGGGTTGGTCGTCTTCCCTGGTGTGAGAGGCAGGAGTGGCCAGTCATTGCCCATCACCCTCCAGGATAATCATCCTTGCTTCCAACAACTCTGCTTTCTGCCGCAAATCTTGATCAGTTTGCAGCATAGTGAGCAGCAGCCAGGCTTCTGGTCAGCAGAAAAGTGGCCACCAGGCACCACATGCTCAAGGATAACCACATTTCCTCCTCCTCCCAAGGGGTTTTCTGCCATAGTGCTTGGTCTATGCTGCCTTGCAATACAGTGAGCAGCAACCAGATACCAGTCAACAGGAAGGTGGCCATAAGGCACAACATGTTCAGAAGTAGCCACATTTCCTCCTTCTTCTAAGGGCTTTTGGCCCCTGTACCTGCTCAGAATCCTACTACGACTATGCCAGTTGTTGAGCTCTTTTACCTGCCCATAATCCTGCGATGACTACACCAATTGTCGAGCTAGGGCTGGGTCTCAGCTCACAGACCCCTCAAGCCCATTGTCCAGACTGGGTCACAAACTCTTCACACACAGGTCTATGAGCTAGGTAACCAGCAAAAAGGTCCTTGGAGCCATAGGTCTGAGAGCATGGCTGCGCAGAGCGGACTCCCAGGGCAGTAAACGCCAGGCAAGTGGCAGCGCTGCCCATGCACACTAACTCCACCTACACACAACTCATTTATAAAGAATGTGCTGCACCACCCCCAACCAGACCTAAGGTGAGGGGGCCTGATTAAATTATTCTATTTTCCCAACAACTGTTGTACCAGTTTAATGGATCTCAGAATGCTACAGAGATTAATGACTTCATTAGATCTAGTCAGCCATTGCTATCAAGGATTTATGCATTCTTTAAAACCATTTTATAGCTAAAACATTTCTACCTGTTATGTTTACATCTTAAATTTGTTAATCTTTAAATTTAGTCTCTAACTCCTTTAGCACAAGAATGTGCACATGGCATACTAGGAGAATATGCTTTAAGGAACACTTAAAATCCAGATTACAGTTGTTCCTTTGTATCTGTGGAAGAGTGGTTCCAGGACTCTCTGCAAATAAAAAAATTTGTGGATGCTCAAGTCCCTGACATAAAATAGCATAGTATTTGCATATAACCTAGGCACATACTCCTTATGCTTTAAGTCATCTCTAGATTACTTATAATACCTAAATACAATGAAATGCTATGTCAGATAGTTGTTATACTGTATTTTTTTATTTGTATTATTTTTATTGTTATGTTTGTTTTTCTTGTTGGCCAGTACAGGGATTGAAACCCATACCTTAGTGATATCAGCACTGCACTCTAACCAACTGAGCTAACTGGCCATATTGGGTTTTTTTCTAATTTTTTTCCCCCGAATATTTTTGATCCTTGGTTGAATCTGTGGACGCAGAGCCTGCAGATAGGGAGGGCCAACTGTATTTCAACTGAATTTTGTTTTTGGTTTTTTTGGTGGCTGGCCAGTATGGGGATCCAAACCCTTGACCTTGCTAACTAACTTAGCTAACTGGCCAGCCTGGCCGACTGTATTTTGAATATAGAAAGTATGTTTTGGGTAATCAAAATCTACTCACTTTACATGTGTAAGTATTCCAAATACTAAAGTAATTGATATCCTTGACTGGTTTAATTTGCCTAATATATCAGACTATGATTTTCATGTGGGAAATAACTCTTTTTTATAGGGAACTAATGTTTAGGAAGAATTTTCTTTTGTGCATTTATGTACATTATATACATTCTGGATTTCATTTATTAACTGTTATGGTTTGAAAGCTCCCACTTTCTGTTGTAAAAAGTAAAGTTAATTTGACTTTTTTTCCCAATTAGAAAAGCTATACATGTTCATTGTTAAAAAAAAAAAAAAAGGAAAGAAAAAAACGTAAAAAATGTACAATGCTAGAAAGAAGAAATACAAATCTCCCATAATCCTTCCACCAAAAGATACTTCTATTAACATTTTGGTTTAGTTACTTCTGTTCTTCTTGTTTAATATATTTTATCATAGTTTAAATAATGTGACATATAATTTATATGTAAATTTATATTATATTTTTAATCTAGTATTATTTGTCTAGAAAATTAGTTTTAATGGTTGTATATTATTTTATGTAAATTTTAGTTTATTTATTTATATATCTATTGTTGTACATTTAAGTCATTCCCAGTTATTTACCATCCTAAATAACACTATCAGAAATAACATCTTTAGGCAGCTTCCATTTTCTAAAAATGAGTTTTCTTTCTTTCTTTTTTTTTTTAAAGATAACCCGTAAGGGAATGTTAACCCTTTACTTGGTGTTGTCAGCACCACGCTCTCCCAAGTGAGCTAACCAGCCATCCCTATATAGGGATCCAAACCTGTGGCCTTGGTGTTATCAATACCGCACTCTCCCAAGTGTGCCACGGGCCGGCCCTTAAAACTGAGTTTTCTAGACTTTTGTAAATACCATGAAAACTTAGGCTTTTATTAGAGAAAATGGTCTTATATAATTTATACAAAGTTGGAATTAAAAGTTTTAAAAGTATGTGAATGGTTCTGGCCACTATTCTAGTTATAAAAATACCTAGTTAGATAATAAAATAATATATGCCAAAATGGGATTTAATAACGGGAGATTAATTCTTGTTCCATAGACTCCTCAAAGTTCCATAGACTGCTGAGTAAATCTTTTAATGAGCTTCACCATCTTTCTTCTGCTTTCAGTCTGCCACCTTTGGACTCAAGTAGGGAAGGCCTGACTGCCTCCCCATTATCATTTAATTTTTTGAAGATTGCATCCTTCATATGTAGGACATTTGATGGAATCAAGTTTGTGATTTCCCTCTGGTGTCGTCATAATGGATTTTGAGGAAAAGGGGATATGATTTATCTTTTTCCCTTTTCACTAGGAATGATTAATCTGCCTTCACTTTTATAAATTTCCTGGTATCTTTCATTTGTAAAAACTTCCCTGGATTAAAGATTTACACTGTATTTCTTATAGCAGGCACCTAAGCAAAGAGTGGGTGGGACTTCGTCAATACTTTATTTTGATCAGTTATAAGTGTTGCTCTTGAATGGCTAAAAGTTGAGTTTCTAGAGCACTTCCAAAATAGTCTCCACCAGAAATGCCTAAGAGTAAGACGTATGCCACATATAATCTTATCAGCAGCATGAAGAATCTGCTTCAACTTGAAGCAAGATCTGAAGAAATATGGTACACAGCAGTCAGTGAAGAAAGACTCAAAATACAAGACATGACTAATGAATAAAAAAGAAAAATCAGTAATCTGATGCAAAAATAGTGTATAGTAATAATCTAAATCATTGCTACATCCAATTTAAGTACAGATTAATTTGTTTTAAGAGAAGTGAACAAAGATTGATAAAGTATCTATTGACATTTGAAGTAATTATAACTGGGTGACAAATTAGCTTATAAAGAGGCTTTAATAAGAGGCCTAACTTTACTTCAGTCATAC
Organism: Cynocephalus volans; assembly: GCF_027409185.1. NCBI lineage: Eukaryota > Metazoa > Chordata > Mammalia > Dermoptera > Cynocephalidae > Cynocephalus > Cynocephalus volans. The sequence continues at coordinate 22,405,022 of NC_084467.1, forward strand.
GTTTCATAAAAAAAAAAAAGAAACCTAGCTTTAGAATTTGTACTCTTTACAAATTATGATATTGAGCAGCATTTGAGATAAGTACCAAACTGTTAAAGTAAGTTATATAGTAATGAAAAAAAATGTTTTAAAATAGTGATGAATACCAACCATCTAGGTTGTTGTGAGAATTAAATCAGATAATGTACCAGTGTTGTAAATTCTGTTCTAAAAACCTTTGTTAGTGAATGAAACCAGATGTTGGAAAGACATATAAGATTTTAGCTTAATCTTCATTCTGAAGGCAGCTTAGTGGAAAGGATCACAGACTTTGATGTCAGAGTGATTTGGATTTAAATCCCAGCTCTGTCACTTATGCTATAGGCAAATAGGAAGCAACCAAACTGAAACACACAAACAAAAGAAGTCCAAAGGGTTGGCAAGGGGATGGGGACAGTGAAGTGGGTGGCATTTGATTAGAACCACGGTGTTGTAACACCAAGGTCATGGGTTCGGATCCCACCAGCTGCCCCCCCCCCCAAAAGCTTGACCTAAATTCATAGTGTCTTTGATCAAACTTTGGAAAAACAAAAAGAAATCAAGAAATGACATTTAATAAAGTGCTAAAGTTAAAACAAAAAACCACTTCCAACTGAGAATACCATACCCAGTGAAAATATCCTTCAAAAATGAGATAATGAAATTGTTCTAGGTAGAAGCAGACTTGCAGGAAGAAACAAAGAGTACCTGAAAAATAAAATATGTAGGAAATATACAAGAATATTGTAAATTAAAACAATAGTATGTTTTGTAGTTTGTTATATGTATGTAGAAGTGAAATAGATGACAACAGCATCACAGAAGGTAAATATTCATAGAGTTAAAATGATGTAAGATTCTTGCATTGTTCAGGACGCAGTGAAAGAACTAACTTTACTTCTGTTGAGGATGCACAGAACAAATGAGACAAAGAAAATAGCAAAATGGTAGACTTAAACACATCTATGCCAGTAAAAGCATTAAATGTAAATGGACTAAACATTACAATTAAAAGACAAAGTCAAAGTAGATAGAAGAAATCAAGGCAAAAGTTTTTCTAGAATGATAGAAGAAATTTCATAATGATAAAAGTGCCCATTTAACAGGAAGATATAACTCTAAATTTGTATATACCTAATAACATAGCTTCAAAGTATATAAAGCAAAAATTAATAGAACCAGAATGAGAAAGAGACAAATTCATTTCCATAGTTAGAGATGTTAACATACCTCTCTCAGTAATTGATAGAACAGACACAACAAATCAAAAGGAGTGTTAATGATTTGTATAATATTATTAACCAACTAGATCTAATTGACATGTTTAGAACACTGCACCCAACAACTGCACAATATGCTTCTTTCCAAGTGCCCATGGGATATAATATAAATCTGGAAAGTAATAATTGTAAGCTTTTTTGATAATTTTTAATTTGAGTTATATCTGAGACCAGGAAACACAAAGACATAACTCACATTTCCTCTGTGAGAATACCTTGGTGAGAAGGAAACACTAGAATAATGCCATAATTTTCTAGTTTATTTTTCTTCAACAGAGAAGCAGGTTACAGCCAGTGAATGTCTGATTCTGTCTCTTTTAACATGCATGAGGTTTCTAGATAATAATCTGGGATTGTTTTAATAAACCTGGCTGACCGTAAGAATCACCTGGAGAGATTTTTAAAAAGAGATCCCTGGGTCCCACCTCCTGGAGATTCTATTTTGAAAAGGCAATTGGGCTAATTCCAAGTATTTGGACAGATTTGGGAGTAACCGAAATAATGTTCTATTTGTCATGGAGAGTAGGGAGCGGAGGGGAAGGAAAGAAGGAGAATATGAGAATAGTGGAAAGGATCACAGACTTGGATAAGAATATGAATGAATGTGTTTGGGACAGTAACTGGGACAGGGCCAGGTGTGGCTGAACGCCACTGCATGAAGCAAGAAGTATATCTACCTCTAATAGTTTTGTAAACATGAAAATTAGGCACATTTGCATAGAGAAGCAAAGAAAAAACTGCTGCTCTCTTTGCTTTTTATATTTGGTGACTGTATTCAGTGACTTTCTTTACATAAAGGAAGAAGAGAGCTGTTCTTAGCAATAAATGTGACTGCAAACATAACCATACACGTGCTGTACTTGTTTCCAGTTCATCTGCTGACAGGCATAAATACTTTTGAAAGGATATCATGGTTTTGTTGTTTTGAGTCTGTAAGAGAAAGTGACACATAACTATATTGAATCTATAGGAGAAAGTGATGCGTAACTATATTGTTCAATGTAATAAAGAATTAAAAGAGGTGAACTAAGCCCTACTTTAGAAAGTTATTATATATCCTAGAAGATAATAGAAGCAGGCTAGATTGGCTGTTTCATTTAAGAACTTTACAGACAGGAACTTCTCTGTGAATGTGTTACTAAATATGATTCTAAAGCTTTTTGGCTATTTTTCTTTGTGAAAGTATCACATAGCACTAACATCCTCTTCTCATATTGTTGGTCTGTATTTTTTAAAATTTGTACATTATTTTCCCTATTACTTTTAATAAGTAGGCATTTTTTGATGTGTCTTTTGGAACACTCAGTGGGTGGATTAGCAGGTTTAAAGTTTCAGTCCCTCCTAGCCTCTCCAAATAAGGCTATTTGGGAATGAACAGTTTATGTTCCTCAGCTCCATTTCTGAGGTTTCCTATGTCTTTGAAAGCCTTATTATTAACATGTTAAATTTTATATTATGAATGCTCTGAAATATCTTCAGTTCTCATTAATATTCTGTAATTCAGAGGATACTGTTTTAATTAAAGCACTAACTCTTAAAAGAAATATCATATGTTCACCCTAGTGCCACTATTAGGGTCCATCCCAGAGCACCATTTAGGGGAAATTGTTATGTGAGGCAACTAAACTTTAAAAAATATGGCCCAGTGTTATAATCACACTCTAGTGCATTTCATGTAAAAAATCTGAAGTAGATGAGACCCAAGATGCCCTTGAATAAATCATGCAACTAGGAAGAAAAGAGTTATTGCCCTCTGTCATCTCAATCTGTTGCACTTTAGTAACCAGGACCTTACTTTGCCTAAGTCTTTTGGCATAGCAAACTAATGCACCAGCAGTCATTGCTGCAGTTACTCTGATAGTTACGGTTGTGTAAATCTGACTTGTATCGACGGAGTTCCCTAGACTTTCATCTATCAACTGAAAAAAACAACTGAATTTGGCAATTGTTTCTCAAAAAAAAAATGCTTTTCTTATGAAAAAAAAATCTACAGTATTAAAAGAACAGAGATTTTTTTTTAATGCTCATGCTGTGCACCTTTAACCCTCCCCCAAAGTGTTATTTGCTTCAGATATGAATTGTTCACAGTAAACATGTTAACTTATTACATGCTGTAATGTGTGTTCCTTGATGTATTTCTATAAAGTAGAGGTTCCACTTTAACTCCTGGATGGTTACTCCACATGACTCTTTTCTTCTTCCCCTCTAGACTTCTCCAGAGAATCCTGGGACAGTAGGTGGAGTGCAAAGCTGTATTGTGTTGCCTTCCTGCTTTTTTTTTTTTTTTTTTTTTAATTCTTGGCCTGGCCCCCGCCTTGGCTGCTCCTTTCTTTGCCAGTAAAGCTAACTAACTAAACCCTGCATGTGTGGTCATTATGAAGGGCTCATGGCTTTTCATTTCAATCCTGCACATGTATCATGTCAGTTGTTACATGACAAATCCTTAATATCAGGATTGTCCCTAAAGCAATACTGTGATAGGCAAACTAGAATCTAACCTCTACTTTTTGAAAAATTTCCCTCCATTTTAAAGCACCCTCTTTCTAATGCCCCTGCCCCCTACCCTAAGCACCTTCCAGTGCTCCAAAACTACCTAGAGTCCTTTTTGTGAAGGGAGAGGATAATCTGATAAACATGGAAGTGAGGTGTTAACACTTAATGTGTTACCCTCCCTGTTCTATTTTTATCCTGAAAAGGGCAAGGAAGAGGGCAGTGTTTAACAGAAAATAATGACTCACTCACTAATGGTGGAATTCCCTGCTTCAGTGACCGACATTTCATGCATATTGAGAAGACATCCACATTTTGTGTGGATGTTCATTTAAAAGATTTTGAACTGGTTCTGATCATTTCAAAAAATTTTTGTCCTAAAGTGATGTCAGCTTGGTTTGGTTCCTTTTCTTTTCTTTTTTTTTTTTTTTTTTAAAGATGACCGGTAAGGGGATCTTAACCCTTGACTTGGTGTGGTCAGCACCACGCTCACCCAGTGAGCAAACCGGCCATCCGTATATGGGATCCGAACCCGGGGCCTTGGTGTTATCAGCACCGCACTCTCCCGAGTGAGCCACGGGCCGGCCCCGGTTCCTTTTCTTACGTAGTAATTTCTGTTACGGATTTTGGTGTCTAGTGTCCATGTGATGTCAAGAAGGCTGACTGCATGATTGTTTGTCGTTGCTCTGATCCTTTCCAACTACCACAGGAAGAGAGGGGAAGGGATGTTTTAGAGATTATGCTGGAATAATAAGTTAGCTGTTCTCTTCCCTCTCTCCTCTCCATACAATAGAAGAAGCAGGCCAGTCCACCACAGACCCAGGCATGGTCATGGATTTTGTGGAAACAGGAGATACAACGCCTCCCACCAAAAGGAAGAGCAAGTTCTCAGGCTTTGGCAAGATCTTCAAGCCCTGGAAATGGAGGAAAAAAAAAAGTAGCGATAAATTCAAAGAGACTTCAGAAGGTGAGATTAAGATTTAAATATGTGTTCTGAGTTAAAGATTCCCCTATTTTAGAAGTATCTAACTTTTCATTCTCTCCCCAAGTTTCTGTAACTCCCTATTTGAAGACAGAGTTTAATCTTTTAGAATTATCAACCAGGTGGTCATTCACTAAACTTTATATTCTATAGCCTCATTCCCAAGTTTGTATTTTGATAGGATTAAAGTATCTATCGAGTGGTAGATGAGTCCCTAAACAGTAGCAAATCTAAGATGCTTTTTTTTCCCCTACTCTGCCCACTTCCCATTCACACAGAATTCATCCATGGGGCTGGTGGATTAAATGCTCAGTTGGTTAGAGTGCCACCTTGTAACACCAAGGTCAAGAATTTGGTTCCCCTTGCTGGCCAGCACCAAAAAAAAAAAAAAAAAAATTAACCCATAAATACCTTATTATTGAAATTTCAATTAAGCTACCATTATGTAAGACAGTTCCTATTAGAAATGATACTTTCCCAATAATGCAGGATATGAAAGAAATTAAGTTTTTTAATTTGAAGTTAGTCTCCCTGTTCTTTTCTTTCCCAAGAATAGAAATTTGAACCACCTTATTCTTTTATCTATTGAGTTAGAATGCTGTAATGTTGACCGTCATCTGCCTTTTTTCTGAGTGCTATTTTCCAATTTAATGTTAGTTTTAGAGCGAAAAATATCTATGCGAAAACCAAGGGAAGAGCTGGTTAAACGAGGGGTTCTATTGGAAGACCCTGAGCAAGGTAAGTTTAAAAATGAATAGAATATGCCTGTCTCTATATACTTAATCTTTGACTGAGTCAAAGGTATATGCATACTTGCTTAGGTATTTGAGTTTTCTTTCTTTTGTTATCGCTGTTGTTGGGGTAGAGCAGGGGCTTTAAAAAGAAAGTTCACCCTTTCTGCCAAATGTCTGGCTGTGGTCTTTAACTCTGAAATTGAATGGTTGGTGAAGGATCCTTGGGGCAGACATTCCTTGTCTGTCTCAGCTTTATGCCAGCTGTAGATCTGTGTGTCATATTCATTTTTTAACCAAATTCGTCTCCATGCCTTTATTAGTGCCTAATCAACAGTCGTTGCTGGTTTAATAATGTCAGTACTTTCTCCAATGTGTGACTTTTATGAAGCAGTTTATCATAAATGTCAAACTATAGAACACTGGTTGCATTTCATTTCTCTTCATTTGAGTTACTTTGTGTGAGACAAAATCTGAAAGCCAAGTTTTAAAAATATATCGTATCTTTTGGAAGATGAGGAAAAGAACCAAATAGATGGAGTATTATACTTTTTGGGTTTTAAACCATGTGAATATACTGCCTATTCACGAAATTAAATTATACTGAAAATTTATTATTTCATCTATATAAAAAGTAACCAGAGGTGCTGGCCAGTTTGCTCACTTGAGAAAGCATGGTACTGATACCACCAGTGTCAAGGGTTTGGATCCCTGTACTGGCAAGCTGCCAAAATAAAAATTTTAAAAAAACTAACTGGAGAAAACAAGTTTGAAGGGACGATATGAAAATGTTATTATCATTGGTTACCTCTGGAGGTTGGGATGGGATTATGGGTGGTTTTTTTTTTTTCCTTACTGTATTTGTGAATTTTCTACACTGATTAGTTGTGAGTATTTATAACTTTTGTTTTTCATGACTCTTTTTTATAGTAGGGCACAAAATCTTGTAGGTATTTAGGTGGTGAAGTACAATTATAATGCCTCCATTGTGACAACATTTTGGCCATTGCTTTTTTTTTTTTTTTTTGGCAGTTGGCTGATATGGGGATCCTGAAGCCTTGACCTTGGTTTTACAAGACCATGCACTAACTAACTGAGCTAACTGGCTAGCCCTGCTTTAACTTTAAGAATACATTTTCACTTACTACTTATTGGCCTTAGACGCTTCACTACTTTTAGCCCAAACTCCACCTCTTATTGGGAATACATGAAGAGTGACACTGTCTAATCTCCTAGTAGAAGGTGAGGTTGTGGGTTGGGGTGAGAAACTGGTCTGTGGGAACTCAATGGACTAACTCAAAAAGACACTGAAATGATATTACGCAGTGTTTCACTATGGAAAGCAAAGAAGGACACCATCTAGAGAACAGCTAGTTCCAGTCCCCATGACACTAGGAAGTGAGATAGGTTTTAGTCTCTAACATCAGTGTTTTTAGTTCTCTCTTCCAAAAGTATCTAGGAAACCTCAACAGTAACTGGTAAGTTTTGTCTAATTGCTCCATGAAGGAAACTCACGTATGATTTTCATAGCAATGGATGGTCACTGCAGATTCTCTCAACGTCTCAAGCCTGGTGTTTGTCCCTGCAGTTTATTCTATAGGAAATCATTATGTGTATCATTTTTACCTTTGATCTATCCATCAGTTCTACACCTTGCTCTTCACTCCTACTGCCCTCGGTTGTCATCTGCTATTTCTTACCTACATTCTAACTGTAGCTCATTATTGATTTTTCTGTTTTAGTCATTGCCCATCTATAATCCATCCTCATAGCTCCTAAATGGATCAGATCATGTTTCTCTACTACTTCTAATTCTTTAGCTTCTTAATTTGTACAGGATTCAGTGCAGGCTCCTTTACATGGTTTTTAATATCCTTTATAGTCTGGCTCTTGCTTGCCTTTCCAGTCCCACTCACAACCATTTCATATGGGCATCTATTCTCTTACCAAACCAAACTAGTTGTCAGTCCCTCAAACATGTTGCATAATTTCATGCCTTCATACATGCTTTCCTTCCTTCTTCCTAGAAAGACTTGTCTTTCATCAGTGTGGTAGGCTTGTACACCTCCTTCAAGACCCAGTTCTGGGCCGAGCCCGTGGCGCACTTGGTAGAGTGCGGCGCTGGGAGCGCTGCGACTCTCGGCCACGAAAAGGACAAAAAAAAAAAAAGACCCAGTTCTGATACCACTTTTGGTGAAGCTTTTCTAGCCCCATTTCCAACCCCAGGAGAATGGTTTCTTCTTCATTCCCACCACAGAACTTCACTCATTATAGCTCTTGACATTTAGCATTATAATTGCTTATGTATAATAAATCTGTTTTATTTATCTGTCTTATTCATGTAGCAAGGTACTTGGCACCTAATAGGCAAAATCAAATGTGTATTGGAAAAAGGAATTACTTATCTTCATTACTTCTATAAGGATTCAGATAATCTAGATCTAAATAATAAGCTAAAACAGGAAGAAGGGGGCAAGGGAGTAAGAGAGGTTAGAAATAGCCAGCTCTTCTTCCTATCTGACCATGCCAGTTTCATCATTCTGCTCTTTTCCTCTTTCACCTTGCAGATGGTGAGGATCCAGGAAAGTCAAGTCATGCCATGTTAAAGAATGGCCATACCACCCCAATAGGGAGTGCCAGATCTTCTAGTCCAATCCAAGTAGAGGAAGAGCCAGTAAGAACAAGTCTTAGGAAACTTATTCCAGAAGAGGACACAAAGAAGCGACTAGGTAGGAAACTCTGGATTTCTGAATTTAAGGGTCACAGACCATTCTCATTTACCTTGGGGGTTTGCGAGAGAACTGGGAGAAATAAAATCCAGAGGGAATAACATTCTCCTTTAGAAATTCCTTAACTAGTTGCAACTTCAAGTGGAATTCCCCCCCTTTCATTCTTGCATTTACAAAATACCTAGATTTGTGATTCTCAAGGAGGGAAAAGGATGTCAAATATTAGATAACTGTGCAACTTTTTCAAGCTACACATTCCTCTTTCTCCACCCATGGAATTTTGATGTGCCCCATCCAGTAGCCTGGCTCTTGTGTGAAGAATCACTACCGTAATGAGCCTCTCTTACTGAGCCTCTCTTACTGACATTCCTAAAATACGTTGAGGTTGGGAAACATTGAGAACTGTAGTTTGTAAACTAATCTATAAATTAAATAATGAATGAAGTTGACCATAAATCCATAGATGTGTTAGCTTATTCTCTCGTTATTCTCTCTTTCCTTTTAAATACAGGATCAACCGGAAGCCAGCCTAATTCTGAAGCAGGGTCTGTTCCTGAGAATGTACCCAAACAGCCTTTACTTCCCCCCAAAAGACCCTTGTCCTCTTCTCATGAAGCAAGTGAAGGGCAAGCAAGGGATGCCACTTCTGGCAGCACGGCAAGGTTCATCTCCTCCACCTCTGCCTCCTCCACCACCACAGCACCTGCTGCCACCACTGTTGCCACAAACCTAGCAAAGACTGTTAATTCCTCTGTCACCCCTTCCCCAGCACCCAGGACTCTGCCTCCTGCTCCTGCCAGCACTAACACTACTGCTACCCCAAGCCTCACTCATATGGTCCCTGCCAAGCAGCCCCCTATCCCTCCCCCTAAACCAGCTCAGAGAAATAGCAACCCTGTCATTGGTAAGTAAGTCTTTAGGCTTCCATTGTTTTTTTGTTGTTGTTGTTGGGGTTTTTTTTATTTGGGGTTTTTTTTTTGTTTTGTTTTGTTTTTGGTTTGTTTTGTTTTTGGTTTTAGTTTTGGATGGTTATTTTATTGGATAACTGGTACAGTACTGATTTGGACTACAGGAAAGTTTTCCATATCTTGTCCCTTTAAATGACCTCAGTATAGAGAAAAGTCTTGAAAATGAGGCAGATGTCCATGAATGGAAACATCACTAAAATTAGGTTCATATTTGGGGAAGATTAATACCTATTTTCCTAAAACAGTGTTTCCAAAGCACTATATATAGTTGGGGGACTAGATATGTGAAGACCATACCAAGTTTGACCTCCATGGAGTTATTATCTGTGGTACTTAACTAAAAAAAAATTTGAATAATACTACAGCTTATAAGGGGCAAGGCAAACTTTTCAGATGAAAAGTATTTTTTAAAATCTACTTTAAACTACCAATGGCTTCCTTACACATAAGCAAGTCTAGTAGATAAAAAGATGATTTTATTGATGCCAGTGTAACTTGTGATTCAGTGTCTGGCATAGTATCTTTATGGGGAAATGCAGAAGGTATTATTGAAATTGTTCTGGTAAAACCATGTTTTACTTGGGAGAGTTAAGAATGCTACTCTTATATTGAAATAAGTGGTGGTAGAGAGAGCACGAAAGGCAATCAGTAAATTTTTATGGGTTTATTAAATTTTTTGCATTTACCTGAAGTCCTGTTTAGGCCTATTACTTTATATAAATGAATACCTTCTTAGAGAAATTTTCAAGAAAGGAAAGGGAGGAGGAAAGGCTAATGAGTGCTTCGGAGCTAATGAAAATGTAGTTTTTCAGGAAAAATGATACTAGTCTTAGTAATGCCTAAAGTTCTTATTAATGATTAAATGGATAAATAAAATGTATGCTCATTAAGTAGCTAATATCACCAAGTTGGGTGGAGTGACTAGAACCTTGAAAAACAGGCTTAGAATATATTGTGAGTATGACAGGTTGGAGTAGCTTGATAAAAACAGGGTGAAGATTATTACCATCACCACCTTGGATGGATAGTGTCATGTTGACTTATCTCTGAGGAATTCAAGGAGCTTTCACGTACTTATTTTCAAAACCACCTTGTGCCTTAGGAAACTGATTTTATCTGTTATATAGATAGGGAAATTAGAATATGAAGATGTGACTCATTCAAGCTTGTAGTTAGTGAGAGACAGAAACTGAACATAGGCTTTTCCTCTCTCAGGTTTGGACCTGTGCTCCCTTTTTGTTTGTTTGGTTTTGGTTTTGACAGCTGGCCGGTACAGGGATGGAACCCTGGACCTTGGTGTTATCAGCACCACGCTCTAACCAACTGAGCTAACCGGCCAGCCCCAGACCTCTGTTCTTTACACTGGTATTCTCAAACTGTGGTCTAGAATGGTGTTCTCTTCAGGATCACCTAGAAGGCTTATTAAAACACAAATTGCTGAGCCCTGCCCCTAGAGTTTCTGATTTCAGTAAGTCTGGGAGCGGGCCTGGGAATTTGCATTTCTGATGGGTTTCCACATGGTACTGATGCTACCAGTCCCAGGACCACACATTGAGAGCCACTGCTCCGGACCAGTGGTACTCCACATTTTTCAGGTTAAGGTAACGTGTAAAATGATAATATGTGTATGATACTCTGAGCTAAACTGCAGAGGCCACTCTTGGCCTGAGGTAAATAGGCCAGAGCTATAGACCTTGTGACTGAGGAATCAATATGTCTGTGACTAGTCATCAGCAGAAGGAGAAAAATAGGACAGTTCACAGAGTATTTATTAAAGTTAAATAAATTTGATTTAAAGGACTATTTCTTTTTCTTAAATTATTACCTTCCTAATTCTTTGGTGTTAAAATGCCGTTTCTTTCACAAAAGGATTATGATCATAAAAGAATCCCGCACCTCCTCCTTCCTCCTTCTTCCATCCCGTTTCCTTTCCCTTTCCCCTCCCCCGCAACTGCTCTGCAACATCATAGAATGTAAAAAATATATTATTAATAAAAAAAGAATAAAATTTAAAACGCAAAAAAAAAAAAAAAAAGGTAACAACCCAAATATCTGTCAAGAGTAGAGTAGATAAATTATGGTATATTCATACAACGGAATACTCATGACAATGGAAAAGAGTGAATTACTGCTACACAAAATAACACAGATAAGTGTTATATTGTTGAGTAAATGAATTCACACTCTATCATGTATATTAGTCCATTTATAGAAAGTTTGAAATAAGACAAAACTAATAATCTATGATAGAGGTCAGAATAGTGGTTACCTTTGGGGGAGTAAACTTGGGAAGAGGGCACAGGTAGTATTCTATGGTGCTAGAATATTCTATATTTTAATAAAAATTATTATTATATTACAAGAATTATTATACAGCGGTATACATATGTAAAAAGTAACCCAACTTCACACTTAAAATTTGTGTGCTTTATTGCATGTAATTTATACCTTAATATTAAAAGAGTATTGTGAAAAATAAATAAATAAAAACAATAAAAAAGAGAAAAAATATATCAAGCTTTATTTGGAAATCATAAAAAAAAATGACAACCTCAGGTTGGTCAAGAATTTTTTTTTAATTGTATTGATCCTTGAAATCCAAAAGTTTGGAAACCACTGCTTTAGAAGTAAGTACTACTGTCTTCTAACAGGCATGACATGGTGTATTAGGACTAAAGAAGGACGACCATCAATAGCTGAACAGGTGAAGGGAATTTTATAACCCATCCCCCAGGAACACTCTGGCATCTTTCTCACAGAATTATAGCCAGATGCTGTTGTTAGTGTATATTTACCAGAGTTCATTTCTTTCACACCTTGAGGTATTACGCCTTCCTTAAATTACCAGTGGCAATTTATATTTTCAGTTCAAAAGTTAAAGTACTCAAGTATAGTCTTGTCAGTGATTTTTGTTGTAATTGGAATAGCTGACTGCTATTTTTAGAGAAGCAGCAAAAATCCAATCTACCCAAAAATACCTGTCATTGATCCTAAAATTCACTTTTAGAATATTGTTTGTGTGTGCATATACAATGTTTTTCTAGAAAGTCCTTTTTAAATTTTACTTAGGATGAATGACATTAAAACGTTATAAGATTAGCCTTTTACTTTGAGTGTTCTCAATGGAATGGGATTTAGGTGGGTAAAATTTTATCTCAGGGAAGCTTATGGGACCAAGTAAGAATACTGGGTGGGACCAAAATAAGGGGTTTGGGTAGGTTAGGGGTTGGTGATCATGAGAACTGCTCTTTAATTCTTTTGCAAAGTTAGTGCCTGTGTGATATGATGATCTACTTCTTGCAGGTCATTAGGAGCCCTCTGCTGAAGGAACTCTGCTGAATCAGCACCTTTGCTGAGTCATTGTGGGCTTTGGGGACAATCTCGAGGGATATATACTGACATAATACAGGGCAAGGGGTTCTCACCTAAACATATATTGAGGGCCCACTATGTATCAGGCACTGTGCATAGCTCTGTGGATATGCTGTTGAAGAAGAGGGTTGCCTGCCATCAAGGAGCCCATAGTGTAGTGAGGAATGGACATGGGAGGGTGGGGTAAAGGGATCATAAAAGTGTGCACACTAGGGGCCGACCCCGTGGCGCACTCGGGAGAGTGCGGCGCTGGGAGTGCAGCGACGCTCCCGCCGTGGGTTCGGATCCTATATAGGAATGGCCGGTATGCTCACTGGCTGAGTACCGGTCACGAAAAAGACAAAAAAAAAAAAAAAAAAAGTGTGCACACTAGTAAAAATCAAAGAAGTAGGATCCAGAGGGTGGAGCAATAACCTAATAGTTGGAGACATGTATGTTATTGAGTCCATGCCAGTTTGTAGTATGATCTTAGGCAAGACACCTAACTTCTGTGGCCTCAGTTTTTTCTTCTGAAAGATGGTAAAGGTGATATCTTTTTTCCCCTGTCACCTCAGGTGTCATAAGAATATGACATGAAGGATAGAAAAGAATTTGAATTCCTTTAAAGGTCTTTGCATTTGCTATAAAAATTCAAGATGTCATTATGGATAGTTTCATAATACAAAACTATCTAGATATCATTATTTATCAGGATATAGGAACAATGCCCAATAGTGTTTGTTTTTTAATTGTTAACTGAATGTTTAAATTTGTTAATGGAGTACTATTACACAGAAGAACTTTTTATCAGCTTTTTTTCTGTCTATTCCTAGTAACTTTACACCAAGATCAAGTGATAAAAAGTTGTCATATCTATTGTCATATCAGTGAAGTAAAATACTCATCAGATTCTTCCTACACCTATATACATTTATAGGCTCTCTACTTGGATAAGTATAAATTTTGTTTCTGGATGAGATACGTGGGGAATGGCAAAGCCATTAAATTATATAATTTTTGAAAAAGACTTTATGTTTAAGAAATAAAAACATTATATAATTTGCTTGAAAGATTAAGCTCAGCTCTAATTCTAGACCCTGGGCTGGCCCTGAAAGCATTGTAAAACTATGTTAAATTAAGGTGTTCCTCTCTCTTTTCCAGCTGAACTGTCCCAAGCAGTAAACAGTGGTACATTGTTATCAAAACCATCCCCGCCCTTACCACCTAAGAGAGGCATTCCATCAACCTTGGTACCCACCTCGGAATCTGCTGCTACCGTCACCACAAAAACACCAAGTGATCAAAGAGAGAAGAGCACATGCTCTGTGGGCTCTGAACTACCGCTGATAATCCCTCCTTCCTCTCCATCCCCTCCACTGCCTACTCATATACCTCCAGAGCCTCCCCGGTCCCCTTCATTCCCTGCTAAGACTTTTCAAGTTGTGCCAGAAATTGAGTTTTCACCTTCCTTAGATCTACCCCAGGAGGTTCCCCAACAGGAAGATCAGAAAAAGGAAGTCCCTAAGAAGATATTGGACCAGAGCTGTGGGGAGCCCCATGTACCCTCTAGGCTGCCCCCACTCCCACTGCATGTTCGGATCCAGCAGGCCCTGACCAGCCCACTTCCCATGACTCCTCCTTTGGAGGGCTCTCACAGAGCTCATTCTTTGCTCTTCGAGAACAGTGACAACTTTTCTGAGGACAGCAGTACCCTTGGTCGGACCAGATCACTTCCTATCACTATTGAAATGCTGAAAGTGTGAGTGCCTTTAAAGCTTGCCTCTTGTTTTTCCTTCTTTATTCTAGGTAGCCCTGATTGGAAAGAATTACTTATAAAAGAAAGTGTAACCGGCCAGCTGTCCCCCTCTCCCCGCCAAAAAAAGAGAGTGAGTGTAGCACTGGCCTGTTATCTTAGTTGGGTAGAGCACGGTGCTGATAACAACAAGGTCCAGGGTTCGATCCCTGTGCCAGCCAGCTGCCCCCGCCCTCCGCGAAAAAAACCCCAGAAAATGTGAATAAATTTAAAGTACAAAGAATACTCTGCCAAAGGGATAAGTTACAAAATTTGAACATTTTTTACCCTGCTGATTTCTATAACATTTTTTTCCCATGGAAAAGATTTCCGTGATGACACAAAAGTTATATACGTGAGTATATAGTTTTATATGATACAAGTGAGGCAGTGTATAACACTGTGCTTAAGCGCATTTGCCTTGGAGTAAGACAGCCCAGGGTGCAAATCCCAGCTCTACCATTCTTATTTTGTAGTAGTCTAAGTTACTTAACCTGTCTGCTCCTTAGTTATCTGATCAATAAATGGGAATAATAACGACTCTGTAAGCTTGTGAGAATGAAATGAGACAGGGCCGAGCCCGTGGCACACTCGGGAGAGTGCGGCGCTGGGAGTGCGGCGACGCTCCCGCCGCAGGTTCGGATCCTATATAGGAATGGCCGGTGCGCTCACTAGCTGAGTGCCGGTCACGAAAAAAGACAAAAAAAAAAAAAAAAAAGAATGAAATGAGACAAATTCTTGAAAGCACCAGTGCCTGATAAGTGGTAGAGCTGGGATTTTAACCCAGAGCCCTTTAGGTTAATATATGCTAATAGTTTCTCAGCAAGATTGTTAAAGTTAAGAGAGGGAATTACAAGTTATTTCATTTGTGGACTTTTCTGTAGTTATTATTTCAGTCCTTTGTCTTACAAATCAGCTACTGTCTTTGTTTCTGAAAAGAAAACATAATTATATTAATTTGTTAGTCCAGATGATGAAGAAGAGCAAACCTGCCCATTGGCATTCAGTGAAGACGTGATATCTACCTCAGTCGTCCCTAAACTACCGCAGTATCTGCAGGAGGAAGAGGAAGAGGAAGAGAAGGAGAGTGACTCTGATTCAGAGGGTCCCATTCAGTACCGAGATGAAGAGGATGAAGATGACAGCCATCAGAGTAAGGAAGGGAGGGAAAAGCAAAACAGAACATTCTTTTACAGATAAAGCTACTTGTTGGTCTTAACAAGTGTAAGATGGTCAGAAACAGTAACCTCTCCCATCAAGTCATCTGGCTGACTGATATTGGAGGCTACTGTGAAGGACTCCTTGTCCTTGCTGTCATCCCTCTGCTAAAACAAGCCATGAGAGGAAGCCAAATAGATCAAGTCATTCAGGTTTTTATTTCTTTGTTTTTGATTTAAAAGCTATTCACCTTGATGGTATAAAAGAATATGAAGTAGAGGAAAGCTGGCACATCAGCTAAGTTGAAAAGACCAAAGTGATGCTTTCCTTCAGTCTAATGAACTTATTGTCATAAGGCAAAGAAAAAAACATGTACAGTGTACGTACCCATAAATCTTTGTAAGTAATAGAATTCGGATTCCTAAAAGCGGAAAAGCAACTTAAAAAACAGATTATAAGATGTTTTAGTGTGAAAGTCTTTATGTTTTAAGTCATAGGTCTGTCTATGCTTAGATTCTTTCTTCTCTAGAAACTATTACTAAGGAGAAAAATATACAGGTTTGATAGAAAAGGGAAGATACCTCTTTCTATCCTGTCTGAGTCCATCTGGCTAAAAAGATTTTTAGGGTTTTTTTTAAATAAGTGGTTTTTTGGTAGCTGGCCAGTAAGGAAATGGTGTTAACAGCACCACGCTCTAACCAAGTGAGCTAACTGGCCAGCCCTAAAAAGATTTTTAGTTGTCTTCAATTTTATACAAACCTTGATATTTGACTGGATCATTTGAGACCAAGTGGGAAGCTGTGGTTTATATTTATTCAGACTCATGCCTAGCTCCAGGTAAGGCTGAGATTTGGGCTTCAAGAGTCAAGCTTCTACATTTTTCTTTTCCCTTTGTACAAAGGTGCTCTGGCCAACAAAGTGAAGAGAAAAGACACATTGGCAATGAAGTTGAACAACAGACCCAGTGAACCAGAATTGAATCTGAATTCTTGGCCTCATAAAAGCAAGGAGGAGTGGAATGAAATACGGCACCAGATTGGAAACACACTAATCCGGTAGGCCTTTGCTTAGATTAGCTTGATTTGATTTGATTATGCTGGTGTGTGTGTTAGATGCTTGCTTTGTGGTGGAACATTCATTTATCTTTCTCTTTTAAATATATTTTTAAAAAATACATACTGGATACAGTTGGGTATTCTCTACGAATTTGGAAATTATGGAATTAGGTGATTCTGAGACCTTTAAACCAGGAGATAGAAATGAGTTTGCAAAAGTTTCTGGAGAAGTTAGGGTGGTTCTTAGGACAGCAAGACTTCTTTCACTTTTTTAGCCAATTGCTGAACCACAAGATGCCAACCCAAAAAACAATCACACCCATATTTTTTATTATATCTGTTTCATATGTTCCATGTAACTGCCTCCTTTCAAAGTGTCAGTATATTTTTCAAGTCATCTGGACCAAAAGCATAGATAAACTGAATGCAGGCCAGCTTCCTGCATATGTAATACCCATAAGAATCCAGGTATATAGACAGGCGTTTGCCTGGCACAGATGTTTCTCCCAGTAGAGAGAGGAAAAGGAGATCTAACTCTTAGCATATTCCCTACAAAATAATTAACTGAGGATGTCCATTAGTTAAAATATATTTTTCTCTCTTTCCTCAGACACCTGGCTTTACTATGTTGTATGCTGCACCTAGGGACAAGTTTAGCCCTTTGTCTTCCGATAGACACTTTTTGGATCCTGAAACCATTCTCTGCAGCTTTACTTAAATATACAGAATGGTCAGCCTGTATGACCTCTATGGTCTGATTCCTGTTGAAATTAAGGGAAATTAAAGGGAAAGGAAGTAAAAGGTCTCCCCTTGCTCTGACATTCATAACTCACAGGTCACCAATCTGGAAATCAATTTGGTAGATGTGCATCTGAGTATGGTACCAAAAGTTCATCTTAGGTAAAGTTAAAGTGTTTGACCTTTTACATTTAAAGTGCAGAGATTTAGTATTTGTATGCATTACACATTTATTGACTCATTCATTCATTTTATTTTGAAAAACCATTTCAAACTTAAAGTTGCAAGAATATATGAAGTACTTCAGAAAGTTCATGGAAAAATAGAATTGAGAGATAATATGAATCTATCCATGAACTTTTTAAAGTACTTTCGTATGCCCTTCACCTAGAAGGGTGTTAACATTTCCACACTTGCTTTATCAACTATTGTGTGCTCGTTCTCTCTGTACACACATACATATATTTTTCCCCTGAACTACTTGAAAATAAATTGCAGACATCATGATTCTTTACTCTTAAGTACTCATGTTCTCTCCTATGAACAGGGGCATTCACTTACATAGTAACCACAGCATACTTAACAAATTCAAGAAATTTAACATCAATACAATATTTTTGTCTCATATACCATCCATACTCACTTTCACCAATCATCCCAATAATGCCTTTAATAGCAGTTTTTCCCCAGGTCTGGCGTAGAGTCTAGGACTATATATTTAATTGTTGTCTCTCTGGTCTCCTTTAATCTGAAACAGTTGCTTAGCCTTTTTGTTTATTTTCTGTTATGATATTATCACTTTTTATGAACATAAGGCAGTTATTTTGTGGAATGCCCCTAAAGTTGAATTTGTCTGTTTCCTCATTGTGAGATTCTGGTTATGTTCTCATTTACTTGTTTGTTGTCTTCCCCATGACATCCCATTTCTTCCCTCAGCTTGATGTAAGTAGGAAACTCATCTTTCTTGTCTACCACTATACATATTCCCAAGACCTGGGAACAGTCTTATTTGCAGACTCTTGGAAGACATGTTATTATTGCTTTAGTCACTATGTGGAGGAAACTAAAATAATCCTCCTTTCTATCAAACTGTGATTTGCAAAGATTTTCTCCTAGTATAAAAGTAAAGAAATACATGTTCAGTACTTTTATTTTTGTTCAAAAATTACCAAGAACAGAAAAAAATCACCCGTAATCTTAAACCCTATAAACCAGGGTTCAGCAAACTTTTTCTGTGAAAAACCAAATAGTATGGACTGGCCAGTTAGCTCAGTTGGTTAGAGTGTGGTGTTATAACACCAAGGTCAATGGTTCAGATCCCCACACCGTCCAGCCACCAAAAAAAAAAAAAAAAAAATTGTAATTTTATAAAAAAAAAAAAAACGCAATGAGATATCAGTACAGGTCCATTATGCAGGCAGCTAAAGAGTTGAATAATTAGGTAGCTCAAATACTGTCTGAGAAGTATAAATGAAAGGTAAGAAATGAATACTTTTCTCAGGGCTGGCCCATGGCTCACTAGGGAGAGTTCAGTGCTGATAACACAAGGCCACGGATTCAGGTCCTACATAGGGATGGCCGGTTAGCTCACTTGGGAGAGCGTGGTGCTGACAACACCAAGCCAAGGGTTAAGATCCCCTTACCGGTCATCTTTAAAAAAAAAGAAAAGGAATGAATACTTTTAGATTCCAGAAATGACAAATTGTCATTGGTAACATCTCAGAACTGTTGAGAAGAGAAACTTCATCAAATACTTCACAGAGAGCACTGAAATTAAAATCATAGAGTTACAGAATATTACTCAGAAAAAGACAACCTTAAATTCCAGTGGTTCTTAAACCACTGGTTTAAAACTCCAAAGAGGGACATTACAGTCATATGAGAAGGTCTGCATAAAAACAAGCAAACAGACAAAAAAAAAAAAAATATATATATATATATATATATATATATATATATATATATATATTCTCATCCCTTACACTGATTTCCTGAATTAGGATTTCTATTAACATGCCTTGGGAATATGTGTTTTTAATAAAGTATCCAATGCTTCTGAAGGAGCAAACTTATTTGGGAGTCACCAGTCTAGTTTAAACCTTTACTTTACAGATGAGGATGCTCAAAGTCTAACTGAGCTTTTTTGTGGTGATAGCTCATATTGATGTGAAAGCTAGAACTGAAATTGTGGCCTCCTGTTTGTATGTACATTTCCTTTTTATAATGTAGTATCTGTGTTAGCACTTTCAATGTTAAAATTATTTCATAAACAATCAGATAAATAAATGAAATAGATCAGTTTGAAAATTTATTGATTTCTCGGGCTGGCCCCGTGGCTCACTCGGGAGAGTGCAGCGCTAGTAGCGCTGAGGCCGTGGGTTCAGATCCTATGTAGGGGTGGCCGGTGCGCTCACTGGCTGAGCATGGTGCAAACAACACCATGCCCAGGGTTGCGATCCCCTTACCAGTCAGATTTAAGAAAAAGAAAATTTATTGATTTCTTACTTTTTTTTTTACGGCTGGCTGGTACAGGTATTGAACTCTGGACCTTGGTATTATCAGCACCACACTATAACCAGCTGAGCAACCAGCGAACCCACTTTCTTACTTGTGTAGGGGCTAATATAAACTATGGCAAAAAAATCTTTATAAACAAGATTAGGAGGTTTAACACAGATAATACCCTTATTTTCTTTCATTTTTAGGAGACTGAGTCAAAGACCAACACCAGAAGAACTAGAACAACGGAATATACTGCAACGTGAGTCCAGCTGTGGAAATAAAGTTGTATACATTTTCTTTATGTGTTTCTGACTTTAATATACATAAAAAAGATAAAAAGGATTTGGTACAAGGACTAAGGATTGTACCAGTCAGGAAAAAACTATTTATATTTTTTCCCCTGAAAGATCAGAGTTCCCCCAAGCTTCCTTTGGAAGATGCCATTATGATATTGTTAATGTACCATAATACCCTAGAAATATCCTGTGACTGTCTTGGGCATTTGGGAGGGCTTGACAGTGTGTGAGAGATACAGCTCAACTTTTCCCTGTCTTTAGGGAACTAAGATAGTGGCTATGCATGTGGCTCTATAGTCACCAAGTAGAACGATGTATTTAATTTGCTGTCTGTGTACATGATTAACTTCCTGATATAACATTCTAATATAGTATGGATTTGACTTGTTTCTCCAGAGTATAGAGTAAAATTTGGCATAGAAAACCATGTCACTGAAGAGGTTTAGTTTTCCCTAGCGTTACTTGTGGGCGTAATCAGTCTGATCAATCTATCCCCTGTTCTCCCAGCACTATTTGCGTGTGCACAGCATAGTCACTTAGTAAATTTTAAAATGTGGGAGCCTTTATAGACATATAACATGAAATTTGGTTATATTTATTTTCCATTCTTTTAATTATTCTTGAGCAAGAATCTGCAAACTTTTTATTTTCTTTTTTAATAGCAAATTAAAGCACTGGATGCAAACTTTTTCTTAAAGGGCACATAGTAAATATTTACAGCTTTGTAGGCTAAAAGCAAACAGAAACTGTCATGTGGGTACTTATAAAACCATTTAAAAACATAAAAACTGGGCTGGCTGATTAGAGCGTGATGTTATGACACCAAGGTCAGGGATTCAGATCCCCGTACTGGCCAGCCACCAAAAAATTTTATTTTAATTGTAAAGACCATTCTTAGCTCATGGGCAGTAAAAATAAAGGTAACAGGCCAGCTAGTTTGCTGATCCAAGCTTGCTCTTAAGTATTTGACTATACCAGTTGACAAGAAAACTGTCTTGATTAGCCATTCCCAAAATTAGTATTTTATTCTTATTTGGACCTATAAGAAATATTTGTGGCATAATTACTAAAAAGTTTGATATGCAAATTGGCATTTTAAAGTAATATTCTGTTTCTGACTGTTATCTGTAGCTAAAAATGAAGCTGATCGTCAGGCAGAAAAACGAGAGATTAAACGTCGGCTCACTAGAAAGGTACTGCTGCCTGTGTGTTCGGTTTCAGTCTGTCTACTGACTATATCTTGTATTTGGATGACGTGTTTCACTGGAAAGAAATAAATTTGACTTTGCCACAGATTGCTATGAAAATATAACACATGATGCAAATATAGAAATAACATTATCAAGAGCTTTTTTTTCTTTCACTTTTAATACTATATATATATTTTTTTTTTAAATTTTTATTAATACTATATTTTAAAAAGGCCTGGCACAAGAAGGTGTTCAATAAATTTTGACTGGATAAATTTTGACCTTTTATTTGGTAGACCTGGGATTTTGATGTAGACTTTAAAACTTGATGTGTAGAGACAGTAACAGAAGAGTGTGTAGCATTCAGTTTTGCAAAGAAAACTGATTGTTTTGTAATCAGGGAAATAACCCTGAGTAATACCAGAAAAATATCAAGAACAATGATTCTCTCCTTCATCCTATATCAGTTAGGAAGGAATCTTTTTTGTACAGACTTGTGTTAGCTTTTAAGCCCCAGGATTAATCCCTTTCTCCTTTACTTCCATAAATTTGTAATTGCCTTCTGTAGATTCTGATTTGGTCTGAGTTCTCTAAATATTTCTTAAAGCTTGTAAGAATCTCCAGGAGAACCAGGGATCTAGATCCTCTTTTCCTGACTTATACCACTTCTTCCCTTCCCTAGGAACAGAGGAATTATCCTTGATAATCAGAGGCCATGGCTGGATTTAATGCCTTCAGATTGAGCAGGTTACCTGATTGTGCAACCTCAAATCATAGTTTGAGGTTGCATATTCCACTATCTTGGGCATTATTCATGTTGAAATAAAATTCACAAGTGCCTTGCTACCCAAAATGTGGTCAATGGATGAGCAGCATTGGCATCACCTGGGAGTTTCTAAGAGATGTTTAATCTCAGGCTCCACTCCACACCCACTAAATCAGAATCTACATTTTAAACCAGATCCCTAGATGATTTGTATGTATATTATAGTTTGGGAATCTCTGGATTATAGCAGTTGCTCTCAGTTTTAGCTGTACATTGAAGTGCTCTAAAACAAACAAACAAACAAAAAAAAAAAACTCCTGATACCCAGAACCTCTAGGGATGGGGACCCAGGAATCAGTAGTGTTTAAAGCTCCGCTGGTGATTCCAGTGTGCAGTGAAGGGGGAAGAACTTGATGTCTGTTTCCTGGCGTAGTGAACTAAGAGGCTCCATTTATTTCAGCTCAGTCAAAGGCCAACTGTGGCTGAGCTACTTGCCAGGAAGATTCTGAGGTTTAATGAATATGTCGAGGTAACAGATGCTCAAGATTATGACCGGCGAGCCGACAAGCCTTGGACCAAACTGACCCCTGCTGACAAGGTAACTGGAAAGCACTCACAAGCTCTCTCCTCTCTCACTCGTGCGTGCGCTCTTTTTCTCTTTTCTGTATTTGAAGGATTCAAGATACTAACTAGAAGGGGGAGCCATAACAAAGCTTCTAGTTTTGATACAATGTTACATTTCAAATCGAAATACAAAATGCCAAGATGTATTTACCAAAACTTTATACTAATGACTCCATCACCAATACTTAAAGAAATGAAAATCCCTGCTCTATCACAGAGAAAAAAATTCAAAGGAAGTAAAACACGTTTTTAACAGTGATGTTATGTTTGGTTAGAGGGAGTTTAGGTGGTATATTTTAGTAATGACTCATATTTTACCATTATAATGGGAAAAGTATTCTTACATGCTGTGAAAACTATAAAATCTACAATATCTCCTTTAAATTTTTCAAATATTTTGATTTAACTCGAGATTTTAGGTTTATTATGAGATAAATGGCGTCAGGGAAGGCAATGTGTATTGGGCTCAGAGCTTGGCTCAATGTGTTGACCTGGCTTCTTTCCTCCCTTTGGGTTGCTTGCAAGGCCTTGCACTGATTCGTGGAGTTAAGCACAATAGAGAATACATGGCAAGTCACAGTGCTACACTACAGCAGACAGAAGATGCTGAAACATTTTTGTTTTTTAATCCACAGGCTGCCATAAGAAAAGAATTAAATGAATTTAAAAGCTCAGAGATGGAGGTTCATGAAGAGAGCAAACATTTTACACGGTAAGACCCAAAACACCCAAATACTATGAGCTAAGTAGATCATCCAAAAAAAACAAACATACCTGACTTGTTCAGATATGAAGAACTCTAACGACATTGTTAAAAAGGAGGATACTCAGTGCTCATTGCAAGAAGACTACATTCAGAGAACAGGATGAGATCTAAGAGGCAATAGTAAATGCCTATTCCGAGTGTGGCATTTTATGTACATTATGTTATTTAATCCTTGCAATGAACCTATAAGTTGTGTTAATATCCCCATTTTGTCAATGAGGAAGTAGAGGCTCAGAAGGGTTAAGACTTGCTAGTAAGTTGTAGATCCAGGATTTGGAGAAAATAATGAATGACTTCAAAGCCATGGGGTGCTATCTTCCCTTCACCGTGTTCTCACAGGTTATGAATGAAGAGATTGTGCTGAGTTCGACAAGACTTTGCCCTTTCTGGTTTCACTTCTGTCTAGCACAGTTGGTCTTACCAACTTAGATTATAAACTTCATTTTAATTAGCTGTCTTCATGAAACAAGACAAGAAGTGTTTTGATTTGGAATTACTATAATGATTATGGACTCACCAATATCTGAAGAATCAGTTAGCCACAAGTGGAATCAGTGAAGTATATGTATATGTGACTCTCAGAACACTTATAAAGAGGCCAAATGAAGGAAGATATAATGACAGTTTAATAAGAAGGAACAAGCAAATAGGAAAATGGAAAGTAAGGGCTGGCCATTTAGCTCAGCTGCTGAGAGTATGATGCTGATAACACCTAGTTCCAGGGTTTGATCCCTATACCAGTCAGCTGCCCCACCTCTCACCCCGCAAAAGATGGAAAATAAAATGTTAAGTGTTTTTCCATCACAGTTATTCTGATTACAGAATTTTTTTATACTGAACTCTGACAGAAGTGGAGAAGGCAGATTCTTCGAACAGCAATAACTCCATTCAAGGCACTATAATATGAACACAAATGATAAACCATACTTGCCTACAAGGACTTCTTAGTCTAATCTGGAAAAAGACCTGTGTATTACTAAATACAATACAATTAATATGATAAATGCCTCAGTCTGCAAGGATTCATATCTGAATTCTACCATTTCCTGGTTAAGTCAATGTTAGCTATTTTTGTTGTTATTATTTGTAGTAATAAAGTGCTACAGTGAGTGGGGGCCGGCATGTGGCTCACTTGGGAGAGTGTGGTGCTGATAACACCAAGGCCACGGGTTCAGATCCCTATATAGGGATGGCCGGTTAGCTCACTTGGGAGAGCGTGGTGCTGACAACACTAAATCAAGGGTTAAGATCCCCTTAACGGTCATCTTTAAAAAAAAAAAAAAAAAAAAAGTGGGCCGGCCCCTGGCTCACTTGGGAAAGTGCGGTGCTGATAACACCGAGGCCATGGGTTCAGAGCCTATATAGGGATGGCCGTTTCGCTCACTGGCTGAGCGTGGTGTTGACAACACCAAGCCAAGGGTTAAGATCACCTTACTGGTCATTTTTTTTTTAAAAAAAAAAGAAGAAGAAAGGAAAGAAAAGTGCTACAGTGAGCAAAGTAAAGGAATAGTTTTTGCTAAAGGAAGGTCATAGAGGACATGATATTTAGACTGGATCTTAAAAGTATGCGAAATAATTGATCTGGACAATAAGGAAGGAAAGAACATTGCAAGTAGAAGGATCGGCATAAGCAAGGCTATGGGGAGTAGGAAAATGCATAGTGTTTCTGGGTGAGAGAAAATGTGCCTGTCGAAGAGGATGTGTGGGGCAGTGTGGTGAAGATAAGCCAGGAAAATGGGTTAGTTACAGTCCCACCTTAAAGAGGTGTAACATCCTAGCATAACTTTGACTGACATCAGGATGTTGGAACCACTAGAAGTTTGTACGTGGGGAATTCTGTGTGTTTCAGAATAAGCTCTGATGAAATTGTGGAAGGTGGTATGAGATGAAGAGATTAGTAGAAAGAAAACCAGTTAGGAAGTGACTGAAATAGTGTGCATAGTGGTAGCTCAAACCAGGGAAGTGATAGTGAGAATGCAAAGGAAATAGATTTGAAAGACATTTCAAGCATGGAATCAACAAGACTTAGCAATCTGTTGGATTCTAGGGATGAAATAAAGGAAGTAGTCAAAATGACTCCCATATTTCTAACTTGTATTTTTTGAGGTCTGTGAAGACAATAAGGAGTTCATATGAACAGTTTAGTTTATCCAATAAATATTTATTGAGCATCTACTACATGATACAGTGCCAGCCAGGTCCTTGGGATACAGCAGGGAACAAGATAAAGTCTCTGTCCTTAAGGAGATTTATTCTAAAAGATGAAGGAAGACAATAAGCAAACTGAAAAATAAATTATATATGTTGAGTTTGACAAGCGTGTGACACATTGAGATGGAGATGCCTAAAAGATAGTTCGATATTCAGCCTAGAGTCCAGAAAGGAAGCCATAATCTTTAGCATTATATCTAAAGATATAAATGAGAGAAAGTATTGGACCTTTAGGGAGAAAATTATTTTTTATTCAAAGGGTGGAGAGAGGAAAATGAACAAGGACAGCATACTGAAGAAGAAGAGTAACTGAAGGAAAAGGAAAACTAGGGAAAAGATTGTGTTACAGAAGCCAAGAGAAGAGAGTTAAGGAAGAAGGAGGGGGTCAGGAGTTTCAAGTGCAACAGAAGGTCAGGTAGAATTAGAATGGAGGAGAGGCAATTTTTTAATAATTAGGATATAACATTTCATTACTACTGATATAATAATAGTAAAGCAGTCTACATTATCTAATAACTTGTCTCTTTTTGATCATCTGTTTTAGCTACCATCGTCCATGATGCTGATGTTGGAGAGAGGAACTAAACCCCAAAACAGGGCTGCTTTGCTGCTTCAGTCTCCAGAGTGACACATGGAGGGAGCTTAGCACTTCCTAGCACAGCTAGAATTGTGTCCTCTAGGATCTAGTTCTGGAATGAACAGCACTTCTATGAATGTAGCATTTCACTGGAACGGATTCTCATGCACTGCCCCTGGGGCAAAACTGAACACTTCATCGGTGCTTTTGAACCTTTTGACATTGCAGCATACTTGGGTTTTCCCTCACTAGCCACCAAAGGTCTGGGCCACTTGCAGGTTCCAAGTTTTATTTGCTGCACCACACCCTCATCCCAAGATGACTGCCTATGCTGAGGGACATTAGCACCATTAGCCTTACCTGTCCTGCCCTCGTTGTGAGACCCCTTCTGTAGGCACTAAATTCCAGCCATCATATCCAATTGGTGGTGGGGAAATTTTCTGGACACCCCCAACCTTCTGGCAAAGGGGTCCCCACCTCCAGGGGAAGCTTTCATGCCACACTTGCATGTCAGTTGAAAGCACTGCACTGTATCTCTTGTAACACAGCAATATAATCTTCAGGCACTGGAGCCTGAGAGGAAGCTCAGGATATGACATGTTCCTCCTTTTTGGCACAAGTCATTCCTGATTTTTATTAAAAAATGATCTGAAGAAGTCACGGGAACATATCTTTTTCCTGTCTATTAAACAATCTGAGCTGCAGCCAGAATCGAAGTTGGTTAAATGAGAAAGCATGTATATTTTCCAAATGCACATGCGCCACATACCACATATACAACAGCTATTCCATAAGATTATAATGGCTATACAGTATAGCCTAGGTGAGTAGTAAGTAGGCTATACCATCTAGGTTTGTGTAAGTGCACGCCATGATGCTTATACAATGGTGAAATTGCCTAGTAACATATTTCTCAGAACATATCCCCATTGTTAAGCAGTGCACGAGTATATATAAATATTAAAAAAAAGCCTTAATATTAATGCCAATTTGGAAATAATCTGACTTGTGGCTTAAATTTTATAGGCTGTTGTACTTTTATTGTACCAAATGATATTCTAAATGACTTCAACCCATAAGTGTATTCTCCGTAAAGCAGAGTTGTAGCAACTCTGGGAGCACTTCAGTGCTGCCAGCTCTCACACTTCCAGCTGAATAACAGCAAGGTCCTAAGGGATATGAGTGCTGGAAAGGAAATGGTCTTTGGCGAAGCAAGGAGGGGCACGATCATGGCCCACTGCTCCTCTGTTCTCAGTGCTGTTTGCCCTCTCCTGCTGTGTGCTTCCTCTTCACTACCACACCGATCCTCCTCCTGACCCTCTCTGGCAGCTTGCACCTCACTCGCGCCTCCTCTTCCAGGCTGTACCCAGTGTGGTTAGTGCCTAGGCACTGGCTCAGCCCCTACCCCTTCTTGTGTTTGTAATATATATTAATATGATTTCCTAAAACAGAAGATTTGGTTGCTTTCTTTGAATTTTTATTAAAAACCATACGTCCTTACTATTTTCCTCTAATTCCTATCCACACTGTAAGTGGTAGAAAAAGAGTTTCTGTTCAACTGATGAATATGGCTTTTTTTCTTTCACTTTAATGTAGATTTCTTCTGATTTATTCTGCAGTCCCTGTCATTTGTTCTGTATGTAATCTTTCAATAGATTTTTCTTTCATATTGATGTAAGACTTAGCTTAAGAATCAGAGTATCTTTTCAAACAAAAAAGTTAAAGTGACCTTAAAAGGCATTGTCTTCTCTCTGTTTAGGGAAAGGGGGGATGAGGGTTTTTAACTTACTATCAAATATTTTATAGCTATGGAAATAATACTGGATCCACATCTCCCTTGAAGCTCATTAACATTTGGGATAGCTGAGGGAAGATATGTGACAATCCTACAAGTCTCTCAGAGGTCTGAATATAAGGTGGCCACACATTAACTGCTAACTTGACTTCTTCTAAACGATCTATCTTGTTCATCCGGAGACTGCTTGGCTTATGCTAGCATTCCAAAGCCTTCTATCACTGCCTTTCT
Organism: Cynocephalus volans; assembly: GCF_027409185.1. Taxonomy (NCBI): domain Eukaryota; kingdom Metazoa; phylum Chordata; class Mammalia; order Dermoptera; family Cynocephalidae; genus Cynocephalus; species Cynocephalus volans. The sequence continues at coordinate 22,433,272 of NC_084467.1, forward strand.
TTTCCTTAATGTGCCAAGTTTGAAATAGGATTTGATTTCCCGAGCTCATTTTCTGCCTTCTCTGTGCCACCTAGGAGTCTGGTTCATATTTCAACTTATCCTGTTCTTTGTTGTTGTTGTTGGCTGGCCAGTCATTCATGTTCTTTTGTAACAAGATACTTTGGAGGTCAAGTCTATGCTGGTGTTTGTTTCGTTTTTATGTATATAAAAATGGATTTTGTGTTCCTTTTCTGTGTAAGTTGATACTTACACAGAAACTCACAATCATAATGTACAGAAGAAATAAAAGCCTGGTGTATTGTACTTCAAGATACTTCCCTGATGTACAGAATCTCCTTGTAAAATAAATGATTGCATTGTATATGAGTTTACCCATCAATGTTAATTATTAAAGTATTTTAGAATTTTAAAATACCAATCTATACTATTCTGTTGTGAGGTATTTATTTTTTTAAGTTCTACTTCATTCGAAAAGATTAAAGCCAGCTTATAAAATATTGCTAATGAACTTAAATGAGAAGTAGATGGGGGGGCAGAAATAATAGTAAGGACATTAAATGTATCCAGAGGTGAGGGTCAGTCATGTTCTTGTCTGTCTGTGTACAAATATGGAAAAAGAAGAGGCTGCAGAGAGGAGAGCCACCTGTGAACCCTGTATTTACTAGGTACTGCACTAGGCACTTTATCCTATTTAATCCACCCCTAGCCTTTTAGGTTAGTGACAGTATACTTTACCAGTGAAGAAACTGAGGCGCAGTTGCTTTCCCAAGGTCAAAGCAAATTACGTAATCACTCTTAGCATATATTCGAGGACAAACACCTGAATCCCAATCAGTTGTTCCTACAAGGATTTACTCCATATGGACCACTTATAATCAGACTTCAGACTGACATCACAAAAGGACAGTTGGTACTATATGTCCTCCTTTCTGGCAAGCAGCCCAGTTTCAATCCAGGTGGCCTCAGCAATGACTCACTTTGTACCTGTCACTTCAGAAACTAGCCTTCTTTAACGCACCACCGTTTACCAAGGCTTAAAAGAAACCATGAGTCAGAACTGCTCATGTCATTGGATTCCACCTGCTCCCATATTTTCCTTCTACTAATCCTCCAAAGAGGCCCCAAATTGCTATTGCCCTTTTGAGATTAAACTGCCTCCAGAAGGCTGTTTTGAAGGTACACATTGCCCAATGTTTGCTTGAACCAATGGATTTTGGGTCTTTGTGGGCTTAGATAACTGTACCCCAAGAGATTGAGGTTTGTAAAACCACTATCAGAAAGGACAGGTCCAGGGCCGGCCTGTGGCTCACTCAGGAGAGTGTGGTGCTGATAACACCAAGGCCACGGGTTCGGATCCCGTATAGGGATGGCCGGTTAGCTCACTGGGTGAGCGTGGTGCTGACAACACCAAGTCAAGGGTTAAGATCCCCTTACTGGTCATCTTTAAAAAAAAAAAAAAAAAAAGATGAGAATGTTCAACAAAGAAAAGCCTAGCCTTGAAGCTGTAACACAGCCTAACCACTACTTCAAGTTTCTATTCTATTCCAGCCCTGGGAGGCATGAGGGGATAACCAGGAACTACTAGCAACCCAGACCTCTTGCTCCACCTGTCTTTTTGTGTGGATATTGTTAATTTCCCCAAGAATTTTGCCTCCTTAGTAGAGCGTAGAGATCATCTAACAGGAATAAACACCTTTAATTTCCCTCCATCTGGCACCGAGAAAACACACACATTTGTTCGCTTGCTTGCTTGCCTGTCTCCTTCCTACCACCTCCCCCCTCCCAGAAACAATCTTCCTTTGACCTTATTTTCTCTTCAACTTATGGCCCTATCTCCTGCTTTTCCTATACTCCCTTCACATAATCTATTCTGATATTAAACAACTTAAGTTCCTGTGCAGTCCAGGCAGTTAAGCTAAATGACTGACTGAGAAAAAAGAAGTGATGGAGATGTAAACTGAATAGTATTCTTGGCATGAGTTTATGATCTCTGGTCTGTACACAGTTTTCCCTACCTACAGCCATATTCACTCAACTCATTAAAATCTAAACTAAAACCTAACTAAAATGGCTTTCCCTGAGGTCATCAGTGACCTCTCAGTTAACTGCCACATCCAAAGGCCTATTTTCAGTTAATGCACTTGACTCTGCAGCATTTGATGCTTTGGGCCATGTTCTAGTCCTCAAAACTCTTCCTTCTTGGCTTCTGAGGCACCACTGTCTTCCGGTTGTCCTTCTATGACTGTGCTTTCTCTGTCCTGCTGGATTCTTCCCTGCCCATTTAAATGTTGGGTATTCATGTCCTCTCATCACTCTCCCTGTTCTCCCAAAGTAACTTCAGCCACCACCCTTATTCTGACAACTTCTAAATCTTTTATCACCAACTCAGATTTGTTGCTGGAGCTCCAACCCCCTATATCCAATTGCCCTTTAGATATATATACAGCCCGATGTTACCCAGATAACTTATACGCACCTCCAGTGTGGACCTTACTCTCTACCTCCACAACCTGCTTTGCCAATTATCAGGGTTAGAGACAACCATATGTTCAGTCTCCCAGGCCTGAAAGTTTGGTATTATCCTCAATTCCTCTCTTACCTCTCAACTCCAGTGGGAAAACAAATCCTACTTCAGAATTGTCTCTCGATTCCTGTATCTCTTCTTACCTTGTTTGCCTTCCAAGTTCAGAGCCGACATAATTTAATGGGACTTTATAACATCCTTCCTACCAGCATCTCCCATCTATCCTCCAATATTGTCACTAGAGTAACCTTTCTTTTCTTTTCTTTTTTTTAAAGATGACCAGTAAGGGGATCTTAACCCTTGACTTGGTGTTGTCAGCACCATGCTCACTCAGTGAGCAAACCGGCCATCCCTATATGGGATCCGAACCCGTGGCCTTGGTGTTATCAGCAACGCACTCTCCCGAGTGAGCCACGGGCTGGCCCTAGACTAACCTTTCTAAAATGCAAACACGATCACAGAAATTTTTTACTTCAAAATTTATTAGCCTCCACTTATGTGCAGGATAAAATTTAAACTCCTTAGTCTGGACTGTAATATATCTTGTAATTCAGTTTCTGCCTCCTTTTCAGTCGCATAGAAAGTCCACACAGTTCTCCCTTTAATGTCCTTCATCAAGCTGACTTCTCACTCTTCCTGGGAGACCACAGGCCTATCTTTCTACCTGCTAGTTCCTCAGCCTAGAATTACTGTCATCCACATCCCACCCCTTTACTTACTATTCCTACCAGTTTTAACTCGCCAGTGAAACTCTCAGCCTTTAGCGATTGTTTGGTTGCTGTGTCCTCTGTGTTTTCAGAATACCTTGCGCATGTCATACAGCACTTAGCAAGTAATATAATTTGCTGTCATGTCTGTTTTCTCCACTGTGAGTTGTCAAGGACAGAAAGTGTTTCATTTCAGAACCCCAGTCTCTAGTGCAATGTCTAGCAAATAATAAGGAACACCCACTAAGTAAAATGTTGATTGAGTGATTGAAATTAAACACTGTAATGTGGACAGAGAAATAGAATTATTTGTCTTCCTCTAAAACTACAGGTTCTGAAACATTTTGGGTTCATCACTCCTTTACAATCTTAGAAATTATTCAGAACTCCAAAGAATTTTTGTTTCAATATATATTGATACTTACCGTACTAAAATGAGAAATCTAAAAAATATTTAATACATAAATTAAAAAATAATCCATTACATGTTCACGTCAATAATATATTTTTATGAAAAAACTATTTTCCAAAAATAATTAGTGAGAAGAGTAGCATTGTTTTACATTTTTTACAAATCTCTTTAATGTCTATGTCTGGCTTAATAGAAGACAGTTCAATTCCTATATCTGTTTGTACTTTTTGTGTGTAGGGAGGAACTGGCTGGTACAGAGATCCAAACCCTTGACCTTGGTGTTACAAGGCTGCACTCTAACCAACTGTATTAGTCCGTTTTGTGTTGCTATAACAGAAACACCTGAGACTGGGTAATTTATAAAGGAAAGAGGTTTATTTGGCTTACGATTCCGGGACAGTTGCATCTGGCACGGGCCTCAGGCTGCTTCTACTCATGGTGGAAAGTGGCAGGCAGCTGATGAGTACAAGCAAATCCCTTGGCGAGAGGAAGCAAGAGAGAGAGAGAGAGGAGGTGCCAGGGTCATTTTAAGGAAGGAGCTCTCGCGGGAACTAATAGAGCGAGAACTCACTCATTACTCCCCCCCCTCCCCGTCCCCCCAGGGAGAGCATTAATCCGTTCATGAGGGATCAGCCCCCATGACTCAATCAGTTTCCAACACTGCCACACTGGAAATCAAATTTCCACATGAGTTTTGGAGGGGACAACACATCCAAACTCCATCACCAACTAAGCCAACTGGCCAGCCCTGCTTCTATATTTAATCTGTTGCCATCTGTTGTTTTGGTTTAAATATATGAAGAAAATCCAATCTCATACAGTTAAGTAATTGGAAAAGATGTCATCCATTCTTTCAAGTAAAATTTTATCTCGTGAAAAAAATGTGCCTCTTTCAATTCATAACTCAGTCGCATGAGTGCTTTTCCTGGAGACAACCACTGTACTTTTGCATGCAGCAAAAATGGTTATATGTACTTCTCGTTCTGTCACAGAGAATATTAAAGAGATACTCAAAGGTTGAGAATGAATAAAACAAATGATTTTTACTTCCTCATCAAGGACATTCTCAGGTGAAACTGAGTTTTCTTAAACTGATTTTGTGATGATGATAATGACTACCAACACAGTTTGGTGACAGGCCCTTGAATTGTGCTAAGACACCAGCAGTTTTACCCATCATTGTTTTTTACACCATCAGTGCAGATCAACATAGCAAAAAAGGCAAATAAAGTCTAAGTATTACTATGAAGTAGTTTTGACCTCACAGACACCCCCAAAAAAGTCTCAGAAACTCTTGGGTCTGCTGAGCACAATTTGAGAACCACTACTGTGGGCCTGTTTCACATCTTAAAATCTGGATATTGGGCCGAGCCCGTGGCGCACTTGGTAGAGTGCAGCGCTGGGAGCGCTGCGACGCTCCCGCCGCGGGTTCGGATCCTATATAGGACTGGCCGGTGCACTCACTAGTTGAGTGCCGGTCATGAAAAGGACAAAAAAAAAAAAAAAAAAAAAAAATCTGGATATTCATACCAATGTCTTAGAATTGCTGCGATGGTAAATAATGTATGTAATGCACCCAGCACAAAATCTAATATATAGGAGGAACACCATTAATATTTTTATTCGGTATAGCCCAGCTGTGATGGCTCTATATCAATTTATCTAACATTTATTTGCCTAACACCGTACTCAAAATTCTATCACATTATGTGCTCCCTTTGGCAGCACATATACTAAAATTGGAACGATACAAAGAAGATAAGCATGACCCCTGTGCAAGGACGACGCACAAATTTGTGAAGCGTTCCATTAAAAAATTCTATCACATCAGCAACATTTCACATGTAACATATATATTAAGCATTCTTTACTTGCCTGCTTCTTTACATTAGAAGGGTTCTGTGTGTTTGTGTGGTAAAATATACATAACATAGTATTTACCATTTTAACCAGTTTTAAGTCTACAATTCTACAGCATTAAGTACATTCATACTGTTGTGCATAAGAGGTCTTTAATTTTAGCCAATTCGTCGAGGAGCACTTCCATCCTATTTACCTCCACATTTATCACGTTTCTTTCACATGTGAAAGGGTAGATGCAATCCCTTTTGAGACTCTTTGCATTTCTCTAGATGTCTTTTTTTATTCTGCACACTTAACTGTCCCAAAGATTTTTGGCTAGTCTATCTAAAGCAATATCCTATAGATTGGGTGAACTGATTGAATAGAAGTAAACTTTCCACTCGGCACATACCTATCCAACTACATACCCGGAAACCTGTTTCCGTAATTTACATTCCCCAGCAAGATCCCGCGCGAAAGCTACAGTGTCGCGAGAGGCTTCTGAGCCAGGTTGGGGTGGGGCTCCACGGGCGGTAGCTACCCAGCAGCCTTAGCGGATTTCCGATTTCCCAAGGGCACAAGTTGCTGCGCAAGCGCAGTAGACATTCATAGACTTCCGGGCACTTCGTAGGGTATAAATAAGGATGCTTTGAAGTCACTCGGTCTTTTGGAGGGAGAGTGGCGCTTCCGCGATCTCTTCTTGGTGAGTCTTTTTACCCGTCTGTTTCCTCAGCTCTAGGTGTAGTACCAAGGTTCGACAACCGACCTTTTCTGTGAGGGTGATGTTTAGAAGGATTGTTTTAGCGCCTTCCGAGCCTGCGAAGGGGCTGGGCCGGATGTGGCCCGCGGAGGTTTCGCGACCACGGAGACCCCGGGCCTGCGGAGCTGCCCCCCGGCCCGCCGAGACTGACTCCGCGGCACGACCCCCGCCCTCCCAGTATCGCTCATCCCGCCGCTTATCTGTCTTCCTCCTAACGGACACGTTTTCCTCAGTGGAGTTGCACACAAACGTTTTATTCCGGGCCCCCATCGCGTTTAAGAATTCTTATCATTTTGAGGCAGACGACTTCTAATTCTGCTGCCGCTTATTTTTTTCATCATTGAGGTTATTGACGACTCCACGTGCTCCATTTGATTGAAGGATAGGTGAGCCTAGTTGCTGTCTCTGCTTTTGTCATTACTTTCTGCAGAGTGATGATAGCCATTTGAGGCTTTTAGATAAGATTGCTTGAGATACTTGGGGGAAGGTTAAGTACAATTTCTTTTCTTTCTTTTTTTTTTTTTTTTTGTCTTTTTCGTGACCGGCACTCAGCCAGTGAGTGCACCGGCCATTCCTATATAGGATCCGAACCCGCGGCGGGAGCGTCGCCGCGCTCCCAGCGCCGCACTCTCCCGAGTGCGCCACGGGCTCGGCCCAGAGTACAATTTCTGATACGTGACAGCTGATGGGTCTTAAGACTGAATTTCGTTTGGCCTTTTTGGAGTTACAGGATCTACCGTAACATGGATATCCAGAGGTGTTCGCTATCAACTAGATGTTTTTTAGAGCAGGTGTGTATAACTTAATTACGGTGACTACCCAACGTGGATACTCCCGGGAGGTCACTCTCCCCGGGCTCTGTCCAAGTGGCGTAGGGGAGCATAGGGCTCTGCCCCGTGATGTACAGTCCCTTTCCACGACGTTGGAGATGAAGCTGGGCCTTGTGTCTGCGCCTGCATATTCCTACAACTTCTCAGTCCTGAGGACAATGACTGAGGAGACAAACCATGCAGGAAACAGCCCTCTAGAACAATCGGGATCTAAGTTCGTTCTACATGGTTAAGAAAAACTTGCTTTAAAATGTTTCCTGTATTTATAAATTAATATTTTGTTTTGCAGAATTTGCTGACGATTTCAAATACTTATTTGGGGTAAGTAAATCTCCGAATTGTTTTTTGCTTATCAGTGTCGGCATTTTCTGAAATAGCTCGGACTGAGGTGATCCTTGTACTCATCAAGATCTACCTCTGAGGCATTTAGTCGTCCTAAGCCAAATAGTCATATTGCTTGATATATCCAAATATAACTTTGCTGCATTTATATAGGCACATTGGCATGATTTCTTGCCCATGATATGTATGCTCATGTTCTGAAAATTGCTTTTTAGTCAGCTCAGTACAATTTTCACATCTTTAATTCTCATGTGGTTGGGATTTCTACTTTACAAGTTGAGACTGGTAGTTTGGGTGACTTAATCTAAAGTTACAGTACCAAAGCTTGCACTGCAGCAATATAAAGTGTTGCCAGGCTCTGTCAGGGGAGCTAAGGGTTTCATTTTTTGTATAGCCCTTATCCACAATTTTGGGGAAGTTGAGCATGTGCACCTATAACCGAATAAAAAACAATAGCAAAAAATGCAGTGTGGAATTGGTTGAAAGTGGTTACTAACCCTAGTAGACCATAGAAACCCTCAGTCTTTTTCTCTTCATGTGTAGTCTGAGACCAGGAAAAAAGGAACTTGAAAATGTTCTGAGAGCTGATGTTTAGCAGTATTGAATTTGTCGCTCCAGTTTGTCTCCTATGAGGCATTCCAACGTGGATACTCCCGGGAGGTCACTCTGCCTGGGCTCTGTCCAAGTGGCATAGGGGAGCATAGGGCTCTGCCCCGTGATGTACAGTCCCTTTCCACGACGTTGGAGATGAAGCTGGGCCTTGTGTCTGCACCTGCATATTCCTACAGCTTCTCAGAGTCCTGTGGACAATGACTGAGGAGACAAACCATGCAGGAAACATGTTTAATGTCCTAAAATTTTGAATCGAAGATTGGTCTTCAGGAGTCTAATCTTGTTTATTTTCATTTAGGAAAGAAGAGGAGCTGCACTTTTCGCCACTGGCACTTAAATTTTCCATCTTTTGTTAAGCAGGGAGAGTTGGTAAAGTGGGTTTTTTTTAAGTTTTATAACTGGAAATGTTTGAAAATCTTTGGCATATTTTTGGCACATTTAATTCCTTTTTAAAGCTGCCCTTATTTACTTGGCAGGGGGAGTGGCTGGCTGGTACAGGGATCACATTCTGGACCTTGGTGTTATATCAGCATCATGCTCTAACCATTGAGCAAGCTGGCCATCCTCTAAAGCTGCCCTTTATACAGAAAAGTCTGCCATTACAGACTTAAGAATCATCTGGGTATTGATTAGAACAAAGTTGCCCAGGTGCCCTTAAAAAATAAGGAATTCCTGAAGGCATTCAATGTGGGCAGGTCTGTTAAGAAAGTATGGTCCTTTGAAGTGCCTATGAAGTCAAAATTTGTCATTACACTTAACATTTTCTCACCACTCTCAAGTAGACATGTCTTTAAAGAGATCTATATTGGCTTTGATTTCTAATGTAAACATTTGTAATTATCCTAACAACTCTGAGGTTTTTATTTTTTCTGAAAGCCAAAACTCACCTATATTTGCATGTTTAATGTTTATGAATTAAAAGGTGATTGTACACATTTGTGTGATTCCTTTTTTATGCGGGAGTAAATGCCATGATGTCACTGGCCAAATTAGTATTCTATGAATTGTGCTGGTTAACAAAACTACCTGTTACTGCTTCATTGGTTCAGTACTATTGGCCCTGAGATCGACTCACGATCTGTTGTCCCACCTTGTGTTTAGTTTATGTTGGCAAATATTTACCATATTCCTTGGGAAAATACGTATTAGATACTGATCAATTGTTCCATAGAACCCTGGCTGTACTTGGTTTAATAGGTCCAAAGGTGGATACAATTAAGGCATCTCATTCCAGTGAATTTAAAGGTGCTACTTACATGTAAACAATAGGTCACTGGACATGTGTGTTGAATGAGAAGTCTGCATTGAAAACAAAATGAATTGCTAGTTCAACTATTGCCACCACATAGTCCAGGACAATTGGCCTTAGCAAGTAGGTTTGGTATAAATATTCCACTTGTACAAGTAGTATACTGGTTAGTCCTCTACTGCCTGTATCTAAGCAAAGCAGTTGAGCCTGAAAATTGTCAGAATTAACCTGCCTCATGATGTGAGAAAGTTGAGTCACAATGGAACCCTTGTCAAGCCTCTGCACTTGGCTGCCAGCATTATAGGAAAGTCATGGGGTCCTGAAGGATGGGGACTAGCAGGAAACATCTAGAAGGTGAAGTCTAGCCCTTGAGTGGGGCTGAGTACTGGATGGGGTAGGTTTGAGGTAAGTGGTTGAATTGTAGCATATGGAGCTGCCCTCTGGACTATGTAATAGGGTGGTTGGGGCAGGAGGAGAGGTTATAGAAGCCAGCCATGAATATGGGGGAGAAACTGCTAGAGCTCCATTTTTTTTTTTTTTTTTTTTTAGAGCCAAGTTACTTTATGAGGTGTCCATCTAAATAAGCTAAGTCCTATCAAACCAGTAGCCACAGTTGTACTTGCCTGTGCCCAGGTATTGTATGGTTGGGAAAACCTAGAAAGGCTATGGAATTTAAGTCCAAAACTAGAAATGGAGCCTCTGCATAAACAAGGTATGAAATCACTGCTTGGGAAGAAGCCAGATGAGTGGCAGGGGCCTCCTTATTTTGTCCCCAGGACCAACCTTATGCCCAGCTCTCTCACATTTTCTACTTCTCTTGGTATCGTTGCTGCATACACATTTCTGGTTCTCAACAGATTCTCAGGTTGGGATTGGGCAACTGCAGTGCTGGGCAGGTGATAAATGCATTTCTTTCCTGACCAAGGTGTAACTGAAGCAAAGCTGCCAGCAGGTGTTGTAGGTCCCACTCTTAATGTTAGACCAGCTGGCAACATACCTTGCTATAGACTTCCCAAACAGGCTTTTCTGGCCTTTTTCTGCATGTATGCAGACAATCATATCAGTTGTCAAACTCAGGGAGTCAGACTGCCTGGGCAGGAGTCTTGATAGCACCACCTGCTGTCCATTAGACCTTGGGTGAGTCACAACCTCTCTGCCTCAATTTCATCATCTGTAGATGGGGATCATAAAAGTGCCTGCTCAGGGTTATAATGAGGATTAAATGAGTTAGTATTTGCAAAAAGCTTCTTATAATCCTCAGCACATAAATACTATGAATTTGTTAAATAATATTCTTTTATGGCTTTTCGCAAGCAAAGAACTAGGGACACTATCTGACATGTTGAGTAGTTTACTGCCAATCATATATCTACCATTGTAGCTGGGGTGGGGATCCAGACCCACGACTTTGGGGTTATAAGGCTGTGCTCTAACCAGCTGAGCACAGCCAGCCCAACATATCTAATATTAAACCATGCTTGATTTCACTTTGAATCTCCCTACCTTTCCAGAAGAGAAAAAGAGGTTCAGGAATTAGTAACTTGCCCAAAATCACCTAACTAGTAAGTAGCAGAATCAGAATTTGAACCTGTCCAAAGCCACATCATGATATGATAATAGCTTTGAGCCAGGCACTGTGATAAAATTTTGTATACATTATTTTATCTAATTCTCCACGTTCCTCTCTGTAAGTATTCATTTGTGCCCATTTGCAGATGAGGAAACTGAGGTTGGAGGATTTGAGAAACTTGCCCAAGTTTTTGTGTTTGGCTAATGTAGTAACCTACATAAAAGTTCAATTTCGGTTGCAGTGAATTATAAACCCACTATGCCTACCTTTACTTGACTCTAGAAAATATTAAAGTGGAGATGCGTGCATTTTCTGCAGAGTAAGGGGTCTTTCCCTGGCCACACTGCCCTGTTTCACCCCCGTCTTGTGCATGTCTTTCCCATATCTTTTTGACAGTACCCCACAGTACCCCTCCTCATGAGGATTTACCATGTGCTAGGCATTCTCTAATCCTCACAACAGCCCTATGTGGTGCAGGGACTTATCCATTTCATAGGTAAGGAAGACAATCAAGTTTAGGTTATTTGTCCAAGGTCATACAGAGCAGGATTTGAAGGTCTTTTGGTCTCTAGAACCTGAATTCTTTAACCACCACCCTCACCTCCCCTAAGAATCCAGAATGGCCTTATTGACACTCCAAGGCAGGTCTGGCACCTTTAGCATTCCTTGATGATCATTAGTATTCTCACAGATTATTTTCCAATTGATGTTCATCTAACCTAGTTAGAGGATCCTCAAGGAAAGGGACTGCATATGTAAGCTAAGTACCTAGTACTGTGTCTGGCATATAGCAATCACTGGTTGATGACTTCCTGCTTTGTTTTTCTGTGTTCTATTTCATTGATTTCTATTTTGATCTTTATTATTTCCTTTCTTCTATTTATTTAGGGGTTAGTTTGCTTTTTTCCTAGTTTCTTAATGTAGAAGCTGAGGTCATTGATTTGAGATATTTCTTTTTTTCTAATATAAGCATTTAGTACTATAGATTTTTCACCAAATACTGTTTTAACAGTATCCCACAAATTCTGGTTTGTTGTGTTTTCATTTTAATTCAGTTAAAAATACTTTCAAATTCTCTCTTGGTTTCTTCTTTGATTTATGGGCTACTTAAGAGTCTTAATTAGTTTTTAAAATATTTGGGAGTTCTCTGAAGATCATTCTGTTATTGATTTCTACTTTCATTCCATTGTGGTCTGAGAGTATGCTTTTTTTCACTTGAATCCTATTAAAGTTACCAAGACTTGCTCTATGATCCAGAATATGGTCTATCTTGGTAAATGTTTCATGTGCACTTGAAAAGAATGAATTTTGCTGTTGCTTTGAAGAAAGCAAGGTGAAATATGAAGAAAGGTGAAGTGTTCTATAAATATTGGTTCAAATTGGGTGAAAGTATTGCTCAAGTCTACTATATCCTTGCTGGTTTTCTACCTACTTGCTCTATAAATTATTGAGAGTGGAGTAATGAAATCTTCAACTATAATTGTGTATTTATCTATTTCTCCGAGCAATACTATCAGCTTTTGGTTCATGTATTTTTGAAGGCCTGTTATTAGTTGCATCTGTATTTAGAATTGTGCCTCTTGATGAATTGACTTCTTTAAATATTCTTTGCTGTGAAATCTGCTTTATCTGCTATTAACATAGCTACTCCAGCTTTTTCTTTTTTAACGTTCACAAAATTGTGAAGTAGGCTTTATTATTTCTATTTTTTATAATAAACTGAAATTCAGAAAAGGTAAGCAGTTTGCCCAGAGCTGCAAAACTTTTGACTAGTGTTACAACAGTATCTTTTCTTTTTACTTTACTTTTTTACTAGTTGTGTATTTACTTTTTTTTTTTTAAAGATGACCGGTAAAGGGATCTTAACCCTTGAGTTGGTGTGGTCAGCACCACTCTCACCCACTGAGCTAACCAGCCATCCCTATATGGGATCCAAACCCATGGCCTTGTTGTCAGCCCCACACTCTCCTAAGTGAGCCATGGGCCAGCCCAGTGTATTTACTTTTAAAGTGTGTTTCTTGACTGGACAGTTAGCTCAGTTGATTAGAGCACAGTGTTGCTAACACCAAGGAACCTCCAGCTGCCAAAAAAAAAAAAAAAAAGTGTATTTCTTGTAGGCAGCATATAGTTGGGTCTTACTTTATTATTTAATATGACAATTTCTGCCTTTTAATTGGAGTGTTTAGATCATTTACTTTTTTTTTTTTTAGCATAATAAGTACTCAATATTTATTTATTTATTTATTTATTTATTTATTTATTTATTTATTTTAATTTTATTTTGTCGATATACATTGTAGCTGATTATTGCTCCCCATCACCAAATAGATCATTTACTTTTAAAATGATTAATGTGCTCAGGTTTGAGTCTTACCATCTTGCTATTTGTTTTCTATTTGTTTCATTTGTTTTGTTCCTTTCGCCCTCCTTTTCTGCCTTTTTAAATTGAGTACCTTTTTTCATTCCATTTTATCTTTGTTGGCTTTCTAAGTCATAACTCTTTGTTTTGTTATTTTTGTGGTTGCTTTAGGGTTTATAGTACACATCTTTAATTTATGATCGTCTACATTAAATTTCTATTATACCACTTCACTTGTTATAGTATAGCACATTTCATTCCCTGTACTGGCTAGCTGCAAAAATGAAAATAAAAATAAATAAAAAATTTAAAAAAGATGGGCCAGCCTGTGGCTCACTCAGGAGAGTGTGGTGCTGATAACACCAAGGCCACGGGTTTGGATCCCATATAGGGATGGCCGGTTTGCTCACTGGGTGAGCGTGGTGCTTACAACACCAAGTCAAGGGTTAAGATCCCCTTACCGGTTATCTTTTAAAAAAATAAAAATAAAAAATAAAAAAAGAACCCTATGATCACCCTACAGTCTTTGGTATTGTTGTATTTTTTTTTTTTCTTTCTCTCTTTTTTTTTTTTTTGTATTTTATTTTTATACCTTATACACAACACATTTTTTGGGGGGGAGGTGGCTGGACAATAAGGGGAACTGAGCTCTTGACCTTGGTGTTAAAACACCACACTCTAACCAGCTGAGCTAACTGACCAGCCCTCAGTACATTATTTCTATTTAAACAGATGTATTAGGGTTCCCCAGAGAGATTGAGCTAATAGGAGATATATATATACACACACACACACATATATACACGAGCAAATTTCAAAAAGTTCATGGGAAAATTGTATTACAAGATAATACAAATTCTTCCATGAACTTTTTAAAGACCCCTCATGTATGCACACACACTCAAAAAGTTTGTGGAAAAATGAAATTAAAAATACAGTACTGGCCAGCTACCAAAAAAAAAAAAGTTAATACAAATCTTTCCATGAACTTTTTGAAGAACTCTTGTGTATGTATGTGTATGTGTATTAGAGAAATTGCCTTATCCTATTACGGATGCTGAGAAGTCCCACAAGAGGCCATCTGCAAACTGGAGACCCTGGGATGCCAGTAGTGTGGCTCATTCCGAGTCCAAGAACCTCAGGGAAGCTGGTAGTACAATTCCTAGTCTGAGGCAAAAGGCCTGAGAACATGGGAGTGGGGGGGGGGTTCTGGTATAAATCCTGGAGTTCCAAAGCTAGAGAGCCTGGAGTTCTGATTTCCAAGGGCAGGAGGAGGAGAGTGTCCCAGATCAATGACACAGAGAGAGGAAATAATTCTCTCTCCTTTTTTGTCCTATCTGGGTCTCCAGCCAATTGGATTGGATGGTGCCTGCACACACTGAGGGCGGATCTTCCCCACTCAGTCCTCTGACTCGAATGCCAATATCCTCTGGAACCATGCTCACAAACACACCCAGAAGTGACCCTTTACCAGTTCTTTAGGTATTCCTTAATCCAGTCAAGTTGATACCTAACATTAACCATCACAACAGGCAATTATCTTCTTTAAAGTATCAAAAAAGAAAAACGTCTGTATTTACCTATGTAATTACATTTCCAGTGCTCTTCATTCCTTGTGTAGATCCAGATTCTCATCTGCTATCACCTTCCTTTTATGCAAAGATCTTCCTTTAACATTTCCTTTACTGTGGATCTGCCGATGATCAATTCTTTCAGCTTTTGTATGTCTGAGAATACCTTAATTTCCCCTTCATTTTTTAAAGATATTTTTGTTGGATATATGAGACTTTACTAGATATAATTTTGCTGGAGCACTTTAAAGATATTGTCCCATTGTCTTGTTTGCACTGCATTGTTATTTTTATTCGTCTGTATATAACATGTCTTTTTTCACTGACTGCTTTTAAGAGTTTCTATTTTTCACTGATTTTGAGCAATTTTATTTATTTATTTATTTAAAAAATGACCAGTAAGGGGATCTTAACCCTTGACTTGGTGTTGTCAGCACCACGCTCTCCTAAGTGAGCTAACCGGCCATCCCTATATAGGGATCCAAACCCTTGGCCTTGGTGTTACTCAGCACCACACTCTCCCAAGGGAGCCACGGGCAGGCCCTTGAGCAGTTTTATTATGATGTGCCCTGTTTCTTGTGCTTGTGTTTTGTCGAGCTTCTTTGATCTTGTAATAGCCAGGGTTCTCCAGAAAAACAGAACCAATAAGATGTACATGTGTGGATGGATGGATGGATGGCTGAATGGATAAATGGATAGACAGATAGATTTTAAAGAACTGGCTCACATGATTGTCGGCTGGCCATTTTGAAACCTGCAGAGCAGGCTGGCAGGATGGAAATTCCCTAAGAGTTGACGTTGCTCGCAGTCTTGAGCCAGAAGACAGTTATGGCAGAATTCCTTCTCTTAAGGCCTTCAACTGATTGGATGAGGCCCACCCACATTATGGAGAGTAATCTGCTTTCCTTAAAGCCTACTGATTTGATTTTTTTTTTTTTTTTTGGCTGGCTGGTACAGAGATTGAACCTCAGACCTTGGTGTTGTCAGCACCACGCTCAAACCAACAGAGCTAACCAGCCAGCCCTTCTTCACTTCAAATCCTGTCATTATCTGTGTCAGTTTTGGGTCAGGTTCAATTGATTGTTCTATTTTTTATGGTTAACATTGAATAAATAAAACAATAGGGTGTGGAAAAAAATAAGATTGATATTTGGGTTCAGAAAATAAAAAGATAAGTTGGGCCAGTGAAGGCTTCATGGAAGTAGGGACTGAATTGAGCCTTAAAATATATCAAGAATTCAGCTAGGCAGGAGGAAAGGCACCCCAGTAGGGACAACAGTTCAGATAAAAGTGAGAAAGTAAGAATCAGCACGGATATCTACCAGCATACAATACAGAAGCTACAGGAGAAATGGGAAATCAATAACTTTGGGGCATTTGCAGACTGGTGCTCCAAGCAAAGCACTAAAGAAATGCTTGTTGAATTGGACTGAGATTTTAAAGATTTCTGAGCAGGGTAACATCTCAGAAAAAGCCACAATTTAGGGTGGGGATCTAGGTGGAATGAAACAGAAAAAATGAGAGGCAGGAGCAGAGGCCAAGATAGCTTTAGACAAGAAGGGTAGAAATAGAAATAGGAGAAGAGAGAGAAGAATCAGAAATGAAGTCAAAGATTGAACCTGTCCTTTTCAGAAAACCCTACCCTTGGCTGGAAAGATAAAGTTGGAGGAGGTAGTCTAGATCCATGGGAAAGTATGGGGTTTTATTTTGGAATCCGAGTTTAAGGTGTTGAGTCTTCTGGGTAGAGATGTAGGCTGCAACTTCGGGTAGACATCAGAACCAGCCCAGATAGACTGACCTGTCAGTTAAAAGGTGATGGCCCTCTGTATTGGTCAGCCAAAAAAAAAAAAAAAAAAAGTGATGGCTCAGCCCTGAACAACAGTTCAGTTCAGATTTCCTTTCACTTGTGTGATGACACCATAGAACTTACTTAACCTCTTTGAACCTCATTTTTCTCATTTTTCAACTGTCATGAGGTTTTTGTGAGGAACAAATAAGCTAAGGGACATGGATGTATTTCTATTAACAAAGTAAAGGGTTTCACAAACTAGGCGATAATAATTTTTTTATAATTACATCAAGCCATGTGAATGAGTAAAATCTTGGAGGAAGACAGCAGATATTCCAGGGTTGAAACTTGGAGAAATTTCACAGTATATCATCCAAAAGAGGACTCCATGATGAAGGCAGGGGTAAACTTGGAGAGGTAAGAGACCCTGAAGACAGGGGAGTGCTTTGGAGGTGGGGTGGGGATGGGATCTGCATAGTAGAAGAAATTCCTTTCGTTAGAACACTTTATCAAAACTCTCCATCTAGCTGTATCCATACTGGCCAGCTGCAAAAAAAAAAAAAAGACTGGTTGTAATATGGTTAGAGTGCCATGTTATAACATCAAGGTTAAAGGTTTGGATCCCTGTACCTTCCAGACACCAAATAAAAAACAAAAGAAGTCTCCATCTAGAGTTCGGGTGCCACAGGATGACTTTCAGAGTTAAAATCAACATGAAATGGAGAAAACATCCTTCTGCAGAGGTTGCTGCCTTGACCTGGGAAACCCCCAGACACAAGCAAAAGGCCTAAGAGGTCACCTCAGTGAACACCTGAAATCCAGAAGAATTGTTTGTATCCATCCTGTGAACAAGACAGAGTATTATGCTTATTGCCTGTCTTCCACCTCCAGCTCCCAGCCCCAATCCACACCCATATCTTTTTTCTCACCTGGTCTCCCTCTCTCCTTTTGATCTCCCTACTCTTGGCTCCCTTTTCCCTCGGTCCATTATCCATTTTGTTCTCAGACAAAAATCTGATCATGTCATTCTCGAGCTCAAATCCTTTCCATAGTTCCTCATTGCCTCAGGATAGAGGCTATCCTTACGCCCATAAGACCCTGCACCCATGATGTGTCACTCCCATCCGCACCTCGGCTCCAGTCTACTTGGCAGTTTCCCCCAAACTCCCTGGGCTCCCATCGCTCCCTGTCATTGCAAGTGTTGTTTCTCCTAGGATGCCCTCCCGGACTTACCGTAGAAAGCCTTTCTTAAGCCCCAGGCTGAGGCAAACGTCCCTGTGTGTACGCTTGTCATAGCCCTGTGTGGTTGCTGATAGTCTGATTTCTCAAACTTCTCCAAGGGAACTCGGTTGAGGCCAGGGAGTATCAGTATCTTTCTCCGTATAGACCCTTCCGCACCAGATTTTCCGGAACAAATCCGGATTCAAGTAGTCTTTGCAGTTGTCAACCCACTTGTCTAGATTTGGGGTTTCCAAAACATACCACCACTGTGGCGGGGCCGGGGAGACCGGCCAAGAGCTCCCTAGCCAGAAAGCGTGCCACTTGCACTTCCCGGGGTGGCCGCCAGGGGCCGCCTAGCTCCTTGTTTTCCTTTGTCGCCTGGGGTCGGGGCCGGAGGCCTGCAGAGCGCATGCTCTGGGGCAGTTCGCGGCCCGGCCGGCGAGCGCTGGAGTTCCTTGTGGCCGACCTGCACCGAGGTAAGGTCGCGCCTGTGGCGGGCGGAGGGTCCGGGCGGAAGGCGGCGCGCGGGGCGGCCACAATCGAAGAACGGGCGGGTCCGCGGAGGGCCGGGAGGAGTCTTCACGCGGCGCCTGCCCCACGTGAAACCGGGTGGCAGGAAGGCGCGGGGCGGGCGCGTGTGCCTTGGCCCCGCGGGGCGCCCGGGCCGCCGGCCGGGCCCCGCCTCGCTCGAGCGAGGGGCGTGCGGCCCCTCCGCCGCCGCGCCTCTCACGGCCGGCCCGCGGCGCCCGCGCGGGCGGGAGATTCAAACGCCGCGCCGGAGGGTCTGGAGCGCGCGGGCGCTCGCGGTGACCTCGCCGGCCCCGGGGGCGCAGACCCACGGGCCTCGTGCGTCGGGGCGGCCGCCAGTACGCGTTTCCGCCTTCGTTTGTCCCGCCTTCGTTTGGAGAAAGCGGTTTGCGGAGCAGGGAGCAACCCCGTCCGGATGATCTGCTTCAGCAGCTCTAGGGTGCGTGGAGACGGTCCATTGCAGGAAAGAAACCTCAGCGTCAACAGGCGTCCAGATGACGACTGTTGACCGTTTGGAGAGGTGTGCCCTGAACTCCGCGTCAGCTCAGGCTCTCAACAGATTATACGCTGGCCGTCTATTCCGTGCCGCCCTTGCAGGCCTGGGGCTCAGTGGTGAGAAGGGCGGGCCCCGTGTGGCCTTTATGGAACTCGGGGTCTCCTTAGGGAGACCTCGTGTGGGTCCATTGTGATCAACGAAGTGTGCCCTTGGAGCCTGGGGCGCTGCTGCTGGCAAGTCATTCATTCATCAGATACTAATTGAACTCCTACGATCACGTGTGACTTGTGTGAGCTAGCAGAAGTTGAGTGTATGGAATGATACGGGAACCCCGAGGGGAACCCCAAGCTCAGCCCAAGAGGAACAGGGATGGATTTTCAGGTGAGGTGACTCTTGAACTGGGTTTTAAAGGAACAGTTTTTCGAGGGCAGACTGGAGGTGGTAGGGTGTGGGGTTAGGGCGATCCAATCAAAGGGCACAGCACATGCAAAGGCATAAAGGCATAGGTGAGGGTTGTGGGCAGGGTGCCACAGGTGTTTCAGTGACTGAAGAGGGGAATCACAAGATGATACAGCAAGGGTTGGGTAATGAAGTGCCTGGAGTGCACCATGGAACACTGGCAGGAAAGGGTTCCCCCAGATGAATTTGGAGTTCTCCAGGTTCCTGTTGCAGAGTCGTGATCCTGTTCTGTTCATCTTTGCAACTTCCTAGTGCCCTTGGGTGACCTACCCAATCCCCCTGAGTATTAATTTACTTACTTGTATAATGAAAAGGCATGTGGTTAGGATTACTGATATTCTGTAATTTCCATAACACAGTGGTTCTAACATCTGGTGCAAGCTGTGACCCCTTTCCCCGGGGGAAAATGAACGCATAGACCCAGGTACAGTTACCCCTGTTGAGGAACTCCTAGTGTGAAGTATACCAGCTCTGTGCCTGCATCACAGCAGCTCAGCAAATGTTTGTTGACACATGAGCCCTCTGCTCCCTTTCCTCCTAGGGACCTTTCACACAAAGAGATTCTTCAGCCTCTGAGTCTGGCAAGCAAGCTCTGCCTCCTGTGGGGTGGGGAGGAGACAGCTGCTGTGGTCCCAGAGGGCTCTCTCCCTTTGCATAAATGAGGCTGTGGTGAGGACACAGGGGTGACAGCAGGAACACCAGACTCCTGGTAGACTGCCTAGTCTGGTGTGCCTACTCCCTTCATTCAACAAATAAGGAAACTGGAGGGGGTGGGAGAAAGGGACAGCTCTGGCCCTGGTGGGGAGCCATTTGGAGACCTGGGATTTCATCCCACCTCTGTATGGCCACCTTTCCCTGAGCCTCATCTTCCTGATTTATAAAACTGGAATGATTGCACTTACCTCAGAGGCTGGCAAACCGTGGCTGTTAGTGGAAGTTGACTTTATATCTGACTTTTCATTATTTGTGACTGTGTCTCACTCTCCTCCCAGATTGTAAGCTCCTGGAACCTGGAAGCTGTATTGGGGGATGAGGGTCATGAAGACAAAAGACAACTCCCAACCCAGACACTCACTGACTGGTTAAGAACACACACACACAGCAGTTAGAGTTAAGAGTCTGTAAAAAGGGCAGATTCGTGCAGGAGAGGTATGCAGGTTGCAGGTACGTGATGGGCACGGGGTTACACCTTTTAGAAGGTGCCCTTGTCATCCCCTTGCC
Source organism: Cynocephalus volans (assembly GCF_027409185.1). NCBI lineage: Eukaryota > Metazoa > Chordata > Mammalia > Dermoptera > Cynocephalidae > Cynocephalus > Cynocephalus volans. The sequence continues at coordinate 22,453,764 of NC_084467.1, forward strand.
CTGCCTCTCTGGTTGCTCACCACAGTCCTGTGCAGTGCCTAGAGTGCTCCATTTTGGATATGAAGAATTGGAGCTCAAAGAGAACTCAGATCGTGGGACTCAAGTCAGTGCTCTCTCCACCACAGCAGGGAGTTGAGCCCATTGTCCTTCCCCAGGTCTTTCAGTGAATCTGTCACCCACCTGGCCCAACTTCAGGCCCTGGCTGCCTCTGTGTCTCTTCTCTGCTCTCACCGTTCTCTCCCTCTCAGCTGGCTTCTGCTCTCTGCTCCTTATATTTGGCCAAATTCATAGGTGGACTCTGGGGAGGCCTGCTCAGGCTGCCTCAGCCCCCTGCCTGGATCATAGTCTGCCATTAGCTGACTTGTTAATTTTTTTTTTTAAATCAATCTGGCTGTCCTTTACTCACTGTGCTAGGCAAGTAAATTTACCTCTCTGAACCTCAGTGCTCTCAACTCTGAAACAGTAGTGCTAGTGCCTCTTTTGTGAGCACAGGAGTGCTCAGCCTGTTATGAGAAGTAAAAGATTTTTGCATATGCAAGATACAGTGAGTGGCCAGTGCCCCCAGAGGGGCTCACATTTTAGGGAGTAGATTGGTAAGGTGGATCGGCATGTAAATTATGATCCAAAAGTCTGTCCCAGTTTCTCTGGGAGAGAATGATTAGTTTAGTTTGAGGGGAAGGATCAGAGAATGTTTACCGGAAGAGGTGACTTTGAGACATGAGTAGATGGGCTGGCTGCTTAGCTCAGTTGATTAGAGAGCAGTCAAGGGTTGGATCCCCTTACCACCCAGTGCAAAAAAAAAGAAGAGACATGAGTAGATGTTCCAGTTGGATAAGGGATGGGAAAGGGAAATTCAAGGCATAGAAATGTAAGTGGTATGGAGAGGACAGAAAGCAGTCTAGCCTGGTGGGTCTGATGAGGAGATTATCTCTGGGGAGAGAAGGGAAGGTGTGACAGACAAGGGATGAGGCCAGAAGTTCTGTCAGTACCAGATCCTGGAGGCCTCCAATACCAAGCTAAGAAATGCGGGCATTCCAGGCAGAGGGAACAACTAAGGAGTCTGAGCAGGCCAGCCCCTTGTTTCAGGTTTGGGGTTTGGAAAGATCATGAATGGCTTGGAGAATGAGATGGGTGTGGGGAGCTAGAAGACTGAGGCCAGATGCTGTCTTTCCTACAGGAGAGAGTGTGAGAGATAGTTCCCAGGCAAGCTGAGAGACTAGGGAGCATGAGGAGGAAGTAGGCAGAAGCAGCTTCCTGTAACACTCAAAACCACCAGCTCTGGAGTCTGACCAACCTGGTTCAGATCTTGACTACTTCTTCCAATCTTGGCATTATACTTCACCTTTCTGAGCCTCACTTTCCTCATCTGTAAAGTAGGACCGTTGTGGCCAGCTTGCAGTGAGATGCCCTGGAATGTTAGCCAAACACAGGTAGTAAAGGAGACATTGAATGGGTCAGTTCCATCCCACAGTAACAAGTTTTTTTGTTAGTGCCCCATGATACCAATCACCTCATATAGCCCTTACTTTTCTGACTCTATTCCGGGCCTTGCCCACAGGTCAGCCCAGCATCAGTGCCAATGTGCTGACATAATTCTGTTTCCTTTTTTCTCACCTGACTTCTTGTGTGTACTTTTTCATGCTACTACAGTCTCCCTCCTGGTCACAACTAACTGGTGCGGATCATTCTGTTGAACTGATGGGAGATTTGCCTTGGGGTACAGCTGTCTATCTTAAAGGGGATACCTGTTATATACCACACCCCTAACCCATCCGACTTTGCCTACTTAACATCTCTTCTTGGATGGCTACCTAGCACTTCAGACTTAATGAATACACCTACTAAAGTGGACTCTAGGTGTCTCCTCTCATGTTTGTCACACAGTGTTTCTTTCCCATCTCACTAAATGGAAGCCTATTGTCCACCTAGTCATTTAAACCCAAGCCTGGGAGTACTTGAGTTTGGACAAGCTCATAGGGAGATCCTGGGAAGCCTGCTCAGGATCCCCAGGATTATTTATTTATTTAGTGGCTGGCTGGTATGGGAATCTGAACCCTTGACCTTGGTGATGGTGTTATTTTTTTTAATTTGAAAATTCCTAATTTTATTCAAAAGAAAAAGGGAAAAAGGAAAGAAATGATTGTGATATAACTTTTTCTTATCATGGTTTTAATTTCCCACCGGTGGAGAAAAAAATCAAGGTAAAAGTATGATTATTTTAAAAATTATCATTAATCATGCTTTTATATAAAACTGAGGTATATTTCTAAATAGGTTCACAAACTATTTTATTAAAGTATTTGAAAATTATCATTTGGTGAATTATTACGGATCTCTGAATTTATGATCATTTTTTAAAATTTCCGTAACTCACTATATTTTTATTTTCCTTTCATTAATAAAATGCCAGAATACTCAATCAATGTGTTATATGAATTTTCAAGTAATTTAATGTTTTCTCTTAAAATTTATATTTTCCTTTGGAAGCTATATCACATCACAGAACAGAGATGTATCAGCAAAGTTTTGGTTATGGCAAAATACAGTCAGTTAATTTAGGAACATTACAATTTTGCTCAAAGCAAATAGACTTTCATTTTAATTGTTACCATAAATTTTTAAATGCATTTCATGAGTGCACTTATTTTCTAAAATTTTTATATTCTGTAAAAGAATTCCTGCTTACTTGTAAAGTGTTTTCAATATGAAAATTTTATATACACTAAATGTAGTTTATAACAGAAGAAAAGATCCATATGGTTGAAAATATATGTAAGTTGCTATGGAATCTTTAGGACAAATATTAAGGTGTTTTCCTGTTCATGAGAGAAAACTATATGTGTCTGTTTTTTTTTTTTTTTTGGTCTTTTTTGTGACTGGCACTCAGCCAGTGAGTGCACCGGCCAGTCCTATATAGGATCCAAACCCGCGGCGGGAGCCGGGAGCGTCACCGCGCTCCCAGTGCCGCACTCTCCCGAGTGCGCCACGGGCTCGGCCCATATATGTGTCTGTTTTAACACCAGAATTTGAAACATTTTCTACAAGTCTAAGTGCACTGATATTTTTCAAACTTCTTTATCTGGATTTGGGTATTAATCACTGTTAAATGAGCACTTTCCACATGCCATGCATTGTGCTAAGTACAACCCATTTCTTATTATTCCAATTTCATGAACAAAAAAGAAGCTTAGAAAGATTAACTTGCCCTGGAACATGTTGTATGGAGTCAGGGATTATATTCAGAATCAATATTTATAAGCAGGTCTTTATGTCTCCAAAACCTGTGTTCTCAATCACCATGCTTGTCTCATAGCTTAGAATTAAATACTTTGTTACATACAGTTGCAGAGCTCTGAGAAGAAAATGATTCCAGCAGGTAGGGATCCCTTCTGACTTCTGTCCAGGGAGATCAAGATGAAATGGAAACAGTGTTGGTTGCAGGGTGGGCAAGATAGTTTTGGAGGCTGGGAAGTCAACAGTCCAGGGGTCGCATCTGGTAAGGGCCTTTTTCTGGGTGGGAAACTCTCTAGGGTCCTGTGGCAACCAGGCTATCACGTGGCGAGTATGGCATGAGTGAGAGAGCACCATTGGTGTTATAACACTGCTCTCTAACCGACTGAGCTAACTGGCCAGCCTTCCCCTAGATTTTTTAGGATGAACAAGTCATTCTTGGTTCCTCCCTCCCTCTCCCTCACTCCCCCCATCTAATCCACCAGCAAATCAAGTCTGTCTCCTAAGTAGATCTATTGTGTCTACTTTTCTCAGTTGCCTCAGACCAGACCAAATCAAGTCACTACCATCTCTCCTTTGGTCGCCTGCAATAGCCTCCTAAAAAGTCTGCCTGCCTCCCATTCTTTTTTTTTTTTTTTTTTTGCTTCCCACTCTTAATGACTCCTTCCAATCCATTCCATTTTCTTTACAGTAGCCAGAACAATTTTTTAAAAATACACATCTGATGAAGGCATTCTTCTACCTAAAAATTTTCAATGTTGTCCCTGTAAGGCCTTGCATGGTCCAGCCCCCTGCCTGCTCTGTCCCATTTGACTGATCACTCCAGCCCCACTTTCCCCTCCAGGTTCCTAAACATACCGCACTGTTTACAAAGGCTTTTCTCCTGGTCTTCTGCTGGCTTCCTCTCATATTTCAGGTATTAACTTAAATGTCACCTCCCTGACCCCTCTCCTTCCCTATCCCAAGTTATTCTCTTTTTATTTGTTTTTATTGTAAAATATATGAGGGTGCTTCAAAAAGTGCGAGGAAAAAAAGAATTGGAAGATAATACGAATCTTTCCATGACCTTTTTGCAGTACCCTTGTATGTAACAAAATTTACCATTTTAACCATTTTTAAGGGTATAGTTCTGTGGCACTAAGTATATTCATATTATTATGCAAACCAAGGTTATTCTCTTGTCACATTACCTTGCTTCTTATTCACACAGCACCATCTGTAATAATTTTGTGGGTTTTTTTTCTTTCCTACTAGAATGTAAGCTCCGTGAGAGTAGGGAGCTACTTCTTCCTTGCTACACCTCTGGGCCCAAAGCCAAGCAGTGGTTATAGGCACTCAGTAAATATTTATGGAATTAATGAGTAAATGCTGTCATGTATTGAGTACTTACTGTGTGCTTGGCACTGCAAAGTTCTTTACAAACATTTCATTCATTCTTGATGCAGCCTTAAGTAGTCATTATATCACATTTACAGATGAGGTTACAGCTCAGAGAGATTAAGGCCACTGGCCAGCTATGGTCACAAGAGCAGAGGCGAGCAAGCCACAGCTCTGTAAGGTGAACCAGTTCCCTCTAATCCCAAAGAAGTCCATTTTTAGTGCATTTTTAGTGGGAAGAGGGGTCTCAAAGAGGCAGGTTGGAAGGAAGGAGCCCCAATTCTAGGAGAATAAAAGTTGGGTGAGGTTTAGAACTGTCATCTCATCAGAGTCAGAACTGGGCCAGTCACAACCTGAAAACAGCTCAACCTACACAGGCTTGGCAGGATTCTTGGCCTTTGATCACTTCCCTATCTTTGGTACTTTATTCTCCTTCCCCAGGATAATTAGTAGAAAAGTGCCTAGCCCTGCGTTCATATACCATGGAGTGAAGAATTGGAGAGACTGAGGCTCTTAGGACCTACTGGAAGGAAGAAATTAGCGGGGGCATGGGTGGAGGGTGGAGCAGTATTTAGGCCCACAGCTGAGACTGAGAAGGGCTTTTGGAGTTCCACTGTAGCCTTGGGTAGAGCCTCCATCCCTCATCTATAAAATGGAGGAGAGGTATGTTAGATTAGACCACTGGTTCCCAAATAGGGCTATGCCTAAGCATTATCTGGGGCAGACCCTAGATACTATAACACCAATCTGATTTATTGAGCACTTACTATGTAACTACTTTTACAATAATTAGCTCATTTAATCTTACATATCACACATGGTGTAGTTACTATTATTATCCCCATTTTACTGAGGAGGAAACTGATGATGAGATTAGATAACTGCCCAAGGTGAAACAGCTAGAAAGTAGCTAAGTCCAGAGGCTGCAGTCTTCACCACATGCTAGACCATTTCTGCATCTGGATAGCTGCAAAGCACCCTACCCCCAGCCATCCATTCACAGTCCAGAGTTTGGGGGTCCCTGCCTTAGGCAGCTTGACTGTCTTCATGACCTTAAAGAGTGGAGCTCAATGAAGATTTATTTCTGGAGCTGCATTTGTGGAAGAAAAATGGCTTTGGACACAATTTGGGCTGGATTGGAATTGAGAGAGCTGGGGAGAATGTTCCCAGAAGCCTGAAGAAGACGCAGCAATTAAAGTGGGGAGAGGCTCAGGGGTGAGGCTTTCAGCTTCCCTAGATCTTCCTAGGTCCAACCTTCCTTGTCACCAATAGGTGATTTCCTCATTTTGTAGCACCTGGTGTTTGTATGTTAGTATGACTGCATATATAGTTTTTATCTCTTGTTGGACTGTTTACGAAAGCCAGGCTCTTGCCAGAAGTGGTGCTTCTGGATCAAAGGGAACCACATGGTCCGATTTGGTTTTATTTAATGAAAATAGCTTTGGTTTTGTTTGATTATAACAATAGTGTATCACCAATAACAATAGTGTATTACTACTGGTGAGCTCAGGGTTGGAGGGAGTTATGAGGGATAGTTCACCTAACGTTGCTCTTTAGTGTTTTAATTTTTTATAACAGACTAAAAAATAAAATACATGTAATGCTCCATGTTAAACATCTTAGAAAATATAGGAAGGTACCCCAAAAAAGTAAATATCATCCATAGTTCCATTTTACAAGGGTTACCATTGTAAATACTGGGTATGTTTCCTTCCACACATTTTTCTACATATATTTTTATGTGTGTATGCATTCTTTTTTTTCAAAAATGAGATGATAGGCTGTTTTTCAGTCTGCTTGTTTTACTTGGCCATGGTGAACATCTTATTCAATAAATTCATCTCTGAAAGCATCACTTTTAATGGCTTCGTACTGTTCTATCATGAATATACCACATATTATCTAGCCAGTCCACTACTATTGAGCACAGGGGTTGCTCCATTTTTATTATTATTATTATTATTTATTTTTTTTTTTTGGCGGCTGGCCAGCATGGGTATCCGAACCCATGACTTTAGTGGTATAAGATTGTGCTCTAGCCAGTTGAGCTACCAGGGCAGCCCTCTTTGTTTGTTTGTTTGTCCAGGGTTTTTTTATGTTATGTTATGAAGAATATAATAGCAAATATTTGTGGAATTTAATCTTTGGGTGCATCCATTATTTTGTTCTCGGGATTTTGAGAAGTGGCAATTTCTAGGCAATTCCTCTTATCCTTTTAGGGTTTTGATAAATATTGCCTAATTGGTGCAGGAAAATGTTTCCCATTTCTAACATGGAGTATTTGGCTGGATCTTTTAGGACAGGAAGATGCCACCCAAGCGCATAGCTAAGAGAAGATCACCCCCAGAAGATGCCATCCCCAAAAGCAAGAAGGTGAAGGGTATGTTGGCCTCGGCCTCTTTTGGGGTGTGGGTGGCCTCTTGGAGCCCTGAGAATCTGGGACTGGGCTCCTTTCTTCCTGACACTTGAAGCTGAGGGGTTTGGATGTCCAGGGACCCCACTTTGATGGAAGGTCTCTTATAGCTCATTGAATCCCACACTCTGGGAATCATGAAGGGGCAGAGACTTGGCCAAAATCACTCAGGCAGTACTGGCAAAAAAACTAGATCCTAGGGCTTCGCACCAGGTAGTAATGCGTTATGGTTAGGACCACTGACTACCAGACGTGCGTTCAAGTCGTGGCTCTGCCACTTTCTAGTTATGTAACCATGGGCAAGTGACCAAACCTTGCTGAGCTTGGATTATCCACTTCATAAAATGAAGGTGAGAACAGCACTAACCTTTCTGGGCTGCTGTGAGGATTCAGTGAGATAATGTCAGCATTTGAGGGAAGTGGCTGTGGTTTCCTCTCTCCTGGGACCCTGAAGAAGGACAGGGAGGAGAGAAAGCCACCACCCCCAATCTGGGAGAGGGGAGTGAGGGCCTTTGCTCAGACACTGTCTGTCTTTTGCAGGCGTGAGGGCCGCTGCCTCCCGCCATGTTTCCGGTGCCCGCTCCTGCCAAGGTGTTTGCGGTGGGGAAAACCCGACCAGGTGGCTCCCTGTCTAGGGCACCCTCTGCACAGCTGCAGCAGCCCGGGGGGAGGGGCCAAACGCTCTTGGCTGTCCTGGCCGCTGGCGGCCTACATTGATCAGCAGAGGGCCCTGTGCAGCCCACATGTTGGCATGTACCTCTCCGCAAATGCCTCTGTGCAAATACCCATCTGCTGCTGGATAGGGGCAAAAGGGGTCAGCTTTCCTCTGTGAATATGTCCAGGAGTTAAAAATTACAGCCTGTGAATGGAGGAGTGTTAGGATGGAGGCTGGGGACGGCTCTGACCTGTGTAGTCTCCCTTGGTTTCAGTGCAGACTCTTCTAATTAGCTTTGTGATTCTGGGAAAGTCACTGAACCTCTTGGAGGCTCTATTCCTAAAACAAGATCCTAAATATGGAAAATGTCCAGCATAATTTGGGGGACTGCAAAGAAATTTAGCATTAGTAGAGTAAGCAGTCAGTAAAAGGTAGACATTATTATCTTAGCCCTGCCTGTTGGCACCATGGCTCCTGACCAACAATGTAAAGCTAAGCAGGAAAACTGTCTTGTGTCCTCACTGTCCTCTTATCCTCCGCACCAAGATTCGTTTCACAGTATTGTGTCTCTTTGTTTCTGTTTCCTCTCTTTCATGTTAATAATGTGCTCAGTTTTGAATCTTCACCAAAACCTTATGAGATAGATACTTTTGTTATACCCATTTCACAGATGAGGAAGCTTAGATTGGGGAAGGGATACTAATGGTCTCTGGCATAGCAGGGGTTTGAACCCAGGTCTGTGTGATCCCAGAGCCCATGAAGTGACTTCTCTCTCCCATCATCCTGCATACTCAGAGGCTGTCTTCTTCATCCCTCAGTCTCACACAGGTCCCACAGCACAGAAGCAGGTTTGGTGCTAACACTGGGCCAGGGCGACGTGGGCCAGCTGGGGCTGGGTGAGAATGTGATGGAGAGGAAGAAGCCAGCCCTGGTGCCTATTCCGGAGGATGTTGTGCAAGCTGAGGCTGGGGGCATGCACACTGTGTGTCTAAGCAAGAGTGGCCAGGTAGGTTAGGGGGTTGGAAAGGGCCTAGGGGGCAGGCATTGGGACAGGTCCTTTCAGCCACACACTTTTCACTGTGGAGATGAAACTGGCTGGCCAAGCAGGGAGTGGCCTAAACAATAATGGACTGAGAGGCCAGACCTTGCACTAATGGAGGCATCCTGGGCACAGGTCTACTCCTTCGGCTGCAATGATGAGGGAGCTCTGGGAAGGGACACATCAGCGGAGGGCTCAGAGATGGTCCCTGGGAAAGTGGAACTGCAAGAGAAGGTGGTACAGGTGTCAGCAGGAGACAGTCACACAGCGGCCCTCACTGAGGATGGCCGTGTCTTCCTCTGGGGCTCCTTCCGGGTAAGGCTGGGTCTGGAAGACTGCGTGGGACCCCAAAGATAATCTACCTCCATGCCCCCATTGTATTTACCTACTGGTGGGGAGATGAAGGCCCACAGGCAGAGCTTGGGCCCAGACCCAGGTCGCTGGCCTCATCAGGGCCTGTCTACACCTCTGGCTGCTTCCTTGAATCTGATGTATGTCTTGGGAAAGGGGTGGGTCAAGGATGCCTCTGGGTTGAGGCTGATCAAGGAAGCCTGCTGTCCTCCCCATCTCCCTGCCTTCAGCCTCCCCCTCCCCTTCCCATCCCTCTTTCACACTTCCCAGAGGCCTGGGGGGCAGGGACTGTGGCATCTCAGAGTTTCTGAGGCTGGAAAACAGTTGAAAAAACAGATTCAGGGGCCTGCCCGTGGCTCACTCGGGAGAGTGCGGTGCTGATAACACCAAGGCCACAGGTTCGGATCCTATATAGGGATGGCCGGTCCGCTCACTGGCTGAGCATGGTGCTGACAACACCAAGCCAAGGGTTAAGATCCCCTTACCAGTCATCTTTTAAAAAAAAGAAAAAAAGAAAAAACAGATTCAGCATTAAAATTGTTTTGGCATTTTGGTATTTAATATACTTTCAAATGTCAACAATAAAAGAATCTGATGGGGTGTTTCCTCATTAGAGCTATTTTTAAGTTTCTTATGGAGAATTCCAAACACATATAAAAGTAATCAGAATAATATATTGAACCCTCATCTACTCACCACACAGCTTCGACAATTATCAACTTGTGGCCAGACTTGTTTATCTCTTTTCTCCTCCCCTCCCCCACTCTTTGCTTATTTTAATGCAAATCCCAGACACTTATGATTTCATTCATAAGTATTTCAGTATGTGGCCTGGCTTCTGCCCTCCTCTCCATCCCATCTGTTACCAATACCCATCACCAGACAGTTGTATGAGGCAGGAAGGACTGGCTGATAAGTGCTCTGTCCCTCCCCGCTAGGACAATAATGGTGTGATCGGGCTGTTGGAGCCCATGAAGAAGAGCATGGTGCCTGTGCAAGTGCAGCTGGACGTGCCCGTAGTTAAGGTGGCCTCAGGTGAGTCTGGGTTTGCTCTGGGCAGGAGTTGGAGAAACTTTTTCTAGGGCCGGACCAGCCTTGCACCTTAGAGACAAGCCTGTATCCCCTGCCTTCCTCTCATCCTCAGGAAATGACCACTTGGTGATGCTGACAGTTGACGGTGACCTCTACACCTTGGGCTGTGGGGAGCAGGGCCAGCTGGGCCGTGTGCCTGAGTTATTTGCCAACCGTGGTGGCCGGCAGGGCCTTGGTAAGTGGCTTTGGTACCTCTGGTGGGGATTCTCTGTGTTCAGGCTTGCATCAGATGGACTTTCTTACATTGGTTAAGAACTCAGACTTTGGAGACAGACTACCCTGGATTTGAATCCTGGTTCTGCCACCTACTTGATATGGGACCCTGGATATATTTTCCTCATCTCTAAACCTACCTACCTCTTAACCAACTTTATTGGGTTGCTGTGAATTTAGATGAGTTAATTAGAACATTGTCTGGCACTTGGTAAGTTCCATGTAAATGTTACCTCTAATAACTGTGAATCTGAGCCAGGCACTTGTACTCTCTTGGCCTCACCTCTTCTGTAAAATAGGGATAAGAGTCCCTGTTTAGTCTCGGTTCAAGGGCTTTTGTAATGGAGGGGAAACAGACTCAGGGGCAGAGAGAAGAGAGGCCATATATGTCTGTCTGTCACTGTCCCTGGCTTCCTCTCTGCCTGCAGAACGACTCCTGGTCCCCAAGTGTGTAATGTTGAAATCCAGGGGAAGCCGGGGCCATGTGAGATTCCAGGATGCCTTCTGTGGTGCTTATTTCACCTTTGCCATCTCCCGAGAGGGCCATGTATATGGCTTTGGCCTCTCCAACTACCATCAGCTTGGTGAGTTCCGCGTCCAGCATCAGGCATGACCAAGTGACCTGGGTTGCAGTCTTGGCTCCACGTATTCACTGTGTACCTTTTATGGGTCACCTAACCCCTCAGAGCCACATTTTGTCATCTGTAGAGTAAGAATGTTTGTCCTGGTAGAGGGTGGCCTTACTGTGGGAGGGGATTGAAAGGGCAGCTCCCAGAACACCTTCATGCATGTTAGCTCTGTACTGGTCTTTCCCCCAGGAACCCCAGGCACGGAATCTTGCTTCATACCCCAGAACCTGACATCCTTCAAGAATTCCACCAAGTCCTGGGTCGGCTTCTCTGGTGGCCAGCATCATACAGTCTGCATGGATTCAGAAGGTAGTACCTCCGGGTCCTTCTCTAGGTTGAGGAGAGGGTGTTCCCTGGGCCCAAGCCTGGCTAGACTCCTGAGACCATGGTCCTTGGAACTGGGCCTGTTGCATGGGTTGAGCCAGACGTAGGTCCATGAGGGTCAGTCACCCCATTCCCCCAGAGTCCTGGCACTCTTCCAAGTGTGAGTTCAATGGGGGCCTCTGTGGAGGTTCTCCTAGACCTCCCCCAAAGCCAGGAAGAGACCCTGAAGACCTCCTCCTCCCCACCCCGGGAGTAGAGACAAGCTCCCACGGACGTGGGATGTCCCCTGGCCTACTGTTTGCCTGGAGCATGCCCTCTGCTACTGCTCATCTCTCTCCCTCCTCCCACAGGAAGAGCATACAGCCTGGGCCGGGCTGAGTATGGGCGGCTAGGCCTTGGGGAGGGTGCTGAGGAGAAGAGCGTACCCACCCTCATCTCCAGGCTGCCTGCTGTCTCCTCAGTGGCTTGTGGGGCCTCTGTGGGGTATGCTGTGACCAAGGATGGTGAGTGGGGCTGTCCACACTTGATCTGGTTGGGGCCTGGGGGTGGTGATTCTTACTGAACTCCCCAGCAGGCTGCAGTATCCACCATCAGGCTGAGCTGAGAGGCAGAGAGCAGTATTTGTGACAACACTGCTTTGCTCCAATTCTCAGAAGCTCTGGCTTTGGTAAACATAAAATGAGTAAACAAATTAATAAAGGTGATTTGTTCTGCAGAGGAGAAAAACAGCAAAGGGGCAGATGTCACTGAGGCCCAGGGAGGGAATGGGACTTGAATCTGCAACCACCAGCCCAGGCTTTGCTCTATATTTGCCACTGTGGTAATGCCTTTATGTACCACTTAGTATGTGCTAGCTTCCCAGGGAGTTGTACTTAGAATCTTATTTGGAAAAAGAAGACTTAGTAGTCAGAGTCCTGGCAAGCAGAGCAGAGAAGGGTGTGAACCAGTGGCCGGCAAAGCCTGAGTGGGTGAGGGGGACAGCCTTGGAGATCCTGAAGAAGTGGGGCTTGCACTGCACCTCGAAGTTTCCATCCTTTTTGAAAAGCAAAGGATGGCATCCCATTGAGCAGTCTCAATGGTTGCTGGTCCTGACAATGGAGGGTGATGTAGGGGGTTGAGGAGTGGCCAGTCATGAGGGGCCTTGAATGCCATGCCTAGAAGGAGGGAGAAGCCTTTGGCAATGCGTAAGGACTGCAGTGTCTGGTTTACAAAGTTTTTTTATCCATCATCTCCTTGGCTTCTCACAACTTACCTGAACTCCCAGTGTCTGTAACCTTGCCAGGTTGCTATTGGCCAAGGCCAAAATTCACCCCCATGTCCCAGGCTTCTCCTTTTCCTTTGCTACAAACAGGTGGGAGTAGGGATCCTGGAGACAGCTGTTGCCATTTCTCTCCCTTGCAGGTCATGTTTTTGCCTGGGGCATGGGCACCAACTACCAGCTGGGCACAGGGCAGGATGAGGACGCCTGGAGCCCTGTGGAAATGACGGGCAAACAGCTGGAGAACCGTGTGGTCTTATCTGTGTCCAGCGGGGGCCAGCATACAGTCTTATTAGTCAAAGACAAGGAACAGAGCTGATGAAGCCTGAGGGCCTGGTTCCCGGTGCCCCGCAACTCCCTCATAGATCAGGGCAGCACTGACAACCACAGATTCCAGCAGGCCTCTTCCCAACCCTGAGCACTCTGTCATCTCCTGCCTTTTTGCCATCAGCAGAACAGAATCCTTTTCTTTTTCTTCCTTCTTTCTGGAATCATACTGGGGGACCTGCAAGATGAAATGGGAGGGTGGAGAGGGAGGTTTTGTCAGAAGGAACATTGCTCATCCCAGAGCTGTGTGGTCAGACCTTTCCTGCCACTACTTCCCTGCCTCCCACAGCCTTGGCTGGTCCTGGCTGGTCCTGGCTTTGCCTACCACAAAACCAAAACTTCCTCCCCTGGGGGTTTGGTGCCCACACTAAGTTGGGGCTCCATCAAGCCCCACTCTAATTATGTGCAACTCTTCTGTCCTTAACAATCCACAGGCAGACAGATGATACGGACATTAGACCCAGCTGTCATGGAACCATGCTGCCTGGGGAATCTAGAGAAAGGGCAGGGCTACAGGGCTGTGGGCAACCCCAAGCCAAATATTTGGCTCTGAACAGGTGTCCATGGGACAAAAAGGACAATGATCCTCCACTTGACAAAGAAAAAGGCCAACTAGTCGTTCTCCCAGAAGCACAAAGCATAGTCTTGCCCCTCGGGCATTGCCTGTGTATCCTACACATCCTTTTGGCCTCACTTGCAGCCAAGGGCCTGAAATCCAGAAGAGAAGCCATACCAGGGAGGGCGTGGGGAGGAGAAAGGGTGGAGGGTTGTATAAAGAAGCTTATAGCAATATTAAGGGGGAAGAGCAGGAGGGGAAAAGGGTTGGAGGGGCAGAGGCTAGTCCTGAGAAAAGGAAGCAGCAACTTGTACAGTGGCTGAGAAAATAGAAAATAGTTTTGATTTTTTTAAATTGTAAAATATTTTGGAGGGGAGAGTGAAATCTTTTAACACTTTGAATAAATTTAGAGTTTTATATAACAGGCCACTTGTTTTCTATACACTCCCAGCTTTTTTAAGGGAGCACCTATGATGTGCCAGGCATGTTGGGAAGGGCAGAATAAACCCATGCCTATGAACCTGGTATCAAGACTACAACTTAAATTATGTCAAGATGTCCTGAGGTGCTGGTGTGTGTCAGCCAGCTGCTAATGTGGCTGTTCCAAAGGCTCTTATCTGTCCAAAAAAAAGAGTTAATTGAGTTTTGTCTGGGTATGTTTCAGGAATTACTGGATTTTTTAAAAAAGTGTTGCATAATACAAGAGGAATGGGATGGATCTTTTACTATCCTAAATCCAAACCAAGGTTTTTGAGTACAGCACATCTCCAGAAATGCTTACAGAGCTGCTTTTATTATTTTCAACAGCTGATGTACTTATTTAAGCAAGAGTAATTGCACAGTAACTCTTAAGACAACTTAATGTATATTAATGTAGGTTTTCACAAACATTTAAGCAACCAAATCATATAGAGCTGACCTGTCCAATATAGTGGTCACTAGCTGCATGTGGCTATTTCCATTTAAATCAATTAAAATTTAAAATAGGCTTCCTCAGTTGTAGGAGCCACATTTCAAATACTCAGTAGTCACATGTAGCTAGTGCCTATGGTATTGGACCATGAAAATATAGAACATTTCCATCATTGCAGAAAGTTACAATGGGCAGTGCAGATATGTGTAATAGGAATTTGGGGGGCCGGGGGGAGAGTGTCTGGCTGGTGCAGGGATCAAACCCTGGACCTGGTGTTATCAAAACCATGCTGTAACCAACTGAGCTAACCAGACAGCACTATGACAGGAATGTTTCATTAGCACAAGGAGAATTCTTGGATATCAGTGACTCTTGGAAAAGTGAATATGATGTAAAAAAAATTTTTTTTAATGTATCCTGTGAGTTTTTTCCTTGAACTTTAGTTTTTGATGCAGGCACTATATTTGAATATTTTCTTGGCAAAAGCACTTGCATGTTTGCTACATTTGGATTATATTTACTGGAGTTTTCCCTTTTGGCAATATAGCAGGTTGGAAGTACCCCCATTCATAGTAACAGCTCCTGTGTATTGGGATTTAAAATGGACCAGGCATTGTGTTGAGCACTTTACATGTAATAGCTTTTTTAGTCCTCACTTCAGCCCTGCAAAGTAGGAGTTGCTCAGGAAACAGTCCCTGAGAGTTGAAGTGACTTGCTTGAGGTCAAGAGGTTCCCAAGTGCACAGGCTATGCTGGACTGTAAATCAGCCTCCACCTGATCCCAGAACCTCAAAGTCTTTTCCTCATATTGCACTTAAGAGTTACAAAGCTCTCTCTAGGTGCTTTGTATGTATTAGAACAGTGCCAAGCATATAGTAGATGCTCTGTAAGTCTTTGCTATTACACATTTTTTAATTCCTTGTAGTTAATAATTGCCTGGTTTTTCATATACTTAGTTCGGTTTGTGTTTAAGTATCATTAATTCAGTGCCAATATCTTTGTCAAAAGTATAAATCTTTTGTGTTCGAACACATCAGATACTTCCAGTTTTATCTTCCTCCTCCAATCTAGATTGGTTGTCCTAAAACAAATGTAATCATAGCACAACATATGGTGTACCTATAAACAGTGTTTACAAATTCATAGTAATTTAAGTGTTCAATAGTGCTTTAACAAAAATTATGCTCAGAAGATGGAGGGAGAAGTGTATCAATGGGGGTGGGGGCAGTTGCTAAAATATCCGAAACTATAAATGAAGAGAAAGTAGTTTAAGTATGTTATTTAGAAATATGCAAGGGCTGGCCAGTTAGCTCAGTTGGTTAGTACAACTTTATAACACCAAGGTCACAGGTTCAGATCTCTGGACCTGCCAGCCACACACACAAAAAAATTTCTTTTAATTATGCAAATAGGTTCTAGGAAAAAGATTTGGAAGTAATTGCCTCAAGGGAGTGGGAGTTGGGGGCAGGGATAGGTGGGGGTTAAGGAACTGCTGCCTATTGTTTATGTCATAAATTAAACAAGTATTTTTTCAGTGCCTATCATATCCCAGACATTGTAGGGATTTGATTAGAAAACAAAACAGGCCGAGATTCCTGTCTCATGAAACGTTCTTAAATATTTTTTAAGAATCTTCCACATGTAAAATAAATTTTAAAAATAGTAAGCAAAGTGCACAGCACGGTGACTGACGAATAGTACAGAATAAATACCTATCAGTTATAATTTGAAGGCCTCAAACTGCCATGTTGGAGAATTTACTGGATGCCAGGGGAAGTGCTTTCCCAACTTTTCATTTTTCCTCACAACAACCCTGTGAGTTAAAAGCTATTATCCTCATTAGGCTCAGAGGTTAAATAACTTGCCAAAATAATTAGCAGGAGGTGAGGCTGGGATTGGTGCTACATTTGTTTGAATCTACAGCCAAAGCACCTATCCACTACTCTGTTATTGCAGTGACAGTAGGATAAAGCTGGAAATTTGGCAACTCTTGGAAAACTCAACTTTTTGGATTGATGAGTTCTTGGCTTAAGGAGATGACATCATAAACTTAAGATGTATAGACTGGTAAGGAAGGACCTTAGGAGCCCATCAACCCAGAGGGAACCACAGAAAGGGGCCCTCAAGCACTTCGGGTAATGCCAATAGCACTATACAAGCTTCTCATTCTTGAGAACTGGGCACCAAAGTGGGGCTGAGACCTAGGACTCTCCTACACTAGGAACGTCTCAAAATTAGAGTGTGTCAAGATTATCTAGTCATCCAAATCGTGTTTACTGAGGGCTTTCTATGGGAAGGTCACTGATCTGGGGCAGTATAGAGCTCCTGGTGGTTTGGAGTACGGTAGTGGGACCAAAGAAAGCAGTGACAGGTTGAGATATGGTTACATTTATTTACAAGCCCTTTATCCCTCCCATCCTCCCACTCCATGGCTGTATGCGGCAATGACAGAACTATATTCCAGTTTCAAAAATCTCATGTTCTGTGGACTGGGAAACACGGAGTGAGGGGTGGCTGGGGCGGAGCAGTGGCTTGCCCAAGGTCACAGTTTGTGGAACCCCAACGTCCAGGCTCCCAAAGAGGTCCTTCCCTTTTACTTTTTAACTGCTTATAGTTGCAATTTTTTACAAGCATATTTTACTTTTGTTAATATATGTATACACACACACACGTATCTAATTGTGGTTTTGTTTTTTAAATATATAAAAAATAAATCCGAGGGCTGGCCGGTTAGCTCAGTTGGTTAGAGCGCCACCTTGAAACACCACGGTCAAGGGTTTGGACCCCCGTACCAGCCAGCCTCCAAAAAACCCAACAAGCAGACAAATCAAAGAAATCCGAGCCAGTTCTCAGAGTAACCCACGGGCCGGCGCCCGGTGAGCCCTGCCCCGCCCCATCCTGGGGATTCGAGCCTGAGCCCCGCCCACTGGGGTCCGGACGCTCCCCGCCCCGGCAGGTCGCCAGAAAAACTAGGGGCGGAGCTGGCCCTGGTCGCTGTTTCCGAGCGTGCGCAGAAGACATCGGAGGCGCGCATGCTCCCCGGCGGTCTCCGCAGCGCTCACTGGATCCGGCGAGGGCCTCTGAGGCCCGCAAGTTCCCGGTCCGGGCGCGGGCATGGCGGCCAGCCTGTGGATGGGGGACGTGAGTGAGGGCAGCCGCCCGGGTCTGAGGAGGAGGAGGAATCTCGGTGTCGCAACGGAGAGAGAGTCTGAGAGGGAGGGACTTTAGGTCCCAAAGGGGTAGAAGTGAGGTCTTTTTGGTGGCACAGAAGCGGGTCCCAGCATCTAAGTGAAGGGGCTGAGTCTGCGGGGGTGGGGGGGTGGGGCGCTGGGTTCCTGGAAGGGAAGGAAAGGTGCTTTGGGGAGATAGAACGGGAGGAATCCCGAGGATTGCGGGGCGCCGTGGTTCTAGGACTGGAGGGGTGGGGTTCCTAGGTCCAAAGAGGAGGCTCCCTAAAGAGGAGCAACTTTGATTGAAGGGCTTGGGAGTTCGGACCACTCTGATGAGGAAAACCTCTCCGTATACCGTCCCCAGCAGCCTGTAGCGAACCCTGGACTGAGGGGGAGGGGCTCTGGAACCCGGAATGGGGATTCTGGGCGCGTGTCTGAGCCGCTCTGCTCCTGTTCTTATGCAGCTGGAACCCTACATGGACGAGAACTTCATCTCCAGAGCCTTTGCCACCATGGGGGAGACCGTGAT
This sequence comes from Cynocephalus volans, assembly GCF_027409185.1. NCBI lineage: Eukaryota > Metazoa > Chordata > Mammalia > Dermoptera > Cynocephalidae > Cynocephalus > Cynocephalus volans. Next base: position 22,471,840 of record NC_084467.1, read on the forward strand.
GAGCGTCAAAATTATCCGAAACCGCCTCACTGGGTAGGTGTCTCATCTCAGTTCTCCAGGGTCTCACAGGACGTGCTGCAGCTGCATTCGTTCAGGAGAAGTAAACATCGAAGAGAGTCAGGGTTTCTCACCACCCCTAATAATAGTAATTATAATGCTATAAAAGCTAACATTTTGAGGGCTTACTGAGTAGGCGTTTATCATATTACTTAAGGACAGGACTCTGGAGCCAGACTGGGTTTGAAAGCTGTTTCTGCTGTGTGACCTTGGGTAAGTTACTTAACTGCTCTGTGTCATTGGCCGTAACTGTAAAAATGGGAATAGTTACAGCACTTACGTCATAGAATTATGGTGCAGATTAAATGAGTTAATTCACATTCAGCAGTGTCTGACATAGCGTGTATGCTCACTAGGTATAAACAGATTATGATCTGCTAGGTAATATGCACTTTAAATTCTTTTTTTTTTTAAGTCACTAAAACCTCTGAGCTAAGTACTATTATTAGAGAAGCTTAATAACTGTCTTAAAGTTTCACAGCTATTAAATGACAAGCCAGGACTCAAATTCAAGTCTGTCCTCAAAACTCATGAGTGCCCTTAACTCGTATGCCATTTATTTAAAAAATTATTTATAGAGACACTATTATGTGCTACTTTTCTAGATTCTGGGGAGAAAGGGCTGGAATAAGCTGTACATAGTCTCTGCTCCTGGAGTTTACTACATTCTAGTGGGGGAATGAGGCAATAAATAAGTAAACAAAACAAAATGCAGAATATTTTCAGATAGTGTTGCCGTCTTGCCTCCAGTTTCTTCTTTTTCTTTGGGGTCTCAGTTTTCCTTAGGGTTCTGGTTAGAAGTGAGAGGATTCCCTTATCAATTTGACAGGTACTCTACTAAATGTGCCTTGCTGAAACATAAAATGGCTTAAAAAAAGAGATGAGAGATCTGAAGTGGCCAACTCTATGGCTCTTTGATGAATAGGTACTTTGTGTATTCAAAACCCTATCACCTAGGGACAGATTTTATGACTGGTAAATCATGCCTGCCCAAATATTTATCTTTCTGCTCTTGTAGACAGGAATTAATTCTGTAACACTTTCTACTTTTTAAAACCTGGCATAGTTTCTTATATTTTAATCTTTATTGAAATAAGATTTGGAACTATCCTTTCTTATCCATAATTTTTTTTTTTTTTTTTTTGGTCTTTTTCGTGACCGGCACTCAGCCAGTGAGTGCACCGGCCAGTCCTATATAGGATCCGAACCCGCGACGGGAGCGTCGCCGTGCTCCCAGCGCTGCACTCTCCCAAGTGCGCCACGGGCTCGGCCCTTTCTTATCCATAATTACTAAAGTGTAGCTGTTATTTGTGGTGATACCTATGGACACATATTTACATCCTACCTCCTTTGACAAAGGCTTTGAAGTGGCTTACAAGAATATCATAAAATAAGTAAATGCGAATAAAAAACCAAAACAAGATAAAATAAGAGGAAAAGATAAGACCCAAGGAAAAATAATATGCAGTGGAGCACAATGCTTACGAATGCAGTCTATGGTTGCACAACAATGTGAATGTACTTAATCTTACAGAACTTTTTGCTTAAAAATGGTTAAAATGAGTAATCTCATGTTATATATATATGCTATTATCTAAATATTTGTCCCTTCCAATGCTCATGTGGAAGCTTGATCCCCAATATGGCAGTGTTGAAAGGTGGGGCCTTTAGGGGGTGATTGGATCATGAGGGCCCTACCCTCATGAGTGGATTAATCCATTAATGGGTTAATGGATTAATGGATTATTGTGGATGTAGAGCAGTGGCTTTATCAGGAGAGCAAATGAGCACGTTAATGTGCACTCTTGTTCAGCCCTTGCCATGTGACAATCTGCGTTGCCACAAGAGTCTTACCAGATGTGCCTCCTGGATGGACCTTGGACTTTCCAGCCTCCAAAACTGTTAAATAAATTCTGTTTTTTTACAAATTACCCAGTTTCAGGTGTTCTGTTATTTAGCATCAAAAAACTGATTAATACAGTATATTTAGCCACAATAAAAAGATTTTTTAAAAAAAGATTGCAGTCAGATGTGGAGCAACAATATTGGTCATTCATCGCTGGTGGAAGTGTAAAATGGTACAATCACTGGGGGCAGATGTCTCGCAGTTTCTTATAAAACTAAATATACATCTGCCCTAAGGCCTGGCAAGTCCAGTCCTTCATTATTTCTCCAAGAGAAATGAAAACATATATATGGTTTTACACACAAAAAAGGACTTGAAAAAGAATGTTTATAGCAGCTATATGACAAAAGTCAAAAAATGCAAATATCTAGGTGTTCATGAATATGTGAATAGATAAACACTGTACTGTTATATTCATACAATAGAAAACTACTCAGCAGTAGAAACAAACTACTGAGGGCCTAACCCGTGGCGCATTCGGGAGAGTGCTGCGCTGGGAGCGCGGTGACGCTCCCGCCGCGGGTTCGGATCCTATATAGGACTGGCCGGTGCACTCACTGGCTGAGTGCCGGTCACGAAAAAGACAAAAAAAAAAAAAAGAAAAGAAAGAAACAAACTACTGATATAGCAGCAATGATGAATCTCAAAAACATGCTGAATAAAAGAAGCCTTATTGATTCTAGCACAGACAAAATTAATCTATGGTGGAAAGAACTCAGCCTCTAGATGGATTTGTGCATTTCATTGTATATAAATTTTACCTTAGAAGAAAAAAGCAGTAAACAATTGAACTTTAATGATATTCATATACTGAAGTAATTGAGGAAAATATACTGATATCTGTGACTTACTTTGAAATGTATCAGAAAATAAGTCAGATGGATAGAGAGGTATATAGATGGATAGTTGTTGTAAAGTAAAATCAGTGTAGTAAAATGTTAATGGTAGGTGGTGGACATATGGGTATTTGCTGTTTTGACTTTTATGTTGGAAGATTTTCATAATAAAACATTGGGAAAAGAATGTAGTCAGACTATCCTGAATTCAGATCCAACCTTTGACACATACAAGCTGTATGATTTATGGTATCTTGTATAATCCCACTAAGTTTCAGTCTCATTTATAAAATGGGAGTAATGGTTTCATTCACCTCATAGAATTTTTATGATGATTATATGGGATAGGACATGTGAAGTGGCTAGCACAGTGCATGGCCCATAGTAAGTGCTCAGTAATGGTCAACTCTTAGTGCTGATGGTCTTTATATCAGTGGACCTTAAGATTCTAGCACGCACAGGACAGGAGGCACAGATTTGTCCTGCCATTCTTCTTAGAATCAACAAATGTTTATGGAGCTCATAGACTCTGTTCTGTGATCCTTGGGCTCAGATACTCTGCCTACCTATCCCCTCTTGTCTGTGTGTTATTTGAACTGAAGATCTAAAATAGTATTTCCATCAGTTGGTTAGACAGCGACCTTGTAACACCAAGGTCAAGGGTTTGGTTCCCCGTACCAGCCAGCTGCCAAAAAAAACCCCAAAACAAACAAAAAATAGTATTTCCAGAAAAGTGTGGATTATTTCACTGATGATACGTTGATAAGGTGGTATCAAGGAAAATTATTATTTTCAGTATAAATCTCTTAGTAGAAAGGGATGCTGAAGGGTATAACTACATCTTCCTACTTAATGTCTCTTAGTGACACTTTCAAAAATAGAATGTTGGGGGGCTGGCCTATGGCTCAGTCGGGAGATGTGGTGCTGATAACACGAAGGCCATGGGTTCGGATCCCACACAAGGATGGCCGGTTAGCTCAATGGGTGAGCGTGGTGCTGACAACACCAAGTCAAAGGTTAAGATCCCCTTACGGGTCATCTTTTTTAAAAAAAAGAATGTTGGGCATCTCACAGGCACCTCCCAGTTAGGTAAGGTTTTACACTGTCTATCTTACTAGATTGTAAGTTTCTTAAGGACAGAAACCATGGTCTTCAACTCTGTATCAGCCTGGCCTGTGGTAGGTGATCAAAAGTAGTCTGTATTTACTTGATAGGTAGGTAGATAGATATTTCTTTCTGGTAAATGATATGAAAGTAAATTACAAGCATTGTGACACTTCGCTGCTAAATATCTCTACATACATCCCCCAAATTAAATTAATTCTTACATAACCACAGTGCTCATATCACATTAACAAAATTAATAATGATTCTCTAATGCCATGTAATAGCCAGTGTACATTTAAATTTTTGTAATTGTCCCCATAATATCTCTGATAGTGTGTTTTGTTTTTTAATGAATTAAGATCCAATCAGGAATCCTGCATTGCATTTAGTTCTAAGTCTCTCAGTAGACAGAAGTCAACCTTTTTCTTATAATACTGACTGTTTAAGGAGGTAAGACTAGTCTTACAAAACATCCTGCATGCTGGCTTTGTTTATTTCCTTATGGTAGTGTTTTATTTGTTCTATCCCTAGTATTTCCTCTAAACTGGACGTTACATCCAAAGGCTTGATTGTTTCACGTTAAACATTTTTGGCAAGAGTACTTCATGGGTCCTCCAGTACATAAATAAATGTTTACAAAATGAGCCTGGGACTGGCCCCGGTTGGCAATACTCATATTCAGGTTTGTAAATTAGTTCTGAATTGTAATATGTTAAGGAACAAAAACAGTATAGGCTCTGACTAGAAAACCATATCCCTCCGGTCAGGCCAAGACTCATCAGGGGTACCTTTAACCATTCTCTTTCTCTGTTTGCTTTACTTTGCAGGATCCCAGCTGGCTACTGTTTTGTAGAATTTGCAGATTTGGCCACAGCGGAGAAGTGTTTGCATAAAATTAATGGGAAACCCCTTCCAGGAGCCACACCTGTAAGGACATTGAGATAATGATGATGTTGCCATTTCTGTCGTTGATTACTACCATCTATTGAATCCCTATTGTATACTTATGTCATTTTATTTAATCCTATAACAACCCTGTACAGTAGGCATTGTTGTCTTTGACAGACCAGGAAACTGAAGCTCAATAACTTGCCCAAGGCAACCCAGGTAGTAAGTGACAGAGCCAGGATTCACACTGAAGATTGGTTGCCTCCAAAATCCATGCCCTTTCCACTCTGTATCACTACCTCCTATAACAGAAGACTTGAAACTCTAGACCTCTTGCCTGATTGAGAAACTAGAACAGGCTGGCAGGAGCAAGGACATGTTTCAAGAGAGTTACATTCTGCTCTTCCCACAGTTACTTAGCTTACAGCTGCACCAGCCGGCACACCTGGGCTCATAGAACCATGGAGCTGGCAGTGCTCTTAGCGGTCATCCGTGCAACCCCCTCCTTTTATACAGGAGAAAAAGCTGAGGCTTAGAGAGGGGGAGATGTTTTGGCCAAGGTAATTTATTTCAGTTTTTTTCAAATATTGTTTGACTCTTGAAACACCTTTCTCCGTTTTAATTTGTTTGTTTTTAAATTTCTAGGCAAAACGTTTTAAACTGAACTATGCTACTTATGGGAAACAACCTGATAACAGGTAAGTACAGAGTAGCCCCAAGGCAGCTTCAAGTCCCTGGAAATGTCTAGACAGAGACAAGATGTGTCACTATGCTGGTTGCTACCAAAAAGGAGGATGGGAACGTGGCTACATTGTGGCCTCCTCCTAAGGAAGATACCCTCCAACTTCCCCATTGGGGGACCTTCCTGGTATGCTTCATGTCAAGACATGTCTCTTCTATGTTTGGTCCCTCCCTGAACTTTGAGGTTTTTTTCTTTTCTTTTCTTTTCTTTTTTGTTGGCTGGCCAGCATGGGGATCTGAACCCTTGACCTTGGTGTTATAACACTGAGCTCTAATCAACCAACCAGCCAGCCCTCTATTGGGATTTTATTCAAGAAAAATTGACCTGTTGTGGCAATATGAATTGATTGGTATTTCAGGTTGCTATTATTTGATACATTGTTAAAAACAGTATCAAAAGCTTTACTAATGTTTGTACCCATTTACTCTGTAGTTCTGCTTGTCAGAATTTATTCATGGATGTGTGCAAAGATTAACTTCAAAAGTGTTCATTGAAATATTAATGTATGATGGACAAAGTTGCGGAAAAACCCAAATAACCTAATATAGAAGTGGTTAAATTATATAATATGTTCATTAATTGGAATGCTGTGTATCCATTAACAAGTCATGTTGCAGAATACTGACATGTCAGGATGTTGGCCATAATGTTAAAAGTGAAAAAATGCCAGGAACAAAACACAAGGAATTATATCAAATTTTTGTAAATTCCAAAGAAAAGCGATAGAAAAAAGATGAAACTATATATCAAAGCATTCATAGTGGTTTCCTTGGAGTGATTGTGTCATTGGTAATTTCATTTATCTTTGTACCTTTGTGTATTCTGATTTTATACAAGGAATATGTATCATACTTTAAATAAGAAATTAATAACAAAAGATAGTTTATTGACTTATTTTGTGAATAGAATTTATCTCCTAGAACACAGGTTGGCAAATTATGCCTTGATTTGTATCATCCACAAGCTAAAAGTAGTTTTTACATTTTTAAAGGTTTGTAAAAATAGGCAAACAAAGAAAATGTGTGGGCCGAGCCCGTGGCGCACTCGGTAGAGTGCTGCGCTGGCAGCGCGGCGACGCTCCCACCGCGGGTTCGGATCCTATATAGGACTGACTGGTGCACTCACTGGCTGAGTGCCGGTCACGAAAACGACAAAAAAAAAAAAAAAAAAGAAAATGTGACAAAGACTATAGGTACCTCACAAAGCATAAAATCTTTTTTTTTTTTCCCCTAAAATATTTACTGTCTGGCCCTTTACAGAAAAAGTTTGCTGATCCCTGTTCTAAAAGTTTGGGGATTTCATTTTAGCTAGGCTTTAGATCTTTAGGAGATAAGATCCAGTTCTTATTCTATCCCTATCTTTTCACATCTGCATTAAAATTATGTCTTGAGTGAAGAATGTCTAGTTTTATCTTTCAAGTGCCTCAGAAATGCACCTCCGACCCTGTCTCCCCATCTGCACTCATGTAGTACTTGAAGCCAGACAGGTTTCGTGTAGTGGTGAGGGATTCGGGTCAGGGGACTCCTTTCATAACTCTTCTGCCAAGACTATTGTAAAGAAACAAATTAGGATCTGTTTAAGTAGACCCATCAGATGTGTTGTTCCCTGAGAAAGCCCAGGAGAGGTTTACCTGGAATGTGCCAAAAGAGCAGAAGGTTTGGTCTTTGTCTCTGAATCTTGTTCTCTCCTCTCAGCCCTGAGTATTCCCTCTTTGTTGGGGACCTGACCCCAGACGTGGACGATGGCATGCTATATGAATTCTTCGTCAAAGTCTACCCTTCCTGTCGGGGAGGCAAGGTGGTTTTGGACCAGACGGGCGTGTCTAAGTAAGGCCTTACCTGTTATTGATGCCTACTCTGTTAGTTTTGGTATTCTCCTCTCCTAGATGGAGGTGTTATAGAGAGACCACATAGCAGGGTGGTTAAGAGCACAGGCTCTGGAGCCAGACTGCCTGGTGTGAATGCCAGCTCCAGGACTCGGTAATAGAGATAATGTAGTAGACAAGTTACACGAGCCTCTCTGACCCTGTTTCCTCATCTGTAAAATGGGTCTGATTAATAGTATCTGCTCAGAGGATTGATATGAGGATTAAAGGTTATAATATAAATAAGTCATATAAAATGCTTTCTAGGTGTTTGCTATTTTATTTATTATTATTATTACTGAGCCTTTCATTGCAGTTAGAAATTTTCCACTTTAAAAATGGAAAAACCTCAAAAAAGGCTCATTCTTGATCAGTGTAGTAGTTGTAAGCTCAGGCTTTGGGAGTCTGACAGACGTAGATTTGAGTCCTGCTTCTTTTCTTTTTTTGACAGCTGGCCAGTAACCCTTGACTTTGGTCTTACAAGGTTGTGCTCTAAGCAACTGAGCTAACCAGCTAACCCAAGTCCTGCTTCTACTATGACTTTGGACAAGTTACTAAACCTCTCTAAACTTTGAACTTGGCTTATCTCTTTAGTAAAATATGGATACTAACTTCATCGAATTGTTGGACAGTTCAATGAGATAACCCTTGGAAATAATAAGTGCTCATTAAATGTTAGCTGTCATTATTATCCACCAACCAGAATGTGAGCGAATAGAACCTCATCTGTCTGTGACTGCCACATTCCATGCCTAGCGCAATACCTGGCATACAGGACAGACTCTAAATATTTGCTTAATACACTTATTCAGCTGTTACTACCACTGCTGTTACCATAATGATAATGATAATAGTAAAGTAGTAGTTACTTTTCAGTAGACTGGGAGGGAAGGTACTATTTGGGAAGGACCCCATGAGTGAAGTTGTCAAGGAGAATGGTGAACAGAAAGGGGGAATTCCTACAGATCTCAGGATCACCCAGTGCTTGAATTTCGACACTGGTCTGTGGACACCTCCAACTGATGGGACTTTCATCCCTTCCCACCCTTTAAGGGACTCTCTCTCCCACTTCTCAGCCCCTCTTCCTTTCCGTATTCCTGCCCACCTTCTTACCCTTCCCTCTTTTCCATGCCTTCATTCATAGACTCTTCCTTCATCACACTGGTGATTTAAATAGTGTGTTGGGGGTTTTTTTGTTCCTGCAGGGGTTATGGTTTTGTGAAATTCACAGATGAATTGGAACAGAAACGAGCCCTGACGGAGTGCCAGGGAGCAGTAGGACTGGGGTCTAAACCTGTGCGGCTGAGCGTGGCAATCCCTAAAGCGTGAGTCCTGCAAGGAAGGTAGAGGGGCCCCGGACTTGCTCCCACCTGGACACTCCTCATCCGTTTGCTGAAAGCCACCATGGCTGTCATCTCAGACACTGACAGCCGCTATTTGTCAGGCTGTGTGCTAGGCGTTGGAGATGAATGAGCATAGCCCTGCCCCACCAGAAGCTTAAAGTTGGGGATGGAGCTATGACTGGGGGAGGCAGATCCCTTCAGACATTGCTGGTAATGACACTGGAAGAGCTGTTTGGCTATATGTACTGAATATGCCTGCTCTTTGCCCAGTAGTGCCACTGCTGGGAATTTATCCATAGAATTAATAAGAATTGAGCAGAAGAAATTATTTACAGTTTTAGCCTTATTTATATTTATCAAACCTACAAACCTGTGAATGTCCCTTGCCATGGGAATGGCTAAGAATTAATGTTCTAAACACCATATAGAATATTATATACATCACTATTACATTCGTCATGCTAGGTAGAAAACCCTTCTTATATGTTCAAGCAGGTTTCTTGCATAGTTGTAAGACTTTTCTCTGAATGTCCTCTTTCATCCTTTAGCCAAAGCAATGGTTCTCAGTTGGGAGTGATTTTGTCCCCCAGGGGACATTGGCAATATCTGGAGGCATTATTGGTTATCACAACTGAGGATGTGCTACTGGCATCTAGTGGGTAGCAGCCAGAGATGGTGCTAAACATCCTACAGTGCACAGGACAGCCTCCTCAGCAAGGAGTTGTGTGACACCTCCCCATATCCACCAGGGGCCTCAACTTATCATCCACTGCCTCATTGTGTGTGGATGTGAAACCCAGGTCCTGGCTAGCAGGTACTGCCACAGTGGCTTTTTTTTTTTTTTTTTTTTTGGCAGCTGGCCAGTACAGGGATCCAAACCCTTGACCTTGGTGTTATCACACCATGCTTTAACCAGCTGAGCTAACTGGCGGGCCTCTAGAGAAAATTTTTGAAAGAAAAATTTCCTCATAATTCCATCACCCTAAAGTAACTATAATTTCTCAGTTCCTTTCCAGACTTTTGCATAAGCATTCATGATGTATATATATATGACATGGACCAATTTACATGTGGTGGATTTTATTTCTTTGGGTTTTTTTATTATTATTTTTCTTTTAAAGATGACCGGTAAGGGGATCTTAACCCTTGACTTGGTGGTGTCAGCACCACGCTCACCCAGTGAGCAACTGGCCATCCCTATATGGGATCCAAACCCATGGCCTTGGTGTTATCAGCACCACACTCTCCTGAGTAAGCCACGGGCTGGCCCGTATTTCTTTGTTTTTTAATTACAAAAATAATGCACATTGTTTTCCTGTTTATTCAGTATACACACTTTTCCATATAGTTGCACAATCATAA